>NC_141142.1:72613331-73345831 GCF_053477565.2 Lygodium microphyllum
TTGGATACTACATAAAATGTTTGAGGTCAGATAATGGTGGAGAGTACATGTCATATGAGTTTTGTGACTTCTTGACAGATCATGGTATCAAAAGGCAATTGACATGCAGGTATACACCTCAGCAAAATGGTGTGGTTGAAAGGAAGAATCGGATTATTGCAGAGGTTGCAAGGGCAATGATGAACCAAATGAACATGCCATTGTCATATTGGGCAGAAGCAGTGCATACTGCAGTTCACATTATGAATAGAACACCTACAACCTTGATTCATAATATGTCACCATATGAGAGAATGTATGGCATGAATGTTGAGATATCGAGCTCCACTCATGATATGCCAGGGTGACCGTCGTGCATTTATGTCACTGACTTGTTAGATGCAGATGCGGTTTGTACACCGCCCATGAATAATAGCTAGATGACAGCTATCCTTATCTACTCTAGTTCGTGGCTCAGTTAGTATGCCACCTTAGTTAGTTGAGTTTGGTTTGAGACCCATATATAGGGTTCTTCTATTTCTCTTTGTACTAGAGTTCTTTTTGGCTTACAAAACTAAGAAGAGAAAAACTGTTTTCAGCCTCCACCTTTGTGTGTATTCCCCCATTGTGTAAGTGAGAAAGCTATAAGTGAGACTCCTTCCTTCTCTCCCACAATCTTGACATGGTATCAGAGCCTGGTTCCTGGTAAGGAGCTCAAGAAAGCAAACCAATGTCGCGGTGTTCTGGTAAGAGGACCGGTGTTGCTTTCATTTTTTGAGTTTGGGAGTAAGTCTCTGCAAGTAGCACAGCCAGAAATTGCAAAAGTGCATTGTCTCAGATTGAGAGACCCTTCGCCGTGTAGCAAGAGGGCAATATATGCTGCGGGAAGGGGCTTTAGCCATCGGTTGCCCTGTTTTTTTGATTTGAGGCCATTTCGGTGCTTGTTTTGGAGGCGGAAGTTTTCCGCATGCACTCAGGTAAAGGCCCTATTTTTTGCTGTGTGACCACTATTCTACAGGTCGGTGAAAAGTTACTGTAGAAATTGCATCGTATGCCTGTGCGCAGAGACATTGGGAGTTACAGAATCATCCTTGTTGCCTGTTGATGCAAAATCATCACTACGAAGTGACTATGTGGTCAAATACCACTTTCGTCAGTTTTGCAGATTTGCCCTTGTGAGGCTGAAGCTGTGTTTTTTGCAGTGACAGAATTTTTTGCTGTGTTCTGTAATGGCGTCTGATTCTCTTTCACAGATTGTCACTGAAAAGCTTGACAAGAACAACTTCCAAGCATGGAAGTTTAGAATGACGAATTTTCTTATGTGAAAAGGATATTGGGAATTCGTTGCAGGAAATGAAGAAGAACCAGTTCTTCCTGATGTTCCCAATCAACAGCAAATGCAGGCATTTAAAGGATGGCATGAGAGAGCCAGGAATGTTATGTACTGGCTGTCTATCAGCATTTCAAACTCTATAATTGTGCATATTCAGGATGCAAGTATGCCAAAGGAGGCATGGGATACTTTGTCAAAAATGTATAGTACAACTATGCAAGCTAGGAAAATGTAGCTCAAGCAAGAGTTGCACAATGTGCAAAGAGAAAGTATGAGCATCAATGACTACCACATGAAGGTAAAGAAGATTGCAAATGCACTTGCTTCCATTGGGTCGCTAGTGGAAGATGATGATTTAGTTTCTATGACCTTGAATGGTTTAGGAAAGGATTATGCACAGTTCCAAACATCGATTTCGGTACGTGAAAGATTTCCTGATTTTGAGGAGTTGATTGCTCTTCTAATTTCTGAAAAGTAGAGAAATGGTGGTGCATCTTCTTCAGGAGGAACTTCAAAAGAAGTTGTCTTCTACTCAAATGCTGGAAGAGGTAGAGGCAGAGGTAGAGGAGCCGATCTGGAGGCCGTGGTAGAAATTAGAATATGCAGCAAACTCAAGAAAACTAGTCCTATGGAGGAGAACGTGGTAACTCTAGAGGCGGGGGGAGGCAAAGAGGTCGTGGTGGATGGCAAAGAGGCCAAAATGCAAACAGCAATGTTGAATGCTACTACTGTGGTAAAATGGGTCATATGGCTAAAGACTGCTATAAAAAGCAGAATGACATCATGAATGGAAAATTGCAACAAATAAATTATGCATCTTCTAGTAGACAGGGTGATGACAGAAATGAGCATTTGTTTATGGTGCAGCACATGACCAATTCTGTGAGAAGTGCAGAAGAAAGCAACGATGTGTGGTATGTTGACTCAGGTGCATCAAACCACATGACAGGTCATGCAGAATGGATGCAGGATGCAAGGAAAATGGAAAAACCAGGATTTGTGGAGATTGGTGATGATACTGCACATCCTATTGTGCAGATTGAAAAAATTCCATTGTCTATGCAGGATGGGAAAAAGAAATACCTGTCAGATGTATTTCATGTCTTGAATATCACTAAGAACCTGGTTTCTGTTGGTCAAATGGTTGAGCACGGCTTGCAGGTCAGATTTAATTCTCATGGATGCTTTGTTGAGGATATGAAAAATAAAGGTCACTTGATAGCAAAAGGAAAGAAGAAGGGCAGAATGTTTACGTTGGATGCAGACATGTCTGAATTGAGTGCAGCAATGTTTGCACATGGGACCGGTGTAGTTGTAGATATTGATATCTGGCATAAATGCATTGGTCATGTTAATGTACAGCGACTTAAATCAATGCAAGCCCAAAATATTGTTGCAAGATTGCCTAAATTCAAGGTTGCAGAAATATATAAGGTATGTAAAGCCTGTCAATTTGGAAAACAGGCAAGGAAACCATTTCCTAGACATGTTCAAGCAGAAAAGTTTGGGTGTATTTTATGAAAAAGAAAAGTGAAGTTTTTAGGCATTTCAAAACTCTTAAAGCTATGGTTGAAAAAGAAACAGGCCTGCAAATAAAATACCTAAGGTTAGATGGAGGGGGAGAGTACCTCTCAAATGAGTTTGCAAGGTTCTTGTAGGAGCATGGCATAAAGCAGCAATATTCATGTAGTCATACCCCACAGCAAAATGGAATTGCAGAAAGAAAAAACAGGCATATTGGAGAGGTATCTCGTGCCATGCTCAATGAAAAAGACCTGCCAGATTTTTACTGGACTGAGGCAGTTGCTACAGCAGTCTACATAATGAACATGACTTCCACTACAACAATACATGGCATGACTCCAGGGGAGAGGTATACTGGTAGGAAACCAGATATTTCTCATTTGAATTTTTTTGGTTGCATTGCCTATGTTCATGTGCCAGATGAGTTAAGATCCAAGTTGGATCCAAAAGCTGAGAAGTACATCCTTATTGGTTACTCTCTACAACAAAAAGGATATAGATTCTATAACCCTTCTACTCGTAAGTTTACAGTGAGCAGAGATGTTGTTTTTGATGAGATGAGTAGCTGGTATAAACCAGTAAATGTGATTGATAATGTAGATGCACAAAATGGTAATGCTGCACAGAATTCATAGCAGCAGTCACAAGATATTAGTGGACTTGGAGCGTCCTCTAGCAGTGGTTCACATTCTTCGCCATGGACAGGCAGATTGAGATCAAGAGAATCTCCTCAAAACAATGCAGATAGTGGTATGCAGGTTTCATGAAAAGGAAAAGAGAAGGTAGATCAACCCATGGTTGATGTGAATGCAGGTCACTCTTATGTGGATGGTGAATCCAGTGGCTCAGAACAGAGCATTGATGATGAGTTGGGTATTCCTTCTATTATTACACCTAGAGTAAGAAAGATCAAGGATGTTTTGAGAGCACCTGGGAGTGAACCCACTTTGCGCAGGTCTACCAGAGCTAGGTATCCTGTGGATAGGCTGAAATATGATGGATTTACAGCCATTCACTATGCCTATATGGTCAAAGTGATACAGGAACCAGAACCCACTTTTTTGAGCAAGCCATGGAAAAAAAAATGGAAGAAAGCCATGGATGAAGAAATGGATGCCTTGGAAGCAAATGCTACATGGGAATTGGTACCTTTGCCTAAAGATAATAATGCAATTGGTTGTAAGTGGGTTTATAAGGTGAAACACAATGCAGATGGTTCTATGAATAGATATAAGGCAAGATTAGTAGTCAAGGGATATGCACAAACATATGGCATTGATTATGAAGAAATATTCAATCCGGTTGCAAGGATGGCAACCGTAAGAGCAGTCATTGCTATGGTTGTATCAAAGGGATGGTCTTTACATCAGATGGATGTAAAGAATGCCTTCTTGCATGGAGATTTGCAAGAAGAGGTCTATATGGAGCACCCACCAGGTTATGTGCATGTTGTTCATCCTGAGTTTGTTTGTAGGTTGAAGAAAGCCTTATATGGCTTGAAGCAAGCACCTAGAGCATGGCCTGACAAGATAGGACAGTATCTTGTTACTATTGGCTTTCAGATTTCCAAGGCAGATTTCTCACTTTATGTGAGAAAAATAGAGAAATGTATTATGCTACTTGTCATTTA
Source organism: Lygodium microphyllum (assembly GCF_053477565.2). Lineage (NCBI taxonomy): Eukaryota > Viridiplantae > Streptophyta > Polypodiopsida > Schizaeales > Lygodiaceae > Lygodium > Lygodium microphyllum. Next base: position 72,617,798 of record NC_141142.1, read on the forward strand.
TGTTGATGATTTGATTATGACAGGTGACAGTGATGAAGATATCCTTCATGTGAAAATGCTATTGAAGCAAAAGTTTGAGATGAAGGATTTGGGAGAGATGCGTTATTTCTTGGGCATTGAGGTGATTAGATCACCAAGTGGGATACGGCTCTTGCAGAGGCAGTATGGATTGGACATGCTGTCCAAATATGGGATGACAGGCTGTAAGCCTATTTCAGTTCCTTTGGAGCAGAATGTGAAGCTGAGCGTAGATGCTTGTGAGCTTCTGGAAGATCTTACTATGTACAGACGCATAGTAGAAAGTTTGATTTATATGACTATTACCAGGTCAGATTTGAGCTATGCTGTTGGATTGGTAAGTCAGTTTATGCAGGATCCAAGGAAACCGCATTTGGATGCGGCTAGACGCATACTCAGGTATGTGAAGTCCACATTGCAGTATGGACTACTTTATGAGACTGGGGTTCAGATACAGTTGCATGGATACACTGATGCTGATTGGGCTGGTAGTATTTCTGATAGACGATCTACCAGTGGATATGTGTTCTCTTTTGGGAGTGCTACAATCACTTGGAGTAGCAAGAAACAACCTACAGTTGCCTTGTCGAGCACAGAGGCTGAGTGTAGGGGCGCAGCAATGGCTGCATGTGAGGTAGCTTGGTTGCATAAGCTACTTTATGATATGCATCAGCCTACAGATGGGCCAGTTGTCATTTATTGTGACAATATGAGTAGTATACACTTGGCAAATAACCTAGTCTATCATGCTAGAACAATGCACATTGAGGTGCATTATCACTATGTGCAGGAGAGGGTTTTACTAGGTCTTATTGATCTAGTTTATGTCAGCACAGAGGATCAGGTAGCTGATATATTTACGAAGGCATTGGGCGTAGAGAAGCTGTGCAAGTTCAGAGACCTGCTTGGTGTGCGGGAATTGGGATTGAGCTCGAGGGGGAGTGTTGAGATATCGAGCTCCACTCGTGATATGCCAGGGTGACTGTTGTGCATTTATGTCACCGACTTGTTAGCTGCAGATGCGGTTGGTACACCGCCCATGAATAATAGCTAGATGACAGCTATCCTTATCTACTCTAGTTCGTGGCTCAGTTAGTATGCCACCTTAGTTAGTTGAGTTTGGTTTGAGACCCCAATTTTTCATATTTTAGATATTATCTCTTGTAAAAATCCATAAACTGTAGACAACTTCTAGAATAGGATGACATATAAAAGAAAGGAGGTAGCTTTCAGCCATTTTGGGAGGATTTTATGTAAAAGAAGGATTGGCAAAATCGTGCAATGCATGATTGCATTTTTTAGGCAGTGAACAACACTCTGAACTGGGGGAAGAAGAAAGAGTGATTTGGCAAAATTCTAGCTAGGCATCCTGGCTCTTCTGTCTACTCTCCTTGAATCTCCCTTCACCCTACTGTCTCTTACCCCCGTGGTAGACTTTCGACCCCAAATGCTTGGACAACGCGAGGTCTTGTGAAGCACGCATGACGAGGTAGGAATTGGTACTTGTATTAAGTGAGGCAAACAAGGAAAGAAAACACCAAAGCAGATACCCTCTTAGATCTTGCGAGCAACTCAATACACATCATGCATAATCTAGGCAACTAGCCTATAAATTGACTCCTCTTTCCTCATATCATTCTCAGGAGGACACTAACTCTTGGTTACTCATATAACTCAACTCACATAGGACTTGACAATGTAATATAATAAGATGAAATCTTAGAATTCCATCACATTTAACTCAAGCTAATGTTTAAGAGTCTAGTATAAGGAAGGAAGATGAGATAGGGCACATAGGATTTGCGGTGTGGACACTCCACTAACAATCACAAGTGTTTACAATGCGAGATCAGCTCTTTCTCCTCATGAATCTTTAGTATCAAAGTATAAATATCCTTACAACCTTTAGTTGTGAGCATAGATTGAGAATCATCAACATTAAGATCATTAATCTTGAGGCGTCATCTTTTCATGGCAACTTTGTATGCTTCCTTTCCTTTCCATAAGCACCATGGTGACTATTGTACTTTGGAGTTGTTGCAGTCGACTAACACATAAAAGGTAAAAGGGTGCTGATGATGAGAGAAAGTCAATGCATAAGATGAGAGGAGGTATTGTGTAGAAGCACGTGTTTGGCACCTTAGAAAAGAAACCAATTCGTTGATTGTTGGAGTTGCCGATTCTTTGGTTGACCGCTCGAGTTGGCATTCAGGACGACGACTAAGTTGCTCTTATCAAGAAGCGGCTACATGGCCGAGGTCAATATCTTCATCATCTTCTTCATCAATTGTTGATTACCTGCAATTCTACTGACCACACGTCGGTTGCCATAGGCCTCTACGCTCAGTGACTCTCTTCAAATCATGGCAATAAGTTTCTAGTCACTCGATAACGTGATGATGGTAAGGCTGTTAGAGCCGATCATATGTAACGGAGATGTCAGAGCTACCACCCTTAACAGAGAGTCTTCCTCTCCCCCATCAACTACTCAATCTGCAACTCAGACTGTAGAATATCATGCTTATTGTTTGATTAGATCATTGAAATTTGAATAGAATGACAACTCTGTGTGCCCTACGAGGCAGTACCACTATATCCGTCTAAGGTGACAGCAACAATTAACATGAATATAAACGTAAACTATCGTTCTTTTTCGATGCAATGACAGATAGCCTTCTTGAAAGGAAGGTTAATGGCCTCCCTTCTCAGATGATCTTCAACAACACCTAGCTTCCATGGTGATGACTATGACTCCCAAGTACTTATACATTGCTATTGTTCCACCTTCCACTAACTCAATCGGTTAAAAGGATTAGGGAAGGAAGCCACAAGTGGCATCCCCCTCTCGTATTTTTCATTTCCTTCTTCTTTTTTTTTCAAAACGTAGCCTCCTTTTTGTTTTACACTTCCAAGGCTAATAATGCCTTCTTGCATGCCCCCTTTTCCATGAATCCACAAACAGGCTCCCCATTGCTTGAATGCCATGCATTCTTTTTTCCCCATGCCTAAATTTCTCCTCCTCTGTGTGCACGAAGAAATTTCCTTTTCTCACAACCATTTGGGATTCAAAACATATGAATGTAACCCTTGCAGTAGTTAAACCAACATTAAAGCCTCTTTATTTTCCTTAGCCTTCCCATGACTAACAATAGCCTTAGCTTGCAAGCTAAGGTTTTATTGACTTGATTGGAGAAAGCTCTTATTTGACACAAAGTCCCTCATAGTCAAAACAAACTCTAGGGACATCCTCAAACTTTGAAATCTCTAGAATGTGCGAGACGAACAAACATCCTAGAAGGTACCCCATCACATGAATCATTCAGAGGTTTCACATAGAGGAGGATAATCTACATGACAATGTATTCACACTATGGACCACTTGTATAATATATGTGTTGTACTTTCTCTTATTCTTGGTAGACTCATATAGTGAAGAAGAAAAACTAGAGTTATAGCTTCCTATCTTGTGTACATTCTCTCTATGTATTTTGTATCTTGTAAGAGCTTAGGATTCCTCAATATTCCCCCCATCTTTTCATGGTATTAGACAAGTGTTCGAGCAAGGAGTTGTGACCTGCAAGCACAACATTCTACAAGCAAAACCTACTTTGAAGTATACATGTGGATATTCTACTATACAATCTCCAATTTACAAGCCATATTTGCAACCTTGAAGTGCTCAAGAGAGTGTTATAGGCCTCTAGTCTACATGATGTCACTTATAACATGCAACTAGCTAGCTAAGCCTACACATTCCATGGAAAGGTAAATGCCAATGATGTATTTGATTTTTTTTGTTAGCTAAAAAAGGTTGATTACAGTTCTTGATAAATGACCCAAGAATATTGCTCCTTTGAGGTCCTCTTTAGCCAACTCATAGCTATGGAGGCATATCATGCTATGTGTACTTTTGCTTGTAGGTCAATAAATTATCGATCCCGATTATTTGTCACCATACTCACCTTTCACACCATTATGCATCCAAACTCAACAAAGCATATGGCCTATTCGTAAAAAATGAGTGGTGATACTAACTTCACGACTTACCTTATTGATATTGAAAAGTTGGTTCACTTGAGTTGGGATTTGATGAGAGGAAAGATACTGGAAAAATTACACCTTCTAAAATCTTTATTGATTTTAGGAGACTAGAGATCACAATCCTAGCATCATAGTATACAATCAACTCGTTAACCAAGACTAGTATACTTATCATGACTATTAAAAGTCACAAAGCATGATTAGATTGTAATTTTCCAAGATAAAGTTGTATCCCTTGTACTAAATGTATTAGTAGGATGAATGATCTCCTAATCATCTTTGATGTAAGGAAAGTATCTCCCAAGGTACTAACTGTAAAAGCTAGGGACCTATTCTAGACCTTAACATTACTTCAAACCTAGTTGAGCTACATAAAATCCTTGAATAATAGAATAATGAGATTTGATTTTCCATACTTTGTTTTTCAATGAGTCCTTTGCATTTTAAGTTTAAATTGTTAAAGTGCATCTTGAAAACTCTATTTTTTAGAGGCCTTAGATGTATCTACAATATAAGGTTGATTTCCTTATATCATGTGACAAGACAAGTTATATCACAATACTCTCCATATATTTTGATTAAATGGATTAGCTTATGATGATCCTTGATAGGATCTATGACTCTTTTTCCCCTCTATATCAAGTATTATTAGATGTGTATAGGTATCTATTACTATTTCAGCTACAAAATTATTAAATAGGTTGGAACTCTGTCGTCTTAACCTTAATTTAATACGATGCACTCTAAACTCATAAACAACCATTAATTTAAATATGTATTTTGTAGAATCACCCATTGTGGAATCACCCACGTGCACATTAAATTAATCTAACACCCGAAAAAGATAAGCGTCCCCGTCAACTTCTTGAAAAAGAAATCCACCTTGTGTACGCGCCTCGGCAAATAAATATAGTTTTACGAAATCCACTACAAAACCTCACAGAATCCACCATAGAATTAAAACCTCACAGAATCCATCGTGGTCTCACAGAATCCACCGTGGAATATGCCTCCTGGCATCATACCCCCAGGATGGGATAGCGATTTTCCTCAATTGCTATTAGGTCAATGTGGAGCAAGTGGTGAGGGGTAAGTACTTAGGTTGTGGGTGTGCATCCATTGAGATTCTTCAATAAGATGATTTTTAAACTTAACAAAATGTCTAGAATATCTACGATCAGTTCTAGTGGTCATAAAGTCAGTATCTAGAATAGTTTCAGGTTCAAGGATTTCAGTTTCTTCTTCTAACAAAGGAGGGTTTTCATAGACAACGTGGACAGGTATTTGGACTCTAAAAGATCGTAACAAACTAATATGAAAAGTACTATGGAATTCCCAATGTTGGGGTAGTTCTAATTTAAATGCATTGCCATTGATTTTGTGAATGATTTTGAAAGGTCCATAAAATCTAGAGACTAATTTAACAAGAGGGTGTTTCTTAACTTTGCAATCTTCTATTTTCAATGTGTAACCAAATATAATCATCAACATTGAAAATCATGGCTTTTCTTTTCCTATTAACTTGTCTAGTGTATGATTGTCGGGCTTTTGCAATCATGTCTTTGACTTCATCGAAAATAGTAGCATGCATATTGGCAATATCATCAATAGCTTTAACTTTGTTTGACAATCATGTAACAGGTGTAGGCAATCTATGTCTATAAATGATTTCAAAATGTGCTTTTTGTGTAGCTGTGTGTGCTGTATTATTGTATGCAAATTGAAGTAGATGCAAGTGTGTATCCCATATTTGTGGTTTTGAAATTGTGTATGCACGTGAGAGATCTAGAATTATACTATCAGTAGCTTCTGTTTTCCCATTGGTTTTAGGATGAAATGCAAATGAGAAATCAATCTTACTATCTAAGTTAGCAAACAAAGTAGTCCAAAAATTGTTACAGAATCTAGAATCATGATTTGAAATAATAACTTTTGGCAAACCATGATTAGTGAAAACAATCTTCAAAAACAATTGTGCAGCTTGAGATACAGTTAATGTTTTCTTGCATGGTAGGAAATATGCTTGTTTGCTAAAGCGATCTACTATAGTCCAAATCATATCACGATCAGCTTGTGTGTTAGTCAAACCAGTTATGATATACATTGAAATATGTTCCCATGGTCGTTCAGGAATTGGTAAAGGCATTAAGAAGACATATTCCTTACCATGGTGTCACTTGACTCATTGACAAATTAAATATTTAGAAACAATGTTAGAAACATCAGATTCCATTTGTGGCTAGTAAGAATCTTCAACCAATGTTCTTAAAGTAGAAATAATACCTTTATGGACTTGATATGGGGGACAATGAATTTCATGCAACACAAATGATCTAAATGGAACAGTGACACATAATATTTTCTCATAAAACATAAATCCATCAGAATAAGAGAAAGAATCAATTTTAATCCATTTATTAGTAACTAATTTATTCCAAACAGCTTGAAAACTGGGGTCATGGTCATAGGTATTTTTCATAGGGATAAGGAAATCAAAAGATATAATGTAGATATTATGGATACTTGGTCTTCTACTTAATGCATCGGCAACAACATTCTCATTTTTAGGTTGATATTGGATAAGTGGATGGAAACTTTGAATAAAAGTAGCCCATTTAATATGACGGTCAGAGATTTTTGGCTAACTAATACTTTGTTGGTCAGTTTTGATCATGAACTTAGATCCCATTAGATAGTGTTTCCATTGACATAAAGCTTATACTACACCTAACAACTCTTTATCATAGGTAGAATACTTCAGTTCAGAGGGTTTAAGTTTGCAACTGGAATAGGCTATGGGATGTCAATCTTGCATAAGGACAGCTACTATTCCTGATCCGCTAGCATTAGTGACTACTAGAAAGAATGGTCAATTAAAATCAGGTAATTACAAAACAGGTGTATGTGTTAAAGCATGTTTCAATAAAACAAAAGACTTTTGCTGATTATCAGACCAATGATACACAACACCTTTCTTTAACAAAATTTTCAAAGATAATGCAAGTAATGAAAAATTTCTCACAAATTTTCTATAAAAGCTACTAAGACCTAAGAAAGAACGTAACTCATGCACATTTTTAGGGATTGGCCAATTCAAAATTGCTTCTATCTTTTTAGGATCAACATGAATACCATTAGAAGAAAAAATATGACCTAAGTATTCAATTTGGATTTGGAAAATTTCACTCTTGTCAAGGTTAGCATATAATTGATTCTCTTCCAACAATTGGAAAACCAAAGGTAGATGTTCATAATGCTCATTCTCATTCTTACTGAAAACCAATATATCATCAAAGAAAACAATTACACAATGCTGATACTTCAAAAATATTCGATTCATCATACGACTGAATGTAGCTGGTGCATTAGTCAAACCAAAAGGCATAACAAGGAATTCATAATGGCCAAACTGAGTTCTAAATATAGTCTTGAAAATGCCAAATGCATCCAATCGTACTTGATGATATCCAGATTTGAGATCTATCTTACTAAAAATAGTGGCTCCTTGTAGTTTATCCACGAGGTCGTCTACCCTAGGGATCAGATATCTATTCTTGACATTGATCTTATTTAAGATACCTAAAAGAAGGTCTCCTTCTATCTATAGATCTAGCATTTAGCTTTATGTTGCCAATAAGGATTCATCTAGAGGAAAGATAGATAGATAGACAAGCTTCGTTAGACTCCAGAGCCACATCATGCTTCATAGACAAGAAATTTGCAGAGCAACATGGCATACAACATCTAAAGAAAGCAAAGTCGGTATGTACAAAAGTAATTGATGCTTGATCTCTTGCTTTGTGAGATGTTAGGTGTGAGACTACCATAAGGATTCTTGTATCAAATATAGCCTTCAACATCATCCATTGCCCAAATAGTCCCATTTTTATTGGGCTACCTTCGCTAGAATTACATAGCCTAAATATTAATTGGAGATATAAAAAGGTTGAACCAAGGCCACAATGAAGAATAATAAATGAAATAACTATTGACAGGAGAAAAGGTGTTCATGCGTCAAAAAAAGAAAGATCTATCCTTTTTTATTTATGCAATTCCAATGGAAAAGCTAAAGGATGAAAGCTTGGACACACTCTCCCGACTCAGTATGTAGAGTTCAAGGATGTGTTTGCAAAGAAGAATGCGGATACACTATTGAAACACCGACCTTATGATTGTGCAATAGATTTATAAGGAGGAGTTTAACCTCCTTTTGGCCCTATCAATAAGCTATTCCAAGATGAATTAGCAAAGCTCAGGAAATGTATTGTGAGAATCTTACCAAGCAATCCATTTGTCATTCAAAATCTCCATCACGTGCTTCAATTGTATTCATCAAGAGAAAAGATGGATCCTTTCGTATATATGTGGATTATATTGGTCTCAGTAAGATTACTATCAAGAATCACTATCCTCTTCCCTTGATTCTAGAACTCCTTGAATGACTTGAAAAATCTAGTATAAATAGGAGTTTTAGGCTACAAGCCCTTTAGTCTTGCCAACATTAGTTGTGAGGCTCATGTGAGGTAAGTCCTCTTCCAATTTATGCCTTGTTCTAGTATTATCTTGAATCAAATCTTGTCTTGTAATCAAGCCGTGCTCTTGTGAGAATTCCGTTTTAATCAAGTTTTTTTACAATCGAATTATCTTGAAATCAAGTTTACTATGCTCATAACAGTAAGAGATACTAGGTGAATGAACTAATGTTCAACTTCATTGAGCCCTAGTGAGCTTAATGAAGACATAGTATAGGTGTTTACATGCCGTGTAAACCAAATTCCTTTTGCCTTGTTGAGTAAAGTCCTCACATGAGCATCTTGGGTATAGAGATGCAATGATAAAATAGGTCAACCCACATGTTATTGCACCTTATCTCTTTAGAAAGTAAATATGAGTGATACAATTTTCCCTATCTATTCATTCTTGAAGCTCTTTAGATAATTGCTCCTCCATTATACCATCTTTTTATTTTTCAATAATGGCCACTCATGGCTTGGAGGTGGCTTATCACCCAGAATTGTAGGGCTACTCACAAGCTCTTCATTCTCTATACGAAAAAATCCACTCTTTGCATGTTTGCTTTTTCTATCTTTGTTACCATTCCTTGAGTAATCTCCCATGTTTCTAGAGTATCATCCAATTCTCCCACTACTATTTTATCCACCTTTCGTGAGTGGAGAAGATTACTTCCATGAAACCATGTAAATTATCCTACTATCCTATTATAATCATAACACCTCCTTCTGTTGAAGCATAGTGTAGGCATGTCTACACTTGCATTCTTACCACGTGGGTCAATTAATTTCCCACATCTAGCCTTTGTGTACTTTAAGAAGCCCAAACAAGTCACAACACTAGCTTCTTTTGTTCTTTAGATGACCAAATGTGAAGTTGTTTTCCCTGTTGAACTGGAATTGCCCTCTTTGCAAGTGGCTATCAAAGAGCATTTGGGGGATGATGATTCACTACAACGTCGTCTCCTGCACTTGGAATGTTTGGACGAAACTCGCAGGATGGCTCTACAGTGCATGGAAGCCACGCAAGCTCGACATAAGGCTTACCATGACAACTTCATCAAGCACAAGGAGTTCAAAGAAGGTGATTTGGTCCTAGCCTATGATTCACGATTTGGCAAGTTTCTTGGCAAGCTTTAACAGCGGTGGATGGGCCCATATAAGGTACTTCCTGTCAACCCTAATGGCTCTGTCCAAGTGCAGACCGTTGATGCCTCTGATGATCCCTTCCTGATCAATGGATATACATATCTTCAAGAATATTTATGTTTCCATTTGCAAATTCTACTCTTCTATATCTCCTCTACACCCCATTGTTTTGCTAAGAGTCTTTTGCTAATAGTCTTCTGTATATGGTTGTCTATTGGTAGAATCACTCTTAGGTCTATATTATTCCTTTTTCTTCTAATCCTTCTTATCTCTTGTTGGGGTTTGAACATCTTTGGTGATTTCACACCTTCCTTTGAGAGCATTGCATGTGTAAAATCAATCAGTTATGACTAGACCTACTTCCTTCTCCACATAAAATCCTTAAAATATTTTCTTTTAATCTTTGTAAGGTTGATCTACTGCAAAGGTGTTTTCCTTCCCAAAATGTTTAATAGTGTACACTTTGTAGTACATCCAATGCTAAATCTATACTATATGCCTCATGGAGTGCACCATACTTAACTTGTCCATGAGATGCTTGCATGCTTGAGTGACATTTTGATAAATTTTTCGTTGGCAAAAAACCTACATTTTAATGCTATTACACAAAAATCCCTTCCCATTGGGAAAGACATATCCTACTAGTGGAACCAAGCCCTTAGTCCACAGAGCTCTCCACCATTCACATGCTTTATAAACTAAAAATTAAAGAGTACTACATTGCATTGATCATCTTTTTGGTATTCTAAATAAGGGACCTTGACACATCTCTTTGCATGTGTGACCATGCTCATCTTCCAATGTAATGAGAGTAGTCCTTCCCTACCACCCATAATGTTGTTTTGTACATCATTATAGGATTTTCTAATTGCTAGCTAAGTGTTGCATCTATCACAAATCAATGAAAAAATAGGATATAGAAGACATTTATTATCATAACATCATTTAGCACTTGCCAAAATGATAGTTATGCATGCTCATCCTCTACTCACAAGTTGCAATAATCAATATTTTTCACAAATGAGAATCATAAACATGACCCCCCATTATGTCCCAACCTTTCACCTTGTGCACATAATCAAAGTGGATCCACTAATGTCTTGAAGATACATCAAGCCACATTCTATTAACATGGTTAACTCTAAAGACAAGTTTAAGAGTAGAAATTTTGAATATGTGTAGGATGCTATTACAATGTGCACACCTCATAGTCCCAGCGTCTAGTTGTATAGGGCTAGTTGAAGGAGACCTCTTCAACTTACCTTTCCATGGTGTCTCATTAGCAATTCTATTCCTCTCCATATATGGTTAATTAAGCATAAGTATCTTAGATTACCACAACATTTGCTCATGTAAGAAGATAGGAATAAGGATTTAGTGTAAAAATAATATTGATGTTATGCTATGTCACACTAACATTGGTATAAAAGGAGAGGACATGTAATTTTTCATATGTTTTAACACATTAATATAATTATTGTCCTTCTCTCCCATCTTGCTCATAGCTTCTATGGCTTCTTTCTCTTTCATGTCTTTCTCTCTCCAATTCTAGTATTTCTCTCTCCTTGTCACTCTCTTCCTCTCTCTTCCTACAGCCTTTCTCTCTCTTTTGTAGTCTTGTCTCCTCTCTTTCTCTCTCTCTAGTTCTCTCTCTGATAAGTGGTATTGGAGCATTGGTCTTTGATCCATTTTTTCCTTCTAATTTCAGTCCTATTTTCTCCATCAAAAATCAATTTCAGACAAGTACTTGGTAAAGACAGTGACTAGTGGAGGGTTGCAGACCATCTACAGTTAGTAAGAGACTGCATCTGGAGATCTCCAAGGTCAGATATGGTGGAGGATGGCTAAAGTAGCAGGCCATCATCAAAATCCATGCAAAACTGGAGGTACTTAGGGTAAATGAGAGTTAATTGGGCTTAGTTTGGGAAAAAACTATGGTTACTTTGAAAAGAGGGAGTCCTCTTTCCCCTTTCTTGGAGTTTCCTACAGGTTTCATGGAAGTCCACTAGCAAGATGTGCTCGTCTCTCTCAAATCCTTGATATTCTTAACCAAGCACCATTTGGAATAGTTTCCTTGCTTCAATACCTACAGGTTGATTACCTATTTGGTCAAGTTTGGCTCAGTGATGGAGCCAAGAATAGCCCCGAAAATTGTTGATGATCCACTTGTTGATGCTTTTCCACTTGCTAATAATCCACTTGTCTACTCTTTGGCACTCTCTCAATAATCCACTTGTCTACTCTCTGGCACTCTCTCAATAATCCACTTGCTAATGCTTTTCCACTTGTTGATGAGAGATTATTGATCAATTAATTTTGTGAATTGATCAATAGATCAGATATTAGTGTTATTTCCCATTATTTTTAGCCTATTCCATTGAATTTCAGTATTGATTCAATTATAACCTCATCATAGATATCATTTGCCAAGTTTGATGCATAACATTGAGTTATTTTGGTTGAATTATTTTGCCCAAGATGAAATATTGTAAAAGGGTAAGTACTAAAGCAATCAGTGAGTCACTGAATTGCATTGGTAAGACCCTTTCCTTATCCAAATTTTCCAGATTTCATTCAATTGCATCTCATAAAAAGGGCTGAATGAATATTTCAGCAATGCATTTCATACTGGTTGATTAGAATAGAATGCCATTGCCATGTTGTTGATATACCCACTGAGGAAAAATGTGAATGTTAAGGGAGATAGTGGGACAAAAGAGAGGTGACCCTCCCTCACTATCAAAGATCCCGAAGGGGTGCAACCAACCAACCCGGGGGGAACTTTGCCCACCTCCCGGTGATTCGGAGCCTCTGTAGGGAGCCTTTCATGCCATTTTATCCCTCACATAGGTACAACGAGTGGAGAATTGAAGATTGAATATTTTCCAAAAGCTCAAGTATCTTCAGGATCAAAACAGGGTAAAATAGGGATTTTACAGGGCAGTACAGGGCATTTATAGGTTGTTACAGGCACACCTTTCATTACTAAAGTGCAAGTGCAGGTACTAGAGGGTACCCACAGGTTCTACTCAGCCTTTTAAAAGGTTTGGTAACCATTTGGGGTTACTATTTTACCTTATAGGGTCAAAACACGGCATTTATAGGTCGAAACAGGGTGTAGGCCTGGACAATTTAGACTCAGAGATTGAGTTGCAAATTTTTTTTCTCCTAAATATCTTATAGCATGCTATAGCTCATCTCGAAGATGGCATTCTTGGCTTCAATTTGAACTAAAAAAATTTGAAATCGGAGTTTGCTAGCAAAAGTTATAGCCATGTTTCTGATAGGGGGTACTACAAGACTGCACTATTATGGCAGGGCATAAGGGTAAAACTAAGGTCCAGGATGATTATGCTCAGAAAATCAGAGATTCTATGTTGGATAATGTAACTCAACAGTGCTCAAAAGAGCCTCAACAATAAGGGGAAATCAGTATACTCAATGATACCTTGTGCATATATGAAAAAAGGCATAGAGAACGTCATGAGGACCTATTATCAAGAATGGAGCAAATGATTTTGTCTACTGATTAAACGAAGTCTTCCATTGAGAAGTTAGTAGTTTCAATGAATCAAACGAAGGATTCTATTGACAAGTTGGTGGAATATAATGCTCAAATTATGGCTCAATTCTCCCAATGGATGGAGATGCAAATGGGATCTAAATAAGACAAGGAGAAAGCCTATTCAAACAGTGAGCCTTCAGTCCCACTTCAGCCATCTAACCAAAATGGTCATGGTCATGGAATTATTGGATAAAGAGGCATTCCAAGCCAATATGAAGTAGTTGGTGAGACTTCACAAAGGCATGATGACTATTTGCACAGTTTGAATGGAGCCAACTCTCAAGCTTTTGGGCTGAATACTAAATGTCCTAGGGGTCCTCTACCAATGGGAAGATTACATAGTGGTTCTCAGCCACCTATTGGGAGATTTCCATCTGAATTTGGGGGTTCAACGCATGGTACTCATGATCAGTCCATTTTGGGACAACAACCATTCCATGAAAGAGAGCTGAAGGACAAGATCATTTTAGCCAAGTTTAATGGTCAGTCATCTTCACCATCTCATTTAGAGGAGCATACCTCTAAGATGGAATCTTACTTTGACATATTCCCCAAAACTGATGACATGAAGATTTATTTTTCTTCTTTGCATTTGGAGGGATTTGCCCATACTTGGTGGAGGTATATAAAAAGGGAAAACATACTTGTAGAGAATTGGGAAGCTTTCAAGGCACTTATGGCTGAAGTATTTGTGTCCCCTCTTGAAAAAGAGAAATTGGCACGGAGATGGTATGGTTTGGAACAAAAAGGCCTAAGTGTAAGAGAGTACACTAACCAATTTCTCAACCTAACCATGTATGTAGAAAGCATCAGTGATGAGGCTATTCTCCACAAGTACATGTATGGTTTAGAGCCATCTTTATCAGCTGATGTCATGGCACAAAACCCTACTTCTCTTTTTAAGGCTATTGAGCTTGCAAAGCGCTATGGAAAGAAATATAGAAGAGAATCTTCATTTTAGCTTGGTTTTGGATAGCCAATGACTGTTTTTAAATAGGGGCAAGTTGGTAACACTTATGGCAGCAATCATGTTCCAAATGGGACCTTAAGGGTGCCAACTTATCCACCGTTCAATGCTTCTAGATCTCAAAGTAATTTCAAGACAGCAAACAGTCCTAGAGTTGACTTCAAACAAGGGGACAACAAGCCTAAATCCATTTCAGCCAACATGAATCCTAAGTCTATTCCTATAGATCTTTACAAAGAAAGAAAGGAAAAAGGCTTATAGTGCAAGGAAACAACTTCATCGAGCATGCTTTCCCCCTTTCTATGCCTCTCTTCAAGCTTCTCCTTTCTCATAGAATGCTTGGTACCGAGGTACTTGATGAGCTCATCCTGGATGACCTTTTGCACAATGTACACTGAGAGTGTGCTCTTTTCTTGGATTTCTCTTTTAATTAACATTCTTTATTTTTCACATCTTTTTTCTTCTTCCTTCTATGCTCATCTTGCCCGCCTTTCTTGTGCTAAGACTATGTTTACTATTATACCTCTACTTTGACATGCTTGCACTTTGTATCTTCAATGATCATTAGAAGTGTAGGTCCAAAATCCAAGGTAAGGATTTTGGGTCTCATCTTATAATATTACCTTGTTTCTAACTCACTTGATTGTTTCCAACTTAGTTTGGAAGGTTGTAGTGAGCAGGTGTTCCTTGATGTGAATTAGCATATAGGTTAGTGAACTGATTGGAGGGGGACCAAATGCCATTGATGAGCACCTACTCTTGGTTAAAGTGGAAGAGTGCAATTACCTCCTATAATTTTGAGGGGAGTGACATTCATATGGGTTCTTGATGGTATGGCCAATTTCATAGTGATTTTGATTGTCATGCGACCCCTTGGTGCAAGTGGAAGGGAAAATTAGGTTTCAGATGGTCTAGGTGTCATCTTGGAGCTCACAAGTGGTTGGCATGCTAGCACATTGGCTCTTATGCTTGAGGCTTCACAATCAACAAATATTTATAAGCTCCATGCAAACGGAGCTTGGAATGTCTAAAATATGACAAACATTTATTGATTCAACAAAGTTTTCTCTTATATCCAAAGGGAATTTCTATAATGTTTTTGAGTAATGTAGCTTTCTAGTTATATTTAAAAGTCATTGTAGTGATAGCAATGTAATCAAGTTAATCTTTTTAATGATCAAGTCACATATTCAGTTATTGCCAAAAATAACCATTTCGTATTAGGATAGAATAGAGATAAGTGCATGAGGATTATCTAGGTTTAAGTACCAACACAAAATCAATAAAGCAACTAAAAGTGCTAACTCATCATTTATGGAAGAACATTAGATGAATTGATGGGATTCTATGGCAAGTATATTTCCATGTCTATATGGGTAGTGAAAAAAATACGCATGATTTGATTGGCCAACTTATAATGAGGTGTTGTCTCATCTTATGATAGTTTCCTAAAAGAGAAGGTTCATCTATGTTGCTAGAATAGTGAGTAATCCAAAATGTTTTCAACCTCTTGTGATAGACCTTGCAAGGATGTAATCCAAACCTCCTATCTTGTAAAGCTAAAATTATTGGTCAATCTAACTGCCATTGTGATAGTTTTGGGCCACTTCTCTAAATGATATAGTAGTTGAAGAAATATGCAAGACATGAACCTTTTCTAAATACCTGAAACAAACAAAAAAAGGGGGCAATGCTCTAGCACATGCACATGCACACTCGTTCCTTTAGAAGTTTTTGGTTAACACACACACACACACATTTTTAAAGGATGTACCATTACATAAATTAGTAAGTTTCCCCTATTTACAACTAGCATAGTTATAGCGCCAGTCGACTAGTGTAGTCGGTTATGCATTGTTTGACTTAGTAGGCCACTTTTCTTTATGTTGTATCTTATCTATACTTTGTGTACATTGTAAAGAGTGTGGAAGAAGAAGAAGAAACCAGCAAGAAAACGTTTTGGCCTCCATCTCTCTTCTTGTCTCTTGAGTGAGATTCTCCTTGTGCATTCTATGTGTGTTCGGCACAGCATCTTGAGCAAGTCCCCCCACCACGCGATTCTTGACATGGTATCAAAGCCGCGCCACTGAGAGAGGCTGATTTCGAAGGTTGAAGTGAGAAGCTCTCCCATCCTTCCACTCTTTCTCTTGGATAGTGCCTATGGAGGCACCGGAAGTAGGGTAGAGCAAAAATCTCAGATTGCAATGAGATTTGGTGTGCCCCATTTTAGAGCCGCAAGGTTGCAGACAACAGTTTCAGGGTACACTGTGATTTCGGCTGTTTTGACGGAAAGTGGATGCGCAGGTTACAGATTGTGAATCTGTAATTCTTGAGGTGTTTGTAGGAAGCAAACATAAGGTTTATCTGCAAACAGGTTGCATATTACATGTTTTGTTAAGCAGACAGTGAAAAAGGTTGTCCAGTGTATTGCTGTGCACTACAGGTTGAGGGTTGCAGAAGATTTGCTTGCTGTTTGGTATTAGTTTTGTGATAATGGCAGAGAACAGTGGAAGCCCCATCATTGAGAAGCTCGACAAGAACAACTACCCTTCATGGATGTTCCGTGTCACGAACTTCCTTATTGGAAAAGGCCTCTACGAGTTTGTTTCAGGTGAAGAAAGGGAGCCGAAGGTGAGTGATCCTCCAACTGCAGAAGAGACAAAGGCACGGAAGGAATGGAATGCAAAAGACAAGAAGGTCATGTATTAGTTGTCTGCAGTAATTGACAATAATATACTGGGACATATTAGAAATGCAGAGAATTCATATGCAGCTTAGACCATACTTGAAAGTATGTTTTTCGTAAATACAAAGGCACGAAAGATTCAACTCAAGGGAAGATGTCTATCAATGAGTATGCACTGAAGGTAAGGAGCATTGCAGATGCATTGGCAGCGATTGATGCAATGCCCGATAATGATGATTTGGTGTCGTCTACCTTGGGTGGACTTAACAATAAAAAGGTTTGGAAGTCTTTTGTAACTTCCGTATATGTCAGAAAGCCATTTCCAAATTTCGATGAGTTGGTCTCCCTTATGATCACTGAAGAGATCAACATGTAGAGTGAGACATCTGAAAGAAGTGATGAACATGTCCAAGCTTTCTACTCCAGTTCAGGAAGGGATGTGGTAGGTTCTCTTCATGAGGCCGTGGTACAAGACATGGTAGTGACAACCAGCAAAACAGATTGAATCAGCAATTTGGCGATATACAGGTTTTAGGAGGTGTGGTAACTTTAGAGGTAGGGGGAGCTTTAGAGGAAAAGGTTGATGGCAGAATAGAGGTTCTAACAACTCTGGTATTGTGTGTCACTATTGTGGCAAAACAGGTCATATTGCAGCCCAATGTTATGCTAAGAAAGATAATATCCGCAGTGGTAAGTTGTAGCAAGGAAACTATGCATCGTCTTCACGACAGAATGAAGACAAAAATAAATGTCTGTTTGTTATGCAGGATATGTTGAATGCTGTTACAGGAAAGGGAACACATGATGATGTTTGGTATGTTGATTCAGGTACATCCAATCATATGACCAGCCATGCAGAATGGTTTGGAGAGATGTAGGATTTGCAAAATGCAGGTTATGTGCAGATAAGTGATGATTCATACCACCCAATTTCACACATTGGAAAAGTTCTCTTGTCCTTGCATGATGGTAAGACAAAGAGTCTTTCAGATGTATTACATGTGTCATCTATTACAAAGAACTTGGTGCAGTCGGTCAAATGGTAGAGCAAGGGCTGCAAGTCAGATTTAATGCAAAGGGCTGCTTTGTAGAAGACTTCAATGACAAGTGCAGGTTGGTAGCAAAGGGAAGTAGAGTTGGACGTATGTTTACTCTGGATGCTGGAATTCCTACTATGAATGCTGCTATGTATGCTAAAGGAAAAGGTGTTGTTGCAGATATTGAAATTTGGCACAAATGCATTGGACATGCAAATGTATAAAGGCTGAAATTAATGCAGTCCAAAGGGTTGGTTACAGTTTTACCTATATTTAGAGTTGCAGAATTTCATAAGGTATGGGAAGCATGTCAGTTTGGTAAGCAGGCAAGAAAACCCTTTTCACATGACAGAGATATAAGCAGAAATATCCTTGATGTTGTGCATATAGACATTTGGGGGCCTACACAAAATATATCTCTTGGAGGCAGTTCATACTTTGTCACATTCATTGATTATTATTCTAGAAAGTTGTGGGTATATTTCATGAAGGAAAAGAGTGAAGAGTTTGAGCACTTCAGAACTTTCAAGGCTGTAGTTGAAAGAAAAACAGGCTTGAAAGGAAAGTGCTTGAGGTCAGACGAATGAGTTCAGTGATTTTCTGAGGTCTCATGGGATAAAGAGACAGTTCACATGTAGATATACCCCACAGCAAAATGGGGTTGCATAAAGGAAAAACATGCATATTGCAGAAGTTGCACGCACCTTGATGGCTGAAAAGAATATGCCTAAGAATTTTTTGTCTGAGGCTGTTCATAATGATGTTTATATTATGAACAGAACTCCCACAGCTGCAGTTCATGGAATGACTCCTGAAGAATGCTTTACTGGTAAGAAGCCTGATGTATCGCACTTGAAGGTATTTGGCTGTGTTGCATATGTTCATGTGCCAGATGAGCACAGAAAAATGTGTTTTTATTGGATACTCTTTAGAGCAGAAAGGGTATTGTTGTTATAACCCTCTCACATGTAAGTTCAGAGTGAGCAGGGATGTCATCTTTGATGAAATGAGTAGTTGGTATGCATCTAGTGGTGATGCATTGGATGATGATGATGATCATGGCACTCATGTGCAGGTTGAAAAGTAAGAATCATGGACTCTTAGTGGACCAGAGACGTCATCTGGTAGTCCTTGGTTTGGGAGACTAAGGAGTACCTCTACATCTTCAAGTGCATCTAGTAGCACTACAGGTAAAGACAAAGGAAAGAATAAACTGTCAGATGGCATTGATGCAGTTCTTGATGGAGACTCTAGTGGCTCAGAGAGCTTGGATGATGAGCTTGGTATTCCTTTTGTCAGGACACCAGGTGTATAGAGAGCTCATAGTAATGTAAAGGCTCCATTGAGTGATCCAATGGTACACAGATCTAGCAAGGTCAGATACCCTGTTAAAAGATTTGGTTTTGAAGGTTGTGCAGCTCACCATTATGCTTATATGGTGAAATTAGTTGAGGATGTTAAGCCCACTTGCTTTGAGGATGCTGTTGGTCATACTCATTGGGATGCAGCAATGGATGATGAGATGGCTGCATTAGAGGCCAATAAGACTTGGCATCTAGTATCATTGCCAAAGGGCAAGAAAGCTATTGGATGTAAGTGGGTTTATAATATTAAGCACAATGCAGATGATTCTATTAGTAGGTACAAAGCTACGCTGGTTGCAAAAGGCTATGCCCAAACATATGGCATAGATTATGAAGAAACCTTCAGTCCAGTTGCTAGAATGGCAACTGTCATATGTGTGATTGCTTTGGCAGCAGCCAAAGGTTGGAGATTGCAGCAAATGGATGTGAAGAATGCCTTCTTGCATGGTGATTTGCAAGAAGAAGTGTATATGGACCAGCCAGCAGGTTATGAAAATTTAGAGCATTCCACGTATGTGTGCAGGTTGAAGAAGGCGCTCTATGGGCTCAAGCAATCACCTAGAGCATGGTCTGACAAGATCAGAGAGTATCTTGTCAATATTGGCTTTTATGTTTCTGATGTTGATCACTCACTTTATGTGAGAAAGGAAGATGCAGGTTTGGTCATCATAGTCATCTATGTGGATGACTTGATTATTACAGGTGATAGTGATAGTGGGATTGCTGAAGTCAAGGACTTTTTAAAAAAGAATTTTGAGATGAAGGATTTAGGTGAGCTAAGGTACTTCCTTGGCATTGAGGTGATTAGATGTGATGATGGTATATGGCTGCCCCAAAGACAGTATGGCTTGGTTATGTTGTCCAAGTATGGTATTACAGTATGCAAACCACGTTTAGTCCCGTTGGAGCAGAATGTAAAGTTGAGTGCTGATGTTGGGGATGAGATAGAAGACCCTACTATGTTCAGGAGGATAGTGGGGAGTTTAATCTACATGACCACTACAAGGCCAGACTTGAGCTACGCTGTTGGTCTTGTGAGTCAGTTTATGCAAGTACCTAGAAAGCCACATTTGGATGCAGTCAGATGCATATTGAGATATGTGAAGTCCACATTACATTATGGACTTTTCTATGAGGTAGGTACAGATGTACAGGTATTTGGATACACAGATGCAGATTGGGCTGGTAGTATGTCTGATAGAAGTTCTACCAGCGGATACATGTTCTCTCTTGGTAGTGCAGAAGTTGCTTGGAGCAGCAAAAAGCAATCTATAGTTGCTTTGTCGAGTACAGAGTCTGAGTATAGAGGTACTGCTATTGCAGCATGTGAGGTAGTATGGCTACAAAAGTTAATGGCTGATTTGGATGTGCAGGTGGAAGGTCCAGTTGTCATTTATTGTGACAACATGAGCAGTATACAGTTGGCTAGGAACCCTATGTTCCATGCCGGGACAAAACATATTGAGGTACACTACCACTTTGTGAGAGAGAAGGTACTAGCAGGTGAGATTGACTTAGTGTATGTCAACACACAGGATCAGATAGCTGACATCTTCACAAAGGCATTGGGTACAGAGAAGCTTCAAAAGTTTCGAAGCTTACTTGGAGTTGTAGAGATGCAGTTGAGCTTGAGGGGGAGTGTTGAGATGACAAGCTCAACACATGCGGACATTAATGATGGACCGCCTGGTTAGATGGGTCCACACGTATACACTTAGCACGTCGGTGGTCATTATGACTCTCACATGGCCACTGACTCATTACTTATTATATTCAGGTTGTTACACCTATTTACAGCAGGCATAGTTATAGCGCCAGTCGACTAGTGTAGTCGGTTATGCATTGTTTGACTTAGTAGGCCACTTTCCTTTATGTTGTATCTTATCTATACTTTGTGTACATTGTAAAGAGTATGGAAGAAGAAGAAGAAACCAGCAAGAAACGTTTTGGCCTCCATCTCTCTTCTTGTCTCTTGAGTGAGCTTCTCCTTGAGCATTTTGTGTGTGTTCGGCGCAGCATCTTGAGCAAGTCCCCCCACCATGCGATTCTTAACACAGGTGCTACTCCTGGCTCTCGTGGCGTTTCAAGAGAGCGTGACTCAGGTGGTTGTTGTGGAGGCACGGACACGGTGTCTCCATCTTGTCGTTCTGTTGGAGTTGCATTACCTCAAGGATTTGTCACACCTCAGGGGACATCTACTCCACTCACTCCAGCTTTTGCTCAGTCGTCCGCAAGTGGCATCCCTATGGGTGCTACTCTGATAGATACTACCCAGGTAGGTACACCAAATATATAGGGGTCTCCTAGATATGCCCAGGAGAGTGGTTGCAGGTGGGAGAGGACCCATCTTAGGCATACCCCAGAGGGGTATGCCTACCTTGTATATGATAGGTCAGGGAGTCATCATCATGAATGATAAGGGGAGGAGGGTGATGGCTCGCATGAGAGAGTTGTGCCAACAAGTTTTTCGGCACAACGTCTTAGATCATTGGAAGAACATACCGAAGGAGAGTAAGGACTACATAGTAGCATCCTTGCATGAGGAGTTTCCGGTACCAGCCACAGCAGATAGGTTTTCTACGGGCTGGATGATGGAGTGCATGTGTGCATATATGTCACACAGATGATCGGATGCACACAAGGCACTCAAGAGTGGGACTTCAAAGCCCGAGTGGCTAGACGTAGATGACTGGCGCCGACTCAGGGAGAAGGCTAAAGATTCTCCAAGACGTTGGAGACAGCAGTGCGAGGTGGCGAGGGCACGACTAGAGGCCGGAGTGGTCCATCATCTTGGGAGTGGCAGCCACAGGATATATCTGGAGGACTTTGTAAGTTTTTCTTTTATTTTGCTTGCCTTTTTTTTTGCAATATTCTTTGTACTGAAAATCGTGTTTCTAACAGTTTATTTTGTTTTCTTTGCAACACTCCATTACAAATCACGATCCCACCGGCCTTGAGACTCGATATGTAGAGAGGCACGGTCTCACTGCATTGATCGACTGATTGTATGGACGCGGCGGCCCTGTAAGTCACTCATCTTTCTTGTTCATAGTTACCATGTTTAATTAGAAGGCATTATTGTATGGTGGACTGATGTGTAGTTGTTTCTTTTTTTGCAGAGTCCGTTCGATGCTCCTTTGCGGCGGGACGAGGTTTCGGATGGCGATGATATATAGCTCGCCCTTGGATCCCTCGACCTCACATACCCTTCTTTTTTGGTCATGTGATCTGTGTAGAGATTTTCTATGTAGTAGTAGTATCTTACCATGATTGTATCGGTCGCTTTCATTATGCGATCATGTATTTATCTCATGTATCAGTGTTATCATTTAAGTACACTTTGTCTTTATTTACACAAGTATTGTACACATTTCTGAAACTATTTTGTATGGCCCAAATAAAGTAGATAGTCCTATATATGGTAGGGCAGCTTACTGCCCTGCCACAAAATTTTCTTTTTCTAAGATACCGTCGCTATTAGTGTCACAAATTTACTGCACGCATCGCTATTAGCGTCACAAAATGGGTCGCAAAGCATCGTTATCAATGTCACTATTTGCATCGGTATCAGCATTGCAAACGAGACGCTGAGACGCTGATACGGATGCAAATAGCGAGGTTGATAATGACGCTAATATCGACTGTTCTATGGCATTGCCAATAACAACACTTTTTGCGATGACGGGGGAAATTTTCTTTATGAACATTTTCGTCACTTTTAACGTCGGTATAACGTCTATATCTTGTAGTGTTCATTAGGGGATCTTTATGTGGCTTGTCCAAATATACTCACGTAATCATTGGAGATGCTAGGGATTAATATCATTTTTTTGTGCAGGATTTATATAGTTATTTGGTGATTTCGGGGTAGCCCTAGATTTCAGAATCAAGGCTGGAAATAAAAGCCTTAGATGATGGTTCTTCATATGCTTGGGTTCGGAGTAAAGACAATACAAAGCCCCTACAGTTTCTCACTATTTATGTGAATCACCCTTGCAATTGGGATAGGTTGTGGGATAATCCCATGCCACCTAATGCATGAGAGTTTAATGGTTTTTAGACATCATTGCTATAAGTGGAGACTATGGCAATGCCTCTAGGAGGATAATTATGCCTCTAAGAAAGGGGAAAACTATGTTTGTGTCTGGATTCCATGAATGGTTAGCATGTAATCTTGGTAGCTTTAAGAATATTTCAGCCCAGTGTAGGGCTGAAAAAATATGTAGGATGGGCTAAAAAAGAGCTGAAGACAAATGGTTTGATGGCTACAAAAATGAAGGTATTTCAAGGTTGTTTTCAAGGCTGGTTGATGTTGATACAATGGCTGAAGTTTTTGTAGCAATTAATGTTGAAAATGGAACAAAAAAAGAGGTTATTCATGTTGACACTTTAGATATGTATGAATTCATTCAAGAGTTTGCTGAACATGAATGTTATGGGCTACAAAACAAGGCTGAAGCAAGGGTGGATACAAAGTATAAAACCACTGTAAGGGAGGTTAAGCTTGTGGCTTTGCCTTTACCACCTAAAAGTGATGGGTTGGTTGAAAAAGTGACTCAACATGCTAGTTTATGGGATCCACATGAAGTAGAACATAAATTTATAGTTGAAACTTTACAAGACTTGAAAATTGGTGATACAAGATTCCTTTTGCCTGTAGAAAGAGCTTATTTCTTGCAGATGTTGGCAAGGCATGGGAAAGCCTTTGCGTTTCAACTGAATGAAATTGGATGTGTGAATATGACCATGGTTGCACATATGGTGATCTTTACAATACCTCATGTGCCATGGAATTTAAAGCCTATTCCAATGCCTCGGGCATATTTGCCTAAGTTGCTAGAGATTTTGAACGGGAAGATCATAATGCAAATTTTGAAGCCTTTTTCAACTCCATATTTGAATCAATGGTTTACTGTTCCAAAGAAGAATGGTGCTTTGAGGTTTATAGAGGATTTATAACCAATTAATAAATTCATCATAAGGAATATTGGATCAGGCTTGATAATGGATGAATTTGTATAAGCATTTGTAGGCAAGGCAATTTACTCTATGGGTGATTTATATTTAGGTTATAATCAGTTCTAGCTTGCATTGGAAAGTCGGGATATCACTACCATAAAGACACCACTTTGTTTGGTTAGAATGTGTATGCTTCCATAAGGAGCAACCAATTCAGTTGCACATATGATGAATGCTATACATAAAGTTTAGAGGAAGTATATTCCTCAGTTGACCTTACCCTTTCTTGTTGATGTGCCCAATCAAAAGATATGATATCTATGAGAAGAATGAATAAATGAATGAGCATGGATATAGAAGATTTGTGGCTGATCATATGGCTAATTGTGATAGGATTTTGAGTTGTCTTGAAGAAATGTATTTGACTCTCTCAAGAGAAAAGTCAGTTTTTGGAGTGGAGGAAGTATTAGTTGTTGGGCACATGTGTGGACCATATAGGAGAAAGCCCTCACCAGTAAAGATTGATGCCATAAGTAGGATAAGGGAGACATATTTGAATGTATTCGAGATGAGAAGATTTTTGGGTGCATGTGTCTTTTACTTAATATGGATTCCACATTTTGCTCACGTGACTAAAAGTTTATATCAACTCTTGAGAAAAGGGAAAAAAATTTGGTGGGGTAAACAACATACAAAGACAGTTTAGAAGTTAAAAGAGCTTATTGATTTCAACCGCAACACTAAAGAGAGCAAATTATGAGAATGGGCTGCCTATTATTCTCACCATGGATACAAGCCCAATTGGCATTGGTTGGGTAGTGGGTCTAGATGATGCTGATGGGAATAGGTATGCCATTTGGTTTGGAGTAAAGGTCCTCAATGAATGGCAACAACAGTATTCTCAAGTCAAAGAGAGCTTTGGGATGTACTGAGAGCCCTTAAGCATGATAGGGAGTATTTTATGGGAGCTCATGTAGTGGTAGAGACTGATTGTCTATCTCTATTGCACATGATAGTAAATTTCTCAACTCTCAATATTGCCATGTTATGGTGTTGCAACGCGTAGGGTTGAATGTCATCGCAAGGGTTTGGCAAGGAAACTAGACAAGATAGTTGGAGATGTAGCTTCAAGAGATAAATAAATTGCAGTGAATGCTTAAAGGTTCAAGAGGTACTTCACGGTCATTCACAAGGGGTTGAGAAAGAAGAATGTTTGGATTTTAAAAGTTTAGACTCCAGATATGGTAAAGAGAAGAGAAGAGTTGAAGGTTTCAAGACAAATCCAGGGCTTCCAAGTTCTTAGCAAAGATCACAAGTATATTACCTCAGAAGCTTTAATTCAAACCAATCTTAATTTCTTAATTGTAGGAGTAATCACGGATTATGAAGTTAGGTACATGTATCAAAAGTAACTCCGCATCCCATCATTCAAGCATGGATCAACTTTGCATGTTTATGTTCAAAATAAACTATAAGGGACAAAACTTATGAGCCAATTACAAGGCATGTAGGACAAAGAACTTTGCAGAGCTTGAAATAAAAACCCTAATAAAGTTAAGTTACCAAAACCAAGAAATAAGAGGAAGAGCTCCTCTTAATTCAATTTATAGTATCTATGAATGATCTTCAATTATTGCCCTGCCATAGGCACATAATACTTGCATATTTTGACAAGATGTCATCTGTAGAGCAAGAAATGAATTAAAAGATCATTGCTGCAGCTAATTCTCTGAATAGGGCTAAAGATTTCAGCCCCAAATCAGCCCATAAAACTTCTGGAGTTCACCTTTTATGATAGCATAAACTTCCCCTAGCATAGAGTGTGAAGATCAACCAAATACAAGTGTAAATCATACCATATAAAGCAATAGAGAAGTAAAAGGATTTTTTGTCCACAAATCACTGTGAGGACTACCTATTTCAGCCCACATACATGGCTTCTATCTCCAAAAAGACACTTTGATGAGGTACTAAAGGAGCTCCTATATTCAAGAGCAAGTATCAAGCAAGAAGTAGCTTACACTAAGCATATAGAAGCAGAAGAGAAGAAGGACTTCTTGCTATCCTTGTTAGTGACGTTATTGGCTACTTATATCAGCCCCAAGCATATACATTGAGTAATCAAGTCCCCTTCCACTATGCTTTTGCAATGTCAACTTGCATCAAGCATATCAATGTCAAGTAAGATTAATATATAATCATGAATCTTTAAGAAGAGAAAAAAAAGTATTGCTACCGCCAATTCTTTGCTTGGGCTGAAATATTTAGCCCACTTTCTTCACATAATCAAGTCAAGAAGGATTCTTGACACTCTTCTCTTCAAGCTTCCATAGAGGAATATTGCAACAAGCTTCCAAGAGCTAGAATGAGCCCTTTGTGTCAAGAGTAAGTAATAAAGCAAGTAGATGAACTTCAGCCCTTTAGATTACAGGTTTGGTAGACCAACAGCAGTCCCTATTCAGCTCTCAAAGGGCTCAAGAGAGTGAATTTAATGTCTATCTTGACAAGGGAGTTCAAACCCAGCATATAGAGAATACACAGGTTAGGCCTCGACCTTCCTCCAGACTCCTCATAGAGCTCTAGTTTGTATGGGCTACTGCCCTTTAAACACACAGTTTGGATAGCCAAAAATATTTATCTCTCTTTGTTATTGCATGAATACAAGTGCCACTTACTTGGCAAGAGATGAAGGTTCCACCACTCCTTTACTTCCAAGCTTGAGTTGCATTGAAAATCTCCACTTTGTATAGAACATACATGATTCGAATCTTGCTAATTGTCTTCTCCCAACCTATGCCCTTATTCAACGTCGAAAATTGTGCTAACTCTCCCTATTCACGTCTTCACTCTCTCTTACCAAAGTCTTGTTTCATACAAGTCACATAAGAAGGCATATACAAAGGCATATACAATGTATGTCTAGATTTATTGCACTAGACAAGTCTCTATGTAGCATGTCTAGATTACAATGACTAAGTGATATATGTAAAGGTTTAAAGTTTTATGTTTAGACCATGGAAAAATAATCTCATGACATTCACCCCCTCTACTAACTTGCACATCCTCCGGCATGTGCCACTTTGTGTTGCTTTCATCTTCCATTATGTCCTCTTCTCCGTCGTTGAAGTCATCTTCTTCCTCCATGTCTTCATGCTCTTGGATTGTATCCAAATCTTCTAACTCATATGTTGAACTTTCTCTTCGTTTCAAGAGTTTGCTTCTTTTTCTAGCTATGGATATCTTCATGCTTGTTCCATCCAATTCAGCCAATGAATATGTAGCATGGTCATGAATGACCTTTACCACATACAGGCCAAACCAACACTTTTCCATCTTTCTAGAGGTACTGTATTGATTATGTAAGCTGTTGTCATAGATAAGTACCCAGTCATTTTCTTGGATAGCTCTTGGCCGAAGTCGATGTCTCCTATCAAATCTTATTTTGTTCCTTAGTCTTGTTGCTTTCAACTTCTGCATGATAAGTCATGGATCATGTGGTAAATAAGCAAAATCCAAAATAATAAGAATGCTTTATATCACCCCCTAACTTTTTCCATCCAAAAATGAAAGCAGAACAATATAGACGATTAGCTTCAAGAAAGTAATAGAGACGCCGAATTAGAAAAGGTTATGATGCTTTCCAAAGAACTCAGGAATAGATGTTTGTTGAGGAAGAAGACATGGTGTTCCTTGACTTTTAATTGAAGCATAGCTTTCTGTAACTTGCTAAGTATAGCGAATAGAGCCAATAATACTATGAAACCTAAAGTAGTATTCCCCAACCGGGTTTATTTATTGCTCATAGTCCCTTACCTAAGGATACATAATGTATTTGATACCAGACTAGTACTGAAATAAGAAGTATACGCAACCCAATCCCCTTAGATTCTTGGATAATGCTGCTTAATTGTGGGCGCTCTCTCTTAAACCTTCCTTGAGTACTCCACATAGAATTAGGAGTCAATTCTTGTGTCTCGTTACTTTGCATTCACGATATGGCTATGAGGGGATCCCCATACTATCCTCTGAGAATGAGTTGACATGAAGAAGCCTCCCTTTTCGACAAAGTATGAGCTAGTGCATCAATCATACCTTTCTCTTAATAGCGTAGGCTGAAGACATGTACTTGTTTATATATGTGGCCATGAGGCCATAGCCTCACAAACATGCTCATTAAAATGCTCTTACGGAGCTACATGGATTTCGACTTGATCCATACTTTTCGAGTGGCTTAACAACCCAGCAGAGTTTGGCTAGCTCCAGCTTTGAAAATGGGTCCTACTCCCATGCTATTAAATGAACTTGCTGCTAATCTTGGAAGTCTAGCATCTAGTAGGAGGGTTGAATTGGCCTTAAATGTTTAATAAAATGCGAGGGTGAAGACAGTGCGAGCTTTCGAGAACAAGGATGGGAGTTGAGAAGTCAAGAAGAAGAAGAAGAAGAAACGGTAGTTAAAAAGAAATGCGACGCTGGATATTGAGAAAGAAATTATTTATTAATTAAGCATGCTGGTTAAAGAAGATTAGATATTAAGACATGCTGGTTAAAAAGAAATGCGAGATGCGATGAGGTGAGACGCAAAATGGGGAGAAAGGGGGACGCAGCAGCGAGGACAGCGTAGCCGTTGAGGTGCATGGCTCGCAAGAGGAGGTCTCGAGGTCGAATACGCAAATGACCAAATGATCGCAGGTTAGCTGTCACCCATCCGATAATTCTAGAATGTATATCCAAATTAGCTAAATACTAACGCTCTCAGGAGGATTTCTAACGATCGCTCGGTCTTGCAGGTTTTGTTTTAGCTGCCTCGTATAACACCGCGGGTTATAATTATTAGTCGTCGTAATCGTAAATATAAGTACTGGGAAAAGCTTCTCCTTTTTCTTTTTTTGTGTGGGACCAAGATATACTTTGTGGGAAATGGTCGCTAAACAAATCACTAGGCTTAAATTAATCACTCACTCGATAATACAACATTGCTTCCAGCATCCTTTCTTTTCTCGAACTTTTGCGAAACTCCTCTCCTCACTCCTCTGAAGATTATTTGGTGTTGCACCAACTCCTATGAAGGTCACTTTTTTGGTCAGCAAAATTTACGTTGCGAGCATCTCCTGACCTAGCTTGATACTCATAGCATTTAGAAACCAGCTCAGGCGGCATGCCGTTTGTGCATCTTCTTCTTTTGCATGTCTCTAATGCATGTGCTTTGCAAAGATAGATGAAAAGGATCCTCTTACTCATAGCCTGGGGCAATGCCCTAAAATAAACATCAACATAACTAGCCTCCAAAGAAACACATTAAAATTACAAAAATCTGACTCACCCCATGTTGCTAAGGTTAATTAGTTAAGTCTTTGCATCTGCTCACACGCATAGTCTGTTGCACTTACTCTGATTATTCCAAATCATGTTCCGCCTACTAGGGGGGAGAGGGGGTGGCACCTCAAAAACAGTAAGTCTACCATGTGCGATCAAGAGAAGGCTTATTTTATTTAGTAAAATGTACAAGATCACAGTTACAGAAGGGGTTCTTTTAATTACACTACCGAAAAAATCTGTAAGCTTCTTAAAGAAAAGGGGGTCCTTTGTTCAACGTCTCATTACCCATCTCGCCTAGGAGTGAGCCTAATGAAGGGTAAAAATACCAAGGTATTCTAATGGAAAGTGTGATAAGGATAAAAGCCACAAGTAAAACCGGTTGGATTCTCCAAATGCAAGATAGAGTCCTTGCAAAAAGGGAGTTGGCAAATCTTGAGCATTTCGAGTCTATGGCTATAGTTTCTCATGTTTTTCATGGGCGAAAACCCTCTGAGCAATATCTCTCACAATGGGTCAAATATAACTGAGCTTGAAAGGGCTTTGTTCATGCTTGCTCCAGTTTAGAGAGAGCTAGTTCACTATCTTCCTTGGTCAGCAGACTCTTCTCTTGAGAAAACCATGTGTGTGCTTACAATATCACAGGTCATGCATTTAGTAGTAACAAGACAACGTAAAGTATAGTGGATATGAAACAACACATATGTAAGAGATCAGAGCCTCAAAGTATCCCAAAATCAATGCTTGATTAAGAAAACCTGTTTATACCAAGTCCTTTTCATCGTGTTATACCCAAAAACTCGCACCAAACACTAGCTCCATTGGCAAGATTCCTGATCATAACTCTCTCGCATTGATCTCTCTTCCCTCCTCTCGTCCGAAGTGCTATTTGCTACCTAAAAACTACGAACACGCTTGCACAAATTCGAGAGTCTTCTTTTTTCATGAGATCTCTAAAACTGGCTGAAAAGCAATGTGTTTATGAATGTCACCCTATTCTAGACATTAAGAGAAATATGGACTCTCTTTTTTGCCCCTTAAAGAGTGAATAAACAAATATAGGCCTAACGAATGAGAGAGCTGGGAATCCAGATTCATGTAACATGAATCTTCTAACCATATCGTGACCCAAAACTTCCCTCCGCAATAAAATAAGGAAAATATGGGAAATGCAATGCTAACACTTCTTGGAAGTTTGTGACTCGAGTTTTCAATTTCTTATATTTTTATGTTTGACTTTTCATTTCTCCCCTTTTCAGTTTTTTCCTCTCTCTTAGGGGGAACTCAAATTTATCATATCTCTTTCCTCGCTTTTTTTTCTTGACCAAATCTTATAGCCTCACTTTGCTTGCCCTATCTGTAACCTATGAGATTTCATTTCCTCTACACAAACACAGAGTGAGTTTCGCACGTTTTATGAGAGCAAAGCTTGTTCTACCAAAGCCCTAATATTTTCTTCACAAAAATTTACAAGTATATTGTTCTCTTCCATGGATGTTCTATGGTAAAGTTTTATCTTGTTTGTCCTAAAGTTTTATCTTGTTTGGACAAAACCTGTGCAAGTTATGTGCATTCTCTGACATGTAATTTCTTTTTTTTTTGGTACTCTAGGAGTCTCTTACAGTCAAGAACAATGATCTTTTGAACACTCAACTTCTTCTTCAACATCTTACGGTTTCTTTGTAAACAAAGCTACAGGTATGTTGCCTTCTTTTTTTGCTGCTCCATGGTTAAATTTTATCTCGTTTGGACAAAATGCATGCATGCTATATGCATACTGAGTTTTCCTTTGTTTTTTTACTCCCAGAATCTTTGAGGGTGGAGAACAATGATTTTTTAAAACCTCAACTTCTTCAACATCTTTGGGCTTCTTTGCAAAGAGAGCCATAGGTATATTTCCACTTTTTCTATTGCTCCATGGTTAAGTTTCAACTCATTTGGACAAAGCCTACGTAAGTTATATGTATGCTTTGACTTGATATTTCTTTTGTTTTTGTACTCTAGGAATTTGTTAGTGAAGGGACAATGGTCTTGTTATAAGTCAACTTCTTCTTCAACATCTCTAGGCTTCTTTGTGAAAAGAATTATAGGTACAATGTTTTTTTAAAAAAATTACTCTATTTAAATTTCATGTCATTTCGAGAGAACATTTGCAAATTATACACATGCTGATAGGTAACTTTTCTATTTGGTTATCATAGATGTCTTCACGGAGAAAAAACATCAGTAACATACTTGCAGTGGAGGCCTTCAATAGGAAAGATAGTGGCGCTAATTGGATTTGTGATAAGTACTATAAGTTGGATTGGATTTTGATGCACCCTGCAAGTCAAAATAACTCTGCAAGTCAACTTGCAACTCAAAATATCTTTTTTTATAATTCATTGTATGTAGTAGAAAGCCAACGATTGTAGCATGTCCCATTGCTGCCACTATCTAGTGGTGAATGGTTGATTGGTAGCTTGGAGTTGTCAAGAGCATGTAAGTCCAAGATAAAATTTGACATCAATAGTGCTATGAAACCCACCACACGCTCCAAAGATTTGCATCTTAGTTCGTTTATTATTCCATTCTTATTGTTTGCACATTTGTTTGGTTCATGTGATGTTCTCAAGAAAATAAAGATTACTTATCAATGCAAGTGTCTATCCGAGTGAGGGCTAGAAAGATGAATGGGTTGCCTCTTACCCACCCAACCTCCAATCCTCACTAAGAGAACTAGAGATATGCACCACCTAGTCAAAGGGAGGATGGGCTAGGACATCCCTTTTCTCAAAGAGAATGGAAAGAACCAAGACACAACTTCACGATAGAGAATATATGTACTAGACACACCATATTAGAATATGAGAGAGAGAGAGAGAGAGAGAGAGAGAGAGAGAGAGAGGGAGACAAGAGGAGAAGAGGTAGAGAAATCTTTCCATTGTGTATATATGGAATGAAATGATGAGGAGAGAGGGAGACAAGAGGAGAAGAGGTAGAGGAAGCTTTCCATTATGCTACATAATAAAAGAACTCACTCATAGCATGCCTCAAAGAGATGGACTAACATGAGGGTATTCTAGATGCTCTCATGTGCTTGTTATTTTCTCTCTTTACATCTCCATGGGCTCCTTATATAGCCTCCATGAGGGATTAGATTAAGCTAATCTTCTTGATTAACATAATCCATGAGAGAGAGATATGTTTTGTTAAAGAAAATAAGAGAGAGGGAGGAAGAGAAAAAGGAAAAGGGAACGAGAGAGAGGGAATAAACATACATCCTAATAAAGAAAGAGAAAAAGAGAGAAAGATGGAAGGAGAGGAGATAATGAATGGATAAAAAACAAAGAGAGTGGTGGTGAGGTCCAATGAGGTCCGATGCAATACCACGAGATGGAAAACACTCCGACATACGTTAATTTGTGGGTGGGTGGGTGGAGACTTTACATACGTTAATTTTTTATGAGTTACAAGAGAAGAAATCCCTTCTCAAACAATTTAAGAAAGAAAAAAAGAATGATAACAAAAACAAATTGTTTGTCGTAATATAGACAAAATGGAAAATGATGAAGGTCTTGATGCTCAAGATCGTCAGGTGTATTTTAATCAGCATGTCCCATGTCCTTGCTCTCAATGCAAGTTGGTACTTAGATGAAAACGTCAATTGTCTATAAAACATGTACGATGCTTTGGCGAGTTTCAATCTAAGATCATTGATCAGGCAATCTTGGATTTTCAGCAAACAGTAAGAAAAGTTAATATCAATCATGCATTGTACTCGCAAGCTAATTGAATACCATATACAAAAAGATTGGGTGTGGCTGGAAAATTTTCTATCCAGGGAGGTGACATCTCATCCCAAGGAGGAGTGCACCCTTTGCAGCCAATTAGAAGAGTTCGTGGGCATACAATGGATGGAGTGCCTAAGCTAATCCACCACTTGGAAGGCACTACCCAATCTATACTGTCAATACCAAAGGAGACAAGCAGCCTTCTAGACTTATCTACAATCTTGGAGCCTGAGATGGAGGCAATGATCGATGCATTGATTCCCATGGATGTCGAGACTTCTGATCCGCTTAGAGAGGAAGCATCTATACCATTATATGATGGGTGTCGAGTATCTCGCTTGAAGACACTGCTTGCACTCCTAAGTGTGCAAGCAAAATACAAGTGGAGCGATGTGAGTGTGACTGAGTTATTCAATATCTTGTATGTACACTTCATTGATTTCTTTTTAGCACTATCATTACAAATATTTGTACTTTTTTCAAGGTGTTTTATGATTTTTTTCAGGTTACTGAAATATCATATATTACCACCTGCAAATACTATGTATGAGTCTCATGATGATTCACGACATGTTTTACGAAAGCTTGGCATGGACTACAATAGCATCCATGCATGTATCAACGATTGCATACTGTTTCGAGGAGAATATGAGACTATGGAGACATGTCCAAACTATGGTGCTCACAAGTATCGACAGGACTTGCAAGGGAAAACCATCCCTCAAAAAGTTCTTAGACACTTTCTGCTTATCCCCCGCATAAACCACATGTTTCGTACGTCCGACATGGCGAGCTTGACAACGTGGCATGCGCAGAATAGGTCCACAGATGGAGTTCAATGAATATCAGCGGATTTACATGCATGAAACCACATTGACTCTACCTTCCCATGCTTTG
Organism: Lygodium microphyllum; assembly: GCF_053477565.2. Taxonomy (NCBI): domain Eukaryota; kingdom Viridiplantae; phylum Streptophyta; class Polypodiopsida; order Schizaeales; family Lygodiaceae; genus Lygodium; species Lygodium microphyllum. The sequence continues at coordinate 72,652,078 of NC_141142.1, forward strand.
CCCGACAACCAAGGAATCTTCGGCTCGGTCTTGCAATGGATGGTGTGAACCCATTCGGTCTACGCTCAACTTCTTACAGTGTGTGGCCTATAGTCCTTGTTAACTACAATATCCCTCCATGGCTTTCTACGAAGAAAGGACATCTCATCCTTAGCTTACTCGTCCCTGGCCTACAAAGTCAAAAATATAGACGTGTATCTTCATCCATTAGTCGATGAGCTTAAGATTTTGTGGGAGAAGGGGGGTCACTGTGCAAGATATGAGCAAGCGTGATGGATCGCCGGTCCACCAATATTCGAGCCATTCTCATGTGGACAATGCATGACTTTTCGGGATTTGGAGAGTGCTCAGGTAAATAGGCTTTCGTTCTCGTTAGTAATATCTATCATAGCTCGTTAAAGTTTATATTCACTGGATAGAGGTGTTGGAATAGGTCTGGTTACCTCAGGTTATCATGCATGTCCATTGTGTGGGCCATAGTTAGACTCCCAAAGGTCACGAACCATGAAGAAGATGGTATATCAAGGACACGCCACTTTCTTGTCAGAGGGTCATGAACTCAGGGAAGGTTTTCTTGGACGACCTCCAACACGTATGAATGCCCAAAGCTGGTACGAGCTGAAAATGGTCCACGTGGAGTCACATCCAAACAGAATGCGACGGTTCACAGTTTTCTACGAGTTGCCATATTGGGCCCACTTATAGATCAACCACTTGCTGGATCCCATACATATTTTCATGAATGTGGGCAGCTTGCTATGGGACCACATCATAGGAAAGAGAGACACTATAGGGGCACGAATGGATTTGAAGGAGGTAGGCAAGATGGAGGCGCTTTGGCCACAGTCGAGTGCTGATGGTCGCATACAGCTACCTTGCGCTCCTTGGGTTTTTTCCACTAAAGAAGAGCGCATTGTGAAGCGAATAGTTAAGTCTATCCGCACTCTGACGGGTATGATACGTTCTCTCAGGTCTGCATTTTCTAAAGATGACCAATTATCAGGGCTAAAATCTCATGATTGGCATAAGATATGTCAGGTTTGTACTACGAATGGATTGTAAGTGGCCTGTGTATTTTGCTATTTGGAGTGTAGTCATTGTTCATAATGCTTTCTCATTTGTGGCAGTTTATACTACCGATCGCAATCGCAGGATGCCTTACTCCAAAAATATATGGGGCCATTTACAAGTTGTCGATTTTAGTGAAATGGATCTCATAGAAGGAGATTAAGATGTCCTCTATTGAATCCGCGAGGCGGGGAGTAGAGGAGACAGTCTGTCTTTTTGACAAATACCTACCTACCAGCATGCTCACGATATAAATCCACGTTCTTGTGCATCTTTAGATAAAGTGGAGATTACTGGACTTGTCCATATGCGATGGATGTTCTTCTTGGAGCTCTCCATGAAAACCCTGAAAGGCTTTATGTGACAACGAGCTCGACCAGAAGGTAGCATGGCTGAAGGTTGGTTGGTGTCTGAGGCGCTAGTGCATATTTCACAATGGCTACCAACGGTGGATCCAAGCAACAATATGCTATGGTCGCTGAAGGATGATGATAGACTGACCACAGATGTGGTGGTTGGAAATGGGGTAGAAAAAAGAATGGATGATGCAATGGAGGAGAAAGTGAATCGCTTTTGTATGTTGCACCATGCCTCTATGGAGACGTGGCTCACCAGGTACCAGCAAGCTAGGCAAGATCAAGAGGAAGCGCAATCTGAACTTCGATGTAGTATGCGCCATCGACCGATTCAATGTCTTGAGGGCATGGAGGAGATGCTGCGGTTTATGTCAACGCGATGGTTGCATGGAGCTTTGACCACAACATCTCACAAAGGGGCGGAGGTTTCAATCGAGGAGTGGAAATTCTCGAGGGAATGTAGTCCAAAGGTGATGACGTGTTTAGGATTTATCGTATCTATATTTTATATGCGACAACTAATTGAGTGTTTCAATGTATAACACAAAATATATAGTGCATCGTGGTCACGCGGACGGCATTTTCACGTGGAGCATATTGACAAAATGCACTCCACAATAGACTGTGGTATCATGGCAAGGTTCGAGCAAGAGAGCCGACGACAAGCAACGGATCCAAACACAGTTATAGATGAGATGGAGTATTTTGGGAACTTGCAAAGTATTGTTACGGTGGATTACCATAGCTTCTCCATGATACTATTCGATGTGCAATGGTTCAAAGTGGTACTTGAAGGAGCTGGAGCAACAATTTGATGAGGTCCATCTGGATTTCTCGAAATAGATTCCGAAAAACAATGGACAGATTTACACGACACCTTTGTGTTGATGGCCCATTGTGAATAGGTGCATGAACTCATTTGTTTGTTAATTGTATTACGACATGGTACATGTCACAATACTTAAATCTCTCTTGTACGTGTTTGTGAACACGTAATCTTCTATCCAAACCCCCGACAACCTCGATGGTGGTATATTATACCTTCAACTCCCCGAAGTGCGAGAGTATATGATCAAAGCGATGTTCCGAGTATAGATGAGGACAATATGTAAATAGAGGGGTCGATATTACAAGGGGTGGAGGCCACCGAAAGCTTGGAGCATGTAGAGGAGCCAGCATCGGGTAATAATGATGGAAATACAGGAGTCCAAGAATTCTTTGAGAACGAGGTGGGCTCATCCTTTTGTGGTGACATGTCTATCAACCTTCCAGTGTATGCGGAGTTGTATCAAAAGATTGACATGGAACCATAGGATACTTCATACTTGGAGCATCCACTTACTCAATTCGTTGACTAATCACTTATAAGGGTACATAAGATATGTATTTTAAGTGAGATCATTTTTTTAGGATTTATATTACCGTGCTTTGTATGATTTAAATTGATTATACTAACATCATTTTTTATTTGTGCAGGTGACATTTGTGGATACTTAGATCATCAGGATGAGTCGAGGGATGATGATGAGGAGTTGCAAGATATCTTCACGCGCATGTCTCCAGATCAGATGGCCAGATGCAGAGACATGGCAAACGAGGAGCTATCTCGAACATCGTCAGGCCGCTCTATTAGATCTACTTCGGTGCGATCAGATGCTTCGGCTTCGAACAGACGAGATCGACGCTCCAGACTTGGGCCAGAGGGAGGAAGTGCTTCAGGGTCAAGGGGATGCTGCAGAGATACGGAGGCAATGAGCCCGCGGTCAGCACAGGATACAGGTGCTACTCCTCGCTCTCATGGCGATTCCAGAGAGCGTGGCTCAGGTGGTTGCTGTGGAGGCACGAACGCAGTGTCTCCATCTCGTCGTTCTGCTGGAGTTGCATCACCTCCAGGATTTGCCACACCTATGGGGACGTCTACTTCAGGTACTCGAGCTTTTACTCAGTCGTCTACAGGTGGCACTCCTTTGGATACTACACCGATAGATACTATCTCGGTCGGTACACCAGATGTACAAGGGTCTCCTGGATATGCCCATGAGCGTGGTCGCAGGTGGAAGAGGACCCATCTTAGGCATACCCCAAAGGGGTATGCCTATCTTGTCGATGATAGATCAAGAGCCATCATCATGAATGATGAGGGAAGGAGGGTGAGGGCTCGCATGAGAGAGTTGTGCCAACAAGTTTTTTGGCACAACGTCTTAGATCATTGGAAAAACATACGGGAGGGGAGCAAGGACTACATAGTAGCATCCTTGCATGAGGAGTTTCCAGTTCCAGCCACAGCAAATAGGTTTTCTACGGGCTGGATGATGGAGTGCATGCATGCATATATGTCACACAGACGATCGGACACATGCAAGGCACTCAAGAGTGGGCCTGTAAAGCCTAAGTGGCTAGATACGGACGACTGGTGCCGACTAAGGGAGGATGCTACAGATTCTCTAGGATGTTGGAGTCAGCAGCGCGAGGCAGCAAGGGCACACTAGAGGCCAGAGTGGTCCATTATCTTTGGAGTGGCGGCCATAGGACATATCTAGAGGACTTTGTAAGTTTTTCTTTTGTTTTGCTTGCTTGTTTTTTTGTAATATCCTTTGTACTGACAATTATGTTTTTGACAGTTAGTATTTTGTTTCCTTTGCAACACTCCATTACAAATCGTGATCCAACCGGCCTTGAGACTCGATGTGCACTGCATTAATCAACCGATTGCATAGACACAGCGGCCCTGTAAGTCACTCATCTTTCTTGTCCGTAGTTACCATGTTTAATTAGAATGCATTATTGTATAGTGGACTGAGGTGTAGTTGTTTCTTTTTTTGCAAAGTCCGTTCAATGCTCCTTTGCAGCGGGACGAGCTTTCGGATGGCGAGGATGTATAGCTCGCTCTTGGATCCCTGGAGCTCACCCACCTTTCTTTTTTGGTCACATGATCTGTGTAGACATTTTCTATGTAGTAGTGATATCTTGCCATGATTGTACCAGTTGCTTTCATTTTGCGATCATGTATTTATTTCATGTATCAGTATTATGATTTAAGTACACTTTGTCTTTATTTACACGAGCATTGTACACAGTGCAGAAACTATTTTGTATGGCCCAAATAAAGCACATAGTGTTATATGTGCTGCCTTGCCATAAATTTTTTTTGTTCCCTGTTACCATCATTATTAGTGTCGCAAATTTACCTGCACACGTCATTATTGGCATCGTTATTAGTGTTGCAAAGCATCATTATCAGCGTCGTTATTTGCGTCGGTATCAGCATTACCAATAATGATACTTTTTGCTACGGTGGGGGCAAATTTATTTATTTACATTTTTGTCGCTTTTAGCGTCGGTATAAGGCCTATATCTTGTAGTGTTTCCTACACTTGTGCTCTCCTCCCTTCTCTCTTTGTGTGCCATGGCTACCACTCACGCCTTTGCCGCATGGATTAGCTCCACACACTACGCACACATAGGAGACCAGATATACCTTAGGTTTTACACGACCTTAATTCTAGAGAGCTTGCTTTGTGCCGTAGACCCTAGCTCTAGTATACTGGCATCCTTTTGTGCTGCGGCAAACCCTCTCACCTGCTCTATTCCAAACTCTACTCTCTCAGATGGGTCCCCATAGATTTCCTATATAGTTTATGTGCTAGATCAATCCATGCAAAGGTAATAAATTGAGCCCTCATGTATGTGGGGCAGCATCTCCATGCTAGAGCAATGCCCACCTTATCCTAGGACCATGCCACGATGGATCTCATTGAGCACGATGCAACATTTGCCATATATCTTTTGTGCACTGAGGTGCAAGAGGATAGTGAGGAGGACATCGACACACCCTCTCAGCCATAGCTAGAGTATTTTGAGAGGGAGCCTGAAGAGATCACACTCGATCCAAGAGTAGAGACAGCACAAAGCTTAGCCATTGTGCACCCACTTCCTTGCCTTGTTGAGATGCCGACTAGGGATGAGCCACCACTTGCTTCTCTCCATGCTATCATCATTGAGGGGATAGAATGTTTACTTATGCATGATGTATTAGAAATTTTAGAGCTAAGGGAAGAAGAGTTATATTGTATTATGGTGCATGATGCACCTAATGATTTTATAGATTTTAATATACAAGATGCGCCAACACATGTTGATGAGGTGGCTCGATATGATGGCATGAGTGTTGATGACATCTCTACCATTGTGAGCATCCAAGAGCAGATTGAGAATGTTGCACCACAGTATGAGATTTGAGATGAGGAGTACCTTTCCATGAGAGAGACGAGAGTGGCCCAGTTGGCTGGAGCAGACCTGGATGCTCCATTAGAGCAACAGAGAGATTATGCAGCAAAGGTAATGTTATGAAATTAATGTTATTGGATTTGCATCAAAATTTACCAGTAGGGCCTCTAGGGCATCAGGAGTATGCATATCAAATTTTGTCAGGATTAGGCCCCCATAGCTTCCCTAGCTAGAGGCTCGCGTCTATGGGCCTGAGTCTGGACCCCCATAGCTAGTCCCCCAAATGCGAGCCTCTAGCCAAGGCAACTGTGGGATCCCAATCCTGGCAAAATTTGATGTACATAATCCCAATCCCCCAAAGATGCCTTGTCCAGAGGATACTCCTAGATTCAGACACCCAGACACCAGCCTTCGAATATGGTAGCTTTGGAGGCCCAATCCCGTCAAAATTTGATGTGCATACTCCTAATGCCCTAGAGTCCCTACTAGTTAATTTAACACAAATCTAATGTATATATCTTTACCACACTTCATGCATAGTGAGTTTGACATAGTAAGTCTGACACTGAACTTGTGTGATGCAGGACATTGTCTATATAGATGAATTTTCATCTAGACAAGATGGCTGATCTGGTGGGAAGGGTGCACGACTCGGCATTGAAGGAGTATATCGACCTGCTTATGAGTGAGATTTTTATATTCCATAAGACATGCTCTCTAGCTTTTTCTGAGAACTTCTTGAAGTTGAGGGCACTAATGAAGGCTGGGCCCTTCAAAACCATCCCAATGAACTCTAGCTTGGAGAAAGTAGTGTTGCTTCGACATTCAAAGCTCCTCTACTTATTCTCTAGTACTAGATCTGGGCCACTTTTTTCCATGGTGTCCTATGGCATGGTTGCTGGTGTTGAAGATCTCAATTTCATTAGACATGAACTACTAGGGCAAAATGTATTGTTGCCTATGATCAAGAATAGCATTGACCATGTGGAGTCTAGCTCAAAGAAGCCTAAGGAGAGAGTAGATGTACTTAGTGCCAAATGACATCTCATCACTAATGTAATGTAATTAGTAATTTTCTTTTGAAGTAATGAAAATCGATATTTATTGGATTTGCCTGCAATGTAGTTTTTCATACGCATCTTTTGTTTATTTATTTTACTTGAATATTATATTTATTTATCAAATTTATATGCAACACGATTCATATCCTAAATTTAGTACATAGTGCTTTATCGAGTTCGTGCACAACATGTATTCGTTCGAACGCATGTAATGATAACTCAAAGACATAAATAAAATAAATAATAAGAGAATAAACAAAAATAAGACGCGCCAAAAAAATTGTATTCATATTCATAAAATTTTACATGGGATCCATTACAACCAGGGTTTTACAAAATTTCTTTGGAAGCTACATTTTGTATATGTTTTGGTGGTACACCCCTATCGTTGTTGATCTTCGCAAGGACGATCCTTTCATCGCAGGAAGAACCTCATTATCCGCAAATCCATATCGGTGACAGTGACTCTCCTTGCATGTATTACTGCATAGACCGAGTCTCTGAACAAGTCGATGACATTGTCAAGTGTTTTTTTGAAAACTGAAAAGCCCTAGTCAAATTGTAGTTAGGTTTGATTTTTGCTAGCTTACTTATTTGTGTGACATGAGTTTCGCTGCAGCTATATGCAGTAAATTTTAGATGCACGTGCACATGAGAGAGCACCTGTCATTGAGTACGCATATTTCTTACATGCACGATATTTGGGATGCTCATCACAAAGTTAGGAATCTCTGGTTGAGTGTGTAAGGAGGTTGGGTGAGTTTAGAGGGTCATGAAGGACGCCACCAATTGTGAGATGGGTTGTTCATATCTGGTCAATATCTTGAGGACCATCATTTTCTAGAGTGATTGTGAGATTTTGGATGGGTGGAGCAGAGATTGATATTTTATTGATGAGAGTTGAGAGGTGAGGATAAGGTTTTAAATAATCAAGGAACTATGTTTGCATTTTGCATGATGCACTAGCACATTTAGATAGGCTAGGCACAATTCTTCCAGTGTATCCATATTTTTTGTGTAAGCATTGTTTGAATGGTAGCATGTCATGGATTTGATCAATTGCATGTTTTGTCAAATCATGTATGGTTGGGCACGGAGTTCATTTCAAAAAACCATATTCCTGCTAGGGCACACTGCATTAAAAAAACAGGTTCATACCTAGAGAATATTTATTTTGAAGACTCAAGGATCAAAGGAAAAGATCATATGTTTTACATTGTCAGTGAGTATTTCTTGAAGAAAAAGAGGACATGTGTGCTGAAAGTGTGTGCAATTACAAGAACAATAGGCCAAGGAAGGGAATAAGTCGTCCAAGATAAAAGATGGAGGAAAAATAATGTGATTTACGAAAATCAGTATTTTTGCCTGATTTTGACGGATTTAGAGTACCCGAATGACTATATTTAGAGTTTAAATAATGAAGTTATGATCAAACAAGTTGCAAACAGGCATAAAGCAGAAAAAATAAAAATAGTGAAAAGCAGTAGAAAAGCAAAAGCCAAAAGATGGAAGCAAAAAGCCTAATGTATGTGAATGTGGATAGAAAACTATATAAGGAGAGGAGGTTGAAGAGTTAAGGGCCTTCCTTCTCATGTACAATTGTATTTTGTGAGAGAGGAGGGTCGTATGCTAGAGTGAGCTCTTGTCATGTCAATTTGGAAGTTGAAGCTTTTAGGTGTCAAAGCACCGAGAATCGTACCTTAGCCATGAGTCCTTCATATTCCTTATCCTAAGAAATAGCTTGGCATACAAGCTCAAGTACAAGGTTATCCTCAAGGTTGATAAGGTACGATTATATATATCTCTTGGTTTGTTTTCGAATTATTGGTATTTCCATTGTGTGGTTGTGTGATGCTCTACCCGCATACGGGTTTTAAATTTTTTGTGAGCTATAAGAGGCATTGTTTTTAGTCTTGTTTTGTGGTGTTTTATCAAATATCTAAATTTTTCAAATTGAGTTGTGCATTCAACAAAGTCAATTATCCCAACCGACGCTCCTTAAGGTCTTGTTATCGGGTTGTGAGTGAGGCTTGCTCTCGATCACCGCTCGCATAACAACGTAAGCTTCGACAGCTTCGTGTAGTTCAAGGAGGGCTTGGGCAGTCCAATGATTGGATTGTTGCAAGAGTGTTCCATTTGGGAAGTGCCTCCTACTATTATTAATGAGTATGTCATCCATAATCTCACGCACTAGCTTCTAGAATGGAGCCTTTGGTATCACGAGATGCATGGTTTTCTTGTAATGGCGGATCTCACAAAGAGCCACTATGTCTAGACAGCTTGCATCGACGCTTGCGATGCTGGCGTGGTGGTGGTGGTGGTGGTGGAGCTGGGGGAGTTGGCCTCTACATAGGATTTCTAGGGGGTGTCTCCGGGCTACTTGCTTGGTATGTGCCATGTCTTGTAGGAGAGAAAACCCAAAACTCAAAATTGAAATGTGTACAATGGAGTGAAACTTTAAACTTATAGCAAAACTTTCAAAAAACCCTTAAATATGAATTAATGTATCTAGGCTTTGAAAAAATATGACCAGTGATCCAATTGACGTGAAATTTTACCTCTAGACTTGTCTAGGGTATATCAACTATAAAAAAAATTTGGTCTCATCAGAAGTCTCTAGGTCACTTGTTCGGAGGTTGGCATCTAGGGCCTTGAATCCCCAGACAACGCGAGTCTCTGGACAGGTGTCCCAAGAGACTTCTGATGGGGCCAATTTTTTAATATCCATGAGTTTTTATGATATCCAACATGTGGATGAAGTTTCATCAAATTTCAATTTATGGACTTGATGATTCAATCATTTTTTGAAAATACATTAACTGGATTATACTTCATTGATAACATAAAAACTCACCACCACACCGAGTGTGCACAACTACATATTAAATGCGTTGTTGACCAAACTATGTGAAATATTGAAAACTTAAAAATTCACAAAAAAAAGGTCATGGGTCAAATGAAATATCGCATATCGGATGTAGTGTTGCCAAATCGCTAAATACAGTAAATATATAGTGCATCGGCCCATGTACAACTGATCATTGATATGTGTGTGATTGCGCATTGAATTTATCCTTAACAAAACTACTTTCAAAATTAAAAACTTGAAAATACATGCAATGCAAATCATCAAAAAATAGAATATCAAATATCAGATTTGGCATTATGAAACCATGAAATACATGGCAGATAGTGCATTGCACCAAGTACAACTAGAGCAAGGCAAAACTAAGCTCCATTTTGTAGACCACCGCTATCAAATACTTGAGGGTCTACTGGAAGGATAAACCAAAACTAAGCTCCTTACAATCTACAACCAAACTTGAACTAAAAACATAGATCTAATTATAAGATAGCTTCTCAAAGCATATGTTGACATTAAGATTAAATGCATCCTTGTTGTTGTGGATCCTATGAACAAGAACCATATCTATGTGCTTAATAGTGATACGTCGGGCATGAATGGATAAAACTTGAGAATCAACCATTACATCAATCATGTAACTTTCATCTGCCTCTTGGAGAGCAAGCAAGGCTTGGCTTGACCATCGCCCCACATTCCTTGCCTGGTTCCTTAAAAAGAACTTATGATGATGCCCTAACTGTAGATCTTGCAATATTTCTCGCACCAACCTAGAGAATGGTGCCTTAGGAATAATCAAGTTGGCACTCTTCTCAAATTTCCTTATCTCACATAGCGTAGTTGTGTGTCGTCTCCATCTTCACTTCTTATGTGTTGGAGGATGTGTATTACCAGCTCGAGCAGTAGTGGGAGGTGGAGCAACTGGAGCATGTGGACCACTGTTTCTAGACAATGGCGAACCATCATTATTGACCACACTAGGCCCACCATTGTTGAACACAATAGCACCACCATTATATGTTGCAGTAGGGCCACCATTGTCGGCCACCAAGGGACCCTTGTCACTCACAGTACACTGACTAGATTTGGAAGAGTGTTGAGCTCTTGCTCTTGCAGGTGCCTTCTTGATAGGAAGCTTGGAACATGCCATGGTTGTGATAATGAAGGATAGAAATGTGGAGGGTAGAGTGAAGAGTAATGGGAAAAAATGAAAGGAGAGACCTGAATTAAGTACAAAACTTTTAAACTTACTGTGGTGTAAATGACTCTTAAAATTAAAAAGCATAGTTCAAAATCAACTTTGAAAAACATAGTGACAAACCTTCAAAATTTTAAACAAAATTTGCAAGACATCTCATGTTAAAGATAGGAGTATTGATGTGTCATATCCTGGGTGCCTATGCTCTCTCGTAGACTCTAAATCCATCAAAAGTATTATCTTTATCTAAGTTCTCCATTTCTTGCCATCTCTCTCTTGTGTTGCCCACGTTCTTTACGTGGCGTTGTCTAGCTGTGTTGTTTTCATATCTTGCTTTTCTCACTTCATATATTGCCCTACTTATAAATTCTTATTGAGAGGTTTTAGACTTCTTTTCTTTTTCCTTGTATCGTATCTTTAATCTCCTATACCACCATTGTAATAATTGCCTCATAGAATTGGAATCATTGATGCCACCTCCATTATCAGCTGCCTTTTGAAAAGCCCAGTGAGCTTGTCAATGAGATCGTTCCATGCCTTGAGTTGACCATACTGCCAAACTTCCTTGATCTGCAAAGTATGGACCATGTGCTTCAAGTATATGCTGCACAAGAAGAGAGATTAGAAACACAAACTAATTCAAAATGATGATATTTTTTTGTAATGGTGACAGTAATGACCATGTAGTGTGTTATATTATTTGTAGTCCATGCATCCACCATGGACTTATGAAATTTAGCAATTGTCTCTTTAAATGTACTTGCATCACCATCCCTAAACCTCATCTTTTGTAAGAGAGTTGCTAATCTATCTAGGTGTATCTACACTTCTACCTTTGCAATCCTCATTCATCCCCCATTGCTCCAATCCGGAATAGCAAGGTGCAACTTTTTCCATGCTTCATACTTCTCTAGTTGTTTTACAAGTATATTACCTTCCTCATCTGGAGGTGGAGATATAAACTTCCTAGCCTTGGGTCCACCAAAGCATGGTTTACAAGGGATATTTCCACTCTTTCCCGGTTCCTTTTTTATTTCTACTTGGCCCCCGTGCAATACAACTTCAGATAGGACTCGTTCTACCTTCTTGCATGTAGCATCAGCTTCTAACACAGGCTGCATCTTATATGCAAAGCATATATATTCATATAATAGCTTCTCAATTATTCTAACCAAACAATGGAATGTGTAAAAGTGAACCCTTGTTAGTGGCATTTCCAAAATAGGGCGCCAGTTTTGATCCACTAGAACTAGCATTCCATTTCTCATGACTTTTTGATCATGTGTTGGAGCACCTTGTTATTCTGCCTTGGTAAGCCATTCTTTCTTTCCAACTTTCCCTTTCTTCCTAGTTTGCATGCACTATATGCACGGAAATACTGCATTCATCACTGTGTTTGATAGACCAAACATACACTTTAATGTTTTTGAATCACCTACAAGATGCCATTCAACTTGATAGTCCCCAAACCCCTCGATGTGTAAAATTGCTCCATTATTTTACAATTGAATAACAATGGGTATATTAGTGAGGTTGAAAAAAACTTTAAGTACTTCATGGTCCTCCTTTGGTACTTCAAATCCTGCAAGCCACCATATTTCATTCTCTGACTGTACACTGAAGTATAAAGGATGGCTTTCATCGATGTTGGAATCCAATGCTCGATTCATAAGTGTTATACTCACACATTTAAGTTTTTGCCCCTTAATAATCTCACTCTCATCAAGTTTGAGGACAAACTTAAGCTTGCCTCTACATTCTTCCATAGACATATTGTAGAACTTGACCATAGCAATCTAAACCATACATATATCCAATACAAAGTTGTTGGATCCATTCAATACAAATGCAACTTCTTTGGAACCATACTGTGTGTATTTTCCAGATGCGTTGGCTCACCAATTAGTTCTAAAACTTTCTCATTTAGTTGTTTTCCAGCCTTCTTCACGTGAAATGGTTTTGGTAGAGGCATCACTCGCTTAGTTTTGAAGACTTGCTTAAATCATGTATCCAATTGTTGATAGAGCATACTATATGACTCAAAACTCATTTCCACCTTGTCACATAATCCTTGAGCATCTGTAGCAATAAACAAGTCGCTCACATCTCTAAGATGTTCAATTGAGACATCATCTACAATGTCCATGAGTTTATGATTTTCCAATGCATTTTTGACCATATCCTTGCTTAGGAGTTTGGCAATAGTATCATTCTCTGCATGAGGGAACATATTTCTCATTGTAGCAGATTGAGCATATATTCGTCTATGATATTGTCTAATCGGATATGCCAACGTGCTTCTTTGGTTTTTAAAGTGGGCCCAATCTCCAAATTTTTTGTGAGCTTTCTCTTTATGTTTCGATTATTCTTCTCCAAGTATATAACTTTAGACTGTAACTCCATATTTTGCACATGTCTAGCCTGCATAGCATCTTCAATGACAAACATTGCTTCTTGTAGGCTCTGGTTCTCCCTATCCTTCTCAACCAATAATCTATCCTTTTCCATCAAAGACTGCATATTCCCTTGTAATCTTGTTTGCATATTTGTCAAGGCTTGATGAACCCCTGCTAATCCTTGTGTGACCAGTCTTTCTCTTGGTACGTCCTGCACATGCATTCTATAAAGAAAAATATATGTCAATTTTAACATTACAAAATTACACCCCTCTGATTAATAGTAAGCTAAGGAGTCGATGCCAATTTTCTAATCAATAGCAAGAATGTCTAAATATCTGGGAGCTGCATGTTAGCATCAATCTAGCAGCATGCATCTAATTTTCGATTGGCTCGAATCACACAATTACACCCCTTTGTTCTTTTTTACCCAGTTGGATCTTGTCTCTTTCTCTTTATTTCAGTCATGATAGACCCTAATCTGCCTGTAATCTTAGCTTTTAATCTACCTCTAATAAGCATCAAATCCTATCTTCTGTTCTATCCAAAATATTATCTCTTTCTCTCTCTCTCTCTCTCTCTCTCTCTCTCTCTCTCTCTCTCTCTCAGAATTGATCAAAGATATTTAAACACATTTATACAGAAGCCTGGCTAGTGGAAAACAATAACATCATCTTATCTTCTAACCTAATTTACTCTCTATCACTCTATCACTTATTTTCTTAGTTCATCTCACACACTCCTCTCTCTTGCCTCCCTCTCTTCTCCTTGTTTCTCCCTGGTTTCCCCCCTCTCTCTCTCTCTCTCTCTCTCTCTCTCTGTGAATTAACACTTGAGGATTAAACAACAACTATGAAGAATAATAACATCACAGATATTAAAAAAATAAAGATACCTCCATTATCACTTGATTGCTTGTAGTATAGAGTGTTGAAGAGGAAGATATCTTATAGCACAATACTGAAGAGGGAGATTGCTTGTAGCAGGGTAGAGAGTGTTGTAGATAGAGATTATTTAATTTCAGCAAATGCTATCAAAACCACTCCTGAGATTGCTTGTAGGAGGGTAGAGAGTGTTGTAGATAGTATTGAGTATTGCTTCAAAAGAATTCGTATGCTAAAAACCATATTCTGAATGGAAGGAGAAGAGTACACAAAATTTTGGACAAAACTAGAGCTTTAAGAGGGAATAAAAAAACGCTGAGAAATAGGTATATAATAATAAAAATTTACAAGGAAAATCTTGAGTCAAAAAGGTGTCTCTGGGTAAAAAATAATCTTAAAGTATGATGTGTACGTCATTTTATGTCATTTTTTAACTTCTGTCCTTTTAAGAAGCAAGAATTAGAATGATTCTAATATATTTTCATGTTGAAAAATCATGACAGCATTAAAGAGTTTTATATTAATGATTGACTTCGTTTTTAGAGAAAATAGAATTGTAATTTTTTAGTTGTGAGGATTTTGAGAAAAAGTGACCTTATCCTATAGTTTGAGAATAAAATAATAGGTAAAATCTATTGAAAATACAAATACAAGATTTGTTTGATTGTAGAAGATCTCTTATTCTAATATTATTTTGGAATCTGTTTTTAGAGAGAGAGAGAGAGGTGAGAGAAACCCCTTAAGGGGCAAAAAAGAGAGTTAATAATTCTCCTAATGAGTTTTCTACACCTTTTGAGGATATTTACAAGAAATAATTTTTAAAATATAAAAAAAATGCTAAAATTATCCAAAAAACACATCATTTCAAACCATGCATACTATGGACACCTTGGGGAAGTTACTATATGTATATCATCTACAACATGTGCATTTTAGGCCTATTTATAAATATCCTTATCTGTGAATTTTTCCTAAATAAAGCATAACCCTTTTCTATTCGATTTGTAAATAACCCCTTTATATTACACCTTTCTATATGTAAAAAATGTATAAAAATAGTACTGTAAAAATACCTTATTTTGAACCCACATGATGCATACATATATTCATGAGTAACTTACCCGAGATGGACACTAACACTAATGACTTATATGACATTGACTCTCTAGACTAGTAAGAAAGCCAAATGATAATGCACTCAAGGATTTTGCGCACTATGTCTGCATACCACCATGACATGCACTTGCCTTGAACACACACATCCTCCAATATGTGCCACCGATGCATCCACGTGAGTCAAACACCCATATCATCAACTTTTCACTCATCATGCACATAAGAAGACATCCCCCTATATCATAGATCAAAATGGCTATCATGCAAAACTCTTGAACCACACCTAGCACCCCCTCTAGGGTCATAAGGCTTTGGGTGTGCAACATATATGAGAGGTTGTGGAACCTCCCTATATAACATGCTCAAAATGCACCCATCAACAAATACATAGCAACATCTCTACTCTTTCATAGTCTAGTGCATGGAAAGCTTCTTATACTAACAATTGTGTACTACATCAAACATAAACTAAGCCTCACTTGCATCCAACACAATTTGTTGACCATCACTAAAAACAGTGAAGTAGTCTATATCTTATCTCTGAATTTCCTATCAATGCCTCTAACAACAAAGCATCCAAAACATTTTCCAATTGTGGATCGTCATACATAGGAACCTCTATCTGCATAGCCTTTAATTCATGGACTATCTCAAAGACAACAATTATGTCCTACAAATTATGTATATCCAACAAGTCACCAATGTCCGCCTGAGTCCCTACATCAATTCAAACATAAGCTTTGTAAGCCTCTTCATATGCATTGAGAGATAATGCATATGTAATGGCTCACTCTTCCATTACGTGATCTTCCAAGGCATTTGTGGTATAACTAGTCAACACATCAATAGTGTCTACTACATCCAGTAGTACATGAGCATCATCAGCTTTCTCACAAGCACTTATAAATCTACATATGCATTGTCCTTGTCATCCGCTTTAGGCTCATTCAAGACATTATCTTCATAGATACTCACAACATCAAAAGTATCTACATAAACATCATCTGTGTGGTGACTTAAAGCATCTATAGTAATTGTAAAGACCTCATATATACGGCAACTCAAAGAATCTACCACATGGAAAGAGGGTTTGAATAGAGAAGAGTTGCTGGTCCTACGCATTAGACAATTAGAAAGAAGGCCTGAAGACATTGAGAGAGCCATGAAAAAGCTGAAGACTACAAGGATCAAGAACAAGAAGAGGATTGACAAGTGGCACAAACTTCGACCACGAGCTATACAGGAAGGGGATTGGGTGTTAGTTTATGATAGTAACTTGGAAAATCAGCATAGTGCGAGTTGGAAGATGGCAAAGCAGTGTTTTGGTCCATATGTGGTAAAGTTTATTTTTGAAAATGCTATCTATGCATTAAATGAGATGGATGGGACAACTCTAAGGATTCCAGGCTGGAAAACATATCAAGCTCTTTAAATGTAGGGAATCTTCAGCATATGAGTTGAAGGAGTTGGATACTAAGCCTGAACATGAGAATATGAAAGAAGAAGAAGAGGTAGAAGATGAAGACACTGACATGGTAAAGGATACTTCTTCTGACACTGCAGATCCATAAGACTTTGGCACATGCCGGAGGATGTGCAGGTTAAGAGGGGGTGGATGTTGTGTGTTATGCAGACACAGTGTGAAAAATGCTAGAGTGCAATGTCATCGAGCTTTTTTATTGATCTAGAGAGTTAATGCCATGTTGGTCAATCATTAGTGTCAATTCCATAGTGTGGATGGTTCAAAAATACTAGATTTTTGGACAAGTTTAGTTTATTTTTGATATTTTGGATATTATTTCTTGTACCTATAAAAAAAACTATAGATAACTTCTAGAATAGGATGCAATGTAAAAAAAGTAAGTGTCTTTCAACCAATTTTGGGGGATTCTATGCAAAAAAAAAGATTGGCAAGGTCACGCGATGCGCGATCAGTTTACATGCAGCAAAGAGCACTCTAAATTGGGAGAAGAAGGAGTGATCAAGGAGAATTTGAATCAGGTGTCGTGGTATTTTATCCCCCTTTCGCATTCAATCGAAGCATCAGATTGGTGGTCTAAGTAGCAAAGAAGAAACCATTTGATGCACGTTTTTTGTCTACAAGGGACTTTTCTAATAATATTTTTTCATTTGATGTTTTTAATAATATTTTTCCACATTGTAAAGCGGATAAATTTCATGCATTAAGCTGCATACTCCAAAAGAATAATTTTGCTTAACTCCATGTTATTATTTGCTCACCACAACATGAAAACACATTAGTATTCTTCCATCTATTTACTAGGCATAATGTAGCCAATACCGCACACATGTCAGCATGATAAGTCATGGATCATGTGGTAAATAAACAAAATCCAAAATAATAAGAATTTTTTATATCACCTCCTAACTTTTGCCATCCAAAAATGAAAGCAGAACAATATAGACAATTAGCTTCAAGAAAGTAATAGAGACGCCGAATTAGAAAAGGTTATGATGCTTTCCAAAGAACTCAGGAATAGATGTTTGTTGAGGAAGAAGAGATGGTATTCCTTGACTTTTAATTGAAGCATAGCTTTCTGTAACTTGCTAAGTATAGCGAATAGAGCCAATAATACTATGAAACCTAAAGTAGTATTCCCCAACCGGGTTTATTTATTGCTCATAGTCCCTTACCTAAGGATACATAATGTATTTGATACCAGACTAGTACTCAAATAAGAAGTATACACAACCCAATCCCCCTAGATTCTTGGATAATGCTGCTTAATTGTGGGCACTCTCTCTTAAACCTTCCTTGAGTATTCCACATAGAATTAGGAGTCAATTCTTGTGTCTCGTTACTTTGCATTCACGAGTATGGTTATGAGGTGATCCCCATACCCATCCTCTGAGAATGAGTTGACATGAAGAAGCCTCCCTTTTCGACAAAGTATGAGCTAGTGCATCAATCATACCTTTCTCTTAATAGCGTAGGCTGAAGACATGTACTTGTTTATATATGTGGCCATGAGGCCATAGCCTCACAAACATGCTCATTAAAATGCTCTTACGGAGCTACATGGATTTCGACTTGATCCATACTTTTCGAGTGGCTTAACAACCCAGCAGAGTTTGGCTAGCTCCAGCTTTGAAAATGGGTCCTACTCCCATGCTATTAAATGAACTTGCTGGTAATCTTGGAAGTCTAGCATCTAGTAGGAGGGGTGAATTGGCCTTAAATGTTTAATCAAATGCTAGGGTGAAGAAAGTGCGAGCTTTCGAGAAGAAGGATGGGAGTTGAGAAGTCAAGGTAAGTGACCAATTGTAGGGCTGCGAAGAGGAGGAAACATGAGATGCTAGGAAAGGGGGCAATATTCTTAAAGAAGAGGCAATTGAAGGTAGAGATGTTGCGACGTCCATATTGGGTCATTGAGTGAGGGGCAAGATATGCCAGGATCATCCAACGGTAAGCTTCAATGACGTGAAGGAAGTAGGAGTTGCCACGATGATCTTTACGGATGAAGAGGTGATTATAACTAAGGTCGACTTAGAAGTGGTGATGGACCAATGAGATGAAACCAATAAGGGTTTAGAAAATAACTGTATATCATTCGTACTTATGCTCTATGTCCGAGCAACTTGCCATCAATATTGAGGCATATTGTCTCAGTACGAGGCCATGATTGATGCTGAGAGGACCAGGAGTGTGGATATGAACCATGCCCCCACCCCACTCCACTGATCCCGACTTCCCCCATAGATGACCCCGACTTCCCCCATGGACGTGCGAGAGAGAGAGAGAGAGAGAGAGAGAGAGAGCTTGCTTTTAACTTAGAAGAAGAAGAAGAAGAAACGGTACTTAAAAAGAAATGCGACGATGGATATTAAGAAAGAAATTATATATTATTTAAACATGCTGGTTAAACAAGATTAGATAGTAAGACATGCTGGTTAAAAAGAAATGCGAGATGCGATGAGGTGAGGCGCAAAATGGGGAGAGAGGGGGACGCAGATAATTCTAGAATGTATATTCCAAATTAGCTAAATACTAACGCTCTCAGGAGGATTTCTAACGATCGCTCGGCGTTGCAGGTTTTGTTTTAGCTGCCTCGTATAACACCGCGGGTTATAATTATTAGTCGTCGTAATCGTAAACGTAAGTACTGGGAAAAGCTTCTCCTTTTTCTTTTTTTGTGTGGGACCAAGATATACTTTGTGGGAAATGGTCGCTAAACAAATCACTAGGCTTAAATTAATCACTCACTCGATAATACAACATTGCTTCCAGCATCCTTTCTTTTCTCGAACTTTTGCGAAACTCCTCTCCTCACTCCTCTGAAGATTATTTGGTGTTGCACCAACTCCTATGAAGGTCACTTTTTTGGTCAGCAAAATTTACGTTGCGAGCACCTCCTGACCTAGCTTGATACTCATAGCATTTAGAAACCAGCTCAGGCGGCATGCCGTTTGTACATCTTCTTCTTCTGCATGTCTCTAATGCATGTGCTTTGCAAAGATAGATGAAAAGGATCCTCTTACTCATAGCCTGGGGCAATGCCCTAAAATAAACATCAACATAACTAGCCTCCAAAGAAACACATTAAAATTACAAAAATCTGACTCACCCCATGTTGCTAAGGTTAATTAGTTAAGTTTTTGCATCCGCTCACACACATAAGTTTGTTGCACTTACTCCGATTATTCCAAATCATGTTCCGCCTACTAGGGGGAAGAGGGGTGGCACCTCAAAAACGGTAAGTCTACCATGTGCGATCAAGAGAAGGCTTACTTTATTTAGTAAAATGTACAAGATCACAGTTACAGAAGGGGTTCTTTTAATTACACTACCGAAAAAATCTGTAAGTTTCTTAAAGAAAAGGGGGTCCTTTGTTCAACGACTCATTACCCATCTCGCCTAGGAGCGAGCCTAATGAAGGGTAAAAATACCAAGGTATTCTAATGGAAAGTGTGATAAGGATAAAAACCACAAGGAAAACCGGTTGGATTCTCCAGGTGCATGTGTTTTACTACTCCAATTAGCTACAAAGGTACTAGTTAATTTCTTGTAATCCCACAAGTTTTTCCAAATTTTGATTTCCTTTTGAGAATCCATAAGACAAATGAGTCCTTGCAAAGGCATCTAGCCAATCTTGAGGATTTGGAGCAGCCTATGGCTATAGTTTCTCATGTTTTTCATGGGCAAAAACCCTCTAAGGAGGAGGTCTGACAATGGGTCAAATATAAATAAATTTGAAAGGGCTTTGTTCATGCTTGCTCGGGTTTAGAGAGAGCTGGTTCACTATCTTCCTTGGTCAACAAACTCTTCTCTTGAGAAAAGCACGTGTGTGCCTATAATATCACAAGATCATGCACTTAGTTGTGACCTTGTTGTAATAAGACAATGTAAAGCATAATGGATATAAATGAGGACTCTCATGAGAGAAACCACAATACCCTTTATATATAGTGCTATACATATTTCTAACACCCCCTCTTGATACTTAATAAATGGTATAGTAGCAAGTGATAGATGGTATAGTAACCATGTGCCTTCAAGACAACATAAAGAAAACTAATCAAGCCTCAAAAATGGGATAAAAGGACAATTAATCACATGTGGTACCTCACCAATGCCTATGGCACTTTAAGTACAAGTTTCTCAAAGCTCAAACAAGATCATCAAATAGCTTTCAACTATATGTAGCATTTCTAAGGCCACATAATGTCAAATCAAATTCGAGCCCTAAGTTACATATCATAACACGGGCTAGAATCATGAATCATCACTTAGAACATGCACCTAACTTCATGAAATTAAGTGAAACAAAAATATTCTTGATAAGCACCAATCATAAAGCATACCTCAAGGTGAATGTCCAATATTTAATGGGAAGGCATTGTGTGACGTTTGAGTGGGTGGGATGAACATGTAATTTGGTAAGTTTATTTCTCTTTCCGCATTCTTGCCCCAATAATTAGATGAGAAATATTTTCGTGGAAAGCCCCAATGGATAATCAAAGCATACTCAAATGAAAATGGGATATGGTTTTGATTTGTATTTTATCGATTTGTTTCACGATGTCAACATGCTACACATTACAATAATGAGTTACTTGTCTATGTTATCATATCTCCTTTCTCAATGCCTCCTCTAAGGTTGCTCCTCTCCTTGATAAAAACTCTCCATTTGGTTGTGGCTTGCATGCAGTGATTCTTGGTATGATATAATGCAACGGCTCTTTGTTTCCACCCTTTTGCAATAGAAGCAAGTAGGTTGTAGCAATTTCTAGTTCCCTTTCAATATGGTATCACCACATTTGATGTGTTGATGCCATTATTATATTTAGTTGTGTAGTGTCTTCCTTCTCTCACTATAATGATGTCGTATCTTTATATGTTGCATGGCACAAGTGTTGAGTTGTAGATGTGATAAGAGAAGATGCTTATCTTTGTCTATGGATTATTGTCTCTCATTATTAGGATAATTTATGGTATCATAGATCTTACACTTGTCTAGGTCTTAAATTGATACGACAAGAGGAAGTAGAGAGAGAAGAAAGAGAGGAAGATGAGAGAGAAAATTTAGAGAGAGAGAGAAGAGAGAAAATATGAAATATTTTGTTTTGGTGTTAGATTGATAGGGTGATTGAACTAGTTAGGAGAGCATTTGGAGTGAGTAGCTTGTAATCTTGCATATCAATGTTGTCGCGGCAATGTGCATCCACCTACACAAGGAACCCCAACGCAACATTATAGAGTATGGTTTTACTATGTCATCATTAGCATCTCTTACGTGCATTAATTTCCTTGTGTTAGCATGTGAACTCATAGCTTAGGAGTTTTCTTTCTGCATATTGTGTCTAGCCCTTTTCCATTTCTATCTATTCTCCTATTCATGCCTTCATTCACAATTGTGCTACTCCTTCCATAAGCATGATGATGCTTCTAGTTGGCCTAGTTGTCCCAGGTCCCTTACACACATAGATTCCATGAGCAACATGATTCAAATCTCCCCAACTACAGATAGTGATAGCTATTGGTGTTGTCCACTTCTCTAGTATGCTCTCCTTCAACTGCCTTCACTTTTTTGTTAGAATGTCTACCTCTGTTACAAAAAACTGCCACTACTTTAGCTATTGAGTTGACATGAGTACTACAATTCTCAATTTTCCACCCTATAGTCCTCCTCTTGGCCTTCCAACCCCCATCTCTAGTGATTTTTTGATAGATTATAAGTTGCTCTCTCTTGAAAACAATGTGTCCTATGTTGATTGGAAATAAGAACTCCCTCTCAAAGTGGTGCTTTTGCTATTCTCTTCCCTTGATCTTTAGTCTTGCTCAATCATCCCCCTAATCGAGTTCCATAGGGCAACATTTTCCTCCATTTTTAGTTCTCCTCTTTCTCCATGATGGTGACAAAACTGCAAGTAGAGGGAGACTAAGATGGAACAAGCACAGGTTAGGAGCTACATGATGTCCTCCTCTTCATTATTCTTCAACCATATCTCCAACAGTCCACACACACAAAAATGATATCCTCAAAGATAGATACCTCAAACTTAAGGACACTTTACATACAACCATAGGATATGACATATTTATCAACACTCCCCCTCAAGCTCAGAATGAGCTTGCACACATAAGACTCCAAGTGCACTCCTGAAGTACTCAAACTTATCTTTACCTAGTGCTTTGGTAAAGGTATCAGCAACTTGGTCATTTGTTTTCACATGGACCAAGTCAATCTCTCCATCAATGACTTTTTCTCTAATGAAATGATAGTGCACTTCTATGTGTTTTGTTCTTGCATGGTAGACTGGGTTCTTTGCTAACATAATGCTACTAACATTGTCACAATACATAATGACTCCACCATCAATCTCTATGCCCATGTCATATAAGATCAATCTCAGCCATGTCTGCTCACATGCTGCCAATGCAATGCCTCTATATTCTTCTTCAGTGCTTGATAAAGCAACTGTAGGTTGCTTCTTACTGCTCCAACTTACCATGGCTGATCCAAATGAGAATGCATAGCCACTAGTAGATCTTCTATCCATAGAGCTACCTGCCCAATCTGCATCTGAGTATCCAAACAATGTAGGCTTGATTCCTTTGTCATAAAACAGCCCAAATCCAGCTGTCTTCTTCACATATCTAAGAACTCTTCTTACTACATCCAAATGTGATTTGCATGGTTTCTGCATAAACTGACTTATCAATCCAAGAGCGTAACTCAAGTCTGGTCTTGTAATGGTCAAGTAGATAAGACTACCAACCATCTTTCTGAACATCGTAACATCCTAAACATAAGATCCATCATCCATCAACTTATCATTTTGATCCAATGGTTTATCAACCGGTTTGCATCCTGTCATGCCATATTTTTCCAACATCTCCAATGCATATTGCCTTTGTATCAGCCATATACCATGAGGTGTGTCAATAACCTCAATACCCAAGAAGTATCTCAACAAACCAAGGTCCTTTATATCAAACTCTTTATGTAACCCATGCTTGACTTCAGTAATCTCCTTCTCAAGTGTACCTGTAATAATGAGATCATCAACATAGATGACCACAACAACCATACCATCTTCTGTATGCCTCACATAAAGTGAATAGTCAGCTTTGCTCTACTGAAATCCCATATTGCACAAGAATTTGCTGATTCTAACACACCATGCTCTTGGTGCTTGCTTCAGTCCATATAAAGTCTTCTTCAACCTACATACATAATGTGGGTATTTTGGATTCACATAGCCTTCTGGTTTATCCATGTACACTTCCTCTTCTACGTTGCCATTCAAAAATGCATTTTTCACATCCATTTGATAAAGCCTCCAACCACAGATAGAAGCCAAAGCAATTACCGATCTCACTGTCGTCATTTTAGCTACTGGACTGAATGTTTCTTCATAGTCCAAACCATAAGTTTGTGCATATCCTTTTGCAACTAGCTTTATTTATACCTTTCAAGAGAACCATCCGACTTATATTTGACCTTATAAACCCATTTACATCCAATGGACTTCTTGCCATAAGGTAGTTTCACCAAATCCCAAGTCTTGTTTTTCCTTAGTGCATCCATCTCTTCATCCATTTCTTGTCTCCATTCTTTGCTCTCTACAGCTTCTTCAAAGCAAGTAGGCTCCACATATTGTACATAAGAAACCATGTATGCATAATGCATCTTCATGAACCCATTATAAGTCAATCTATCAACTGGATACCTTACCCTTTCTGACCTTCTCAATTGAGGTGCACTACCGTGTCTCTCATCTGATCTAGCATGTGGTGGCACATGCTTTCCTGCACTTCTAGTGCCAGGTGTTTTAACATGCGGAATGCCATACTCGTCATCTATAGATTCATCTTCTGAACTTTCAGTCATTGGTCTCTTACCTTTTGCAACTTTTGCACTCCTTTGTGCATTTCTCAATCTACCACTCCATGTACTGTAGCTGCCACTGCTTTCCACATTCTCTTGAGGTCCTGAAGCATCTTCCACAAGCTGATTTTCAGCCTTGCTGTTTGCTGAAATTTTCCTTCCATAGGCATTATCATCGTTACTTTCATAGGAATCAACATCCACTGCAATTTTAGGGTTGTACCATGATTCATATTCACTGAATTTGGCATCCCTGCTTATGTATACTTCCTTACTCACTGGATCATAGCATTTGTATCCCTTCTTCTCATCAAGATATCCAAGGAAAATGCATTTTACAACCTTAGGTTCCATCTTCTTTCTCTAATCATCCGGAACATGAACATAACGTACACATCCAAAGACTTTAAGGTATGCAATAGTGGGTTTCATTGTCAAGATTGTGAGAGAGAAGGAAGGAGTCTCACTTGTAGCTTTCTCACTTACACAATGGGGGAATACACACCAAACCATATGTCTTCAACTCTTTTTTAACCCATCCTACATATTTCTTTTCAGTCTTGCACATGGTTGAAATATTCTTAAAACTGCCAAGACTACACGTTCTTCATTCCTGCAATCTAGACACAAGCATAGTTTCCCCCTTTCTTGGAGGCATAAGTATCTTCCTAGAGGCACTACCATAGCCTCCACTTATAGCAGTGCTATCTAAAAACCCTTAAACTCTTGTGCATTAGGCGGTATGGGATTATCTCGCAGCCTATCCCAATTGGGGGGACGATTCACACAAACAGTGAGAAACAGTACCGCCTTTGTATTATCTTTACTCTGAATCCGAGCATATGAAGAACCATCATCCAAGGCTTTTGTGTAACGTGTCCACTTGTTTCCTTTAGGACACGTCTTAGCAGTCCATCGGAAAGAAGATCTAGAAAGCTCCGCCAGACACTCCCATGGAATGTTACGGGGTTTGCGATCTAGGACTTCCTGCCATGTAGTGGAAGTATTCTGGCCGTTCTCACTTAGGACCGACCTGAATCAGGGTTTCCCCTAATGGTCATTTCCTAAATGGCAACTAGCGTCGAACCCCAAGTGAACTACTTTACGTAGAAACGCCAGGGCCGAAGCGAATTCACGCTGCACTTGGTTCAAGGAGAATGGAAAACAAGAGGGATACAAAGCTCGACCTCTCTGCCATAAGGCATAGCCCCATTCCGTTCCCCTAAAACAGCGTAAACTAGGATTATTATAACCTAGAATCTAGGTCAGCGCCCTTTTTGCTATTCATTTCCTTAGAAACGATCTTCTTGCTATCCATCATGATTGAGAAAAGTTCTCGACCAACCGCGACCACCCATCCATAGGATGGACCCATGGCCACATCCATCACACTTTCCTCAGGTTGTTTTAGTTGTCTAATTACCTACCACATTTAGTTGGACATGCATCAAGCAGCTTCCTTAATTAGCTCGTTAGGCACCAGTTCCTTCACGTAATCATAGCACATGACATAGAAAAGCAGTATCAAACACTACAAGATATAGACCTTATAGCGACGTTTAAAGCGACGAAAATACAAACAACAAAATTTGCTCCCGTCGTCACAAAAAGCGTCGTTATTAACGACGCCATAGAATCGTCGCTATATGCGTATAGCGACGGTTACAGAGAATTTGCGATGCTTATAGCGACACCAACAACGACGCGAGCAGTAAATTTGCGACGCAAATAGCGGTGGTAACAGAGAAATTTTTTTTTTGTGGCAGGGCAGCTAGCACTGTGTGCTATATGAGAGCCATACAAAATAGTTTCTGCACTGCTGCATACAAAGCGTTTGCAAACAAAAAGAACGTATACTGAAATCATAAAACTGATACATGAAATAAATACATGATCGCATAAAATGCGATTGGTACAATCATGAAACGATATCACTAATACATAGAAAATGTCTACATAGATCAGGCGACTAAAAACTAAAGGTGTGTGAGCTCTAAGGATCCAAGGGCGAGCTACAAATCCTCGTCCCCCGAAAGCTCGTCCCGCTGCAAAGGAGCATCAAATGGATTCTGCAGAAAAAGAAACAACATATCAATCCACCATACAATAATGCATTCAAATATCTCATGGTAACTACGGACAAGAAAGATGAGTGACTTACAGGGCCGCCGTGTCTATACAATCGGTTGATCAATGCCCTGAGATTGTGCCTCTCTGCATATCGAGTCTCAAGGCCTTGCGGATCGCGATTTGTAATGGAGTGCTGTAAAGAAAACAAAATGCTAACTGTTAGAAACATGATTGTCAGTACAAAGAATATCTCAAAAAAAAAAAAAGCAAAACAAAAGAGAAACTTACAAAGTCCTCCAAATATGTCCTGTGGCCGCCACTCCCAAGATGATGCACCGATTCGGCCTCGATTCGTGCCCTCGCCGCCTCCCGCTGCTGACTTCAACGTCCTGGCGAATCTGTAGCCTCCTCCCTCAGTCGGCGCCAGTCGTCTACATCTAACTACTCGGGCTTTGGAGCCCCACTCTTGATTGCCTTGCGTACGTCGGATCGTCTATGTGACATGTATGCACGCATGCAATCCATCATCCAGCCCGTAGAGAATCTATCTATTGCGGCTGGCACCAGGAACTCCTCGTGCAAGGATGCTACTATGTAGTCCTTGCTCCCCTCCGGTATGTTCCTCCAATGATCCAGGACGTTGTGCTGAAAAACTTGTTGGCACAACTCCCTCATGCGAGCCATCACCCTTCTCCCCTCATCATTCATGATGATGGCTCCTGACCTACTATCCACTAGGTATCCATAACCCCTAGGAGTCTGCCTAAGATGGGCCCTCTCCCATCTCCGTCCACGCTCCTGGGCATATCCAGGAGACCCCTGTACATCCGGTGTACTGAGGGGGGTACCCTTTCCCGGAGTGCCACTCAAAAGGGTGCCACCAAAGGGGGTGCCACCAAAAGGAGTGCCACCAAAAGGCATGCCATCTGCCGATGGCTGCGCAAAAGCCGGAGTAACTGGAGTGGACGTCCCCACAGGTGTGACAAATCCTGGAGGTGACGCAGCTCCAGCTGAATGACGAGACGGAGACACCACGTCCGTGTCTCCACAGCAGCACCCCCCTGATCCTCCTGCAGTCGCAGTCCCTCCCTCTGGCCCAAGTCATGAGCGTCGAGATCGTCTGCTCGAAGCTGAAGCATCTGATCGCGCTGAAGCTGATCTAGCAGAGCACCCTGACGAAGAACCACCGTGGCACGGAATCCACCGTGGAATATGCCTCCTGGCATCATACCCCTGGGGTGGGATAGCAATTGACCTCAATTGCTATTAGCTCAATGTGGAGCTAACAGAGTGGGGAAAGCATTTAAATCTCTAGTGTGCGTCCATTGTGCTTCCTCTACAGGATGGTTCTTAAATTTAACTAGATATCTAGAATACCTTCGGCCAGTTCTAGTGGTCATATAATCAGTGTCTATGATAGCTTCTGGTTCAAGTATTTCAGTCTCTTCCTCTAATAAAGGTGGGTTTTCATAAACAGGGTGGATAGGTAATTGGCCTCTAAATGGTCTCAATAAACTAATGTGAAATGTATTGTGAATTTTCCAATGAGATGGTAATTCTAACTTGAATGCATTATCATTAATTTTATGAATGATTCTAAATGGTCCATAGAATCTAGGAGCTAATTTGACAACTGGATATCTATCTACACTTTGCAGTCTACGTTTTTCTATTCTCAGCCAAACATAATCATCAACTTTGAAATTCATGGCTTGTCTTTTCTTGTTGGCTTGTTTGGTATATGATTGTTGGGCTTTAGCAATCATATCCTTAACCTCATCAAAAATACTGTTATGCATACTAGCAATATCATCAGCACTCTGGATTCTATTAGACAAAGATGCAAGAGGTGTAGACAATCTATATCCATAAATGACTTCAAAAGGTGCTTTCTTTGTGGATGTGTGCAGTGTATTGTTATATGCAAACTGTAATAAATGCAAATGAGTGTCCCATGTCTGAGGTTTAGAGATAGTATATGCACGTAAAAGATCTAAAATGGTGCTATTTGTGGCTTCTGTTTGTCCATTTGTTTCTGGATGAAATGCAGATGAGAAATCAATCTTTGTGCCTAGATTAGCAAACAGTGTAATCCAAAAATTGTTACAAAATCTAGAATCACGATCTGAAATAATCACTTTTGGCAATCCATGGTTAGTAAAAATAGTTTTCAAAAACAATTGTGCAGCTTGTGATGCTGTTAAAGTTTTCTTACATGGAATGAAATATGCTTGCTTACTAAATCTATCTACAACTGTCCAAATCATATCATGGTTAGATTTAGTATTTGGTAAACTAGTAATGAAATCCATAGAAATTTGTTCCCAAGGTTTAGATGGAATAGACAAAGTTAATCCATACTGTTTACCATGATGTCTCTTAACTCTTTGACAAATCAAACATTCAGAAACAAAATTAGATACATCTGCATCCATATGCGGCCAATAAAAATCTTCAGTTAACATACGTAATGTAGATATGATACCTCTATGACCTTGATATGGGGGATAATGAATTTCATTCAAAACAAAAGATCGGAATGGAATAGTAACACACAGTCTCTTTTCATAAAACATAAATCCATCATTATATGACAATGAATCAATAGGAATGAAATTATTTTGAACTAATTTATTCCAATCAGAATGAAAAGTAATATCCTGGTGATATGTATCTTTCATAGCAATCAAAGAATCAAAAGATATGACAGAAATATTATGAATTGCAGGTCTTCTACTCAATGCATCAGCAACTACATTTTCTTTTCCAGGTTGATATTCAATGATAGGATGAAAACTTTGAATGAAGGAAGCCCATTTGATACGACGGTCATAAATTTGGGGTTGGCTAAGTAAATGTCTAATGCTTTGCTGGTTGGTCTTTATCATAAATTCTGAACCCATTAAGTAGTGTTTCCACTGTCTTAATGCTTGTACAACTGCTAATAGTTCTTTGTCATAAGTGGAATATTTCAGCTCAGAGGGTTTCAGCTTAGAACTAGAATATGCTATTGGATGATTGTCTTGCATTAGTACGGCTCCTATTCCTGATCCGCTAGCGTCAGTCACAACTAGAAAGAATGGTCTATTAAAGTCAGGCAGCTGTAAAACAGGGGCATTGGTTAATGCACGTTTCAATAAGTCAAAGGATTTCTGCTAATTTTCGGTCCATTGATAAACAATTCCTTTCTTGAGAAGTTTTGTTAATGGTAAAGCAAGTAATGAGAAATTACGTACAAACTTCCTATAGAAACTAGCAAGACCAAGGAATGAGCGTAACTCATGCACGTTTTTAGGAACAGGCCAATTCAATATTGCATCAATTTTCTTAGGATCAACTTTAATTCCTTCAGATGATACAATATGACCTAAATACTCAATTTCTGTCTTAAAGAATTCACTCTTTTCAGGATTTGCAAACAATTGATTTTCTTTCAGTAATTGAAAAACTAATGACAAGTGCTCATAATGCTCTTTTTCATTTTGACTAAACACTAAAATATCATCAAAGAAAACAATCACACAGTGCTGATATTTCAAAAAGATACGGTTCATCATTCTACTGAAAGTGGCAGGTGCATTAGTCAATCCGAATGGCATGACTAAGAATTCGTAATGGCCAAACTGTGTTCTAAATGTAGTCTTAAATATGTCAGATTTATCTAGCCTCACCTGATGATATCCAGACTTAAGGTCAATTTTACTAAATATAGAAGATCCTTGCAGTTTGTCCATAAGGTCATCAACTCTAGGTATAGGATACCTATTCTTTACAGTGATCTTATTTAAAGCTCGGTAGTCAATACACATATGATAGGTATTATTCTTTTTCTTGACTAAGAGTACAGGTGCACCGAATGGAGAACTGCTAGGTCGAATTAAACCTCTATTTAGTAATTCTTCAACTTGAGTTTGGATTTCTTTTTGCTCTATTTGATTGTGCCTATATGGTGCTTTGCAAGGTGGTTGTGTGCTAGGTATCAAATCAATCTTATGGTCTTCTGGACGTGAAGGAGGTAAACCTGGTGGTAGGTCTTCTGCAAAACAGTCCTTAAAATATGCAAGAAATTCCTTATGCCTAGGGTGTATATGATTTTCCTTTGCGTGCAATTCATTCACCCAAATGAGATATGATTTATTACTCTTGCGTAATGCACGTTTTGCTTGAGTATGCGAAAGCAGTGGAAAAACATTAGATGCATGCATACCATATAATGTAATAGATTTTCCTTGAAAATTAATATTCATTGTGTGTGTGGAATAATCTATATCTGGATTATGTTGGTGTCGCCAAGGCATTTCTAAAATAATGTCACTCGACTGTAATGGAACAACTAAGAAATTTCTTCTTTCAGTGTATGAACCAATTTGAATCTCTAAATCTTGAACTTCTTGTGTACCATTATACCTAGTGCCTAAAAATGCAGCTTTTATGCGATAATGCGTAGGTACAGTCTGTAATTTCAATTCCTTTACCAATTTTGCTGAAATGAAGTCATGAGTACTACCGTCATCATGCAAGATAGTCTTTTCCTTTCCATGCACCAAACATTTCATAGTCAATAATGAATGTGGAGTAGGCATACCTGGTAAAGTGTCGGAAGTAGTAGTAGTGTCATCCTCATCTTCAGTGAAATCAGGCATATCCTCATGATCGTCTTCGTCCATGGCTCCAAGATAGTTGATATGTGCTGGTGGCTTCTTTAAATGACAATTTGCTGCGAGATGTCTCGGTTGGTGACATTTATAGCATACTATTGGCTTGGCTTTGGTTACATTATTTGCAATGGCTGGAAGTCTGGGTACATTTGGATTTGCTTGTGGAATAGGCTTAGGATTTGGATTGACATTGGATGGTAATGCAGGTGGTTTAGCCCAATTCTTGCGGAAAGATGGTGAAGAGAAATGACCTGGATTAAACCTTCTAAAATTGGAATTGAATTGTTTAGATCCATAATTACCATTGGCTTGGAATTGCTGTGGTCGTCTGTCTCTACCGCGTAACTTATCTTCAGTGTCGTGAGCTAGTGAAATGGCGTCTTCAAGGGTAGCAGGCTTGAACATGTTCACTTCAGCGTAGTAATGTCCAAGAAGTCCAGACATATACTTCCGCTTATGTGTCGTCTTTGGTATGTCTTCAAGCATGCGTAACTGTAAGAGTGCATTCCAAAAACGCTATGTATACTGAGGTATAGGCTCACGATCCCGTTGTTGAAGTAGATCCCATTGCTTGATAGCCTTCTCATGAAATTGCGGTGGAAGGAAATTCTGCATGAACTTCTTCTTGAAATCTTCCCAAGTAGCAGGACATTCTATGCTCTTGCGTACTACAGTCCACCAAAGTGATGCTCTGTCTACCAAATGATTAGCAACACACTTGATTTTATCTTTTTCTGGATAGGTCTCCTCATGGAAATAGTCATCAAACTGGCTAATGAATGATAAAACAGTCTTTCCTTCTCGTATACCATTGAAAGTGCGAAATTTGAAACTTCGTTTACTTATCTTTGATTCCTTGCGAATGGTTTGAGCTTCAAGGGCGTCGATGGTACGTCGAATCAAATCTTCAGCTTGAGGTTCTTCTTTGTCGATGGACGCTCTTTGTAATTTTGTCAATTGCGCTTGCAGTGCTTGCCTAGCCCTTCGTTCCTCTTCCAATTGCATCATGATTAGATCCAGCTTTTGTTCCATGGTAGGCTCAAGTAGGTAGTCTTCAGCCATAGGTTCATCCATATGTGGTTCCATCATCCTGTAAAACTCAAAAGACCTTTCTCACTCAAAATCAGGTTAGCGGGATGAGCGTAGCTCAAATTCGGGGTTATAAGGCTATGTGTTTTTGGATATTTCTTCAGAAAATCTGCAATATTTCCTTCTTCGTATGTTGAAAATACTTCAGCGGACCTGCGGATAGGTAGAATACTTTGCCACGAACAACTTTGTAGTTCAGAGTTTCTGCGCAGGAACAACCATTCTAGGAGTTTTGAGCACTAGTCAGTTCTGACTCCAGTTGACTAGTCTGACTTGCAGAGTTGCAGACTTAGCCGACTTGTAGAGTTGCAGACTTGCAGAACTTAGTGAACTTGCAGAACTTGATTACAGTCGACTTGCAGGACTTGACTTCGGAAGTGCAGGACCCGGAGTTGCTGACTTGCAGAGTGTAGATTTGTCTTGTCTGACTTAGGTAATGTAACTTAGCTTTAATGGATTAAGCTATAAGCTTAATCGTTGAATTTTTGTGGGGGGGGAGGGGGCGTTTTTCTTCATGGCGAAAAACGCGGCCATATCTGAAGATACCACAATGACGATTTGATGGAAAGAAGCCTTGTTAAGCTTCTAATCAAGTTGGTTAAGTATTAACTTGAAGCTTTGAAGCTTAATGAAGGAAAAAGTTACTCTTTTTGTCTGTTATCCACGATTTTGGTGAAGGAGATGATTGCGTGGTCCTCCGCCTATACAGCCTGGTCCTTCGCGATCTGAGAGTAGAAACAGGGGTTCTTGATCGCCAAAAGTCTGCCTGTATCGACGGTTCGCGACGAGATTGACTGTAGAGCTCGATCGTTCCAGGAGCTCCGCCTTCGCCCGAGATGGGTAGCCATTGGAAGCTCTTGATCTCAGCTCCGCTCTGATACCACTGGTGCGCAGATCGGTCGCAGTATGCTCACGTAGTGAATCCCGGAAGGTCCCCAAGAACAATGAACTCTACCTTTTTGCACAAAAAACAATGAAAAAGCATGAACGACAAGAAGCAAGAGACCAATTGGATTCAATCTCCCCCCATGCCTTGTGTGAGCGCTTCACAAAGCATGTATTTTATGTATATTTCCATCTTCATGCTCAATAATAGCCCAATTTACAAAAATATGACAAGCTTTTAGCTTTTGAGTTTGCTTTCTACAAAAATAGGAAATAAAGCTAATGGACGGTGCCCATAGAGTCTAGCACGCCCAACACAATGTCCCAAATTGAAATAACATATCCGTGCGCATAGGCGCATACAAAATAATAATAAATAATCAATGCCTCAATAGACATGACAAAATATAGGCGTGGCGCCTATCAAAATATAATCCATAGGTCGAATACTCGCTAGACTCCAATGCTTTCCTCCGCCACTGCTGCTATCTCTACACATCAACTGAAGCATTCACAATCGTTAGTAAAATAATACAATTAAACCGACAAAAGTGAATACCTAGCAGTCTTCAGCTACATAAATAAATCAACTGGTTGGAAATAAATCCTAACCTTAATTTATTACAAGTGCGCACTCTAAACTTATAAACATTTATTAATTTAATATGCATTTTGCGGAATCACCCGCTATGGAATCACCCATGTACACACTAAATTAATGAAACGCCCGAAAAGGACAGGCGTCCCCATCAACTTCTCGCACAAAGAATCCTCTTTGTGTATGAGCCCCGGTCATCTAAGTTTACGGAATCCACCGTAAAACCTCACGGAATCCACCGTGGCACGGAATCCACCGTGGAATATGCCTCCTGGCATCAGAGGGAGAGAGAGAATGCACTCTCCCTCCTTCTCTCTCTCTTTCTCTTTCTCTCCCTCTCTCATTTCCTCCCCCTCCCTCTCCCTCTCCCTCTCTTTCTCTTTCTCTTTCTCTTTCTCTTTCTCTTTCTCTTTCTCTCCCTCTCCCTCTCCCTCTCTTTCTCTCTTACTCTCTCGTTTCCTCTCCTAAACAAGCAAAAAAGAAAGTGATTTAAACATTAAACAAGCAAAAGGGAGAGAGAGAGAGAGAATGCACTCTCCCTCTCTTTCTCTTTCTCTTTCTCTCCCTCTCCCTCTCCCTCTCTCTCCCTCTCCCTCTCCTTCTCTTTCATTTCCTCTCCTAAACAAGCAAAAGAGAACGATTTAAACCTTCAAAAAGCAAAAGAAAGAGAGAGGGAGACTCACCAATGAGATATGGCGAGCGTGGGGCGGATTCTCTTTGCAATGAGGGCTCCTCCTCTCCTTCGCGAACAACGGCTGTGGCGGCGGCGGCGACGGCGGTGGCAGCAAGTCTTCTTCCTCTTCTTCTCTCACAAAGCCTTCGCTCTCTCCCTCGCTCTCGCTCTCAAAAGTCGAAGTAAAAGAAATGAAAACGGCGCTCGGGTTTCGGTCGCGTTTTTTTTCCTGCGGCGTCGCTATTTGCATCGACGCAAATAGCGATGCCAATAGCGACGCCGATATCTGCCGTCGCTAATCGACATCGCTAATTGCCCAATTCCTTGTAGTGAAACAAGTTCTTTTTCAACAGTTTTAATATTTATCTTTGGAATACATTTATAAAGTCCAACGCGCAGGCTTATCCATAATCCGCCCGAAGGCTATCCAGCAATCCACAGGGATTGCTAATCCAAGATTCTGCCCGTAGACTAGTATGCGAGCCTCAAGATCCAATCCCGAGTCACATTGGCCTCTTATCCAGGGCTCGAAAGGCGAGGGATTTACAGCTAGAGCTCCCCCTGGCACCCAAGCGTCCTTCTAATCCAAGTAGCGCTAACAGAGAGACCTCTCACGGCGGGTTTGGTCCACCTACCCGGTGTGGTTAACAACCCCCTTAGTTAGGGTCAGGCAGATAGTTAGGGGTAACTGAGGTTGCCTCTTCCTTCAGGCCTTCAACCTGAAGCATTAGATATCTTTTCATCCTTTAATTCCTTGCGTAAACAAAGCAAACAGTGCTTCTTTAAACTGTTACAAGCACAATCATTTCCAGTGGTCGTTATTTTGGCCAACTGCTAAGGAGTGAATTTCAGCATTCGATCAGGGATCAATTGCGACTTGGCAAGATCACCAAGGGTTTGTTTGTTAATCCGTATGTCCTTGGGTTAGGGCCGTACCCTATTAACCCAACTTTAACTAATACCTTAAGTTCTATTAGCAGTGAATATGTTGCTCCAAATTATTGATTGGTCCTTTGCTTCCAAGCAAATATCTAATTCCCTTATCTTGGTCACTTTTTCCAAGAATTGAGCTATTTCAAGATGACTACTCATCCTCTCGCAAGATAAACTTACACAAGAATCTGCCAATCTCATTCCGAGGAATCGGCCATTCCCTTGTGATCAAATCACAAGATCATGCGACTCTGCAACTTGTTGCACAAGTGTCGCATCAAAATCCATGGGACTATTTTTCCCATCAAACGGCATCTTCTAATCACGAAATCATGATTACATAGGAAACATGGTTAGAGTGTCTTCATATCCAATCCGTTCCTGATTGCACTAGGCCGACATTTTCGGTCCTAGGGTTCCAATTCAAACCGAGTTTCATCCTTTTAGCTAGCGATCCTTAGGGTAAAAACCCTAGGTCGTTTCTCGCAAGTATGTCCTATTGTCCCTACATTCCGTGAATGTGGGCAGGTCTTTAGGGTATGAGAGTTTCAACTTGGCAATAAGTGCGACTAGGTCATGTCCTCAATGTGCTAAAATCCTAGTTAGCACTTGGGATATGTTGCATCGATTTAACCATTCCTAAGCGAGTCCTTTGTGGTTTAGGTGTTTAGGGAAAAACCATTACAATACCATTCTCGTAAGCACACGATTCATTGCCTACGTATGATTAGATTTATAGACCCTAACTTTTTTGGTTAAGATCAAAGCATATGCTAAGTTACGGCATAATTTCTATTGATCCTTCTAGAACATGCATTCAAGATTCATGCTACTAAGCTTTAGGGTTTTATGTTTAAAACAAACCAGGAAACCTTTTCCTAATTTCATTTCTGAATGAATTATTCATATACTGAATGAGCATTACACAACCTTTCATAACTACTTACGTAATTGATTGAGATTTATGCCAATTGACTAGAGCTTAATCTACTTCATGCAGCCCTAGAACCATTTCCATGCCTTGCAAATTCCTACGGTTGTTAGCAATCTTCTTTAATGAATCCTTGTGAAGAAAGAGATGTCTAATAATGCAACGTGCGATTTTATCTTTCCATGCATAATCGAAGTGTACTACAATAATTTCGACTTGTAAAGATGGTCATTAGTTGATCTAGATTCATTATTTTGCAATGTATACAAACAACTTGCTAAGAGTGCATAGACATCTTATGTTCCTTTTTTTTGTTTGTTTTATTGAAAAGTATAAATGACCGATTCTTCAATCGTGAGTTATTCCCTTTGAAATAGCCAATGTATTTCAACCGTAAAAGTGCATCCTAATTCCATAAATGATCCATGCACAATTGTAATATTTCGACATAAACCAAATTTAGGAAGAAAACCTGGACTTGTGGGTTTGGTGAAATGCCCACATGAATGTTAGCAGATGATCCTCTTGCGGTTGCGCCTTGTGCCTTTTTAGGGGCCACCATGAATTCGACCTCCTTGCCTTGGCCGCAGACTTATGATCTTGGCTTGTCTCCCTCACATGCGAAACTCCCTTTGAGATTCGGCTTCCTTGACCGATTGCACCGTCTTTTAGAATCGGGCTTTAGAAGGCCTTATAGGCTTCCTCCTCGAAGCTTGGGGAATGAGAAGTTATCTTTAGGAGGGTTCAATGGGAAAGCCCTTAAACCCGGCAAGGAGATTTGGCCTTGTGACGAATGCAGTGAGGAAGACCTTTGAATTCCGGGTTGCAAAGGACTTTTAATAGGGACACCACGGGTAGGACTTTACAACCGACAAAAATGGCTTTTGGGGGATTCAAGGGAAAGGGAACTTGAAAATTCTGGATATAAAAATAGCCTTCACGGAAAGGGATAAAATGGATTTAAGAGACTTGTGTGGGAAGGTTTTTTTTTAAAGGAAACCGGGGGTAAAGAGGCTTTGTGGAAATGCTATGGAAAGGTTTGAAAACCGGCTAAGGTGGCTTTTATAGAGACTTGGGTGGAGAATCCATGGGAATGATTTAAAATCGGGATAAATGGATTCTTGGGGGATGCAAGGGGAAGTGCTCAATCCCTGAGGATGTAAGGGGAGAAAAGGGGGCTTAAATTCCAAGGGTGTAAAGACCGCTTGAGAAGGGCCAATGGAAAAGGGCTTTAAGAAACCTGGGGGTAATATGAGCTTGAGTGGGGATTTCCACGGGAAGGGTTGCTCAAATCCCGGGGAAAAAAGGCAAGGGGAAGGCTTAATTTCCCAGGGTAAAAACCCCCTTGTGTAAGAATGCAAGGGAAAGGACCTTAAAGAGCAGCCCCCCCCTCTAAAAGCTTCTAAGAAGCTTCAAAGGCTTCACTACGGCACGTTGTCAAAGAGTTTACTGTTCATGATATAAATCATGGGATTCTTATGAACACAGAAGAATTTCACTAGAAGTTATATGAGATATTTGCATACAAAATTCAGGCATTGTTATCCAATAACCACCTTAGTTATACAAGTTCTTTTGTATTTAGCATATAATTTTCAGTTATACCATGTACATTTATGAAAAATAAGTCTATAGGAACCTACAACTTGGACATCTGGAAGTAATTGAGAGTCTGTAGGATAAATCACATTAATTCAGGTACAAAAATATGGTTAGAACCCAAGAATGATTCCAAAAACTGTCAAAAGTCCACTAGGTCCACATGGGACCAAAAGTAACTGACTTAAGTGACCAGCAAGTGACCTAGGCTGGTCAAAAAGTGACCAGGGAGGACTATGCAGAGAGCAGCCCGTGTTTTTCGGCGCAAAATGTGGGTTGCACTGTTTGAGGCAAACTGGAGAGAGCTGGAGCTATGGTGCATGAAATGGAGCATGCAAACCGAAGATTAATAGGCCCAACTACTGAAGATGTAAACATGGTGAGAGCTCTACTTCTCTGCCTCTTTGGTCTGACGAAAATGCATGCTGAAACAGTCTATAAAAGAGGGAAATCTGAGAGAAGAGTATTCAGCCTGCTCTTATGCATGAATTCTTTCATCTTGTTTACCTTATTCTTGGTCCAATGAAGCCCAACTTGTACCCAAAGTACTTGAGTGACTTTGGGGCAAGCAAAGGGTGAGGATATTGAAGACTTATGGACTATTATGGGCTACAATAACGAGTCATAAACAGGGCAGTCCACTGTTATGATCCATTTTTATAAGCAAACATGGGTTTTTTATGGTTGTAATGGAGGGAAATGACCTCTTTTCTTTAGGACATTGTTCATAGATGATCAAAAGTGCTTCTTCTTGAGTTTATGCACTCATTTTGAACTTGATTATGGGCTAGAATTTTCTGTTTTAAAATAGGGCTGAAGCTAAAATTATACTTTTTCAATTCATTTCATGTATCTTTGGCCCAAATCTTGGATGCATTTGAATCTATCAACAATATACTTGTTCCAAAGGGTTGAAATTCATCTATGTACATGAAATAAATGCCATTAGAGTTTGCATTTGACATTCATAAATGAATTGAGAATCTAAAAATATCCTTTATGATATGATGTATGTATCCTGAGGCATTTGATGTAATCAAGTTAGTCTTATTCTTTCTGTTCATGTATGCTAAGTACATAGTGAGAAGGCTTCAACTCTTCTTCCGTACCTAAATCATTTCTAAATCCCGGATCTTATTAAACCTCAATCCATTTTTTCCTTTCCGAATCTTGAATCCTAAACTCTTCTTCTACACTAAAAGCCCCAGTGGTAGACCTTCAACTCTTAACGCGACGACAGTGGTGAACCTGACGTGAAGGTCCGCTGCGGAAGAAGAAGTCCAATGGGAGAATCATCAAGTTCGGGAGGAGATGCTTTGCAATAGTTGGTTCATCTAATGCAAGAGAGTCAATAACAATAACTGCAATTTCAGCAGCAGTTGCAATTGCAATAACAACGGAGACAAGAAGAAGAGCGGATTGATGCTGCTACCATTAAGGCCTTAGAAGTAGTTGGGCATGAGCTCAAGCAATTTAATGGGCAAAATGTATCCTCTTTTATCCACCTCTACACTGACAAAATGGTCTTCTTTGGAGTTCCTCAACATGCCTGGAGCCGTTACTTTGCCTGCCTGGCCGTGCATGGTCTCCAGGATCGAATTCATGGTCTTTCCCAAAAAGATGCAGGGTGGACTGTGTTCAAGAAGGCTCTTCGAGAATAAATTTTCCTTGAAGATTCTGGCCTTATGACAAAGAAAATCTTCACCGAATGGGTCGAAAGGCCCAATAAGGGTCTAACTGCTACTACTCTTCATCGAGAGTTTGAAAGCAAATTCGCCCAACTAGATCCCAATGACCAACAAGGTATGGAAAGTCAAAATATTGAATTATTTTTAAAAGTTGCAGATTTTTCTCTTCAGGAGAAATTGACTGACCGACTTGAAGACCCTGACTCTGAGTCGGGATTGAAGACTGCTTGGAGTGATGTCACTGAAGCAGTTAATATGATTGCTCGAAGAGAGCGATTGTGTCTAAGATGGGGACCAACCCCTGTAACAACTGAATCTATGAAGGAGCCTGTTCCAGTTTCTCGACCTCCTGTCTCTATGGCCAAGCAATCAAGAAATTCTGATGTTCCTTCTCTAAAGAAGGATGTCATGGACGAGTTAATTAAAAGCATGCGGGATCTCCATCTTAATTTAACAGAAATTAATTCTAAAGTAGAAAGGATTGATGTTAAAGTAGAAGAAAGGGTCGGTCAACCGCCTAAAGACCTGCACGAGAAGGCTTCAAAATACGTTGCATTTGGTGTGATAGCCTTCAGCATGACAAGAGGGAGTGCGGTGCATGCCGTGAAGTTGAAGCACAAAAATTAGTCTTTTGGAAGGATGGAAAAATTTATGCAACTGAAACCGGGCTTCCTCTTGAGCCAAACTTCGGCAACGGTGGCATGAAGAAAAGATTGGAGGATTTGGCAACAAGAACGGCCTATGCAGCTATTGATGCTGCAACTTATGGATTGCAAATTGAGCCAACTAATGAAATTGTTAAAACATGTAAAACTAATGCAAAATCTAAAGTGTGGACGCAGGCCTTGGAACGCATGGAGCAAGGCAAGGCAACTAAGGATGATTTAACCACTGCCAGCCAATGTATTCGAGGAAGAATCGGATGGTCCGAGCCTGTGGATTCATTTTCAGCTTTTGCCCGGTTAGCTGAAATTAATAATCAAGAAGCCATGATAGAAGAAAAGAGAAGAAGATGTTGCTGGTCCTTCCTCTTCAGGACCGGCTAAACGCATAACAAGAAGCATACCAGACCAACATAAGGCTGTTGAAAATATGCCACCACCAGAATTTGACATGGAAGAAGCCCCTCAAGCAAAGAAAATAGAAGGAAAAAGAAAAAGCAAACATCCCAGTTACAAGTTGCAGTCTGACATAGAGACCGCAATGGATCTTAAACGGATCCTAGAAGAAAGGATTCTTGGAAGCAGAATTGAATTTACATTAGGTGAAATTCTTGGTATTGCAAAATGAGGATTTCATGATGTAATAATTGATGTAATTAAACGAAAAAGGCAATATGTTGGTCAGGAAACTGAAGAATATGTACATGATTTTTTGCAAGTACTTCATGTGTGTTTGCAGGATGAAGAGAAGATGAAAACCCAAGGGATTCGACTGGAGGCAATCAAAGAATTGATTGCAGCCATAGAAGCCAAAGAAGAAGACATTTATGAAGCAGAAGGTGAAGAAGCCATAATGGTGGAAACTTCTCAATCTAAAGTGCAGCAACATATGTGTGGTCCATATGGCCGAAAGCCTTCTCCATCTAAAATAAATGCAATCAGCAAAATGCAAGAAGAATGTACAAATGTTTCGGAAGTGAGAAGATTTCTTGGTGCATGTGTCTTCTACCTTATTTGGATACCACATTTTGCCCATGTCGCTGAAAATCTTTATTAGCTTCTAAGAAAAGGCCAAAGGTTTCTATGGACAAAAGAACACACTTAGGCTATTCGAAAACTCAAGAAAATGTTGACTTCAGCTCCCACTTTAAAGAGGGCTAACTACTCTAATGGACAGCCCATTATACTCACAGTGGACACAAGTCCTATTGGAATAGGATGGGCAGTTGGTCAAGACGACCTTGAAGGCAACAGATATGTAATCCGCTTTGGAGCGAAGGTTCTTAATGAACGACAAAGAAGGTATGCTCAAATTAAAAGAGAGCTTTGGGGAGTAGTAACTGCATTAAAATGTGACAGGGAGTACTTCATGGGTGCACATGTTATAGTTGAGACAGATTGCCTTCCACTCTTGGGCATGATAGCCAACTGTTCCACTCCTGACATAGCCATGCTAAGATGGATAGCCTATATTAAATCCTTAAATCCTGATTTGAAACATATTGTAGGTAGAGATAATCCAGTTGTTGACATGCTTTCACATGCCAGATATATGGATGAAGAAGAAATGATGGATGAAGAAAAATCAGAATTTATAAATGATGTTGTTAATGCAGGTACAACAAAAATTATAGCAAGAACAACAGGTTCAGCTGTTAAAACAACTTTTACATCAGCAAGAAAGGATGAATCAACCAAAGAAGGACAATGGACAGCTAGTAAACAGCATATTCCATGTTTTGTTATGGTTTGTTCACACTTTAAAGAAGAATATTATGCAGATGATTGGCTAAAAATTGGCCAATTTTTGAGCACTATGACAAAGAAGGAAGAATGGACTAATGAAGAGTTCAAGAGAATTAAGAAAAAAGCCTATGGGTTTTTTCTTAAAGATGGCTACCTTTGGAGGCATGCAAAAAAGAAAGGAAGGGCGCCTGTTCGAGTCTTAGGTGACAAAAAGACACAAAGACATGTCATGCAAGAATTCCATGAAAGCCTATTGGCTGGTCATAGAGGCATATGGGGTACTTTTGGCAAAATAAAAGAGAAATTTTGGTAGCAAAACATGTATAAAGACATTGAGCATTTTGTTGAGTCTTGTCATGTTT
Source organism: Lygodium microphyllum (assembly GCF_053477565.2). Lineage (NCBI taxonomy): Eukaryota > Viridiplantae > Streptophyta > Polypodiopsida > Schizaeales > Lygodiaceae > Lygodium > Lygodium microphyllum. The sequence continues at coordinate 72,694,494 of NC_141142.1, forward strand.
GTCAAATGTATTCTATGGTAAAGCATAGAGATGGGCTTCACCCTACCTATCCTTTATCCATTCACTATAGATGGGTTATTGATTTAGTAACCATGCCTACAGGAATTTGGAACATGAGATATCTAGTACTTGCTAGAGAAGATCTCACAAATCAAGTGGAAGGAAAGGCCTTGACAACAAAATCCACTCATGCTGTTTGTAGATTTTTACTTGAAGAAGTATTTTGTAGGTATGGATGTGTTGCTAAAGTAACCGCTGATAGAGGAGAATTGGATGCCGATGAAGCTCGCCATTTCTTTGCTCAATTGGAAATTAAGCTATCTCTTACTTCAGTCTACAATCCTGAAGGTAATGGTAAGAGTGAAGAGGTCATCAACCAATTCTTAAAGCTTTAGCAAAATCATGCAAAGGAAAGTTGAGGGAATGGCCTAAAATGCTACCATTCGCATTATGGGCTGATAGAACAACCCATAGTGGAGTGATAGGATATATGCCAGCTGAACTCATGTATGGACAGCCACCTATTATGCCTATTGAGGAATCCATTGTCACATGGAGTATCTTGACTTGGGATGAAGGCATGAACAGGGAATAATTGCTGTCTTTACGCATAAGGCAGCTTGAAAGAAGGCCAGAAGATGTTAAAATAGCCATTGAAAGGCTAAAAACGGCAAGATTAAAGAATACGAAGAGGTTTGACAAGCACCATCGACTCCGTCCAAGAGCTATTCAAGAGAATGACTGGGTTCTTGTTTATGATAGCAGCCTGGACAATCAACATAGTGCTCATAGGAAGCTAGCCAAGCGATGGTTTGGACCATATGTTGTAAAAGTAGTACATCATAATGCTACTTACTCTTTGGCTGAAATGGATGGGACCATGATAAAGACTCCAATAGCTAGGAAACGATTCAAACTCTTCAAACGAAGAGAATCTTCAACTTATGAACTTGATGACTTAGATATAAGCCCTCTACTTGAAGACATGCAGGAAGAAAGAGACTTAGGGAATGAAGATGAAGAAGAAGACCCTCCTTGACCTGTAATCTTATGAAATGGCACATGCCGGAGGATGTGCAGGTTAGGAGGGGGTGAATGTCTAAGAGTTTACTGTTCATGATATAAATCATGGGATTCTTATGAACACAGAAGAATTTCACTAGAAGTTATATGAGATATTTGCATACAAAATTCAGGCATTGTTATCCAATAACCACCTTAGTTATACAAGTTCTTTTGTATTTAGCATATAATTTTCAGTTATACCATGTACATTTATGAAAAATAATTCTATGGGAACCTACAACTTGGACATCTGGAAGTAATTAATAGTCTGCAGGATAAATCACATTAATTCAGGTACAAAAATATGGTTAGAACCCAAGAATGATGCCTCTTTGGTCTGACGAAAATGCATGCTGAAACAGTCTATAAAAGAGGGAAATCTGAGAGAAGAGTATTCAGCCTACTCTTATGCACAACTTCTCTCATCTTGTTTACCTTATTCTTGGTCCAATGAAGCCCGACTTGTACCCAAGTACTTGAGTGACTTTGGGGCAAGCAAAGGGTGAGGATATTGAAGACTTATGGACTGTTATGGGCTGCAATAACCAATCATAAATAGGGCAGCCCACTGTTATGATCCATTTTTATAAGAAAACATGGGTTTTTAATGGTTGTATTGGAGGGAAATGACCTCTTTTCTTCAAGACATTGTTCATAGATGATCAAAAGTGCTTCTTCTTGAGTTTATGCACTCATTTTGAACTTGATTATGGGCTGGAATTTTCTGTTTTAAAATAGGGCTGAAGCTAAAATTATACTTTTTCAATTCATTTCATGTATCTTTGGCCCAAATCTTGGATGCATTTGAATCTATCAACAATATACTTGTTCCAAAGGGTTGAAATTCATCTATGACATGAAATAAATGCCATTAGAGTTTGCATTTCACATTCATAAATGAATTGAGAATTTGAAAATATCCTTTATGATATGATGTATGTATCCTGAGGCATTTGATGTAATCAAGTTAGTCTTATTCTTTCTGTTCATGTATGCTAAGTACATAGTGAGAAGGCTTGAACTCTTCTTCTGTACCTAAATCGTTTCTAAATCCCGGATCTTATTAAACCTCAATCCATTTTTCCTTTCCGAATCTTGAATCCTAAACTCTTCTTCTGCACTAAAAGCCCCAGTGGTAGACCTTCAACTCTTAATGCGACGACAACGTGGCAAGGAGATGGGCTCTTGAAGACGGCGGCCAACGAGCCAGGCAGCAACGACTTTGTAAGCTGGTAGCAGCGTTTCGTCCCTCTCCACTCCACGACAGTCTTTAGTAGCAACACGCCAACAATAAGCCTCCCACGTCCTGGCGAAATCTCCCCTTCTCTCACGATCAGCCTATTCTCTTACCTCCACTCAGATAGATTAGCGCAGTATTTCTTTCCTCACGCCTTCCCGTTTTTTCATGCCCTCTCCCTTGCTCCCCCCCCCCCCCCCATGACCTCCAGCACTATGCTTAGTCATCTGTGCCTACTCCCTCTCCTCCAGCATAGCCTTTGGCTAGGGGAAAGAAGGGTAAAATAATTTTTTTTGCCATAAATCAATCAATTTCCTCTTGACCTCCTCCCAAGAGGAGGTTCACATGAAGATATGCGGTTTCTTTTACTTTGGTCTCGTTTCTGCCAATCATGATACGTCATGTACAATTGCACCATCCATATTTTCAATGCCGGCATTGTCATTGCATGATACTCATGCGTGCATGTAATATTTTTCAGCAGCAATCTTACATTTTGTTTCTAGCCTTGATTTTGAAATATAGGGCTGCCCCAAAATCATAGGATAACTACATGAATCCTGCACAAAAAAATGATATTCATCTCTAACATCTCCAATAGTCATAGGTACATTTAGACAAGCCACATAAAGATCCCCTAATGAATTGTTTGTTGCCTGCATGCACCATCCTGAATCTACGTCCATCAACCAACCTCCATTCTCAACATTCATTTTGAAACCATGAACCAAGAGAGCTATACAAGGCGTCTCCCTTTCTCTCACTTTAACAATGGTCTCTATTGTAGCACGAGACCAATGTGTTCGTGAATAATGATTGCTTGGAATAAAATGGGCATCCTCTTCTTCATAGGCTTGTTGATGGACATCCCCATTATATATAGCCTTCTCTCTATGCTTCATAAGACCAAATTTAGCCACAAGCTTGTTGTCTACACTTCCATTTAATCCATTTTCAACAACAACTTGCTCTAGATTAGCATTGCATGCATCATCATATTCCCTCTGATGTTGTTTCTCTATGTCTTTGTCAACCTATATCAATGCTTGCAAAAGTTCACCATCAAACTGTCTTTTTCATTTCAGCATATTAATGATTGCATGATGAGATTCATGCATTGCAATTCCAAGAACTTTGCCAAGTGTGAATTTCACTCTACTGCCAAGTATGCGATCTTCCAAGACTTTTTTAAGGTTTGTGGCAGCCTCAATTGTAACTTGTAATCGAGTTGCTTGGCCCTTTTCTTTCCTTCTTGTTTCTTCTCTTGAGATGCATCCTCCATAATATGTTCAAGTATGGTTTTTTCAGCCTCTTTCTATTGCTCCATCTTACTTCATATTATGCATTTAGATGGACCTAAAGAGGAAGGACCAACAGTGTCCTCATCTCTTCTTCTCTTTTCTTCCACAAGAGCTTCTTGATTATGAACTTCAGCCAAACAAGCATAGGCTGAAAACGAATGCACTGGTGCGCTCCATCTTGTTCTCCCTCGTATACTCTAACTTGCATCAGTCAATTCAAACTTTGCTATTTTTCCCTTTTCCATGCAATCTAATGCTTGCATCCAAACACAAGATTTTGCTTCAACCATGCCTCCTTTACGAGCTTATTTGGTATTTTGAATTCTCAACCCATATGTGGCTACATCTATGGCAACAAATCCTATCCTTGCAGCCATACAATCTTTGGGCTATTGCTTGAGCCTTCTCTTCTACTTAGTATCCAACTTTTTGACCTTAATATAGATTTATGTCAAATTCAAGCTCAAATCATGCATGCCTTTAATTAATTCATCCCCACAGCATCACCTTTAAGAGCAGAACCAACACGTATAGCCGATTGTTCTGCCATAGCCACAAGTACCTTGGCTACAATTTGAGTCCCTTCTGAGCACTGATAGGTGTGGTACATGTACCCCATCTTAATTTCATCCACTCTTTCTTTACCAACATATGCATTGCCTCAGTTACATTAGCCCAATCTGATTTTAGCCCCATTTTAGAAGAGGCATTTTTTAAATGATCGGTCAGCTTCTCCTGCAAGATAGGATCTACAGGCTTCAGAAACAAATCAAATTTTTTCCTCTCCAATGATTGTTGCTCATCGACATCGAACTGTGCATACCGACTTTCAATCTCACAGAGAAAATCTATAATTGGGCTTTTCAATCCAATGTATTAATATCTTTTTAGTTACCAATCATGCATCTTCAAAGAAAAACTCTTCTCTCAAAGCTTTCTTAAAGCTGCCCAATTAGCATCTCTTCTATGTAACTCATCAATCCGATCATGCAATGCATGCATGGCCAAACGGGAGAAATATCGACTCCATGCATATTGTGGTACCCCATGAAACAACATCTTTTCTTCATACAACTAGATGAAGGCCGAAACATTCTCACCTTTAAACTGCTTCAATTCTTGTCCCAGTGCCTACAATGGATTCATAGCTAAGAAATTAATTCTTTCTGCTTCCTACCAAGTTTGCATCTGTTGTTGTAATAACAATTGTTATTGTTGTTGCTGCTGCAACAAAGCAATCATATGATATTGTAAAGCATCACCACCACTTGAACCAGTAGAATCCCTCATATTTACACTCCTGCTACCAACTTTCACGTCGGGTTCACCACTGTCCAAGTGTTTGGGATCGAAAGTCTACCGTGGAGGTAAGAGACAACAAGGTAAAGGGAGATTCAAGGAGAGGAGTAGACAGAAGAGAAGGGGTTGAAAGAAATAGAAGATGTAGAAGAATACTCATAGAGGTGAAGTTTGTCAATTTATTTGTGCATTATGAGAAGATAAATCTCTTGTAGATAAAAATGTGCATAAAACAATACATTCCTCTATGCTGATCAGACTACCAATCTGATGCTTCCATTGGCTCCAAAAAGGGGGAAATTTACCAAGACACCTAGCCAAAATTTTGCCGGATCACTCCTTCTCCTCCCAATTGGGAGTGCTATTCACTACCTGAAAACTGCGATCGCATGTCGCACAATTTTTCCAATCCTTCCTTTTACATAAAATCCTCCCAAAATGGCTGAAAGTGATGCCAGGAGGCATATTCCACGGTGGATTCCGTGAGGTTTTACGGTGGATTCTGTAAACTTAGATGACCGGGGCTCATACGCAAAGAGGATTCTTTGTGCGAGAAGTTGATGGGGACGCCTGTCCTTTTCGGGCGTTTCATTAATTTAGTGTGTACATGGGTGATTCCATAGCGGGTGATTCCGCAAAATGCATATTAAATTAATAAACGTTTATGAGTTTAGAGTGCGCACTCGTAATAAATTAAGGTTAGGATTTATTTCTAACCAGCTGATTTATTTATGTAGCTGAAGACTGCTAGGTATTCACTTTTTTCGGTTTAATTGTGTTATTTTACTAACGATTGTGAATGCTTCAGTTGATGTGTAGAGATAGCAGCAGTGGCGGAGGAAAGCATTGGAGTCTAGCGGGTTTCCGACCTTTGGATATATTTTGATAGGCGCCACACCTATATTTTGATTATGTCTATAGAGACATCGACTATTTATTATTATTTTGTATGCGCTTATGCGCCTGGATATGTTATTTTTATTTGGACATTGAGATTGGGCGTGCCAGACTCTTTGGGCACCATCCATTAGCTTTATTTTCCTATTTTTGGTAGAAAGCAAACTCAAAAGCTAAAAGCTTGTCATATTTTTGTAATTGGGCTATTTTTGAGCAAAAAGATTGAAAATATATATTAAATACATGCTTTGTGAAGCGCTCACACAAGGCATGGGGGAGATTCAACCCAATTTGTCTCTTGTCTCATGTCGTGCTTGTTTTTACATTGGTCTTTGTGCTAAAAAGTAGAGTGCTTTGTTCTTGGGGACCTTTGGGAATTCACTACGTGAGCTACCTGCGTCCGATCTGCGCACCAGTGGTATCAGAGCGGAGCAGAGATCAAGGGCTTCCAATCGCTACCAATCTCGGGCGAAGGCGGAGCTCCAGGAACAAACGACCTCTACAGTCAATCTCGTCGCGAACCGTCGATACAGGCAGACTTCTGGCGATCAAGAACCCCTGTTTCCACTCTCAGATCGCGAAGGACCACTCTCTGTCGGCGGAGGACCACTCCCTCAACTCCATGAACAAGTCGTGATCAACCAGTGAGAAATCTCTAATCTACTTCATTAAAAAGCTTAGTTTTAAGCTTAAGAAGCTTATAAGCTTCATAATCTTCAACTCGTCGCCAAGAGGAGGACCCCCGAAAAATTCGCGTGAAGGAAAACGGCCCCCCCCCCCCCCCCCAACGATTGAAAAACGGCGGACGGATCTTCTTCTTAAGCTTATTAGCTTAAGCTTAATTTATTAAGCTTAAGTCATTAAGCTACTCTCAAGTCAGACAAGGCAGAGAAGTCACCAAACTCCGGGTCCTGCGCATCAGAAGTTAAGTTTCGCAAGTCGACACTAATCAAGTCCTGCAAGTTCTGCAAGTCGGCTAAGTTCAGCAAGTCAACAACCCTGCAAGTCTGTTAAGTCTGCAACTCTGCAAGTCAGACTAAATCAGAACTGACTAACGCTCGAAACTCCTAGAAGACTTGTCCGTTTGCAAAAACTCTGAACTGGAAAGTTGTTCGCAGCAAGCTGTTTTACCTAACTGCAAGTTCGTTGAAGTACTTTCAGCAAACAGAGACAGAAATATTTCAGAATTTCTGAAAATTGAAGAAGAAAATACCCAAAAATACATAGCCTTGTAACCCCAAATTTGAGCTACGCTCATCCCGCTAACTGATTTTGAGTGAGAAAGGTTTGTTGAGTTTTACAGGATGACTTCCCCACACATGGATGATCCTATGGCTGAAGACGACCTACCCGAGCCTACCATGGAACAAAAGCTGGATCTTATCATGTTGCAATTAGACGAAGAGCGAAGAGCTAGGCAAGCCTTGCAAGCGCAATTGACAAAGCTACAAGGAGCGTCCACTGATAAAGAAGAACCTCAAGCTGAAGATTTGATATGCCGTACCATCGACGCCACTCTTGAAGCACAAACCATTCGCAAGGAATCCAAGATAAGTAAACGAAGTTTCAAGTTTCGCACTTTCAATGGCATAAGAGAAGGAAAGACTGTTTTATCATTCATTAGCCAGTTTGATGACTATTTCCATGAGGAAACTTATCCTGAGAAAGATAAAATCAAGTGTGTTACTAATCATCTGATAGATAGAGCATCACTTTGGTGGACTGTCGTCCGCAAGAGCATAGAATGTCCTGCTACATGGGAAGATTTCAAGAAGAAGTTCATGCAAAATTTTCTTCCACCGCAATTTCATGAGAAGGCAATCAAGCAATGGGATTTACTTCAACAACGCGACCGTGAGCCTATTCCACAGTATACAGAGCGTTTTTGGAATGCACTTCTACAGCTACGCATGCTTGAAGACGTACCAGAGACGACACATAAGCGGAAGTACATGTCTGGACTTCTTGGACATTACTACGCTGAGGTGAATATGTTCAAGCCTGCTACTCTTGAAGATGCCATCTCCTTAGCTCACGACACTGAAGATAAGTTACGTGGAAGAGATCGACGACCACAGCCATTCCAAGCAAACGGTAATTATGGATCTAAACAATTCAATTCCAATTTCAGAAGGTTTAATCCAGGTCGTTTCTCATCACCACCTTTCCGTAAGAATTGGCCTAAACCACCCGCATTACCAACCACTGTCAATCCAAATCCTAAGCCTATCCAACAAGCAAATCCAAATATACCCAGACTCCCAGCCATTGCAAATAATGTGACCAAAGCCAAGCCCATCGTATGCTACAAGTGTCACCAGCCAGGCCATCTCGCAGCAAATTGTCATTCAAAGAAGCCATCAGCACATATCAACTACCTTGGAGCTATGGACGAGGACGAGCATGAGGATATGCCGGATTTCACTGAAGAAGAAGATGATCCTACTACTACTTCCGACACTTTACCAGGTATGCCTACTTTACATTCATTGTTGACTATGAAATGTATGGTGCATGGAAAAGGAAGAACTATATTGCATGATGACGGTAGTACGCATGATTTTATTTCAGCAAAATTGGTAAAGGAATTGAAATTGCATACAGTACCTACGCATTATCGCATAAAAGCTGCATTTTTAGGTATTAGGTACAATGGCACACAAGAAGTTCAAAATTTAGAAATTCAAATTGGTCCATATGTTGAAAGAAGAAATTTCTTAGTTGTCCCATTACAGTCTAGCGACATTATTTTAGGAATGCCATGGAGACACCAACATAATCCCAATATAGATTATTCCACACACACAATGAATATTAATTTTCAAGGAAAATCTATTACATTATTTGGTATGCATGCATCTCATATGTTTCCACTGCTTTCGCATACTCAAGCAAAACGTGCACTACGCAAGAATACTAAATCATATCTCATTTGGGTGAATGAATTGCACGCAAAAGAAACTCATATGCACCCTAGACATAAGGAATTTCTTGCATATTTTAAGGATTGTTTTGCAGAAGACCTACCACCAGGTTTACCTCCATCACGACCAGAAGACCATAAGATTGACCTAATACCTGGCACACAACCACCTTGCAAAGCCCCATATAGGCACAATCAAATAGAGCAAAAAGAAATCCATACTCAAGTAGAAGAATTACTAAATAGAGGTTTAATTCGACCTAGCAGTTCCCCATTCGGTGCACCTGTGCTCTTAGTCAAGAAAAAGAATAATACTTATCGGATGTGTATTGACTACCGAGCATTAAACAAGATCACTGTAAAGAATAGGTATCCTATACCTAGAGTTGATGACCTTATGGACAAACTGCAAGGATCTTCTATATTTAGTAAAATTGACCTTAAATCTGGATATCATCAGGTGAGGTTAGATAGATCCGACATATTTAAGACTGCATTCAGGACACAGTTTGGCCATTACGAATTCTTAGTTATGCCATTCAGATTAACTAATGCACCTGCTACTTTCAGTAGAATGATGAATCGTATTTTTCTAAAATATCAATATTGTGTGATTGTTTTCTTTGATGATATTTTAGTATTCAGTCAAAGTGAAAAAGAGCATTATGAGCATTTATCATTAGTTTTTCAATTACTGAAAGAAAATCAATTGTTTGCAAATCCTGACAAGAGTGAATTCTTTAAGACAGAAATAGAATATCTAGGTCATATTGTATCAGAAGAAGGAATAAAAGTTGATCCTAAGAAAATTGACGCAATATTGCATTGGCCTATTCCTAAAAATGTACATGAATTACGCTCATTCCTTGGTCTTGCTAGTTTCTATAGGAAGTTTGTACGTAATTTCTCATTACTTGCTTTACCACTGACCAAACTTCTTAAGAAAGGCATTGTTTATCAATGGACTGAAAACCAGCAGAAATCCTTTGATTTACTTAAACTTGTATTGACCAATGCCCCTGTCCTACAATTGCCTGACTTTAATAGACCATTCTTTCTAGTTGTGACCGATGCTAGCGGATCAGGAATAGGAGCCGTGTTAATGCAAGATAACCATCCAATAGCATATTCTAGTTCTAAGCTGAAACCCTCTGAGCTCAAATATTCCACTTATGACAAGGAACTCTTAGCAGTTGTCCAAGCATTGAAACAATGGAAGCATTATTTAATGGGTTCAGAATTCATGATAAAGACTGACCAGCAAAGCATTAGACATCTACTTAGCCAACCCCAAATTTCTGACCGCCATATCAAATGGGCTTCATTCATTCAAAGTTTCCATCCTATCATTCAATACCAACCTGGAAAAGAAAATGTAGTTGCCGATGCATTGAGTAGAAGACCTGCAATTCATAACATTTCTATCATATCTTTTGATTCTTTGATTGCTATGAAAGACACATATCACCAGGATATTACTTTTCATTCTGATTGGCAAAAATTAGTTCAAAATAATTTCATTCCTGTTGATTCATTGTCATATAATGATGGATTCATGTTCTTTGAAAAGAGACTGTGTGTTACTATTCCATTCTGATCTTTTGTTTTAAATGAAATTCATTGTCCCCCATATCAAGGTCATAGAGGTATCATTTCTACATTACGCATGTTAACTGAAGATTTTTATTGGCCGCATATGGATGCAGATGTGTCTAATTTTGTTTCTGAATGTCTGATTTGTCAAAGAATAAAAAGACATCATGGTAAACAATATGGGTTATTAATGCCTTTATCTATTCCATCTAAACCTTGGGAACATATATCTATGGATTTCATTACTGGATTACCAAATACTAAATCTAATCATGACATGATTTGGACAATTGTAGATAGATTTAGTAAGCAAGCATATTTCATTGCATGTAAGAAAACTTTAACAGCATCACAAGCAGCACAATTATTTTTGAAAACTATTTTTACTAACCATGGATTGCCGAAAGTGATTATTTCAGATAGAGATTCTAGATTTTGTAATAATTTCTGGATTACACTGTTTGCAAATCTAGGCACAAAGATTGATTTTTCATCTGCATTTCATCCAGAAACAAATGGACAAACAGAAGCCACAAATAGCACTATTTTAGATCTTTTACGTGCATACACTATCTCTAAACCTCAAACATGGGATACTCATTTACATTTATTACAGTTTGCATATAACAATACACCGCACACATCTACAAAGAAAGCACCTTTTGAAGTTATTTATGGACATAGATTATCTACACCTGTTGCATCTTTGCCTAATAGAATACAAAGTGCCGATGATATTGCTGTTATGCATAACACTATTTTTGATGAGGTAAAGGATATGATTGCTAAAGCCCAACAATCATATACCAAACAAGCCAACAAGAAAAGACAAGCCATGAATTTCAAAGTTGATGATTATGTTTGGCTTAGAATAGAAAAGCGTAGACTGCAAAGTGTAGATAGACATCCAGTTGTCAAATTAGCCCCTAGATTCTACGGACCATTTAGAATCATTCATAAGATTAATGACAATGCATTCAAGTTAGAACTGCCATCTCATTGGAAAATTCATAATACCTTTCATATTAGTTTATTGAGACCATTTAGAGGACAATTACCTATCCACCCTGTCTATGAAAACCCACCTTTACTAGAAGAAGAGACTGAAATACTTGAACCAGAAGCCATTATAGACACTGACTACATGACCACTAGAACTGGCCGAAGGTATTCTAGATATCTAGTAAAATTTAAGAACCATCCTGTAGAAGAAGCACAATGGATGCACGCTAGAGACCTAAATGCTTTCCCCACTCTGTTAGCTCCACATTGAGCTAATAGCAATTGAGGTCAATTGCTATCCCACCCCGGGGGTATGATGCCAGGAGGCATATTCCACGGTGGATTCCGTGAGGTTTTACGGTGGATTCCGTAAACTTAGATGACCGGGGCTCATACGCAAAGAGGATTCTTTGTGCGAGAAGTTGATGGGGACGCCTGTCCTTTTCGGGCGTTTCATTAATTTAGTGTGTACATGGGTGATTCCATAGCGGGTGATTCCGCAAAATGCATATTAAATTAATAAACGTTTATGAGTTTAGAGTGCGCACTCGTAATAAATTAAGGTTAGGATTTATTTCTAACCAGCTGATTTATTTATGTAGCTGAAGACTGCTAGGTATTCACTTTTGTCGGTTTAATTGTGTTATTTTACTAACGATTGTGAATGCTTCAGTTGATGTGTAGAGATAGCAGCAGTGGCGGAGGAAAGCATTGGAGTCTAGCGGGTTTCCGACCTTTGGATATATTTTGATAGGCGCCACGCCTATATTTTGATTATGTCTATAGAGACATCGACTATTTATTATTATTTTGTATGCGCTTATGCGCCTGGATATGTTATTTTTATTTGGACATTGAGATTGGGCGTGCCAGACTCTTTGGGCACCGTCCATTAGCTTTATTTTCCTATTTTTGGTAGAAAGCAAACTCAAAAGCTAAAAGCTTGTCATATTTTTGTAATTGGGCTATTTTTGAGCAAAAAGATTGAAAATATATATTAAATACATGCTTTGTGAAGCGCTCACACAAGGCATGGGGGAGATTCAACCCAATTTGTCTCTTGTCTCATGTCGTGCTTGTTTTTACATTGGTCTTTGTGCTAAAAAGTAGAGTGCTTTGTTCTTGGGGACCTTTGGGAATTCACTACGTGAGCTACCTGCGTCCGATCTGCGCACCAGAAAGCTACCTTTTCCTTTTACATGTCATCCTATTCTAGAAGTTGTCTACAATTTTTGGATTTTTACGAAAGATAATATCTAAAATATCAAAACTTGGCTAAGCTTTTCTAAAAACCTAATATTTTGAACCATAAACACTATGGACATTAACACTAATGACTAATATGGCATTGGCTCTCTAGATTAATAAGAAAGCTGCACTCTAGAGTTTTTCACACTCTGTGCATGTAGCGGCACAACAATGTGTTTTGGCCAATCGACTGCATAGTGCCCATGACAAAACTAAGTAGAAAGATAGCTAGATAGATACCCCATAACTTGTGTAGAGTTGAAAAGTATCATTAGAATGATATGCCGATGCAAGTGCCAACCACATCAATGATATGAATGTGAAATGGTGATTGAGATATGTGAGTGTCAGCTCGTATTGAGCTTGACATCTCAACATTGAGAAGTTTCTTTAGCTATCTCTATTCCTTTAACTCAAGCTCTAAAAGTTCTCCAAAGGGTTAAATTTTTGTTATTAGCAATGTGCCTAATGATACTATGGTATTGGTTGAAGCTGGGGTTGCAATTATCTTGGGATCTATTTCTTCAAATTGGAAGTTCATGGTCCTTGTGTTGTGGCTATGGGGAATTGTAAGACTATACACTAAAGTTCTTCTTGAGTGAGATGTTTAGAAGCAACTTTCTAAAAGGTATGGGGATGGATGGGGGTTGTGTGAGCTGTTGTGCTAGATAAGCCAAGTGCACTCATACCATTCACTACTTTCTCTCCTTGCAACTCTACTTGCATGTTCTCAACCCAATGCTTCACCTTGTGGATCAATGCTAGTTGTTGCTCTAGGTCGTGATATTCACTCACTTTTTCTCTCATAGCCTTTTCTTTGTGACAATTAGTAGTGGTTATTTGTCGTTGAAGAGACCATTTTTCCTACTAGCATAGTTAGCTCTTCACTCTTGAACTTGATTTTAATACCTTTTTTTTGTTTTCTGAAATCATTTTGTCTATCACACCGATCTTCAAAATTGGAGGAAAACTAAAAATAAAGCGATAAACAATAAGGAACGCTAGAAATGCGAGGATTAAAGCGCAAGCAACACGATTCCTTTTAACACACACATCCTTGAAACATCACTTGAAAATAAAGGTTCATAAATTCATGGACCATGCACAAAATAAATCAATATGAGTTGTGTCATGGTCAACAAAGAGATTTGGATATTCATGCACGCTTATATAACTCAACCTACTAATGACATGAAAAATTATAATCCATGTTCATCTCATAAACAAGGTGATAAGGAAATAGTTTGATCTTGAAATATAGATAAATAACTAATTTAGAAATGCAAGCATGAAAATGTGAGCAATAAGCTTCCACCCTTGAAGCATTACTTGAAAAAAAATAATGCAATTGTAAATTTTTTAATAATGATTTTAATATGACAATCTAGTACATTTAGAATCTTGATATGTTCCTAGGACATACACAAAATTTCTCAATTTGAGCTATGTTGTAGTCAATAAAGGGAGATGGATATTGGTGCATTCTTACACAAGTAAATCTACTTTTGACACAAAAAATTCTCATCCATGTTCATCTCACAAAGAAGGTGATAAGGAAATAGTTTGATTTTGAAATATAGTTAAATAACTAATCTTAGTCTGTTGATGAACAAAACAAGTTAACAATACAAAAGTATGTTCTTTATCAACCCATCTCAGACAAGAAGTTGACTAGATAGATACAATAGATGAATGCCCATAAAAGGAGTGGTACATTTCTAGAAGCAAATATTATATGTTGAGTACCATAGCATCTTAAACTAAGAACTTAACAATTTTCTATTATTTTTTTAAAATTAATATTATCCTCTTATTCTCTCCATGGGAGTAAAGGTGGAAAGGACAAACACTTGATGTATGCAAGAAAACACTCCATGATGCCTTGGTGTAGATGGAAGACAAAACCCTGGAAATAAGGTCTCTATTTAAGCCTAATCTTTACGATGGTAGATAATCTATATATCCTACAATCTCAAAGGGTTAGAAACTTGTGTTTACAAAGAGTGTTGATCAAGGGTAATAAGGAGTAGTTCCTAGACTTAGCTGCTTTGAAGTACGCACTTATATATCTATATATGTTAGCTCATTGTTGCAAAAGTTGGTTGATGACTTATAAGATGTAACTTAATGTGTTGATAGGTGAAAAGAATATGCCTCATTACTATTCAATCGAAGTTGTGTCTACAATTTACTATAAGTGGGGAGGGCATCTTTGCTTCAACAAGTATGATTTCCATTATTAAGTGTACTTCATACATTACCAAAAATATGCCATAAGCCAATGTCCAATGTGACCTTAGTCATACAGGAAGACACATTCATAATATAGTCTTCCTAAATTCTAGGAATCTATGGGACAATTAAGGGTCTTAAAAAGGCTCAAGTGTCAAGTAAGGTTCATTGTAAAATGAGAACACACTCCTAATAAGATATTGATGTCTATGCGACAATTTGGCCCTATGACCTCGTACTATGAATGCTAGAACTTAGCATCTACTAATAGATCAATGTTTGCAACTTGCTTTTGTGTCAGTCAAGTCTTATTTACGAATATGGTTGAATTAGGGCCTTCACTATAAAGTAGTAAATAGCATTTACTCATGCAATGACTTTCACATGATTTTTAGCTTATATGCACCTTCAATGTGCCTTCATAACTTTCTAGTTAACTTGTTCATATTGCTACCACCACATGTCCTAAACAAAACTATCCAAAGATGAAACGTTAGGTCCTTTTTGTGAGAGTTTTGAATTCTTAATTTAGTCCTTTTAACTATTTTAGTAACTTGAGAAAAGAAAAATGGAACTACCTACCTAGGATCAATCTTCTTTTGAGATTTACTATCAAAGTTGGTGTACAATTTGATGTCTAGGCCTACTTCTAGTAGCTAAAGCACTCTTACAAATATGCCAAATCAATGAACTTCTGAGATCTTCAATGAAAATGGTCATTATTTTCCATGACAATGGATGAAAGGCAAGGAAAATTCAAGGGCTTGTGTTCACGATCTCACATAAGGATACAAAAGGGTATTTGGGACATTTGTAGAAGATTGAACATAGTTAACAACTATAGCCATGAATAAGTGCCCCTAGGCCTTGTAGGGAGGTGGAAAATCATGGATTGAATATTTCATGATTTGATGATTGTTAATGCAGTAAATACAGTGAAACCATATGCATCACCCTTTTCTATGAAAATATCTAAAAAAGAAAAAATCGTAGAGCTTCAAAAGAAAGAAAAGTATATATGTAAGGCTACTAATAACATGTATCCTAATGGTGTGTTTTTTAATGATATAAAAATATATATCAAATTGACCACCACTTTAAGGCATGTATTATGTTGCGAAAGAATGGGCTTTGAGTATAGTTGAATCCTTTCAATCAAATGATCATCTATTGTCAAGAAAAATGCCTATGTACTTTCTATAGTGTTGAGTATATAGATTGGTATGCTATGGCCCCCCTGAGAGTGTTTGAGATAGGATTGGCATATCCTAATAGAAGAAATAATCCATAAGTCTACAAGTCACTATAATAAAAAGTTATCTTGTAACCCCCTTAATCACATTGAAGAAGTGGAGTAAATGCATAAGTGTTCTATTGCAACACTCTAAATCCAAAAAGCCTTGATTATATTGTGTTGTTTTTAAATTTGTACATATGTTGATGTATGGTCTTCTCAATGAAAAAATGTCATGTCTTTTTGGTCTTCCCTAAAAGTTAGTGTCATGAATCATGTGGGGGGACTTTCTTAAGCTGCTACACCAAACATACAATATACACAAGAGGAAGCTCACTCAAAAACACAAGAGAAATGGAGGCCAAAATGTTTTCTTGCTGGTTTTTGTTCCTCCTTCACTCAACAACAATGTACACAAAGTGTAGATAAGATACACATGAAGGAAAGTGGCCTACTAAGTCAAATCGTGCATAACTAACTATAGTAATTGATTGTCACTATAACTATGGTAGCTGTAGGTAGATAAAGCTAGCCAAATATAATGAGTGATAATTTAGTGGCCATGTGAGGATCATAATGATAATGGATGTACTAAATGTAGATGTGTGGACCTATCTAACCAAGAGGTCCATCATCAATGTCTGCATGTGTTAAGCTTGCCATCTCAATAGGCAAAATATGCACAACATATCTCTAAAGGAGCCAAAGTCATTAGCAATAATCAAGTCTAGAAGGTAATTTGTTATGTGCGAAAATGATTTTGTGGAGCTATAATAAATTGAAAAATCCAAAGTATTGTGTTGGTTACAATTTTAAGTATCATAATTTGTAATAGGACCATCCATCTATCTTCTTTTAATGTGGGACTATCTTTGTTTCTTCACTAAGCACATCTAGGATCCTCTTTTCTCCTTTTGATCATGACCTAAAATGATTTTTCCTAACTACAATAAAGGAAAAATCATTCTCAAAAGATAGAAAGATAAATATTGTTTTGGTTATAGTTTTAAGTATAATAAATGGTAATAGGACCATTCCTCTCTCTTCTCTTAATATGGGACTATCATTGCAGCACATCTAGGTCCCTCTTCTCTCTTTTTGGATATTAGTATATATATATATATATATATATATATATATATAAGCATAAACTTTGAGTCAAATCCTTTGAGACCAATGTTTGATATTTTCACTAGCAATATTCGGGAATATTTTAAAAACTAAAAGCACAATTTCTCTTTTAGATGAAAGAACATCAAAGTAGGATGATTAAAACTTGACTTTTAGACACAACTTATATGTATGAAGGCACACCAACTTAAAATAACCTCATTGGTGACAACCCTCTTTCTCTACCATCATATATATACACGTAAACATTTCGAATATTCAGATACATGTAAGGATGTTTTGACTTCACACACACACACACACAAACACACAGACACACACACACACACACACACACGTAACTCACAGTATACATGTACAAAAATACTTACAAAGTTATTTTTCCTTTTCATATCCATACACAAAACACCTACATATCCATGCAAGTAGAAATTCTAATATTTCTTGGTACTATTCAACATTACTTTCTTTTGCAAAACACTTGGTAATCAAAATGTGTACTTAACACTTGCATGTGCATATGCATGCATTATTTTGTTTAAGTTGGTTGGAAGTGTTTTGAAGGTTTATCGGAGGGTATTATTTGCTATTTAAGAGACATATTATGCTCAAAATTAGCAAATGTGGTAATGTCGCTCAACATTTATAATAGGTCCTAAGAGTGTGAATTAGTTTGGAAATTCACTTTTATCCATAATTAGATCATTTTCTCACCTCAACTATGTCTTTGAACCTCTCTCTACTGTTATCTTAGCATGCCCTTGTGACAACATCATCTTGCTTTCTCTTATTACCTTCCTTATTATGGATAAAGGTTGAAATTATACACACCTTAGATGCACATGGAGAAAGGTTGAAATTATACAACCGATTGACATTCATAAGCCAACCATAAAAGCCAGCACTACTCCAATATTTCCTCAATGGTTTGAGAATTCTTGAAGCTATGTACATAAGGAACTTTTTGAATAGTTCCTAGATACGAAAACTCTTGAAATGTAGGAATTTATTTCATATTTCCTAGGTACATACAAAGTATGTAATCCTAGGTGTGCATGCATGAATTTCTTACATATAATTGGGAAAATCTATGATTTATAGGTCATATAACTACAGAATCCCCTTTCCAACGCATCATGATGGGGAGTTATTGGCCGTATAAATAGGGAATTTGATTCCCACATCTCATATTAGGGTATTACAAATAGCTATACCAAGAATTATATATCCTTTGTACAAATAGCCATACCAATTCACTACAAGGATTTGAGCTAGTAGCGACACCGATTAGCGACGGCGGATAGCGGCGTCGCTATTGGCGTCGCTATTTGCGTCGCATTTAGCGACGGGCCGCAGGGAAAAAACGCGGCTGAAACCGAGCGCGGTTTTCATTTTGCGTTTGCTCCATTGTGAGTTTTGAGAGCGAGAGCGAGGGAGAGAGCGACCGTCGTGAGAGAAGGAGAGGAAGAAGACTTGCCGCCACCGCCGCCGCCGTTGTTCGCGAAGGAGAGGAGGAGCCTTTATCGCAAAGAGGAGCCGCCCCACGCTCGCCATATCTCATCGGTGAGTCTCCCTCTCTCTTTCTTTTGCTTGTTCAAGGTGTAAATCACTCTCTTTTGCTTGTTTAGGAGAGGAAATGAAAGAGAAAGAGAGGGAGAGGGAGAGGGAGAGGGAGAGGGAGAGGGAGAGGGAGAGGGAGAGAAAGAGAGGGAGAGGGAGGGAGAGGGAGAGTGCATTCTCTCTCTCCCTCTCCCTTTTGCTTGTTTAATGTTTAAATCACTTTCTTTTTTGCTTGTTTAGGAGAGGAAACGAGAGAGTAAGAGAGAAAGAGAGGGAGAGGGAGAGGGAGAGGGAGAGGGAGAGGGAGAGGGAGAGGGAGAGGGAGAAAGAGAAAGAGAAAGAGAAAGAGAAAGAGAAAGAGAAAGAGAGGGAGAGGGAGAGGGAGGGGGAGGAAATGAGAGAGGGAGAGAAAGAGAAAGAGAGGGAGAGGGAGGGAGAGTGCATTCTCTCTCTCCCTCTCCCTTTTCCTTGTTTAAACTTTAAATCACTTTATTTTTTGCTTGTTTAGGAGAGGAAATGAGAGAGAAAGAGAGGGAGAGAAAGAGAGGGAGAGGGAGAGGGAGGGGAAGGAAATGAGAGAGGGAGAGAAAGAGAAAGAGAGGGAGAGTGCATTGTCTATCTCCCTCTCCCTTTTTCTTGTTTAATGTTTAAATCACTTTATTTTTTGCTTGTTTAGGAAATGAGAGAGAAAGAGAGATAGAGAGGGAGAGAAAGAGAGGGAGAGGGAGAGGGAGGGGAAGGAAATGAGAGAGGGAGAGAAAGAGAGGGAGAGGGAGAGGGAGAGGGAGAGGGAGAGGGAGGGAGAGTGCATTCTCTCACTCACTCTCCCTCTTGCTTGTTTAATGTTTGAATCACTTTCTTTTTTGCTTGTTTAGGAGAGGAAATGAGAGAGAAAGAGAGAAAGAGAGAAAGAGAGGGAGAGGGAGAGAGAGGGAGAGGGAGGGGAAGGAAATTTAAGATAATAGACTTATCGATAATGGTATCCAATGTGCTTTGCCATGGGCCACGTACATTGGTGACTCTTTAAGATGGCTTAAAATTGGTCATGTCCTTCATAATGTCCAAGTAGGGGATCTAATTGTGATATGCATAATTCATTGTTTTTGTATTAACTTTATAGGCATAACAAATTAGAAATCATGCCAACTAGTCAACGGAAGGACTAAAAGAAAATGATACCCTAGCTAATGGTCATTACGGTACTTCATCAAAATGAACCCAAAAGTATTGTTATAGAAGAAGAATCCCTTAAATTGAGTATAGGATATTTTCTCTCAGGTCTTATGACTATGAGTAGAATTTATTGAAATAAATTCTATTACTATAGTTGATAAATTTCATAGATGGCATTAATTTTAATACGCGATCCTAGGACAAAAAAACCACATTTCTAAGATGTTTTTTGTTGAGACTGATTTATTATTAGACTAAGAGATCCTCAATGATGCTCAAAATGGATTACTTATACTCAAAGCCCTCTAGTGCAGTTTTTTACAATAACAAATAATTATCTACCGGGACAAACAAATCCTTGAGCATGATACAAGGCCGAGATATAACATCGGAAAATCTCTCAACTACTATGTACAATGCAAGATTTATGGTCAACTTGCAACTTGATGTACATCTCCATAAAGCTATCCATTTAAGCCTCGTTTGCTGTAATATAGATAAGATGGAAAACGAAGAAGGGCTTTTTTGTTCAAGACCGCGAGACATATCTTAATCAGCGTGCCCCATGTCCTTGCTCTCAATGCAAGTTGGCAATTAGACGAAAATGCCGATTGTCTATAGAACACGTACGACAATTTGGCGAGTTTCAATTTGAGATCATTGATCAGGCGATTGCGGATTTTCAGCAAACGGTAATTTGAAGTTAATATTAATCATGCATTGTACTCGCAAGCTAATTGAAAACCATACACAATAAGATTGGGTCTTGTTGGCAAATTTTCTATCCAGGGGGGTGATGTCTCGACCCAAGGGGGAGTGCACCCTTTGCGGCCAATTAGAAGAGTTCGTGGACATGCGATGGATGGATTGCAGGAGCCAATCCACCACTTGCAAGGCCCATCTATACCATCAATGCCAGAGGAGAGAGACAACCTTCCCGACCTACCTACAATCTTGGAGCCTGAGATGGAGGCAATGATCGATGCATTGATTCCCATGGATGTTGAGACATCTGACCCGCTTAGAGAGGAAGCATCCATACCATTATATGATGGGTGCCGAGTATCTCGGTTGAAGACATTGCTTGCACTCTTAAGTGTGCAAGCAAAATACGGTTGGAGCGATACGAGTGTGACTGAGTTATTCAGGTACCTTGCACATAGGCTTCATTGATTTTTTTTTTACAGTATTATTGCAAATATTTGTGCTTTTTCAAGGTGTTTTATGATTATTTTCAGGTTATTGAAATATCATATATTACCACCTGCAAATACCATGCCTGAGTCTCGTGATGATGCACGACATGTTTTACGGAAGCTTGGCATGGACTACAATAATATCCATGCATGTATCAACGACTGCATACTGTTTCGAGATGAATACGAGACTATGGAGACATGTCCAAAGTGTGGTGCTCACAGGTATCGACAGGACTTGCAAGGGCAAACCATCCCTCAAAAAGTTCTCAGACAATTTCCGCTCATCCCCCGCATAAACCACATGTTTTGCATGTCTGGCATGGCAAGCTTGACAACGTGGCATGTGCAGAATAGGTCCACGGATGGAGTTCAACGAATATCAGCGGATTCGCGCGCATGGAGCCACATTGACTGTACCTTCCCAGGCTTTGCGCGAGAGCCAAGGAATATTCGGCTCGGTCTCGCCATGGATGGTGTGAACCCATTCGGTCTGCGCTCAACTTCTTACAGTGTGTGGCCTATAGTGCTTGTCAACTACAACATCCCTCCATGGCTTTCTACGAAGAAAGGACATCTCATCCTTAGCTTGCTCGTCCCGGGCCGCTACAAAGTAAAAAATATGGACGTGTATCTTCGTCCATTAGTCGATGAGCTTGAGATTTTGTGGGAGGAGGGGGTCATTGTGCAAGATATGAGCAGGCGCGATGGTCGACGGTCAGCCAACATTCGAGCCATTATCATGTGGACGATGCATGACTTTTCGGGATTGGGAGAGTGCTCAGGTGAGCAGACCTCCGTTCTCGCTGGTAATATCTATATTTTATTTCATTCAATCAAGTATTCACTAGGTCGTGGCTCGCCTTACAGGTCTGGTTACCTCAGGTTATCATGCATGTCCATTGTGTGGGCCACAGTTAGACTCCCGAAGGTCACGAACCATGAAGAAGATGGTATATCAAGGACACGCCGCTTTCTTGCCGGAGGATCATGAACTCAGGGAAGGTTTTCTTGGACGACCTCCAGCACATATGAACGCTGCAAGCTGGTATGAGCTGAAAATGGTAAACCCGGAATCACATCCAAATGGAATGCGACGGTTCTCAGTTTTCTACGAGTTGCCATATTGGACCCACTTAAGGTCAACCACTTGTTAGGTCCCATGCATATTTTCAAGAATGTGGGCAGCTTGCTATGGGACCACATCACAGGAAAGAGAGACACTATAGGGTCACGAATGGATTTGAAGGAGGTAGGTAAGATGGAGGTGCTTTTGCCACAGTTGAGTGCTGAAGGGGGAGTGCAGCTTCCTCGCGCTCCTTGGGTTTTGTCTACTAAAGAAGAGCACATTGTGAACAACAAGGATGGCGGATCCTTACGCAAGTTATCTTGCAAAAGGATGTATTCTTTGATATCCTTCTAAGTAAGGAAGGTTAAAAACCAGAAACTAAAGTATCCAATGAACTTTAGGGTTGACCGAGTTGGGTTAATAGGGTATGCCCTAACCCAGAATATAAGGGATCTTGCCAAGTTGCAAGACACCCTGGATCGAGTGTTGATGCATTCGAAAGGAAAGAATCATTCCTTAGAAATTTGCCAACAACAAGATCGATTAATGGAAATGTTTGTGCTTGCTAGAGATTTTAGAGAACTGTTTGATTTATGAATTACAAATTAAATGAATATCTATACTTCAGGATGAAGGCCTGAAGGGAGAGGCAGTTTGAGTTACCCCCAACTGCCTGTCTGACCCTAACCAAGGGGGTTGTTGACCGCGCCGGGAACGTGGACCAAATCCGCTGCGAGAGGTCTCTCCGTTGAGCTCTACTTGGAGCAGGAGGATGCTTGGGTGCCAGGGGGGGCTCTGGTTGTAAATCCCTCGCCTTCCGGGTCCTGCACAAGAGGCTAACGTGACTCGGGATTAGATCTTGAGGCCCGCATACTAGTCTACGGGCGGAAGCTTGGAATAGTGATCCCTGTGGATTATTGGATAGCCTTCAGGCGGATTATGGACAAGCCTACGGGCAAAACTCCTTGTATTTCAAAGATAAATATGATGATATGTTAATAAAGAACTTGTTTGACATTGTTTTTCTATGTCACGTGATAAGATTACATGAAGGAACCAGTGCTTAACGGTTTAATTAAAGAAGCTGATTGTTACATGTCCAACTAACGTGTTAGATAATTACCTAACTAAAACAAACCAAGGAAAGTGTGGAGGATGGGCCATGGGTCCATCCTACGGTTGGGTGGTCCCGGTTGGCCGGGAACTTTTCTCAAATCTCGAAGAACAGCGGGATGATCGTCAAAAGACACGAACAACAAAAGCATTGACCTAGAGTTATGTCTTAACCGATTTACGTTGTTTTAGGGGAACGGAATGGGACTATGCCTTATGGCAAAGAGGTTGAGCTTTACATCCCTCTCGTTTCCCATTCTCTCGGTATTTTTTAACCCTTAACCCCTTCCCGTGGAGCCACTAAATCCCACCCCGTGTTTAAGCCACCTTGGCCCCCTCTCCCTTTAGCCTCAAAAACCACTAACCCCCCCCCTCCGTGCTTTATAAGCCTTAAGGCCTTTCTCCCTTAAACCCCTTCCATTAGACAGAACCCCCCCAAAGAACTAAGGCTTGAAAAGTCTTATCCACCTTAACCCCCGTGTTTAACTTATTACCCCCTTCTTGTGCTTTTTACCCCCTTTCACTCTTCCCCTTTTCCCTTGGTTTGGAACTTACCCCCCCGTGTGTCCAGAAATCCCTTCAAGATCCCCTTTTTTATACCCTTTAAAGCCCCTTCATATGTTTTTTTAAACCACACTCACACACTCCCTTTTTACTGTGTATATACCCCTATAGGGCCTATTTAGGCTTTGTAAACCTTTCCCTCCCGAAGAAGCTAAGACCTTAAAGGTCTTATTACCCCCTTCTCGTGGTCAATCCCTTAACGGCTCCTTGCCTCGAAAGAAAGAAGAAGAGTATTGAAGCGGCAGTGGAATTCCGAAAAGGAGTGTAAAGCTGCCTTAACATTCGAAGGATTACAACTACGATGCCGCCTAAGAAAGTCCAAGGAGTAGCTGCAGGAGGGTCATCTCCCGGTATCCATGTGGATATCTCCCCCCAAAACCAGGTTTTTCCTTCTTGGTTTTATATCGGTTTTAATTCAATCATGCTAGATGAATTGTTAGGGACAATATATATTTTGTCCTAATTATTTACGATGAAGGAATTTAGTTTAATTGAACATGCAAAATGGATAATGTATAAAACATAGTTTTCCTTCAAATAGCATTATGCATGGAAACGAATTATGAGCAAGATTATTTACCCACTAAAGTAGTATATTTCGGCTAAATCTTGAAGGTATAAAAACTGCATCTTGCACCACTAATCCCTATTTTTTTTTTTACAACGAATCATCATAGAAGGTGAAATTCATGAAAGGTTTCTTACGTTGCTTAAACTCTAGGAAGTTATCATTGCTAACTGCATATCTTAGCAAGAAAAAGATTGTTTATTTGGCATGAGTTTTGTTCGCAAGGAAAAAGGAAGATTAATTGAATTTACCTAACCTCAAAGCAATAAAATTTAGGACTGAAAAATCAATTGTCACATAGATAACAAATCGTGCCGAGGTGATCTCGATATTACCCTCAAAAAGTTAACCAAATTAATATAAACTTAGAAATACCTATGCTGCGAAATATGCATTGGGAATGATTTAAAATCCAAGAAACGTTTATACCTTAAATACTTGCCCATCTTCCCTGATTGTAGGGTCAATAAATCGTAAATGTAAAAGAACTAGGATTTGTCCCTGAGGTTCTTAAAGAAAATAATAAAAGGAGACCCTAGGTCTGACAAACATCAGCTTAAAGAAACTGAAACGGATTGTTTCATCGCATATTACGATGCAGGACTTGCACAGCAAGTACGAAGTCATATGGTCTTGTGATTGATTCACAAGAAGAAAGGTTAAATACCCTCAACAAGGATGGCGGATCCTTACGCAAGTTATCTTGCAAAAGGATGTATTCTTTGATATCCTTCTAAGTAAGGAAGGTTAAAAACCGGAAACTAAAGTATCCAATGAACTTTAGGGTTGACCGAGTTGGGTTAATAGGGTACGCCCTAACCCAGAATATAAGGGATCTTGCCAAGTTGCAAGACACCCTGGATCGAGTGTTGATGCATTCGAAAGGAAAGAATCATTCCTTAGCAGTTTGCCAACAACAAGATCGATTAATGGAAATGTTTGTGCTTGCTAGAGATTTTTGAGAGCACTGTTTGATTTATGAATTACAAATTAAATGAATATCTATACTTCAGGATGAAGGCTTGAAGGGAGAGGCAGTTTGAGTTACGCCCAACTTCCTGTGTGACCCTAACCAAGGGGGTTGTTGATCGTGCCGGGAATGTGGACCAAACCCGCCGCGAGAGGTCTCTCTGTTGAGCTCTACTTAGAGCAGGAGGACACTTGGGTGCCAAGGGGGGCTTTGGCCGTAAATCCCTCGCCTTCCGGGTCCTGCACAAGAGGCTAACGTGACTCAGGATTGGATCTCGAGGCCCGCATACTAGTCTACGGGCAGAAGCTTGGAATAGTGATCCCTGTGGATTACTGGATAGCCTTCAAGTAGATTATGGACAAGCCTACGGGCGAAACTCCTTGTATTTCAAAGATAAATATGATGATATGTTAATAAAGAACTTGTTTGATGTTGTTTTTCTATGTCACGTGATAAGATTACGTGAAGGAACCAGTGCTTAACGATTTAATTAAAGAAGTTGATTGTTACATGTCCAACTAATGTGTTAGATAATTACCTAACTAAAACAAACCGAGGAAAGTGCGGAGGATGGGCCATGGGTTCGTCCTATGGTTGGGTAGTCCTGGTTGGCTGGGAACTTTTCTCAAATCTCGAAGAACATCAGGATGATCGTCAAAAGACACGAACAACAAAAGCATTGACCTAGAGTTATGTCTTAACCGATTTACGATATTTTAGGGGAACGCAATGGGACTATGCCTTATGGCAGAGAGGTTGAGCTTTGCATCCCTCTCGTTTCCCATTCTCTTTGAACCAAGTGCAGCGTGAATCCGCTTCGGACCTGGCGTTTCTGCGTAAAGTAGTTTGCTTGGGTCCGACGCTAGTTTACTGTTAGGAAATGACCAATCAGAAAAACCCAAATTCCGGTCGATCCTAAGTGGGAACGGCCAGAATACTTCCGCTACATGGAAGACGCCGAAAGCCCTAGATCGCAAACCCTGTAACATTCCCTGGGAGTGCCGGGCGGAGCTTCTAGACATCCTTTCCGATGGACTGCTAAGACGTGTCTTGGATGATACTAGTGGACACGTTACATTGTGAGTACATAGAAGTAGATTCATGACAATGGTAGGTCTACCTCAAGCTCCTATTTCATTATTTACATGAAATTTCAGCATATAATAGTCCATAAAGTAGCCCCATTCCTCATTTTTTTGCTATTTATACCTCTCCTTGCATATACCCTCCTCCATCCTTTGTCTCCAACCCCTAAATATGCTTGTAGAGAAAGCTTTTCTTTTCACACACAGAATGCAAAACTAGGCTAAAATTTTGTTGATTTGCTAGCCCTCTTCATCCATGATTAGAAGCATGCAAAGAAATTTATATTTGGAAAGTCCAAGTAGCTATACCATCAAGGGAAAGAAATGGAACTCCCAAATCCCAAAAATATTGCTTAGTCCAATCAAAAAACCTACAAAAATGAGACAATAAAGATATTGAATGTGAACAAGCAACAATTGATGCTAGTTATTACTAATTTAGTTAAATGATTGAAGTCTTTACATAAACTAAAAACCCCTAATCAAACATTAGATAGGTCAGATTTTTTTAAGTTTAGTTGTTTGTGTAACTTTATTTTGTTGTTCAATAGTTGGATTTCTTGTGTTTGTCTGCAATAGAAAGTGTTTATGTCATTATTTTGGATTTTTTGAGCTTGAAAGCTTGATAGCCTTAGTCAAGATTGGTGTTTTTCTAGATAGATTGAAGCAGGACTTTGATGATAACTACTAAACATCCTAAAATAGTTATATTTTCTTACTTATATTTTTGCATATCATAGAGAATTTGGGTTCACGAGCACTTTACATTGCATATGTCGAATACACTACACTCGAGTATCATCTCTTGATGTTTGTTCAATTACTTCCTTGCCATGGGTTGGGTACCTACACTTTTTGCACTATCATTGAGTACTAGCATGGCATGATGCCTACTATAGCTATATGTAGTAAATCTTAGATACATTTTTATTTGAGAGAGCACCTCCATTGTACATTGGATACACATATATTTGAGAGAGCACCTCCATTGTACATGCATAGTATTTTGCACACATGAGAGTTGGGATTCGCATCATTGAATTAGGAATCTTTGGATGAGTTGGAAAGGTGATTTTGTGAGTTTGAGGGTTGTGAAGGACTCTGCCAATTATGAGAAGGGATGTTTATTTGGTCAACATCGTGAGGACCCTTGTTTCATGAGTGTTTGTTAGGTCTAGGTGGGTGGAGTTGAGTGTAACATTTCTTTCTTTCACTAAGTATGAGAGCTGAGGTTAAAGAACATAAACTAATCAAGGAATTGAGTTTGCATATTGCATAATGAACGGTCACTTCTAGATATGCTAGACACTAATTCTTCAGTGCATTCATCATTTCGTGTATGTGATTGATTGTGTGATTACATGGCATGGATGGACTTTGCATTTCTTCTCAAAAGATGAGTAATGGAGCACTGACTTCTATTTTAAAGCATATTTTCATTAGGACATTTTGCATGGGACCAAAAGTAAACTACACCAATATTGCACACTACAATCAAGGTCTAGTCCTATATGCCTTTGGTGAAGATGAGTATGCAAATAAGAAGATTCAAAGGCAACAAAGTTGAGATATGAGGATTTTCATACTTGTTGGTTACAATAGTTTAAGAGATCCCCAGGGGGCCTCGGGGAGGTCTAGAGGTAGTTGAAAAGGTTGCAAGTTTGTATGAAGAGACATCCTATGACTCATTTTCTTGTGGTGCCATTCAAAGAATAGCATGGGGATGTTGCTAGTGCTACATTTAAGTATGAGCATATAAATACTACTCTCCCTTTGGATCGATATCAATCTACGTGTAGACTAAAGGAGTATAAGAGATGATTGATGCTGATTCTCAAAAGCATTGTGATGAAACCAAAGGCACGTTTGCAAGTGATAATTGACATGGAGGCTTTGTTGAACTATATTTTGGCAGGTCAATGAGTGATCTTTATGCTAATGTACAACCCTGACTTGGATTACCAAGAGGAGTGGAAAATGTTTCATCATGACATGACCGATGGTAATTTGAAATTTGCAATGGTCTACATATTATATGAGAGAGTTTAGTAGTATATCATGTGGAGGAGATTATCAAATTTCATAATAAAAGGAGTTAGCACCACAGAGATGGTTTTTCACCAAGCGGTTGGCTTGAGCTGAAAAAACAAAGATGGCCACCATAAAGAGCCATTGGTGATCACCTAAATAAACATGTTAGAAAAGCCTTTAGAAGAAGAGATTAAAATAAAAAAACTATGAAAAATACTAAGCATAAAAGAATATAAAAAAGCTTAAG
This sequence comes from Lygodium microphyllum, assembly GCF_053477565.2. NCBI lineage: Eukaryota > Viridiplantae > Streptophyta > Polypodiopsida > Schizaeales > Lygodiaceae > Lygodium > Lygodium microphyllum. The sequence continues at coordinate 72,723,232 of NC_141142.1, forward strand.
ATTTTGGATACTAAGAACACATATGTAGAGAGGAGAGGCAAAACTATATAAAGACAATGTGTTATGAGAGTAGGGGCCCTTCTCTTGATTTTGTTCTTGTTGCTATTATGATGAGAAGAGTAGGGTCACACCCAACTTATCTTGGATATAGAAGAAAAAGTAATTTTTGCTGTAATGAGTGGTTTATATAAGCTTCGAGTATTGTGGAAGTAATATGATGTGGATTTACGAGAATACAGGTACGGTTTCATTTCTATAGTGTTGATTTTTGCTTTGTGTTTTGCAGCTATGTAAGAAAATGTGTTGCTGATTATCTCATAATTGAAAATTTTTAGTTGAGTTTCATTCTTAAAACAAAGTCATACACATTAGCGACACTCCCTTTCGTCTCATTTTCGGGTTGTGTGAGGTCTTGGTATATACTTGCTCCTCCAACCCAAGCCCATTAAGTGCAACCATTGGATTGAGGGTGAATCAGATCTTCATCGATTGACTATGAGTTTTATGTTTGTACTTGTAGGAGAAACCATAACTTAGTAGTCAAAGAAACAAGTGGAATTCACACTCTCTTCTACCAAAATTGAGTTAATGGTAGTTGGATTAGCAATGAATGAAAGAAGGACTATAGATCCAAATGTTGATTGAAGAACTAAATTTGGTGTCATAGCCATCCTTAAAGTTATATTCTGATCGTATTTTATGTATCTACTTGGCAAAGAACCCAAAGAATTTAAAGAAAACCAAGAATGTAAGTTTGAGGCTACATAAATGAGGCCATATCTCTTTTATAAAAATGTAGCTATTGCATGCAATGAAATAGAGAATATTTGAGTGTGCATATTATGTGCTTTCTCTCTTTAGCCATGGAGATCCTTGTCTATTGCAATTTACCATAATTGTGTGTCTATTGTTTTATACACACCATGATTAATCCCACATTGGGATTATGAGCCCACTAGGGAGGATGTTGGTTGTGGAGACAGAGAAGGGGACTTTCTGCACATGTGTATGGCTGTACTTACTTGTGTTTTTCTATATGCATGTAGTGTGTATGTATTTACATATGTAAATGTGTGGTGTGCATCTATATGTCTCATGGATGCACTTTTTGTCCATATGAGTTGATGGATACAATGCAATAGTATGTATATGGATGAATGAGTGGATGTGCTATGTGTCTATGGGTGCACAATGGGTGTGTGTCTATGGATGCATGATATGTGTAATTGTGTCACACAATGCAACCTAAGTACATTCTGTCCCTCTCACTTCAATACTATCCTCCCTTCCTAGTGTGGTGGTTGTTGATTGTGAGATGGAGGAGGGATTTGGTGTGCATTTGTAACTCGGGTGGGATGTATCCTCTATATAACGTGGGTTTATGGCCTATTTATAAATATCCTAATATGTGAATTTTTCTTGAATAAAATATGACCCTTTTCTATTCAATCTATAAGTAACCTCTTTATATGACGTCCTTCTGTATGTAAAAATTGTATAAAAATGGTGTTTTAAAAACCCCTTATTTTGAACTCACGTTATATATACATATATTTATGAGTGACCCCCCCCCCCTGGAGACTTGTAATTATGTGTCTTTGTGTGTTAATGTGGTGCATGTGTGCTCTTATGAACCCACATGTGGTCAAGTGTGCAAGAGGTCCAAGCTAATGCTCCCTAGCCATAATCAGTCATATCTAATACTACACATGAGTGCATATCAAGAGGAGAGAGACACTTTTCCTTAAGAGTAGAAAAGAAAAGAAAAAAAAAATTCTAAAGAGTGCATACAAAGGGGACATTATGCACATAAAGACAAAGGGTGTGGGTTGACACAAAGATTAAAATAAATAACTTAATTAAAAATAAATCAACTTAAATTAAGAAATATTCACTGTCAACACATGGGCCTTTTTGAAGGGTCATCTAATGCTCTAATTGAGGGAAGATGGAGGTACATGCATCTGGCTTTAATTTCCTTCATTTACCAACCACTAGCCCTCTTCCTCATGCTCATCATCAATAAAGAAAAGAACAACTTAGAATCATAGTAATGTACATTCCTATCAATCTAAGACTCTAGGTTCCCTTCTCCTTCTTTCATTCTACACTCTCACCCTAATGAGGGGAGAGTCACTCACGGGATTGTGGGGAGGATCCCTCCTAGTCATAGACTATATCCCTGTTTGACCATATAATTAATGCATAAAATGTGTGGTTTTATGAGCATGCTTATTGGGTGGCCATGATGTGCTTTGATGGAAGATCCTCTTTTTCTCCAAAGTGGAAATTCCATCTTTTGCAATGGCTCTTGGCTTGATAGTGGCTCCTCATTTACAACTACAAGTAGAGAAAATGACAATGATGGTGATGATGGTGCCAACGTCCTTTCTAGAGAAGCCAATGGGGACAAAGAAGGCAATGAGGGTAAAGCAAAATAGGAAGATGAATAGAAAGCAAAGAGGATAAAGGTGATGATCATGATGGAGGAGAAAATGAAGGAGAAGGTGGTGATGATGATGGTGGCAAAGAAGATTGAGGTGATGATGATGATGATCATAATGACAAATGATGATGATGTTGATGAGAATGCTATAGGTATCAACGTGGCCATGATGACATGGTTAGGGCTACACGAAGAGAAGCCATGATTATAGATTGAAGCATGAAGCCATTGATAGAGAAGTACCACATGGAGTTGATAATGGTGGTGATTATATAGAGAAGTGTTGATTAGGGGTGGGCAAAGTGGGATAGAGCATCATGGCAATACAAAGCGAGTTGGTGGCATCATAGCCGTTGTAATGGATAAGATACTGTAATCTCCCTCTTGAAAATCTCAAATCCAAGATTTTTTTCTACTTCATATTCTTGGTGATTTTCAATTATAATTGGAGGTGATGGCTTTGGTATTCTTCCAAGGATACTAGATGTATGTCATAGATCCAAGATTAAAGTATGGAATACACAATGGATTTTCATGGACGGGGTTTTGGAAGAGAGAGAGAGAGATAGAGTGGAGCAGAAGATGAGCCTAAGCTCATTGTTGTTGTTCTTCCATTATTCTTCTATCATACTCACTAAAAGAGACTTACACACATAGGTATGACTAACTAAGACTAACTATGGTTAAGTCACTGACTACACCAACTTATTGAATGTCACACACGTGTAATATAATTGTATCGAGCTAATGTCAGTCACACACATAAAGATAGACTAACTGAAGAGTAGCGAGAGCTTGATATTCTAACACTCCCCCTCAAGCTCAAACCATCTGATAAAATCCAAGTAGCTGTTTGAAGTATATGAACTTTTCTTTACCAAGAGACTTGGTAAATATATATGCTACCTGGTCTTCACTCTTCACATGAATCAAGTCAATCTATCCTGTAAGAACCATTTCTCTAATGAAATGGTATTGAACCTCAATATGTTTGGACCTACCATGGTAGACAGGATTGCTAGCCAACATAACACTGTTGAGGTTATCACAATGCAATCTCACTCTGCTTCTAGTTGCATTCCCAAGTCTTTAGAAGTTTCATCAACCAAACTACTTCGCAAGCTGTTTAAGGCAAGTCCTCTATACTCGGCTTCTATACTAGACAATGCAACAATAGGCTATTTCTTACTCTGCCAATTGATCATAGTTCTGCCCCCAATCCAAATGCATAACCACTGGTTGACCTCTTATCATAGGCACAACCAGCCCAATTAGCATCAGTAAACCCTGTTAAGTCAAGGGATTTTCCATATGAATAAAACAACCCATAATCTGTAGTACCCTTTACATATCTCATGATCTTCATGACTACATCTAAATATGTTTGCAAGGCTTCTGCATAAACGGACTAATTAGCCCCATTGCATAACATAAGTCAGGATGGGTAATAGCAAGTGTATCAAGCTACCCACCATCTGTCGATACATGGTCACATTCTCTATGTCATTCCCAACATCAATCTATAGCTTGACATTCTAATCAAGAGGTGTCTCCATATGCTTGCATTTAGCCATACCATACTTCTATAACATGTCATGAACATATTGCTTCTGTTGCAGCCATATACCTTGAGACATAGAGACTACGTCAATTCCAAGAAAATACTTTAGCCACCAAGGCCTTTGACTTTAAATTCAACCTGTAAACATGATTTAATTTCAGCAATGCCCTCTTCATCATCTTCAATGATGATAAGATCATCTACATAAACTACTAAAAACACATATCCATGATCTGTCTTCTTCGTGAACAGATGGTGATCTATATCACCCAATCTAAATCCATGTTGCTGTAAATAACTGTTGATCTAAGCATTCCACGCTCTAGGTGCATGTTTCAATCCATATAAAGCCTTTTTTAGCTTACATACATGTGTAGGAAAGTCTAGGTGAACATAGCCTTCAGGCTGCTCCATATATACTTCCTCAACCAAATCACCATTCAAGAAAGCATTCTTGACATCCATTTGCCATAATTTCTAGCCTTCGCATGCAACCAAAGCAATGACAATTCTGACTGTTGCCATTTTATCCACTGGATTGAAAGTCTCCTCATAGTTAAGGACATACTGTTGCGCATACCCTTTTGCAACCAGCTGGGCCTTATAGCGTTCTAACTAACCATCTAACTTGCACTTAACCTTATACACCCATTTGCAGCCAATGGGGACTTTTCCTTTTGGCAACTCAACCAATTCCCATGTCTCATTTTCAGTCTGGGCTGCATACTCCTCATCCATGGCAGCACACCAGTTATCATTTGTAACTACATCATCAAACTTTGTAGGTTCTTTGTAACATGTCACACTAGCCATATATACATAGTGACGGGCTCAATAACTAGTGTATGTAAAATTATCAATTGGTTTTCTGACTCTCTCAAATCTCCGTAACTACGACTCACTTTGAGCTTGCCTCTCATAAGGTGGTACATAATGACTCTGCCTTGCTCCAGGTGTCATAACAGACAGAATCCAAGTGTCATAACAGACGAAATTCCCAACTCTGAGCTTTCCTCTCACGAGGCTGTACATAATGACTCTGCCTTGCTCGAGGCAGTACATAACGACTCTGCCTTGCTCCAGGTGTCATAACAGACGGAATCCCCAACTCATTGTCCAAGCTATCACTACTAGACAACTCACAACCTATAGTAAGTGGTCCTGCTACATTCTCAAACACTTTTTATTTTCCCTTATCCACTCTCTCCCTCACTGACATATTTGTGTCAATGGACATAGGAGTACGACTCCACAAGCGTCCTCACCAAGGACTTGCTGTAGGTGACCCATCACTTGTAGGACCACTCATAGATGTACTCACTCTAGGTGTATTTTCAGTATTATTAGTGCTAGCTAATCCACCAGTAGCCACTACAATAGGATTACCATACCACGATGCTAGCTCATCAAAAACAACATCTCTGCTAATCAATGTATCATGTGTATAGACGTATATAACACTTGTAAGCTTTCCAGTCTTGTGATAACCAAGAAACACATTCTTGACAACTTTAGGATCTAATTTCTTCCTCTTTTCATCAGGAACATGCACATATGCAATGTTTTCAAATACCTTCAAGTGTAAAATATCAAGTTTATGACCATACAACCTCTCATATGGAGTTACATCATGAATCCCTGCTATAGGGTTCTATTCAGCACATAGACAGTAGTCACTACTACTTCGGCCCAATAACCATTTGGCAAACTCTTCTCCTTCAGCATATCTCTTGCCAATTCTGTCAGTACCCTATTTTTCATTTCTACTACACCATTTTGTTGCGGTGTATAGCTGCAAGTTAACTGTCTTCTAATCCCATATTTAGCAAGGTACCTGTCAAAGTAATTAGAGACATATTCTCCACCTCCATCTAATCTAAGACATGAAATTTTACAGCTCAACTCATTTTCAACATGCTTCTTGAAGTTCTTGAATGCATCAAACATAGCATCCTTATGTTTCAGTATGTAAAGCCAAGTGTACCTCTACTGAAGTCATCAAGGAAGGATACATAGTAATGAGCACCACCAAATGAGGCATTATGAGAGGGACCCCATACATCTGAATGTACCCACAAGGGTCGTAAGCTATTCCATACATGTCTCATAAATGGAAACTGTGTTTGCTTTCCAAACTAACATACATCACATACATGTCCAAAGTCATGATACTTGAACTTTGGCAATCCAAGCACAATCTCCTTGTGTTGCATAGATTTCAGCTTTTGTACATTCACATGGCCAATCCACTTATGCCATATCTCAACATCCCATATGGCACCACCATCATATGCAAACATGGTTGCTTTCAATTCTAGAATTGATGCATCAAGAGTAAACATTCTACCATCTCTTTGGCCTCTAGCAATCAATTTGTAGCCATTACCATATTCTTCAACAAAGCATCCATCTCTATTAAATCTCACGTGTAGATTTTTTTTCTGCCATCTGTCCAATTGACAAAAGATTCTTGGTTATTTTAGGTACATTTAGTACATCATGCAAGCTCTTTTTCTTGCCATCGGGCGCATAAACAAAGGTACAACTCCTTTATGCTAAATAGTATGTTGGATTTCATTTCCAGTACAAACATGTCCATGTGAACTTGCAACCATTTCATCAAACCTTTCTCCATGGGGTGTCATATGATTTGAAGCCCCTAAATCAATGTACCATCTCTCATCTCTGTTCTGCCTAGATGCATTCTTAGACACATGCTGCATGGCAAACAACCTATCACCTTGATCATCAAGAACTCCACTAGATGAAGCATAATTTCCATGTGGTCTACACTTGGCTTTCATGTAAGCCTTCTTCTTATGACAATCTTTGGCTATAAGCCCATACCTATCACAATAATGGTAGTCCTTGTCCATATTGGACTGATCATTTGACTGCCACGATCCTCCTCTGCCTCTAGGGAATCTCCTCCTCTCTCGAAAATTGCCAAATCCACACTGGACTTGTGTATTCGTGGCATCCCATGCATTTTGTTGTTGCTATTCATAAGTGTTCGATTGTCTCCTTGACCTCAAAAAGAGCCATGACCTCTGCTGCTGCATCTACCACACTAGCTAGAGTAAAGAATAGTGTCTTTGCTTTGAGACATACTAGAACCGATATTCAGCCCAAGCTTAACTTCCTCATATGATTTGAAGCCTGTGAATCAATGTACCATCTCTCATCTTTGTTCTGCCTAGATGCATTCTTAGACACATGCTGCATGGCAAACAACCTGTCACCCTGATCATTAGGAACTCCACTAGATAAAGCATAATTTCCATGTTGTCTACCCTTGGCTTTCATGTCAGCCTACTTCTTATGAAAATTTTTGGCTATATGCCCATATCTACCACAATAATGACAGTCCTTGTCCCTATTGGACTGATCATTTGACTGCCACGATCCTCCTCTGCCTCTAAGAAATCTCCCCTTTCCTCAAAAACCGCCAGATCCATGCTGGCTCCGTGTATTCGTGCCATGCGAAGCATTTTGTTGTTGTTGTCCATAAGTGTTTCAAGTGTCTCCTCAACCTCAAAAAGAGCCACGGCCTCTGCCGCCTCTGCTACGTTGGCTAGAGTAAAGAATAGTGTCTCTGGTTTGAGAAGTACTAGAACCTATACTCAGCCCAAGCTTAACTTCCTCATGCAACAACAAAGTAATCAGCTCATCCCAATCAAGGGATTTAGCTCTCACAAAAATAGACATATAAAATGCTTTATACTCTTTGCCAAGTCCATTTAATGTCACTGCAATCACATCGTCCTCAGACACTGAAGATCCATTGGTAGCAAGCTGATCCGCTATGTTCTTGATCTATGTACTATAGGCATGAATGCTTCTGTCATTCCTAGACATGTGATTGAACTATTGCTTCAGTTGAATCTTTCTTGCATGTGTTACATTTCCATAATTCTTCATGTCATTGAGTATGTCCCATGCATCCTTTGGGAAACTGCATCCAATAATCTATATAACCATAGCATCTGATATACATAAGGAAAGCCAATGTAACACCTTGCATGCTCTCTCAGTCCATAGCTTATGAGCCCTTTTCTAATCATTTGTCGGATTCCTTTCAAGCATTTCAAGTTCAGCCTCATCACCTATACCATAAGTCCCAATAACCTTTGTCAACCAAAAAAATCTTCATACAAAAATTCCATAAAGAAAAAATTTTATTGTCCAGCTTTTCTCCCACAATTTGAGTGATATTGTCAGTGCTTTGAGCATTTGCCATAGTTACAGCTTAGGTATTCGGTGATGTATACAAGTTATAAGTATCTAACTCCTTTTCCTATAGTTCAGCACCAATTTCTTGCTATTTAGAGCAGTTTCCTACAATTCATGACAGTTTCCTGCCATTCGGGATAGTTTCTTGCAATTCATGATAGTTTCCTGCAATTCAAGATAGTTTCTTGCAATTCATGATAGTTTCCTGCAATAATTTTATGCACCAAAGAAACAGGGTATTTCAACCCTTTACAACCTCAAAAACATCCACAAGCATGTGGGATAACCCATAGGTATTTTAGTCAATACATAGACTCCGCAAAATTGTATCTCTGTCTCATGTATTCTTACTGCAGTGAAGAGAATATGCACTCTAAAACCTACAACCTGACATTCAGGCACCTTATTGACATTCAAGAAATCAACTCCTTTGAGATCCTGAGTGATAAATGATGCTATTTTCTTTAGGAGTATAGAGAGGCAATGTCATAAATGGCATTTACTGTAAATGACTAGCCAAGTAGATGTCAAGGCATTTGTTTCATCTCCAGATTTCAATCCTTAGTTGCATCCAATGCTCTCTTTAGTCTTCCAAGCATTCAACATACATATGTCGGGTCATACAAATGACAGGAGCTCCAAAATGACATGTAATGCTTCCATAAGAGAGAATGCTTGTTGCCTAAGTTCAATGACAATTTCCAACCATTAAAAAATTCCAGATCTGAATATTTTTTAGCATAAACTCCCAGCTCCAATGCATGACATCAAGTCCATATGACTTCCCAGCATATACCTATGCTTCAATGCTACTCTTGAACAAGTTTGAGAGCTCCAAGCTCATGTCAGAAGTGCATACATGATGTAGGTTGTCTATATACAACAACACACTGTTTTTTCGAATTTGTAATCGGTTCTTCCCAGATGAGCTCTCAGTCAAGCAATGATGTTATCACATGATGTTTATTGCAGTAAACAACCAGTCTACACAGGTCGGTGCTCAATATCTCAAAATTTGTGAGTGACTTCCCAGCATATACCTATGCTTCAATGCTACTCTTGAACAAGTTTGAGAGCTCCAAGCTCATGTGAGAGGTGCATACATGCTGTAGGTTGTCTATATACAACAACGCACTATTTTTTCAAATTTGTAATCAGTTCTTCCCAGATGAGCTCTCAATCAAGCAATGATGTTATCACATGCTGTTTATTGCAATAAACAACCAGTCTGCACAGGTCTGTGCTCAATATCTCAAAATTTGTGAGGAATTTGAGAAAACTTTATTCTGCAAAGTTGTAGACCACGTCGAAATAGGTAGGAATGGGGGATCTTTTCTCCAAAATTCATTTCTGTAACAAGATATAGCTTCTGCAAAAAAAGGGGCTATAGGCACAATCTCCTTTGATGACATTTTCTTCAGATCTGATGTCTTGATGTCAAATGGTTGCTACCAAGCCTTCAGGCTTTAGGTGTTAATGCTCTAATAACATATTGGAAGAGAGGATAGAGACAGAGTGGAGCAGAAGATGAGCCTTAGCTCATTGTTGTTCTTCTTTCATTATTCTTATATCATACTCACTAAAAGAGACTTACACATATAGGTATGACTAACCAAGACTAATTGTGGTTAAGTCACTGAATACACCAACTTATTGAATGTCACACACATTTACAGTTGTATCCAACTAATGTCAGTCACATACATAAAGATAGACTGACTGAAGAGTAGCGGTAGCTTGATATTCTAACACGGGGAAGCTAGAGACGATATGTGATTGGATTGACTTGGCCAAAAATCCTACAAGGCCCAAGTCATTTTGATAATCCAATTCCTAGGAGGGCTAAGAAGAACGTAGATCATGTCAAGGAAGCCAAACTTGATCTTCAATTTTATATGATGGGTATTGCATGCAAAATGTATCTACATTTCTCTTATATTTCTCTCGAATGTGTTTGATATATGCTTGCAACTCTTTATGAATATCAAAGTGGTGTTGACCTGAGTCCATAGTACTTGGATTCTTCTTCTATAATCTTACATGATTGTCTATCCTTCGGTATTGACATGATAATTAGTAAAGAATGGTGTGAATTGAGTGGAGGCATGGGAGGAGTTATTGTATGCAAACTTAGCAAGGGGTAATAGATCCACCCATTTTTCTTGATGATAATTGATCGTGCATCTAACGATTAATCCAAGACTTGATTTACTCTTTCTATTCATCAACCATCACTCTATGGATGATTTGTTAAAGAAAGATTCACTTGTACTTTGAGAAGTTTAAAGATGTTTCTCTGGAACCTACAAATAAACTAGGGGCCATGATCACAAAAAAATCCATCAGGTAACTCACAGTGCCAATCAACCTGCTTTAGGAAGAGCCTCGTTATCCCTTCCCCATTGATACTCTTGATTCTTTGGATAAAGTGTGCACTTTTTGTGCATCGATCAACCACCACCAAAGTCATGTATCTTTTTGAGTATATCCACTTGCAAAGGATTGGGAGGAATATGTAGGAGTCCTTTATAATAAAGTAGTCCATCAATGTCTTGGAATCCCTTTGAGTTTGTTCTTGGCCTTGATGTAATCGCCTCCTTGGAAAATAAGTCTTTTTTAATGAATTGTGTTGCTCATGGGCTTCATCAACTTCTTTTGGTGCTAGCTAAGATCTTTGAGATAAAGCATCTATCTTCCCTTCTTGGTGATTAGGCCTACAGGTAATAAGACAAAGTCAAATCTATAAAGGAAACCACTTTATCTTGTTTAGTGATAATTCAAGACACAATAAGTTATAAAATATTCCAGATTTTTGTGATCCCTATAGATAGTGATATTATAAGGGGATCCTCCAACAAGTACATGTCACCAGATCTCTAAGGAGTCTACAATAGCTAGAAGTTATTTATCATGAATCTCATTGTTGATTTCTGCAGCAAAGAATTTTTTTGAGTGAAAATCTACTGGATGAACTTGATTGTCATCATTGATTTGAGATAGAACAAATCCAAGTGTAAAATTTGAAGCATATGTCTCCACCATAAAGGGTTTTAATGGATTTGTATGGATGAGAATGGGTGTTCAGATGAAGACTTAGTTTAATATTTCAAAAGCTTGTTTAACCTTTTGATCCCATATAAACTTGTCCTTTTTAGTTAGGTTGGCTAGAAGGGAAACAATATAAGAGCAATCCTTAATAAAATTTGATAAAAATTTACAAATCCTAAGAATCATTCAGCATCTTGCATAGCTAAAGGACTCTCCCATTCCAGAATAGTTTGTACTATCTTAAAATCCATAGAAATTCCCTTCTTAGAAATGATATACCCCAAAAACTCAACTTTACTTTGATGGAAAGAACACTTTTTGAGCTTTGTATTCAAGCCTACTGCACACAATTTATTTAGGACTATTTTGACATGATGATCATGCTCCTCTTGGTTCTTGGAAAAGATGAAGATGTAATTCAAATATATCACAATAATGTTGTCCAGGTATTCTTGAAAGTCATCATTCATCATATATTGGAAATTTGTTGGAGCATTCATGGGCCAAATGGCATGACAACATATTCAAAATGCCCATACCTTGTGTGAAAAGATGTCTTCCATTCATCACCTTCCTTTATCCTAACAAGATTATAAGCACCACAAAGATCTATCTTAGTGACAACTTTGGATTTTGCAAGTATCTCAAGGATTTCTAGAATCAAGGGAAGAGGGTAATGATTCTTGATAGTAATCTTATTGAGACCTCTATAATCCATATATATATGAAGGGATCCATCTTTTCTCTTGACAAATAGAACTAGAGCACCCATTGGAGATTTTGAACAACATATGAATCACTTGGAAAGATTCATATCAATATATTTCGTGAGATCTACTAATTCATCTTGGGATAGCTTATAGATAAGGCCAAAAGGAGGTTGACTCCTTCTTATAAATCTATCATACAATCGTAAGGTCGATGTTTCAGTAGCATATTTGCATTCTTTTTTTCAAATAAATCCTTGAACTCTACATATTGAGTTGGGGGATTGTGTCCAAAGCTTTCATCCTTTGGCATTTCCATTATGATTTCATTTAAAAAAAAGGATGGGATTTTCTTTTCTTGATGCATGAACACCTTTTCTCCCAAGAATTCTTTCTTTTATTATTTTGCATTGGCCTTGGTTGAAGTTCAACCTTTCTATATCTCAAATTAATGTCCAAGTTATGTAATTCTAGCTAGGATAGCCTAATAACAATGGGACTATTTGGGAAGTGGATAATGTTAATGCTATATCTAATACAAGACATCTTACCGTAACTTTTATGGGTTAAGTCTTATACCTAAAGCAAGAGATCAACCATTAATTACTTTTGTACATATTGGCCTTGCTTTCCTTAGAGATCATATACCATGTTGCTCTACAAATTTCTTATGCATGTTTTGGCTCTAGAGTCTAACAAAGCTTGTCTATCTATCTATCTTCCCTCCTTATGAATCTTTATTGGTAAAAAAAAGCTAAACATTTAATATGTGGATGAAGCACTACCAAGTTATTTCATGATTCTGCGAGACTTTTTGCATTCTATATGTGCCCAATCATATTGTCTAAAACACTAATGAAAAGCCAGCACAAAACTTTTTGAGTGTCCTGTTCCATTTCTTAAATGCATTGGTCTCCTCAAGCATGGTATTTTCCTCTAGTAAATGTGGAGCCGTAGTATTATCTCCTTTGATGTAGTCCCAATAACTTTTACCCATAAGGAAATTGGTCAATGTGAAACATCCAAGCATGGAAGATATGCTTATCAAGCTTGTAACTAAGAATCTAATTAAATCCCTTAGACATTGTATAGCAGAATCCACAAATCTACTTCTATCAAGAACATGCTACCATACTAAACTTAGTATATAAGTGTACTGTGAGCAACACCCACAATGCCTAATGGTGTCCAAATACTACTTGCTAGCACCAATACCTCAACTTGTTTATTGCAATTTGATAAAATATAAAGATTTTGTGAATCTTATTAGATTCATATATGAATATCCTCTAACTCCTAAAGAGAAGCCAAAAAGCACTTGCAAAGGAATTCGACCATGTAGACATAGGTTGGAGGTTTGTAACACTCCCTGGATCACTTCAAGGTTGCAAAGTCAGCTCGTAAATTGGATATCATATGAGATCTTCATAGGTATACTCCACATTAGGTTTTCCTTATAGACTCTTATGTTTGTAGGGGTCATAACTCCTTGGTTAAATACTGCTCTAATACCAATGTGAAAATTTGGGGTAAAGTAAGAAAGCTTGAGCTCTTGCAAGATAGAAAATACATTGAGAGGATGCACAAAAGATAGGAAGCTAGACCTCTAGTCTTTCTACTACTTCTTCTTCTTTACTATATGAGTGTACCAAGAATAAGAGAGAGTATAACATATATAATATACAAGAGATCCATAGTATGAAACCACTAAGTATAAAGATGACTAGATAGATATCATGTAACTTGGGTAGGTATACTAATCGATGTTGAGCTGAAAAGTATCATTAGATTGATACACTAATGTAGATACCAACCACATTAGTGATATGGATGAGGAAAGGATCATTGAGATACATGAGTATCAGCTCATGTTGAGCTTGACATCTCATCATTGAGAAGTTTCTTTAGCTATCTCTACTCCTTTAACCCAAGCTTTAAAGGTTCTCTTAAGAGCCAGATGCATGTTAGCAACATGCCTAATGATACAATGATATTGGTTTGAAGATAGGGTTGTAGTTACGTTGGGATATATTTCATGAAATTGGAAGTTTGTGATCCTTGTGTTGTGGTTATGGGATTGTAATAATATACACTTAAACTCTTCCTGAGTGAGAAGTTTAGAAGCGACTTTCTAAAAGGTATGGGGATAAATGGGGGCTGTGTGAGATATTGTGCTAAATAAGCCAAGCACACTCATACCATCCACTACTTTCTCTCCTTGCAACTCTACTTGCATATTCTTGACCCGATGCTTCACCTTGTGGATCACTTCTAGTTGTCACTCTAGGTCAAGATATTCGCACAGCTTTGCTCTCATAGTCTTTTCTTTGTAGCAACTAGTAGTGGCTCTTTGTAGTTGAAGAGACCATTTCTCCTAGTAATGCATATAGTTAGCTCTTCACTCTTGAACTTGATTTCAATATGCACTTTTTTTGTTTTTTGAAATCATTTTATCTATCACCGATCTATCGAAAGTGGAGGAAAACCAAAAATAAAACAATGAAAATCAATCAAGCCTAGAAATGAGTGCATTAAAAGAAAAGCAACAAGATTCTGAATTAGGGTCAAAAATGCTTCAAAAATTACACTTTTGTATATCATGAGATTAAAAAAAGAGCCAAAGAGAGAACTTTGCCATATGTGTAAGAATATGGTATTCTTGTCTTCTTTGTTTTGGAGATAGCAGAGTTCATTCGTGATTCTCTCCTTGTTTTTAGTCAAAATCTCCAAAGTCTGACATTTTTAGGTTGTCCCAAAGTCTTTATTTACTTATAAAATCTGACAAATGGCATGATAAAAATGGGGTGAAGTTAGTAATGACCTTTTTGAAAGTTGGGAGATCTTTTAATATTCTTTTTGGTGCCCAATATAAATTAGTCTTCTTGATGTTACTTTTTAGTTTATTTACCTTTCTCTTTAAACTTCTTTCTCGATCAATTTATTATTTTTATGGCATCTACAAGGCACCCTTCCCATTTAGCAAAGTCTTACACTATCTATATAGTGAGGGAGCATACAAAAAGTAGGAGCCCAAAACCTTTAGCATAAACAATTGGGTTACCATGTTGCCCTCTTACAAGGGCTCTCACAATATGAAAATAAGAAAATTAGAGTATATAAAACATCACTCGAAAGCCTTCAAAATTATGCTTGAAGGGTGGTTCATCAAAGTGTAACATGTGTACATGCAACATGTTTATATAGCCAAGGATACACACTTGCCTTTAGACAAATGTGTTTCCCAACAAACACATTATAAGTCTTTAGTTGATAATGTATGTAATAATTTTTTCATTTAAGCAAGTACTAATAATGAATTTTTAGTTGTAGAAAAATTTTCATCATCGACAAGCATTGAATCACAACCTATGAAAAGTCTAAGTGAAACCTTCTATGTGATTCATAAGGTATTCATACACATTATCTATATTGATCAAACTGTGGGTTTTTTTGTGAGGATAGGGTTTTTATATATTATACATAGTATGTGGTTCCCTTTAGAGTGGGTACATATGGATATATCAAGAATCTATCATTGCCAAGTCTTCCATCTCTAAATTGGAAGATTCCTAACAAGGTAATGGTGTAGAGTTTTAAATTCAAAATATTATTCAAACATCCATGATGGTTGAAAAGATCTCAAGAAGAATACACCTATGATGGTTTATACCCTTACATACCTTTGTGGATTTCTTCAAAATAGCACATTTACAAAGGATAAATGTATCTTGGCTAAGTAGAAATTTTGCAAAATAAGATTTGGACAATATTATAAGAAGGCTTTGGAAATCTAGAGAGTATGACCATAAAAGCGATATCATTAGGTATAGTATACACCCCCAATCCTTGCTTTATCTTACATCACTCAACAGACTTACATCATTAGGTATAGTACCATTGGCTTTGAACTTACAAGAGATAAAAACTTAGATTACACATTTACGTTTCATTGGATTCTGATGCAAATTGTATACCTTTTAAACTTAAGATGCAAGTTATTGCACATGAAGAAGTAAAGGTTGTAAATGTTACTTTGAATTGGAGTCTAGAGGATATAATGGATATCTTGGAGTTGCTATAAAATATATCCCTTTCATATAAGTTCAAAGTCAATGGTATGACAATTGGGAAAAGAGTCAAGTACGTTATTTGTCTAATATAATTTGTTTATCTCACACAATTGTAAGTTTTGAGCCATAAATATTAAAACTTTGCAAGCTCTCATCTTGTTGAGTGACATTGTTAAAAAGATATTATTCAATACAAACTTATAAGCCATTGTGAAGCAAGTTGTCTTTCAAATCTATAAAAATAAATTTATTGTATCTATATAAGATAAAAATCTTTTAATCGCATCATGAGTTACAAAATTGAAGTGCAAATATACAAGGATACAAAATAAGATTTTTATCCTCCTAACTTTTTGTTTACATCCATGTTTCTCGTGTCTCTAGCACCTTCTCACTCTTTGGCATTGTAGCTTCTTCATCACTTTCCACAAAGATCTCTAGTCTTCTCACAGGGGATTTTTTTTGTTGTTGGAATAATTTGACTTTGATAGGTACTCTCTTCTCTTAAGGCTTAAGAGGAGATGGAATAAACTTCATAGGAGAAAGCATTGGGATTCCTTTCTTTTTGGATTTCATCTTACTTGTCTTTGTGATTGACTTGCCCTTTCTATTGCTGTTGCCCTTTTCCTTGCCCTTAGTTGAAGATTTTTGTGGAGGGGAGTCAAAATAGACTAGTATGATTGCCCTAACCAAAATCAACTCAATACACTCCTCCCTTATCCACCACATATATGAGTTAAGGTGATACTGGCAATACAAGAATAAATATAACAAGTCTGTGAACTAATAAGCATCCCTCAGAAGACAAACAATATGAAAGAGACCTACATTCACCCTATCTATCTTTAGTAGCTTTGAATCTATTATCCTTTAGACATTTGAAATCACTCTCCATCCACCACAAGTATGTGCATCACTTTACAATGGTACTTCTTGTTGGAGAAAGTTGTATGATTTTCTAGGATCAACAATATTCCCATATGTGGTGTCCAAAACTGTAATCATGAGCCTGCCAACAAACACTTCTTGTAATTAAAATAGACAAAAAATAAAATAAACTACTAACAAAAAAGCAACCATATTTCATTCAACACACATTTTTACTTGTCCATGAATACCACTTAGAGAGTTTATGACGATAATATCTCTAGTAAGTATGTCAATATATATAATATTTCAATGCCCTCTTACAAAGCAAATAGTAGTAAGAAACCAATACGATAATAAAGAAGTATAAGTTAAACCCTTCGGAAAATTGTATACCTTTCAACGTAAGGAAAAAAGATATCATAGTGTGTGATGCAATCAAAAGATTTGAAAAACATTACTATGTTGGAACCAGTTCTCGAAAACAATTCCATCGATAGCAATGGTTCAAAAATAAATATAGTTTTAGAGATATCTTAGCTAAGAGAAGCAAGCAATGCTCTATAACCAATAGCAAAAACATAGGAAAGATATTTGCAATCAATATCATAATCATTCTGAATACTTAAAAATTTTGAGAATCAAATTGCCTTACCTTATGCATTAATAAACTACAAAATTAGATGATGGAATATCTTTTTTATCCGGCATGGACTTGTCCTTAGGAGATATACTAAGATAGTCCTCTTCTTCAAATATACAAGAAACATTGATAACTATTTGGCCATACACTTTGCCCATCCTCTCATAATTAACAGGGCCAACTAAAACAAATTTTATATTGCAAACCTCATCCTCGGTTTCTATGACCTCGTGCATTTTTTCTTCCTGGACAAACTCCTAATGAGATGTACCATTTGTGAAGTACATGTGAGTCATAACCTTGGCTTTTGACTCTTTAACTTTCCTGTACAATTTGAGAGGAATGTTAAGGATCGCATAGGCTTTTTTTATCAGTAGTGGGCAAGGGCCTCAACATCTTGTCTTATTCTGTTTGTTGAGATATCGAGCTCCACTCGTGATACGCCAGGGTGACCGTTGTGTATTTATGTCACCGACTTGTCAGTTGCAGACGCGGTTGGTACACCGCCCATGAATAATAGCTACATGATAGCTATCCTTATCTACTCTAGTTCGTGGCTCAGTTAGTATGCCACCTTAGTTAGTTGAGTTTGGTTTGAGACCCATATATAGGGTTCTTCTATTTCTTTGTACTTGAGTTCTTTTGGCTTACACAACTAAGAAGAGGAAAACTGTTTTCAGCCTCCACCCTTGTGTGTCTTCCCCCATTGTGCAAGCAAGAAAGCTTCAAGCGAGACTCCTTCCTTCTCTCCCACAATCTTGACATGGTATCAGAGCCTTGTTCGTGGTAAGGAGCTCAAGAAAGCAAGCCAAGCTCGCGGTGGTCTGGTAAGAGGAGCAGTGTTGCTTTCATTTCCTGTTTTGGGAGCAGATCTCTGCAGGTAGCACAGCCGGAAATTGCAGGAGTGCATTGTCTCAGGTTGAGACGCCCTTCGCGGTGAAGCAAGAGGGCAGTATATGCTGCGGGAAAGGGCTTTAGCCCTTGGCGACCTTGTTTTTTTGATTTGAGGCCATTTCGGGGCCTGTTTTGCAGACGGAAGTTTTCTGCACGCACTCAAGAAAAGGCTCAGTTCTATGCTGTGCGACCACTGTTCTACAGGTCGGTGAAAAGTTACTGTAGAAATTGCATCGTATGCTTGTGCGCAGAGACATTGGGAGTTTTAGAATCATCCTTGGTTCCTGTTTATGCAAAATCGTCACTAGGAAGTGACTGTGTGGTCAAATACCACTTTCGCCAGTTTTGCAGATTTGCCCTTGTGAGGGTGAAGCTGTGTTTTTTGCAGTGACAGAATTTCTTGCAGTATTCTGTAATGGCGTCTGATTCTCTTTCACAGATTGTCACTGAAAAGCTTGACAAGAACAACTTCCAGGCATGGAAGTTTAGAATGACGAATTTCCTTATGGGAAAAGGATATTGGGAATTTGTTGCAGGAAATGAAGAAGAACCAGTTCTTCCTGATGTTCCCAATCAACAACAAATGCAGGCATTTAAAACATGGCATGAGAGAGCCAGGAAAGTTATGTATTGGCTGTCTATCAGTATTTCAGACTCTATGATTGTGCATATTCAGGATGCAAGTACGCCAAAGGAGGCATGGGATACTTTGTCAAAAATGTATAGCACAAATACGCAAGCCAGGAAAATGCAGCTCAAGCAAGAGTTGCATAATGTGCAAAGAGAAAGTATGAGCATCAACGACTACCACATGAAGGTGAAGAAGATTGCAGATGCACTTGCTTCCATTGGGTCGCCAGTGGAAGATGATGATTTAGTTTCCGTGACCTTGAATGGTCTAGGAAAGGATTATGCACAGTTTCGGACATCCATTTCAGTTCGTGAAAGATTTCCTGATTTTGAGGAGTTGATTGCTCTTCTAATTTCTGAGGAACAGAGAAATGGTGGTGCATCTTCTTCAGGAGGAACTTCAAAAGAAGCTGTCTTCTACTCAAATGCTGGAAGAGGTAGAGGCAGAGGTAGAGGAGGCCGATTTGGAGGCCGTGGCAGAAATCAGAATATGCAGCAAACTCAAGAAAACCAGTCCTATGGAGGAGGACGTGGTAACTCTAGAGGCAGGGGGAGCCAAAGAGGTCGTGGTGGATGGCAAAGAGGCCAAAATGCAAACAGTAATGTTGAATGCTACTACTGTGGTAAAATGGGTCATATGGCTAAAGACTGCTATAAAAAGCAGAATGACATCATGAATGGAAAACTGCAACAAGGGAATTATGCATCTTCTAGTAGACAGGGTGATGACAGAAATGAGCATTTGTTCATGGTGCAGCACATGAACAATTCTATGACAAGTGCAGAAGAAAGCAATGATGTATGGTATGTTGACTCAGGTGCATCAAACCACATGACAGGTCATGCAGAATGGATGGAGGATGCAAGGAAAATGGAAAAACCAGGATTTGTGGAGACTGGTGATGATACTGCACATCCTATTGTGCAGATTGGAAAAATTCCTTTGTCTATGCAGGATGGGAAAAAGAAATACCTGTCCGATGTATTTCATGTCCCGAATATTACCAAGAATCTGGTTTCAGTTGGTCAAATGGTTGAACAGGGCTTGCAGGTCAGATTTAATCCTCATGGATGCTTTGTTGAGGATATGAAAAATAAAGGTCGCTTGATAGCAAAAGGAAAGAAGAAGGGCAGAATGTTTACATTGGATGCAGACATGTCTAAATTGAGTGCAGCAATGTTTGCACATGGGACCGGTGTAGTTGCAGATATTGATATCTGGCATAAACGCATTGGTCATGTTAATGTACAGCGACTTAAATCAATGCAGGCCCAAAATATTGTTGCAGGATTGCCCAAATTCAAGGTTGCAGAAATGCATAAGGTATGTGAAGCCTGTCAGTTTGGAAAACAGGCAAGGAAACCATTTCCTAGACATGTTCAAGAGAGTGAGAAGCCATTGGAATTAATTCACTCTGATGTGTGGACAACTAAAGCTGCATCTCTTGGAGGCTGTCATTATTTTGTCAGTTTTATTGATGACTATAGCAGAAAAGTTTGGGTGTATTTTATGAAAAAGAAAAGTGAAGTTTTTGGGCATTTCAAAACCCTTAAAGCTATGGCTGAAAAAGAAACAGGTCTGCAAATAAAATGCCTGAGGTCAGATGGAGGGGGAGAGTACCTCTCAAATGAGTTTGCAAAGTTCTTGCAGGAGCATGGCATAAAGCAGCAATATTCATGCAGTTATACCCCACAACAAAATGGAATTGCAGAAAGGAAAAACAGGCATATTGGAGAGGTATCTCGTGCCATGCTCAATGAAAAAGACTTGCCAGATTTTTATTGGGCTGAAGCAGTTGCTACAGCAGTCTACATAATGAACAGGACTCCCACTGCAGCAATACATGGAATGACTCCAGAGGAGAGGTATACTGGTAGGAAACCAAATATTTCTCATTTGAAAATTTTTGGTTGCATTGCCTATGTACATGTGCCAGATGAGCTGAGATCCAAGTTGGATTCAAAAGCTGAGAAGTGCATCTTTATTGGTTACTCTCTGCAGCAAAAAGGGTATAGATGCTATAACCCTTCTACTCGTAAGTTTACAGTGAGCAGAGATGTTGTTTTTGATGAGATGAGTAGCTGGTATAGACCAGTAAATGTGATTGATGATGAAGATGCACAAAATGGTAATGCTACACAGAATTCACAGCAGCAGTCACAAAATATTAGTGGACCTGGAGCGTCCTCTAGCAGTGGTTCACATTCTTCGCCATGGACAGGCAGATTGAGATCAGGAGAATCTTCTCAAAGCAATGCAGATAGTGGTATGCAGGTATCACGAAAAGGAAAAGAGAAGGTTGATCAGCCCATGTTTGATGTGAATGCAGGTCACTCTTATGTGGATGGTGAATCCAGTGGCTCAGAACAGAGCATTGATGATGAGTTGGGTATTCCTTCTATTGTTACACCTGGAGTAAGGAAGACCAGGGATGTTTTGAGAGCACCTGGAAGTGAACCCACTTTGCGCAGGTCTACCAGAGTTAGGTATCCTGTGGATAGGCTGAAATATGATGGATTTACAGCCATTCACTATGCATATATGGTCAAGGTGATACAGGAACCAGAACCCACATCTTTTGAGCAAGCCATGGGAAAAGAAAAATGGGAGAAAGCCATGGATGAAGAAATGGATGCCTTGGAAGCAAATGCTACATGGGAGTTAGTACCTTTGCCTAAAGGTAAGAATGCAATTGGCTGTAAGTGGGTTTATAAGGTGAAGCACAATGCTGATGGTTCTGTGAACAGATACAAGGCAAGATTAGTAGTCAAGGGGTATGCACAAACATATGGCATTGACTATGAAGAAACATTTAGTCCGGTTGCAAGGATGGCAACCGTAAGAGCAGTCATTGCTATGGCTGCATCAAAGGGATGGTCTTTACATCAGATGGATGTAAAGAATGCCTTCTTGCATGGTGATTTGCAAGAAGAGGTCTATATGGAGCAGCCACCAGGTTATGTGCATGCTGTTCATCCTGAGTTTGTTTGCAGGTTGAAGAAAGCCTTGTATGGCTTGAAGCAAGCACCTAGAGCATGGTCTGACAAGATAGGACAGTATCTTGTCACTATTGGCTTTCAGATTTCCAAGGCAGATTTCTCACTTTATGTGAGAAAAACAGAGAAAGGTATAATGCTGCTTGTCATTTATGTTGATGATTTGATTATGACAGGTGACAGTGATGAAGATATCCTTCATGTGAAAATGCTATTGAAGCAGAAGTTTGAGATGAAGGATTTGGGAGAGCTGCGTTATTTCTTGGGCATTGAGGTGATTAGATCACCAAGTGGGATACAGCTCTTGCAGAGGCAGTATGGATTGGACATGCTGTCCAAATATGGGATGACAGGCTGTAAGCCTATTTCAGTTCCTTTGGAGCAAAATGTGAAGCTGAGCACAGATGCAGGTGAGCTTCTAGAAGACCCTACTATGTACAGACGATTAGTAGGAAGTTTGATTTATATGACTATTACCAGGCCAGATTTGAGCTATGCTGTTGGATTGGTAAGTCAGTTTATGCAGGCTCCAAGGAAACCACATTTGGATGCGGCTAGACGCATACTTAGGTATGTGAAGTCCACATTGCAGTATGGACTATTTTATGAGACTGGGGTTCAGATACAGTTGCATGGATACACTGATGCTGATTGGGCTGGTAGTATTTCTGATAGACGATCTACCAGTGGATATGTATTCTCTTTTGGGAGTGCTGCAGTCACTTGGAGCAGCAAGAAACTGCCTACAGTTGCCTTGTCGAGCACAGAGGCTGAGTACAGGGGTGCAGCAATGGCTGCATGTGAGGTAGCTTGGTTGCATAAGCTACTTTATGATATGCATCAGTCTACAGATGGGCCAGTTGTCATTTATTGTGACAACATGAGTAGTATACACTTGGCAAATAACCCAGTCTATCATGCTAGAACAAAGCACATTGAGGTGCATTATCACTATGTGCGAGAGAGGGTTTTACTAGGTCTTATTGATCTAGTTTATGTCAGCACAGAGGATCAGGTAGCTGACATATTCACGAAGGCATTGGGCGCAGAGAAGCTGCGCAAGTTCAGAGACCTGCTTGGTGTGCAGGAATTGGGATTGAGCTCGAGGGGGAGTGTTGAGATATCGAGCTCCACTCGTGATACGCCAGGGTGACCGTTGTGTATTTATGTCACCGACTTGTCAGTTGCAGACGCGGTTGGTACACCGCCCATGAATAATAGCTACATGATAGCTATCCTTATCTACTCTAGTTCGTGGCTCAGTTAGTATGCCACCTTAGTTAGTTGAGTTTGGTTTGAGACCCATATATAGGGTTCTTCTATTTCTTTGTACTTGAGTTCTTTTGGCTTACACAACTAAGAAGAGGAAAACTGTTTTCAGCCTCCACCCTTGTGTGTCTTCCCCCATTGTGCAAGCAAGAAAGCTTCAAGCGAGACTCCTTCCTTCTCTCCCACAATCTTGACACTGTTGACCATGGTAAAATCTTTGTTCATCAAGGTGATTCTACGAGCATGGGCAACAACAATGTAAGTAGCATTCATAATGTCAATAACAAAATCGTAAGTTACCTCCTAAAGGCAAAGAATTGTTGCAAGCTACCATTTCTTGTGAAGGCTAGATTCAGTGGACACTCTTGACAATATGCCATAAATTTACTTGACAACTCTGATAAAAGTTGTGATAAAAGTTGTATTTGGAATGGCAAACTGTGTGGCTCTCTAGGCCTTCCTATCTAACTAAAACACTTTTGCATATAATAGAACCTAGACCTCCTCTTTCTCTTTATTGGCTTGGAAGGCTTACTAGCTTGAGTTGAAGAGGGTCCAGCTTGATCAACTAGCTAATCAAATGCCATGGGGGAGGTTGGGACCTTGCTACTTGGAGGAGAGGACTATCCACTGAGATCAAAGGGTTCATCATTAGCCACAGGGGGTGTTGTTACCTTACCTTGAGCAAGAGGAAAAGACACAATCTTTGCACTAGATTACTTTGAGTGCATAGCTGGAGAATGGACAAAACCAAGAGTAGGGGGGACCTTAGGGGCAACAATCTCTAGAACCTCTCATAGCCTAGCCTCTGGTCTACCATCCTTGCTATCTAAATAAACTTTTCTTGCTATCTACTTTGTCCTTGCCATTGGCCTATCAAAAAATGATAGCACAAAGAAACAAGGGATATGTAAGTGTCATTATTGATTGAAGATGACACGTCACAAGGATAGATAGTGGATCCCTTTGCAATCAAACAATTGTGTCGTATCATTAGGTACAAGAGGCACTATGAGTTAGAGGGTGAGGACAAAATGATATGCCATGACACTACAATAGAAACAAGGCATAGACGTGCATGTTAGACGCGCAAAGTCGGGCGCGTCTACTATCATAGCGTCTATAGGCACGTCTAAACGTGCGTGTAAATAGACGCGACTTTTGCGTCTATATATCCACGCAAATAGACGCGCTTATACATGCAAAAATAGACGCACACGTTAAAATTCAAATCATACTAAATCATTTCTTTTCAAACTACGCCTTTCCTTTCCTACATTTTTTGCAGTTCTGAAGCTTGAGTTTAGCCGACACGCAGTCTCTTCAAGCCTCACCTAGTCTTTTCATGCCTCACCTCCTTATGACTAACCTCTTCTTTCATTTCAAATACACAAGAAGGGAAAAAGGAAAGCCAAGAAGAGGAAGAAAGAGAGAACAAGAGAGAGGAGAACAAGAAGAAGCCGCAAGCAAGCAAGCAAGCATCAAGGGAGGGTAACTTACCAAGGAGAGGAAGAAGGAGAAGGAAGACGCGCCACCACCCGCCACACCAAACACCCAAGGTGAGTCTCTCTCTCTCTCTCTCTCTTTCTCTTTCTTTCTATCTTCCTCTCTCTGCTCTGTCTGTGTATTTAGGATTTGTGATTCCATTATGTATTGCATTTTGTAAATCAATAATGGCGGTCGTCTGTCAAAATCAGCTGACCAAGCGCATCTGATAGTGCGTCTACATCTCAGTTTAGACATAGATATAGACGCGAAAAACGTTTCTCTGGAGGCACTCTTTGAGCGCGTGTGCAGGGCATGTGCTCTGCAGTGTACACGCGAGGATACATGCACTGACAGACGCCCAGAGAGACACAGGTATAGACGCGCACAGAGATGCAGGTATAGATGTTGTATGTAATATGTTTTATCTACATAGGGTAATATGATTTTTCTTGTGTAGATGTGGAATTCCGGATCCTCCAGCACCCCATTCAACAAGGAGCAATTCATAGGGGAGATGACCAATTATCTTGGTCGCCCTCCCACTGCAGATGAGGTTTTCAGTGTGATGTCTGGGACACCTATCACATCTTTGCCTACACAGGGATCAGCTAAGGTACATGGATCTGCTGAAGCACGTACATCTGCAGAGGCACGTGTATCGAGTGAGGTAGAGGGTAGTCCACGTCGAGGGAGGAGGGAGAGTGGTGCGGGAGGACGAGGAGGTCGAGGGCTTTGTGGGGATTGCCTAGGTGGTGGCTCTCGATCACCCTCACCAGAAAATGAGAGAGGTGAGCCTCCACAAATGTACTACTCTATCACTGATGTTGGTGGTATCTTGCATGACTTCGAGGGGAGGGAAGTGATAGCCTACTTGAGGAGTGTTGTGCATGCCACATACAAAGATTGCATGATTCCCTTCAAGCACCAAAAAAATGGTTTGTGGCAAGAGGTGCTGCGGGCAGTACATAAAAGGTACCCTAATCCCGAGAATTCACGATTCTTAGATGATTGGGGATGGTCAAAGGTGAGAGACGCGCTTCATAACAAGAGGTCTCACCTTTTGACGCGCGCCAAGGAGTCATTGCGGAGACAAGAGCAGGGGCGTCCTGGATATGGCCAACCACCCAATTGCCACCGCAAGGAGTGGAAAGAGGCCAAGAAGAGAGCAACGGAGAAAATGGCAAGTCGCCAGCATGCAGAGGCGCGACGTATCCAGATGGAAACCATGGGATCGTCGCATTATGGATCGAGTAGCAGGGAGTCATGGGAGGCTGAGTTTGTAAGTATTATTTGATTTTTTAAAAAAATTAAATTTTGTAATTTATTTCATTTCATTATGTAGTGTGTTTTAATACGTTGTATGTTTAAATTGTTTTGTAGTTTCATATCGTTGGTAGGATACCTACTCCTAGAGAGGTAGGCTACCATCGAGGTCATAACCGGGTGTCCACTTGGCAGCATTTCTACGAGGAGGGACTCATTACGGAGGAGCAATATAATCGTGCCATGAGGATTCCACCATCAGAAGAGGTATGTTTTATTTTTTACATGAAAAGTATAGATCAATGAAGGTGATCAACAATCAAAAGAGTCTCTACACAGAGGATCAATACCACTTACTTGCCGATTGAGCTATAGAGATATGGTCCTCCATGGACCTGAGACGAGATCATCTTGTTAGTTTTTAGCAGACCCAACTAGGTTGGGACATCCAAGCCGCATCTTTACTTTGACCCCTAAGACATCCATTCTGTAAGATTTTGTTTCAACTAAATCCAATCTTTTTCTTCAATCTCTTCAATTTGATTCATAAGAAAATGGGTAAAAGAGTCCCATGGTATTGATACAAATTGGTAGGGATAGATATACTAAGGATAATCCTTAAGCTAATAGAATAGAAAGTGAAAAATTTCACCTTGATCTTGGCACTTGAAAATAGAATATCTTCATTATACAGTGTTGTAATATCAACTTTTTAGCAAGCACTAATGGATAAGACAAGGATAATATATTATAATTAGAAGAAAGGAAGTACTTTGATTTTTGGGAGATAAAAATATTTACCTAGTAATAGATTAAAAATGTTTATAATTCAATTTTGTCTCTTAAAATATAAAAAACATTAAACAAGTAATAGATAGAAGTATTAGTGATATTGTGTATCATATCAACTTTAGGACTAAGACGATTTTATGTGTGCAGGATGCTTCGAAGAATATGAAGGATACAACTTCTTACTTGATATTAGCTCTTGGGAGTCTTTTTCTCATCATACCCTCAACTATGATTAGCACTATGGGGTTTCAAGTTTCAATATCCTCAATTGTGATTCTTATTAGCACTATCAGATTTCAATACCTAAATGGTAGCTTGATGTCATGGGATGATACTACTCATGCTATTATATCCTAGAAAATCTCTTAAGATCTCTTCCCTTGATTTGTAAGAAGAAATAGAAAGGACTTGACTCTATTTCTTTCTCTTAGAACTCTGATTCTAATGCAGATTGATTTTATAATTGAAAGCATCACTACATTATTGATGCTTTATCCTTGTATATCTTTTTTCAAATGTAATATATCTCAATTTCACAAAAAAAAAAACCATCAAAATAATCTTTGTGATTATAGATCTCCTTTACTCTATAGCATTCATGATCTTATTTATTTTTTAAAAATAGTTTAAAGAGTATTATATGATGTTATACAAAGTTCTCTATATGAAATAACATGAACTTTTAACAAGTCAATGAAGTTAGATAAATAAATAACATGAACTTCCTTGAGCAGAAGAGGATCTAGATTGATTTGTTGGTTGATCAAGTACTCTAGGGGAGATTGGAACCTTGACAATTGTCTGCTTTGTCCTTGTCATCATTGTTGCGCCTGAGAATATGACAGGAAGAGTAAAAAAAAACTATTCGCTGGTATGGTCAATACGATATGGAGAGGATAAGTTGATATGATGCGAGAGTAGCAAAGCCAAATTTTCGTAGGGTCATATTCGCGTTGTATCGTGGAGCAGCTCATACCGCGCGAGCGTGGCAAAGCATAATGTTTGGTACTATACTTCTCGCTCCATATTGTGGATGACTTGATATGGCGCGAGAGTGGCACAACAAAATCTCCGTAGCGGTCCTCCTTGCTCCATATCGTGAAGGAGTAAACATGCACATGCAAAGTACACCCCCCTTGTAATGACTTATTTTTTGTGAGACCTTAAACCCATCAAAAATATTTAGAAAAATATCTATAAGGCTATAAGGATCTGAAAAAAATTTAGAATTTTTAAAAGATTTTTTTGAGCTCTTTTGCTATTTTAAAACTATTTTTTAGCAAAAAAGGGCCTAAAATTGACCAAAAAATCACAAAAAACCCCAAAAATAGCATATCTGATACAACACAAAAATGGGGTGTTCGAGGGTCTTAAAAAATTTCTAAAATTTTTTCAAATCATAATAAACTTATAAAAAAAATTTGGAATTTTTTTGATGGATTTAAGGTCTCACAAAAAATAAATCATTATAGGGGGATTGTACTTTGCACGCGTATATTTACTCCTCTATAATACGGAGCAAGGACTCCTCCTATGGAGATTACGTTGTGCCACTCTCGCACCATATCAGGTCATCCATGATTTTCAAGAATGTTAACTAAAACTGGCTTGCAAAAGAAATGGTAGCTTGCAGCGATTCTTTCTCTTTAGGAGGTAGTTGAAGACTTTGTTATTGACTTTATGAGTTATCCTTACATTGTTGCTGCTCATGCTCATAAGATCGCCCTAATGAGCAAAGATTTTAATATGATTAGCACAATAAGGTACCGAGGATGATGTTTGCAAGAGAAAAATCGATGTACTTGGACCTGTTAATTATAAGAGAATGGGTGAGGTGTATGGAAAAATGGTTATCAATGTTTCTTGCACTTCTAAGGAAGAGGACTATCTTAGCACATCTCATGAGGACAAGTCCATGCTAGTTGTAAAAAGGATATTTAATTGTTAGATTCTGTAGTTTATTATTGCATAAGGTAAGGCATTTTGACTCTAAAAATTTTTAGTATATAGAATAATTGTGCTATTTATTGCAAATAACACGCCTTTATTTTTGCTATTAGCTTTAAGACATTGATTGCATCTCTTAGCCAATAAATCTCTAAAATTATGTGTATTGTTGATCCACTATTATCAATGGATTTTTTTTTTAGATTTGGTTCAAATATAGCAATGTCTTTCAAAGCTTTTGATTCCATCACAACTACCATATTTTTTTTTCATTACATCGGATACACTCACCAGAGAAATTACCCTCATGAACTCTCTAAGTGGTATCCATGGCCAAGGAAGAATATGGGTTGAATGGAATACTGCTTGCTTTTTGATTAATTATTTATTTTATTTGATTGTCTATTTTAGTTACATGTTTCCATTTGCAGTGTTGGTAGGCTCGTGACTACCTTCTTGGACACCACATATGAGGATATTGTTGATCCTAGAAAACCATATAACTCTCTCTAACAAGAAGTACCATCGCAAAGTCACAAAGTCATACATATACTTGTGGAAAGAGAGTGCTTTTCAAATGTCTGCAGGACAATAGATTCAAAAATACTCAAGATAGATGGAGTGAATGTAAGTCTCTTTCATATTGTTGGTTTTTTTAGGGACCCTTTTTTAGTTTACCAACTTGTTGTCAAGACTGTGGGAGAGAAGGAAGGAGTCTCACTTGTAGCTTTCTCACTTACACAATGGGGGAATACACAAAAAGGTGGAGGCTAAAAACAATTTTCCTCTTCTTAGTTGTGTAAGCCAAAAAGAACTCTAGTACAGAGGAATAGAAGAACCCTATATATGGGTCTCAAACCAAACTCAACTAACTAAGGTAGCATACTAATTGAGCCACGAACTAGAGTAGATAAGGATAGCTGTCATCTAGCTATTATTCATGGGCGGTGTACCAACCGCATCTGCAACTAACAAGTCAGTGACATAAATGCACAACGATCACCCTGGCATATCACGAGTGGAGCTCGATATCTCAACACTCCCCCTCGAGCTCAATCCCAATT
This sequence comes from Lygodium microphyllum, assembly GCF_053477565.2. Taxonomy (NCBI): domain Eukaryota; kingdom Viridiplantae; phylum Streptophyta; class Polypodiopsida; order Schizaeales; family Lygodiaceae; genus Lygodium; species Lygodium microphyllum. The sequence goes on from NC_141142.1 coordinate 72,753,151, forward strand.
CCTACACACCAAGCAGGTCTTTGAACTTGCGCAACTTCTCTGTGCCCAATGCCTTCGTAAATATGTCAGCTAACTGATCCTCTGTGCTGACATAAACTAGATCAATAAGACCTAGTAAAACCCTCTCCCGCATATAGTGATAATGTACCTCAATGTGCTTTGTTCTAGCATGATAGACTGGGTTATTTGCCAAGTGTATACCACTCATGTTAGGTTATGCAACCAAGCTACCTCACATGCATACATTGCTGCACCCCTGTACTCAGCCTCTGTGCTGGACAAGGCAACTGTAGGCTGTTTCTTGCTGCTCCAAGTGACTGTAGCACTCCCAAAAGAGAACACATATCCACTGGTAGATTGTCTATTAGAAATGCTACCAGCCCAATCAGCATCAGTGTATCCATGCAACTGTATCTGAACCCCAGTCTCATAAAATTGTCCATACTGCAATGTGGACTTCACATACCTGAGTATGCGTTTAGCTGCATCCAAATGCGGTTTCCTTGGAGCCTGCATAAACTGACTTACCAATCCAACAGCATAGCTCAAATCTGGCCTGGTAATAGTCATATAAATCAAGCTTCCTACTATAATAAATGACAACTGGCACATCTGTAGGTTGATGCATATCATAAAGTAGCTTATGCAACCAAGCTACCTCACGTGCATCCATTGTTGCACCCCTGTACTCATTCTCTGTGCTCGACAAGGCAACTGTAGGCTGTTTCTTGTTGCTCCAACTGACTGCAGCACTCCCAAAAGAGAACACATATCCACTGGTAGATTGTCTATCAGAAATACCACCAGCCCAATCAGCATTAGTGTATCCATGCAACTGTATCTGAACCCCAGTCTCATAAAATAGTCCATGCTGCAATGTGGACTTCACATACCTGAGTATGCGTCTAGCCGCATCCAAATGCGGTTTCCTTGGAGCCTGCATAAACTGACTTACCAATCCAACAACATAGCTCAAATCTGGCCTGGTAATAGTCATATAAATTAAACTTCCTACTATGCATCTGTACATAGTAGGGTCTTCCAGAAGCTCACCTGCATCTGCGCTCAGCTTCACATTCAGCTCCAAAGGAAATAAAATAGGCTTACAGCCTGTCATCCCATATTTAGACAACATGTCCAATCCATACTGCCTCTGCAAGAGCCGTATCCCACTTGGTGATCTAATCACCTCAATGTCTAAGAAATAACGCAGCTCTCCCAAATCTTTCATCTCAAACTTCTGCTTCAATAGCATTTTCACATGAAGGATATCTTCATCACTATCACCTGTCATAATCAAATCATCAACATAAATGACAAGTAGCATAATACCTTTCTCTATTTTTCTCACATAAAGTGAGAAATCTGCCTTGGAAATCTGAAAGCCAACAGTGACAAGATACTGTCCTATCTTGTCAGACCATGCTCTAGGTGCTTGCTTCAAGCCATACAAGGCTTTCTTCAACCTGCAAACAAACTCAGGATGAACAACATGCACATAACCTGGTGGCTGCTCCATATAGACCTCTTCTTGCAAATCACCATGCAAGAAGGCATTCTTTACATCCATATGATGTAAAGACCATCCCTTTGATGCAGCCATAGCAATGACTGCTCTTACGGTTGCCATCCTTGTAACCAGACTGAATGTTTCTTCATAATCAATTCCATATGTTTGTGCATACCCCTTGACTACTAATCTTGCCTTGTATCTGTTCACAGAACCATCTGCATTGTGCTTCACCTTATAAACCCACTTACAACCAACTGCATTCTTATCTTTAGGCAAAGGTACCAATTCCCATGTAGCATTTTCTTCCAAGGCATCCATTTCTTCATCCATGGCTTTCTCCCATTTTTCTTTTCCCATGGATTGCTCAAAAGAAGTGGGTTCTGGTTCTTGTATCACTTTGACCATATAGGCATAGTGAATGGCTGTAAATCCATCATATTTTAGCCTATCCACAGGATACCTAGCTCTAGTAGACCTGCGCAACGTAGGTTCACTCCCAGGAGCTCTCAAAACATCCCTGGTCTTCCTTACTCCAGGTGTAACAATAGAAGGAATAACCAACTCATCATCAATGCTTTGTTTTGAGCCACTGGATTCACCATCCACATAAGAGTGCATTCACATCAAACATGGGCTGATCTACCTTCTCTTTTCCTTTTCGTGAAACTTGCATACCACTATTTGCATTGTTTTGAGGAGATTCTCCTGATCTCAATCTGCATGTCCATGGCGAAGAATGTGAACCACTGCTAGAGGACACTCCAGGTCCACTAATATTTTGTGACTGTTGCTGTGAATTCTGTGCAGCATTACCATTTTGTGCATCTACATCATCAATCACATTTAGTGGTTTATACCAGCTACTCATCTCATAAAAAAAAACATCTCTGCTCACTGTAAACTTATGAGTAGAAGGGTTATAGCATCTATACCTTTTCTGTTGCAAAGAGTAACCAATAAAGATGCACTTCTCAACTTTTGGATCCAACTTGGATCTCAACTCATCTGGCACATGAACATAGGCAATGCAACCAAAAATCTTCAAATGAGAAATGTCTGGTTTCCTACCAGTATACCTCTCCTCTGGAGTCATCCCATGTATTGCTGCAGTGGGAGTCCTATTCATTATGTAGACTGCTGTAGCAACTGCTTCAGCCCAGTAAAAATCTAGCAAGTCTTTTTCGTTGAGCATGGCACGAGATACCTCTCCAATATGCATGTTTTTCCTTTCTATAATTCCATTTTGTTGTGGGGTATGACTGCATGAATATTGCTGCTTTATGCAATGCTCCTGCAGAAACCTTGCAAACTCATTTGAGAGGTACTCTCCCCCTCCATCTGACCTTAGGCATTTTATTTGCAGGCCTGTTTCTTTTTCAACCATAGCTTTAAGAGTTTTGAAATGCCCAAACACTTCACTTTTCTTTTTCATAAAATATACCCAAACTTTTCTGCTAGAGTCATCAATAAAAGTGACAAAATAATGACAACCTCTAATAGATGCAGCTTTAGTAGTCCACACATCAGAGTGGATTAATTCCAATGGCTTCTTACTCTCTTGAACATGTCTAGGAAATGGTTTCCTTGCCTGTTTTCCAAATTGACAGGCTTCACATACCTTATGCATTTCTGCAATCTTGAATTTAGGCAATCCTGCAACAATATTTTGGGCTTGCATTGATTTAAGTCGTTGTACATTAATATGACCAATGCGTTTATGCCAGATATCAATATCTGCAACTACACCAGTCCCATGTGCAAACATTGCTATACTCAATTCAGGCATGTCTGCATCCAACATAAACATTCTGCCCTTCTTCTTTCCTTTTGCTATCAAGCGACCTTTATTTTTCATATCCTCAACAAAGCATCCATTAGAATTAAATCTGACCTGCAAGCCCTGCTCAACCATTTGACCAATAGAAACCAGGTTCTTGGTGATATTCGGGACATGAAATACATCGAAAGGTATTTCTTTTTCCCATCCTGCATAGACAAAGGAATTTTTCCAATCTACACAATAGGATGTGCAGTATCATCACCAGTCTCCACAAATCCTGGTTTTTCCATTTTCCTTGCATCTTCCATCCATTCTGCATGACCTATCATGTGGTTTAATGCACGTGAGTCAACATACCACACATCGTTGCTTTCTTCTGCACATGTCAAAGAATTGGTCATGTGCTGCACCATAAACAAATGCTCATTTCTGTCATCACCCTGTCTACTAGAAGATGCATAATTCCCTTGTTACAATTTTCCATTCATGATGTCATTCTGCTTTTTATAGCAGTCTTTAGCCATATGACCCATTTTACCACAGTAGTAGCATTCAACATTGTTGTTTGCATTTTGGCCTCTTTGCCATCCACCACGACCTCTTTGGCTCCCCCTGCCTCTAGAGTTACCACGTCCTCCTCCATAGGACTAGTTTTCTTGAGTTTGCTGCATATTCTGATTTCTACCACAGCCTCCAGATCGGCCTCCTCTACCTCTGCCTCTACCTCTTCCAGTATTTGAGTAGAAGAAAGCTTCTTTTGAAGTTCCTCCTGAAGAAGATGCACCACCATTTCTCTGCTCCTCAGAAATTAGAAGAGCAATCAACTCCTCAAAATCAGGAAATCTTTCACGGATGGAAATCGATGTTCGGAACTGTCCATAATCCTTTCCTAGACCATTCAAGGTCACATAAACTAAATCATCATCTTCCACTGGCGACCCATGGAAGCAAGTGCGTCTGCAATCTTCTTCACCTTCATGTGGTAGTCATTGATGCTCATACTTTCTCTTTGCATATTGTGCAACTCTTGCTTGAGCTGCATTTTTCTGGCTTGTGTATTTGTGCTATACATTTTTGACAAAGTATCCCATGCCTCCTTTGGTGTACTTGCATCCTGAATATGCACAATCATAGAGTCTGAAATACTGATAGACAGCCAGTACATAACTTTTCTGGCTTTCTCATCCATCCTTTAAATGCTTGCATTTGTTGTTGATTGGGAACATCAGGAAGAACTGGCTCTTCTTCATTTCCTGCAACAAATTCCCAATATCCTTTTCCCATAAGGAAATTCGTCATTCTAAACTTCCATGCTTGGAAGTTGTTCTTGTCAAGCTTTTCAGTGACAATCTGTGAAAGAGAATCAGACGCCATTACAGAACACTGCAAAAAATTATGTCACTGCAAAATACACAGCTTCAGCCTCACAAGAAAAAATCTGCAAAACTGACGAAAGTGGTATTTGACCACACAGTCACTTCCTAGTGATGATTTTGCATCAACAGGCAACAATGATGATTCTGTAACTCCCAATATCTCTGCGCACAGGCATATGATGCAATTTCTATGGTAACTTTTCACCAACCTATAGAATAGTGATCGCACAGCAAAAAACAGGGCCTTTTCCTGAGTGCGTGCGGAAAACTTCCGCCTCCAAAACAGGCCCCGAAATGGCCTCAAATCAAAGTATACTACCCTCTTGCTACACCGCGAAGGGTGTCTCAATCTGAGACAATGTACTCTTGCACTTTCCAGCTATGCTACCTGCAGAGACTTGCTCCCAAACTCGAAAAATGAAAGCAACACTAGTCCTCTTACCAGAACGCTGCGAACTTGGTTTGCTTTCTTGAGCTCCTTACCACGAACCAAGCTCTGATACCATATCAAGATTGTGGAAGAGAAGGAAGGAGTCTCACTTGTAGCTTTCTCACTTACACAATGGGGGAATACACACAAAGGTGGAGGCTGAAAACAATTTTCCTCTTCTTAGTTGTGTAAGCCAAAAAGAACTCTAGTACAGAAAAATAGAAGAACCCTATATATGGGTCTCAAACCAAACTCAACTAACTAAGGTGGCATACTAACTCAGCCACGAACTAGAGTAGATAAGGATAGCTGTCATCTAGCTATTATTCATGGGCGGTGTACCAACCGCATCTACAGCTAACAAGTCGGTGACATAAATGCACAACGATCACCTTGGCATATCACGAGTGGAGCTCGATATCTCAATACTTGTTACATTTTTTCTTGTAGTGCTAAGATTACCCTAACTCATATATGTGGTGGATAAGGGAGCAATGTATTGAGTTGATTTTGGATAGGGTAATCACACTAGTTGATTCTGATTCCCCTCCACAAAGCCATGAAACATGCATAATAAAAGAGCCCACAATCTGATTAGCATAGATAATGTCTGTGAACACCTTATGAATCGCATGGAAGGTTTCACTTAAGATTTCCATAGGTTGCCATTTCGTACTTGTTGATAGAAATATATCTACAACCAAGAATTCATTATTAGTACTTGCTTAAATGAAAAAAAAACGTTATCAACTCAAGTCTTACAATGTATTTGCTGCAAAACACGCTCGTTTGGAGGCAAGTGGATATCCTTCGCCATGTAAACATGTTGCAGTTTGATAAATCACCCTTCATGCATAATTTTGAAAGAAATGATACGTCCATTCCAGTGATATTTAATATCCTCTCGTTTTTTTATTTTCACCTTGTGAGAGTTCTTACAAGAGGGCAGCATGGCAACCTAATCGTTTATACTAAAGATCTTTGGCTCCCAATTTTCATCAACTCTATGGCTATAGACAGTGCGAGAGTTTACTAAACGAGAAGAGCGCCTTCTAGATGCCATACTTAAATTAAATTCGCAAAGAAAGAAGCTCATCGAGAAAGATGAATGAACTAAAAAGTAGAGAAAGAAGCTCATTGAGAAAGCTAAATGAACTAAAAAGGAATATTAAGAAGACTAATGAAAACATATTGGGTACCAAAAAGTTTTTGACTTTCAAAAAAATCATCATTAACTTCATAGCAACTTTATTATGTCATTTGTCAGATTTTATAAGTAAATAAGGACTTTGGGACTACCAAAACATGTCAGACATTGGAGATTTTGGCTAAAAAGGAGGAGAGAATCACGAAGTGGACTCTACTATCTCCAAAAAAGAGGAGACAAGAATACCATATTCTTGCATACGTGGCAAACTCTCTTTGGCCCTTTTCTTAATCCCGTGATTAACAAAAGTGCATTTTTTGAAGCGTTTTCGGCCCTAATGACATTGATATTTGAAAATACCTTTGCTCCCTGGAGTCAGTCAAGCAACTCATCTATCCTAGAAATTGGATATTTGTTTTTCATTGTCACTTGGTTTAATCCTTGGTAATTGTTACAAAGGCGAAGTGTTCCGTCTTTCTTTTTCTAAAATAAAACTGGGGCTCTGCATGGTGAATTACTTGGTTTAGATGTATCCCTGGTCTAATAGCTTCTTGATTTGTTTCTTTCAGCTCAATGGCTTTAGGAATTGACATTTGGTAAGGCCGATGGGGGCATTGCCTGGAATAAGTTGAATTTCATCATCTACATCCCTTATTGTTGGGAGATCTATTAGGTCTTCTAGAAAAACATCCGCATATTATTTTAGCCAAGATACTTTACTATCCTACTTAGCCTTGTTGAGTTTAATTAGATAGACGGGTAATCCTTCCTTCTGTCCTTGTGACTATTCAAGAGACTTTAGCTAGCTGAACCTTAGGGTTTCCTCCTTCTCCCTGAGTGGTTAATTGTTCTCTCCTTGAGCTCTAGAATGTGATTGGGCCCTTTCTGCAATGGATATGGGCATTACTTGGAATTAGCCAATCCATTCCTAGCAAACACTCATAAGCCCAAGGTTTATAATTCCAAAGTTCATTTTGGAAGAATTTCCATCCAAGCTAAATTCTGCCTTGCTAGTTTGTTGTGTTGATAGAACTTCTTTGCCGTTTGCTAATTCCACAAGCATTCTAGGTGCGAGAATTGTGTTTATGCCTAGCCTTTTTGCATATTTTGGTAATACGAAAGAGTGGGTACTTCCACATTTAATTAAAATTCAAAAGGGTTTACCTTGATAATCTGATGGTGTTTGAATTATTGAGAATTGGCAATTTGGACACTTCTTATTGAGAGTGGCATGTACTCTAGCTCTTTCCATGTCGGATTCCATCGTGGGATGTTTATCATTACTGATCTCCTTTAGGTTTTTTGGAGCAACCTTTCCCCTGGCATCTTGGCTTTGCCCATGAAACTGACCTTGGCCAAGATTCTGGCATTACCTCTTGAAATGTCTTTGTTTCTTGGAATAGAAACACCTTGGAGTCTCACTGCTCCTCCTTTGGGTATAAAGCTTCCCACCGCATTTGATTTCACCTCCTTTGTTTGGTTTGGTTGGTACTGTCCTTGGGCTCTTTTTGCATAACGTTGGAAGTTGTCCTTATTTTGATTATTTCTCTCTCAAATTTTTGCATTTCTTGGCCTTTGTTCAATCTTTTGAACTATTGGAGTTGCTCCAATCAATGCATCTTATAAATCCGATAGTCTCATTGATTCAAGACGCATATTCAAGGGTGGATTTAGGCCATTGCAAAATTTGGATACTTGCTGTGAAACATCCATCATAGGTGCATATTTTGGAAGTGTTACGAATTTGGAGTAGTGGGCTTCAAGGCTTAGGCTTAACTGCTTTAGATTGAAGAACTCATTCATTTTCTCGACTTGATATGTGGGTGGAAGATATCTCCCACATAATACGTCCTTAATTTTGTCCCAAGTGATAGCGCCTTTGGGCGTTCTTTGGTTCTTGCACCATTTCATTTTCACCAAAGATGGGCATCTCCTATGAGTTTTAGTTTAGCGATCATGGCTTGATTTGACGGTGCAGTCACCTGCAACAGTGAAATAGTCTTCCATAGATTCTATCCATGTTTCTGCATCAGTTGGAATGTCCTTTCCTTTACCATCAAACTCCGATGGCTTGTACTGCTTGAGAATAAATTTGTTCTAGACTTGGGCTTTTGTAGTATTAAGATTCAGGGTGACATTCTAAGAACTATACAATTTTATGATCAATTTTATTTCAAACCATATTCAAAATATATATATATGTACTTGCTTACTCTACCTCATTAATTTAGGGACAAAATTATGTACTACTTGTCCTTCCAATAATGATCAGGGTTTATATTTCAAAAGAGAGTTTTGAATTTTAATCAAGAAAAAATTCTATCTACTATTTTTTATTTATCAAGGAGACAAACGGATGAACAAAAATAATTATTTACATTAATAGGAAGAAAATACATTATTCAAGTAGTTCACGAGATTATATTATTCTTGGAAAAGATTTTTCTACCACAATCTAGGCATGGCATTGCAATATATCCATCGCATAGTAATTAGGATTTTGAGAATAAATATCCAAAAATCTATATTTCAGAGAAAGACCAAGTAATCCATCTTTCTTGTAGTTGGGGCAATTGGAGGGTCCTACAACCATGACTCAATTAGCCAGTATAACCCTTGTAACTTCCTCATAGATGTACTGATTTAGTTGGACCTATCACCCTCTACTAAACATATTTAAGTTTACTATGGCCTCATAGAAGAGATAAATCTTGGCAATCTTAAGGGCTTCCATCCACCTTAATCTCTTTAAATTATTATGGAGGTAAGCAAGACAGTTTGCATCAATGTGACAATACCCTCTGCTTAACATCCATTGCCTTTCGTAATCTAGGGGTAAAGGGTTGTATATCTGATCTAATATTTGCATCATCTGGTTTCTCCAGCTAAAGCTAGAGGAGTGCTTTGCTGACATAAACATAACTTGAAAAATCAAGAGTCATTCCCAAGGTTCCTCTTTCTGCCAAAAATCAAGAACATATATCAACAAGAGAAGATTTCACTATTTAAGAAAATGTTATTTTATGCTATAAATATAACTAATTTTATTTACTTGCATCACGTCCTACATCAACATGTGCTTTGATACCAACTATAATGTGTCTTTCCTTGCGATATGTTCTTAGTAGCCCATCAAGAGATGTCCTAGGAAGTATCGTCTAGGATTTTGATAAAACCCTCAGAATTTGCTAACTAGGCTTGCTTGAGTCTACCTTGTAATGGAAGTTTGAGCCGCTCCCACGAGAAAATTGACCTGAGTTTTTCTAGTCAAATCTATTACTAGCGGCTAATTAGTATTAGCTGATTCTAAAGTGATGTGAATCGGGATTTTTGGTTTTCTAATGGTCCATCAAGTGCAATTTTTATTCCTTTCTAGGAAAGCTCTCAGCTTATCGAGACCACCCAACCATAGGTCTGGATTTGTGAGAGGTCCATCCTTCCACTTCCTTCGAGAGAGTAGTTTTAGTTATGTAATTACCTATCACTTTAGGTTTAACATATAAGAACAACTTCTTTGAGTTATCTCTTGATACAAATTTGTTACACTCCCTTAATTCACAACACAAAAACAAAGTGAAGCAATTTCTTCTTAATAGTTTCTTTCAGAAAAATGACATTTTACAAATATTTTCTTGTTCAAATGTATTATTCTCTCCAAGTTACGTTCCCCAACTAGTATTGGAATTGCTAGGACACAGTCTAGAAATTGAAGGGTAGTTGGCAGTTTGTAAGAGCCTAAGGAGTTTGTGACTAGAGCCCCCACCTACTACCCTTAGCTCCTCCTATAGTTCCCTATGACAAGACCTTTCACATCATGATTGGTCTATTCTCACTAATGCGAAATAAAAGAAGAAAACATCTTGGAGTAGGTTTTATTCACGCTGGTCTTGGGGAAGCCTAGCGCCATTAGGAACACTACCTCAGTCGGTGTTTTGTGCTCACTGGAATATTGCCTCAGTCATCGGTGATCTGTACTCATAATTCATCCATCTTTTAGTCTGATGATTTTTAGAAAAGATCAGTACCTAGCTTGGAATCACAAACATCTTTATTTCGAATGCATCATACTTAAACTTCTAAGAGGCTTGTTTCCAAGACAAATCTTTTCTTTCCAAAAATTAATAATATCGGGACAAATTAGCATAAGTGACAAAATTAGTGTAAGTGGCAATACTGAATAACCTCGAGACAAATTAGCATAAGTCGAAAAATAACTTCGAGATAAATTAGCATAATTGGCAAAATAGATTTGAGACAAATTAGCATAAGTGGCAATATCTTTGAATAGTCTTCTTGGACTCCATCTTCTTTGGGGATTAGTTTGGACTAAATTTAAGTAATATTTTCTTACTTGAGGATAACTTCCTTAGAGTGTTGTGTGTCTTTGCCTACAATAAAAGAAAATCTTGGTTAGTTTAATTACGAACAGTATCATTTGGCAATTGCATCTCAAGGTCTCTTATATGCTGAGGATTAGCATCCATGATTACCCATCGGAGATTTTGTTTGATCAACACAAAAATCAAAAATATTAAATCTTTTGGGGACACATTACCTTCCTTGTACTTGCTTAGGTTCATCTTGTATAAACCCAAATTCGCGGTTAAGAATTTCTCAAAGAAATTATATGTCAGAATCAAATAAAATCTTATTTTATGCATGTAGCTTCTGTTGCCTATTCATGGAATAAAGGCCTGCTAGTTTTTTTTAGTTAAGAAAAATAGTACATGAGGATCCATGACAGTGTTGTGCCGCTACGCGCACATAGTGTAAAAAACTCTAGAAGGCATTGTCATTCAGCTTTCTTACTGATCTAGAGAGACAATGCCATATTAGTCATTAATTTCATTGTCCGTAGTGTGGATGGTCCAAAAATATTAGATTTTTGGACAAGTTTAGTCAATTTTTGATATTTTAGATATTATCTCTTGTAAATATTTAAAAAACTGTAGACAACTTCTAGAATAGGATGACATCTAAAAGAAAGCAAGTGGCTTTTAGCCATTTTTGGAGGATTTTATGTAAAAAGAAGGATTCATGAAATCGCACAACGCGCGATCGCAGTTTTCAAGCAATGAACAGCACTCCGAATTGGGAGATGAAGAAGAAGTGATCTGTCGGCGAATTTTGGCCAGGTGTCATAGTATTTTGCTCCCCTTTCAAAGCCAATGGAAGCATCAGATTGGTAGTCTGAGCAGCAATATAGAGTACAGTTTTCAAGCAATGAACAACACTCCGAACTGGAAGATGAAGGAGTGATCTGTCAAAATTCTGGCCAAGTGCCATAGTATTTTACCCCCCTTTAAAAGCTAATGGAAGCATCAGATTGTCACTCAAAGTAGCATAGAGGAAGATATTGTTTTATGTATGTTTTTGATGTACAAGAGATTTTATCTTCTTAGAATGCAAAAATAATTTGACAAGCTTCACCTCTGTGAGTATTCTTCTACATCTTCTATTTCTTTCGACCCCTTCTCTTTTGTCTACTCCTCTCCCTAAATCTCCCTTCTCCATGATGTCTCTTACCCCCCCGCAGTAGACTTTCAACCCCTAATGCTCCAATAGTGTGGTGAACCCAAGGTGAAAGTCAGCTAGTAGGTGTGTAAAGATGGGGGATTCTGTAGGTTCAAGTGGTGGTGATACTTTACAATAGATGATTACTTTGTTGCAGCAACAACAACAACAATAACAGTTGTTGTTACAACATCAGATGAAAACTTGCAAGAAGTAGAAAGATTTGATTCCTTAGTTGTGAATGCATTGGAGGCAATGGGACAAGAATTGTAGTTTAATGGTTGAAATGTTTCAGCCTTCATGTGGTTGTATGAAGAAAATATGTTGTTTCATGGGGTACTACAGTATGCATGGAGTCAGTATTTCTCCCGTTTGGCCATGCATGCATTGCATGACCCGATTGATGAGTTACATAGAAGAGATGTTGATTGGGTAGCTTTTAAGAAAGCTTTGACAAAAGATTTTTTCTTGGAAGATATAGGATTAGTAACTAAAAAGACATTTACAAATTGGATTGAAAAGCCCAATAACGGGTTGGCTACTACAACTTTGCTCTATGAATATGAAAGTCAGTATAGGCAGTTGGATACCGATGAGCAGCAATCATTGGAGAGTCAAAAATTTGATTTATTTCTGAAGGCTACAAATCTTGCTTTGTAGGAGAAGCTGACAGATCGTTTTAGAAGATGCCTCTTCTAAAACGAGACTAAAATCAGATTGGGCTAATGTAACTAAGGTAGTGCGTATGTTGATAAAGAGAGAGCGGATGAAATTAAGGTGGGGTATAGGCACCACACCTGCCAGTGCTCAGAAGGAGGCTGAAATTGCATCCAAGGCACCTATGGCTATGGCAAAACAATTGGCTATACTTGTTGGTACAGCTCTTCAAGGTGATGCTGTGGATGAATAAATAAAAGACATGCGTGATTTGAGGCTGAATTTGACAAAGATCTATGCAAAGGTTTAAATTTTGGATGCTAAGGTAGAAGACAAGGCTCAGGCAATAGCCCAAAGACAATACAAAGAAGGATACAAGAGGAGATGCAATTGGTGTAATAGTTTATACCATGAAAAGTGAGATTGTACAGACTACCATGAAGCAAAAGCAGAAAGATTAATCTTTTGGCAAGACGGTAAAATACATGTAACAGAAACTAGTCTTCCAATAGAGCCAATTTTTTAAAATGGTGGCATGCAAAAGAGGTTGGAAGATATGGATGCAATGATAGCATTTGTTGCCATAGATGTAGAGCCACATATGGGTTGAGAATTGAAAGGACTGATGAAGCTTGTAAAGGAGGCATGGCTAAAGCAAAATCTTGCATTTGGATACAAGCATTAGATTGCATGGAAAAGGGCAAAACATGAAAGTCTAAATTGACTAATGCACGTCAGAGTATACAAGGGAGAACAGGATGAAGTGCACCAGTGGATTCATTCTCAACCTATGCTTATTTGACTGAGAGTCATATAATCAAGAAGCTCTTGTGGAAGAAAGGAGAAGAACAGATGAGGACACAGTTGATCCTTCCTCTTCAAGCCCATGAAAACACATAACACAAAGTGAAATGGAGCAACACAAAGAGGCTAAAAAAGCCATACTTGAGCATGCTATGGAAGATGCATCTCAAGAGAAGAAACAAGAAGGAAAGAAAAGGGGCAAGCAACCTGATTACAGGTTACAATCAGATCTTGAGACTGCCACAAACCTTTAAAAGGTCTTGGAAGATTGCATACTTGGTAGTAGAGTGGAATTCACACTTGGCAAAGTTCTTGGAATTGCAAAGCGTGAATTTCATGATGTCCAGAGAAGCCACCAGAGATGCCGCGACTGATTTGCCTGGCCCTCGAATGATCTTGCTTCATCCCAAGCCTTTGGTCGAATTGAAAAGAGGGGAAGATTGCTAGAGTTAATTGCTGAATCTCTGGAGCTGAATTCATGTTTTTTGGTACAGAATTGGAGATGCCAAATTGGGGAAACTATTGCACCGTTTTTTTCTAAAAAATGGGGGAGGGGGCGGTGGCCAAATCATCATCATCTTGCTCTATTAATCTTCTTCTTTTTCTTCATAAAGCTAAAGCTTTGAAGCTTTTGTGACTTATTCAACTTGCTAAGTTTAAAATGTGTTTAGTCAATCCATAACTTACTAGTCATAACTATCATGCATATGGAAATCCTCATGTAGAGATATTCACAGCCGTATCAAACTCAAAAGATATCGTGTTTACAAACTTTGGACTATTTTGTTTCAAGACTTTCTCTGTTTAATGGTCTAGAATCCTTCAAGTAGAATTTCAACAAGTCGAGAAAATTTGAAATTAAATTCAGGATATCACATCCTCTCACCCTTAGAGGGATTAAGATGTCCTCATCTTGAATGAAATTAGGGATATTGTTTACATAGCAATTCATGGTCAATACAAGCAACATCCTCTTCAAGCTAGTCTTTCCACTGGACGAGATATACTCTAAGGGTTTTGTTTCTTAGAGTCTTCTCCCACATGTCAAGTATCTTTTTTGGTTGAAATTCGATGACTCCTTGACTAGGCATTACAATTTGTTGGTCGTTAAGTAAATGGTCTAGGCTGGGAACATAAGCTTTTAGTAGACTGGCATGAAATACATTATGTACTTTCAAGTTACTAGGGAATTTGCAGCTTGTAGGCCATTAGTCCTAGACACTTTAGCACCTTATATGGCCCACAATACCTGGGACTTAGCTTCTTCAATTTCCCAAAAGATAATGAACTTTTTGTTAGGCGAACTCATAGAAAACCATGTCACCTTCTTTGAAGATGCGTTCTTGCCTTCGTTGATCGGCATATGCCTTTGTTGATCCTTGGCAGCTTGAATATCTTGCCTTATAGCTTTAACTTTCTAATCCATTTCTTCCAAAATTTGCCTACATGCTTCTACCACTACAAGGATTTGAGCTAGTAGCGACGCCGATTAGCGGCGTCGCTATTGGCGTCGCTAATAGCGTTGCTATTTGTGTCACAAATAGCGATGCTCCATAGGGAAAAAAAACGGGCCGAAATCGAGCGCGGTTTTCATTTCGCGTTTGCGGCTTGTGTATTTTGAGAGCGAGAGCGAGGGAGAGAGCGACCGTCGTGAGAGAAGGAGAGGAAGAAGACTTGCCGCCGCCGCCGCCGCCGCCGCCGCCGTTGTTCGCGAAGGAGAGGAGGAGCCTTCATCGCAAAGAGGAGCCGCTCCACAATCGCCATATCTCATCAGTGAGTCTCCCTCTCTCTTTCTTTTACTTGTTTAAGGTTCACTTTCTCTTTTGCTTGTTTAGGAGAGGAAATGAGAGAGAAAGAGAGGGAGAGGGAGAGAGAGGGAGAGAAAGAGAAAGAGAGGGAGAGGGAGAGGGAGAGGGAGGGAGAGTGCATTCTATCTCTCCCTCTCCCTTTTGCTTGTTTAAGGTTTAAATCACTTTCTTTTTTGCTTGTTTAGACGAGGAAATGTGAGAGAAAGAGAGAAAGAGAGGGAGAGGGAGATAAAGAGAAAGAGAGGGAGAGGGAGAGGGAGGGAGAGTGCATTCTCTCTCTCCCTCTCCCTTTTGCTTGTTTAATGTTTAAATCACTTTATTTTTTGCTTGTTTAGGAGAGGAAATGAGAGAGAAAGAGAGGGAGAGAAAAACAGGGAGAGGGAGAGGGAGGGGAAGGAAATGAGAGAGGGAGAGAAAGAGAAAGAGAGGGAGAGGGAGAGGGAGAGGGAGGGAGAGTGCATTCTCTCTCTCCCTCTCCCTTTTGCTTGTTTAATGTTTGAATCACTTTCTTTTTTGCTTGTTTAGGAGAGAAAATGAGAGAGAAAGAGAGAAAGAGAGGGAGAAGGAGAGAGAGGGAGAGAAAGAGAGGGAGAGGGAGGGGAAGGAAATGAGAGAGGGAGAGAAAGAGAGGGAGAGGGAGAGGGAGAGGGAGAGGGAGAGGGAGAGGGAGAGGGAGGGAGAGTGCATTCTCTCTCTCCCTCTCCCTTTTTCTTTTGGAGAGTGTTAAGATATATTGTGAGAGGGAGAGGAAATGCGAGAGAAAGAGAAAGAGAGGGAGGGAGAGGGAGAGAAAGAGAAAGATAACATATATTGGAATGATAGCATATCCATGATTATGGTAATGGTATCCACTTTACTTTTTTTATGGGTACCATTACATGGACTCCTTAAGAGGGCTAAAAATTAGTCATACGCTTTATAAAGTCTAATTAGGAGATTTAAGATGCACGATAATAGACTTATCGATAATGGTATGCAATGTGCTTTGCCATGGGCCATGTACATTGGTGACTCTTTAAGATGGCTTAAAATTGGTCATGTCCTTCATAATGTCCAAGTATGGGATCTAATTGTGATATGCATAATTCATTATTTTTGTATTAACTTTATAGGCATAACAAATTAGAAATCATGCCAACTAGTCAACGGAAGGACTAAAAGAAAATGATACCCTAGCTAATGGTCATTATCGTGATGATGCACGACATGTTTTACAGAAGCTTGGCATGGACTACAATAACATCCATGCATGTATCAACGACTGCATACTGTTTCAAGATGAATACGAGACTATGGAGACATGTCCAAAGTGTGGTGCTCACAAGTATCGATAGGACTTGCAAGGGCAAACCATCCTTCAAAAAGTTCTCAGACACTTTTCGCTCATCCCCCGGATAAACCACATGTTTCGCACGTCCAGCATGGCAAGCTTGACAACATGGCATGTGTAGAATAGGTCCACGGATGGAGTTCAACGAATATCAGCAGATTTTCGCCCATGGAGCCACATTGAGTCTACCTTCCCAGGCTTTGCGCGAGAGCCAAGGAATCTTTGGCTCGGTCTCACAATGGATGGTGTGAACCCATTCGGTCTGCGCTCAACTTCTTATAGTGTGTGGCCTATAGTGCTTGTCAACTACAACATCCCTCCATGGCTTTCTACGAAGAAATGACATCTCATCCTTCGCTTGCTCATCCCAGGCCGCTACAAAGTAAAAAATATGGACGTGTATCTTCGTCCATTAGTCGATGAGCTTAAGATTTTGTGGGAGGAGGGGGTCACTGTGCAAGATATGAGCAGGCGCGATGGTTGGCGGTCAACCAACATTCGAGCCATTCTCATGTGGACGATGCATGACTTTCCAGGATTGGGAGAGTGCTCAGGTGAGCAGACCTCCATTCTCGCTGGTAATATCTATATTTTATCTCATTCAATCAAGTATTCACTAGGTCGTGGCTCGCCTTACAAGTCTGGTTACCTCAGGTTATCATGCATGTCCATTGTGTGGGCCACAGTTAGACTCCCGAAGGTCACGAACCATGAAGAAGATGGTATATCAAGGACACGCCGATTTCTTGCTGGAGAATCATGAACTCAGGGAAGGTTTTCTTGGATGACCTCCAACATGTATGAACGCCGCAAGCTGGTACGAGCTGAAAATGGTGAACCCGGAATCACATCCAAATGGAATGTGACAGTTCTCTGTTTTCTACGAGTTGCCATATTGGACCCACTTATAGGTCAACCACTTGTTGGATCCCATGCATATTTTCAAGAATGTGGGCAGCTTGCTATGGGATCACATCACAGGGAAGAGAGACACTATAGGGTCACGAATGGATTTGAAGGAGGTAGGTAAGATGGAGGCGCTTTGGCCGCAGTCGAGTGCTGAAAGGGGAGTGCAGCTTCCTCGCGCTCCTTGGGTTTTATCCACCAAAGAATAGCGCATTGTGAAGCAAGTAATCAAGTCTATCTGCACTCCGACGGGTATGATGCATTCTCTCAGGTCCGCATTTTCTAAAGATGACCAATTGTCGGGGCTAAAATCCCATGATTGGCATAAGATATGTCAAGTTTGTGAACAGAATGGGTTGTAATTAGCGTGGGCATTTTGCAATTTGAATAGTGGCCATTATTCATAATGCTTTCTCATTTGTGGCAGTTTGTCCTACCGATCGCAATCGCAGGATGCCTTACTCCAGAAATTCGCGGGGCCATTTACAAGTTATCGACTTTGGTGCAATGGATCTCACAGAAAGAGATTAAGACGTCCTCTATTGAATCCGCGAGGCGGGGAGCAGTGGAGACGGTCTATCTCTTTGAGAAATACCTTCCCACTAGCATGCTCACGATACAAGTCCACCTTCTTGTGCATCTTGTGGACGAAGTAGAGATTGCTGGACCTGTCCATACGCGATGGATGTTCTTCCTGGAGCGCTTCATGAAAACCCTGAAAGGCTTTTGTGCGACAACGAGCTCGGCCAGAAGGTAGCATGGCCGAAGGTTGGTTGGTGTCAGAGGCGTTAGTGCATATCTCACAATGGCTACCAACGGTGGAACCAGACAATGAAATGCTATGGACGCTGAAGAACGATGATAGACTGACTGGAGATGTGGTGGTTGGAAATGGGGTAGAAAAAAGAATGGATGCCTCAATGGAAGAGAAGGTGAATCGCTTTTGTATGTTGCACCATGCCTCCATAGAGACGTGGCTCGCCAAGTACCAGATTGCAAGGCAAGATCGAGAGGAAGCGTGAGCTGAATTCCAATGCAATACGCATCATCGACCGATTCGATATCCCGAAGGCATGGAGGAGATGCCACAGTTTATGTCAACACGATGGTTGCATGGAGCCTTGACCGCAGCATCCAACGAAGGGACAGAGGTCTCAATGGAGGAGTGGGAGTTCTCGAGGGGATGTAGTCCAAAGGTGATGAGGGGTTTAGAATATGTCGTATCTAAATTTTATATGCGACATCTAATTTGAGTGTTTCAATGTACAGTACAAAATATATAGTGCAGCATGGTCGCGCGGACGACATTTTCGTATGGAGCGTATTGACAAAATGCGCTCCACAATGGACTGTGGTGTCATGGCAAGGTTTGAGCAAGAGAGCCGGCGACGAGCAACGGATCCGAACATGGTTGTGGATGAGATGGAGTATTTTGGAAACTTGCAAAGTATTATTACAGTGGATTACCGTAGCTTCTCCATGATACTATTCGATGTGTAGTGGTTCAAAGTGGTACTTGGAGGAGCTGGAGCAACAGTTCGACGAGGTCCATCTGGATTTCTCGAAATAGATTCCGAAAAAAAATGGACGGATTTGCGCGACACCTTTGTGTTGCCGGCCCATTGTGAACAGGTGCATAGAGTCATTTTCTTGCTAATTGTAATACGACATGGTTTATGTCACAATGGTTTGAACTCGCTTTGTACGTGTTTGTGAACAGGTAATCTTCTATCCAAACCCCCGACAACCTCGATGGTGGTATGTTATATCTTCAACTCCTCGAAGTGCGAGAGTATATGATCAAAGCGATGTTTCGGGCATAGATGAAGATAATATGCAAATAGAGGGGTCGATATTACAAGGGGTGGAGATCGCCGCAAGCTTGGAGCCTGCATTGGCTAACAATGATGGAAATACAGGAGTCCAAGAATTTTTTGAGAACGAGGCAGACTCATTCTTTTGTGGTGACATGTCTATCGACCTTCCAGTGTATGCAGAGTTGTGTCAGGAGATTAACATGGGACCATAGGATATTTCATTCTTGGAGAATTGTAATACTCAATTTGTTGTTTAGATCTTCCATAAAGATACATAAGATATGCATTTTAAGAGGGATTTTTAAAAAATGATTTATATTACTGTGCTTTGTATAGTTTAAATTGATTATTCTAACACCGTTTTTTATCTGTGCAGGTGACATTTTCAGGATGAGTCGAGGGATGAGCGATGAGGAGTTTCAGGACATGATGGCACGCATGTCTCCAAACCAGCTCGCGAGATTCAGAGAGATGGTAGACCAGGAGCTGTCTCGTTCTTTGTCAGGGCGCTATGCTAGATCTGCTTCAGCGCGATCAGATGCTTCAGCTTCGAGCAAACGATCTCGACACTCATGACTTGGGCCAGAGGGAGGGACTGCATCAGGATCAGGGGGATGCTGCTGTGGAGACATAGATGTGGTGTCTCCGTCTCGTCGTTCAGCTGGAGCTGCATCACCTCCAGGATTTGTCACACCTGTGGGGACGTCTACTCCAGTTACTCCGGCTTTTTCGCAGCCGTCAGCAGGTGGCACCCCTTTTGGTGGCACCCCTTTGAGTGCCACTTCGAGAGAGGTTACCCCCATCGGTACACCGGATGTAGA
Source organism: Lygodium microphyllum (assembly GCF_053477565.2). Classification (NCBI taxonomy): domain Eukaryota; kingdom Viridiplantae; phylum Streptophyta; class Polypodiopsida; order Schizaeales; family Lygodiaceae; genus Lygodium; species Lygodium microphyllum. The sequence goes on from NC_141142.1 coordinate 72,773,054, forward strand.
GGAGTCTCCTGGATATACCCAGGAGCGTGAACGGAGATGGGAGAGGATCCATCTTAGGCAGACTCCTAGGGGTTATGAATATCTGGTTAATAGTAGGTCAGGAGCCATCATCATGAATGATGAGGGGAGGAGGGTGATGGCTCGCATGAGAGAGTTGTGCTAACACGTTTTTCGGCACAACGTCCTGGATCATTGGAAGAACATACCGGAGGGGAGCAAGGACTGTAAAATATTACACGGCGCAGGGAACAGAATCTGAGAAAGAGATAGAGAGTACACAACAGATAAGAGGAGAATCAGTAAATTCTTTAACTCCAAACAACTGATACAAAGATGGCTCTGTCCACCCGTGCGCTTCCACTGTGTGAAGCTTAGATGGCGATCTAGACAGAAGATAGGTGAAGAGCTTAAGGCTAGCTGGAACAACTCTGACTGGGTGAAAGATAAGTGAGTGATGGCTACGAAGGGGTTTAGCTTTTATAGCCCACGAAGGTCGTTAGGTCGGCCTGCTGACCCGACCTACCATATGAGCCTCTACTAGTCGGCCAGGGAATATTCCAGGGAATATTTCCTTTACCGGACCCCGGACCCCACAATAGGGACCCCTTTTAACTCCCTTACACCGCAACTCGATGCAATGCACCTCGAGTTGCTACCAGCTTAACCACTCCGTCTAACCCAAAGATTATATCCACAATGGTCACCTTTTTGCCATCCAGTCACATAGACCTCATCTGATATACAAGTCAGGACTCCACCAATGTCCGGGCTCACACTTGGCTTCTCCTCATAATGGGGGCCTTACAACTTTGAGCACCATGGATCATTGGTAGCACCTAATGAGGGTGGGGCATTGATCATATCTAACAAGGACTACATAGTAGCATCCTTGCACGAGGATTTTCCGGTGCCAGTCGCAGTAGATAGATTCTCTACGGGCTGGATGATGGATTGGATGCGTGCATACATGTCACATAGATGATCCGACGCACGCAAGGCAATCAAGAGTGGGGCTGCAAAGCCCGAGTGGTTAGATGCAGACGACTGGCGCCGACTGAGGGAGGAGGCTACAGATTTGCCAGGACGTTGGAGTCAGCAGCGGGAGGTGGCGAGGGCACGACTCGAGGCCGGAGTGGTCCATCATCTTGGGAGTGGTGGCCACAAGACATATTTGGAGGACTTTGTAAGTTTCTCTTTTGTTTTGCTTGTTTGTTTTTTTTGAAATATTCTTTGTACTGACAATCATGTTTCTAACAGTTAGCATTTTGTTTTCTTTGCAGCAATCCATTACAAATCGCGATCCGCAAGGCCTTGAGACTCGATATGCAGAGATGCACGGTCTCAATGCATTGATCGACCGATTGTATAGACGCGGCGGCCCTGTAAGTCACTCATCTTTCTTGTCCATAGTTACCATGAGATATTTGAATGCATTATTGTATGGTGGATTGATGTGTTGTTTCTTTTTCTGCAGAATCCGTTCGATGCTCCTTTGCGGCGGGATGAGCTTTCAGGGGACGAGGATTTGTAGCTTGCCCTTGGATCCTTGGAGCTCACACACCTTTATTTTTTAGTCGCCTGATCTATGTATACATTTTCTATATATTAGTGATATCCTGTCATGATTGTACCAATCGCATTTTATGCGATCATGTATTTATTTCATGTATCAGTTTTATGATTTCAGTATACATTCTTTTTGTTTGCAAGTGCTTTGTATATAGTAGTGCAGAAACTATTTTGTATGGCTCTCATATAGCTGCCCTGCCACAAATTTTTTTTTTCCCTGTTATTTGCGTCGCAAATTTACTGCTTGCATCGCTATTGGCGTCGCTATGTGCGTCGTAAATTTACTGGTTGCGTCACTATATAGCGACGTATATAGCAACGCCAATAGCGATGTTTCTATGGCGTCGTCAATAACGACGCTTTTTGCAATGACGGGGGCAAATTTTGTTGTTTGTATTTTCGTCACTTTAAACGTCGGTATAAGGTCTATATCTTGTAGTGTACCCATAAGGTAGGATCAGAAAAATTCAATGGTGTAAGACAATCTTGCCCGTATAGTTCCTGAAAAGGAGTCACTTGAATACTTTGATGGTATGATGCATTGTAGGCAAATTCAACTAAGGGTAGGTACTAGATCCACTGTTTGGGTTCCCTATTACAATAAGCCCTCAGTATGTCCTCAATGACTTGGTTGACCCACTCTGTTTGACCATGGTTTGGGGATGGTAAGCAATACTGAAGCAGAGCTAGGTTCCTAGAGCTTCAAACAAACTCTTCCACAAGTTTGAGGTGAAGAGAGAATCATGATCACTGATGATTCTTTGGGGTAATCCATGCAACTTAAAAATTTCATTGATGAAAAGCTTGGTAATATCGGAAGCCTTGTAATTGGTTTTTAGAGATATAAGATGTGTAACTTTTGTTAACATATCAATGACTACCATTATGGAGTTATATCCTCCTTGTACTAGGGATAACCCAACTATGAAGTACATGCTAATATACTCACATTTTATTTGAGGGATGTCAAGTGGCTAGAGCATCTTGACATGCTCAGCCTTAACTCATTGATAGTGTAGGCATTTGGTGACGTACTTGAGTACATCACCCTTGAGTCTTTCCTAGTAGAAGCTTCTTCTGACAAGAGTCTTAGCATAACCAAGATGTCCTGAAAATGGGGAAACATGAGCTTTCCATAGTATCTTCCATTTCAGTTCTTAACTTGATGGAATACATAGTCTTGTCTTGTAATAGGAAAGCTCCTCATTTATGGAAAAATCTTGATACTTAGTCTTGAGTTTGGGACTTGAATCCTTGATGAAAACTTCTCTTTACAAGTTCTGATAGCTTGGATCCTTTGCTACCTCTTCTTTAGGTATTTCTATGAGAGGCTTACTGGGCATCGAAATCATTGTAGCAAGAGTTCCATCCCTAGAGAGTTCTTTTGGGATTACTACATTAAGGAATGATTTATGGCTTAGGGCATTTGCAATAACATTCTCCTTGCCTAGATTGTACTTGATTTCAAAGTCGAATTCTTGCAAGGTCTCAATCCATCGACGTTGTCTCATATTGAGATTTGGTTCAGTAAAAATCCACTTTAAGCTTTTATGATTAGTGACTAGAGAAAACCTATTACCAAGCAGGTAATTTCTCCATAGTTTAAAGGTATGTATTACAACAAGTAATTTTAGATCATGTGTGCATACTTTCTTTCGTGGATCTTTATTTTTCTTGAAGCATAGGCTATTGGATGTCCTTCTTACATAAGCACACAACCCAAAGCAAGAGATCTTGCATCAGTTATGACTTGGAATTCTTTGCTGAGGTCGGGTAGCCTTAGGATAGGGGCGGTTACCAAACTTTGCTTAAGCTTCTCAAAGCTAGATTGTTCAACAAATCTCCTTGTAATGGAGACCTACTTTTTGAGAAGGTCAGTGAGAGGTGTAGCGATTGAGGCATAGTCATTAATGAATACTGTATACCAATCTGTTAACCTTAGAAAGCTTCATACTTCCTTCACCATTGTTGGGGGTGGCCAGTCTTGTACATCTTGGACCTTGGTAGGATCCACTGAAATGCCACGTTCTGATACTATGAATCCTAGATATTTAATCTGCTTCTTGACGAAGGCATGTTTTTTCTTTTTAGCATACAGTTTGTGGGCTCTCATTGTTTGAAGAACTACTCGTAGCTATGGTCCATAGTCTTCTTAATTCTTGGAATATGTTAAGACTGGGTACTTCCATAGTCGATTAAAATTCGAAAGGGTTTACCTTGATAATTTGTGAGAATTGGGGATATGGATCCTTCTTATTGAGAGTGGCATGTACTCTAGCTCTTTCCATATTAGATTTCATTGTGGGATCTTTATTGTTAGTGATCTCCTTTAGGTTTATGCCAGCAACCTTTCCCCTAACATCTTGGCTTTTCCTATGAAACCGACCTTAGCCAAGCTTCGGGCACTATCTCTCTTGAAATGTCATGGTTCCTTGCAATAGAAACACCTTGGAGTCTCATTGCTCCTTCCTATGGGTATAAAGCTTCCCACCACATTTGATTTGGCCTTCTTTGTTTTGTTTGGTTGATACTGTCCTTGGGCTCTTTTTGCATAACCTTGGAAGTTGCCCTTATTTTGACTATTTCTCTCCCAAATTTTTGCATTTCTTGGCCTTTGTTCAATCTCCTAAACTATTGGAGCTACTCGAATCAATCCAATGGCCTTATTGATTCAAGACGTGTATTGAGGGGTGGATTTAGACCATTGCAAAATTTGGATACTTGCTGTGAAACATCCATCGTAGGTGCATATTTTAGAAGTGTTACGAATTTGGAGTGGTAGGCTTCTAGGCATAGCCTTAACTACTTTAGATTGAAGAACTAGTTCATTTTTTGGACTTTATATGTGGGCGAAAGCTATCTCTCATGTACCGTGTCCTTAATTTTGTTCCAAGTAAGAGCGCCTTCAGGAGTTCTTTGGTCCTTACACCATTGTTTTCTCCAAAGACGCGCATCTCTTGTGAGTTTTAGTTTGGTGATCATGGCTTAATTTGACAAAGCAGTCCCTGCAACAGTGAAATAGTATTCCATAGATTATATCCATGTTTCTCCTTCAAATGGAATGTCCCTCCCTTTACCATCAAACTCCGGTGGCTTGTACAACTTGAGAAGAAATTTATTCTCTTAGGCTTCTGTAGTATTGAGATTTGAGGTGACGTTCTGAGAATTATGCAGTTTTATGATCAATTTTCTTTCCAACCATATTCAAAGAAAAAATGTGTTTACTTGCTTACTCTATCTCATTAATTTAGGGACAAAATTATGTGCTACTTATCCTTTTGATAATGATCTGGTTTTATACTTCAAAATAGAGTTTTTATTTTTAATCACGAAAATAGTCTATCTACTATTTTTTATTTATCAAGGAGACAAAGGGATGGACAAAAATGATTATTTACAACAATAGGAAGATAATACATTATTCTAGTAGTTTGCAAGCTCATATTATTTTTGGAAAATATTTTTCTACCACAATCTAGGCATAGCATTGTGATACATCCATCACATAGTAATTAGGATTTTGAGAATAAATGTCCAAAAATCTATATTTCAAATGAAGATCAAGTAATCCATCTTTCTTGTAGTTGTGGCAACTAGAGCGTCCTACAACCATAACTCAATCAGCCAGTATAACCCTTGTAACCACTTCATAGATGTACCAATTTAGTTTGACATGTCACCCTCTAGTGAACATGTTTGAGTTTACTCTGGTCTCATAGAAGAGGTAAATCTTGGCAATCTAAAGGGCTTCCATCTGCCTTAATCTCCACTACAACAGAAACGAGGCATAGACCCACATGTTAGACGCGCAAAGTCGGGCGCGTCTATCACAACGTCTATATACGCGTGTAAACGTGCGTGTAAATAGACGCGCACTTTGCGTCTATATATCCGCGCAAATAGACGCGCTTATACACACAAAAATAGACGCACACGTCAAAATTCAAATCATACTAAATCATTTCTTTTCAAACTGCGCCTTTCCTTTCCTACGTTTTTTCCGGTTCTGAAGCTTGAGTTTAGCCGACATGCAGTCTCTTCATGCCTCACCTAGTCTTTTCATGCCTCACCTTCTCATGACTCACCTCTTCTTTCATTTCAAACACACAAGAAGGGAAAAAGGAAAGCCAAGGAGAGGAAGAAAGAGAGAACAAGAGAGATGAGAACAAGAAGAAGCAGCAAGCAAGCAAGCAAGCATCAAGGGAGGGTAACTTACCAAGGAGAGGAAGAAGGAGAAGGAAGAAGCGCCACCACCCGCCACACCAAACACCCAAGGTGACTCTCTCTCTCTCTCTCTCTCTCTCTCTCTCTCTCTCTCTCTCTCTCTCTCTCTCTCTCTCTCTCTCTCTCTTTCTTTCTATCTTCCTCTCTCTTCTCTGTCTGTGTATTTAGGATTTGTGATTCCATTATGTATTGCATTTTGTAAATCAATAATGGCGGCCGTCTGCTAAATCAGCCGACCAAGCGCGTCTGATAGCGCGTCTACATCTCAATGTAGACGCAGATATAGACGCGAAAAACGTTTCTCTGGGGCCGTGTCTTTGAGCACATGTGCGGGCTCATGTGCTCTGCAATGTACACGCGAGGATACACGCACTGATAGATGCCCACACAGACGCAGGTATAGACACGCACAGAGATGCAGGTATAGACGCACACAGAGACACAGGTATAGACGCTGTATGTAATATGTTTTATCTACACAAGGTAATATGATTTTTCTTGTGTAGATGTGGAATCTTGGATCCTCCAGCACCCCATTCAACAAGGAGCAATTCATGGGGAGATGACCAATTATCTTGGTCGCCCTCCCACTACAGATGAGGTTTTCAGTGTGATGTCTGGGACACCTATCACATCTTTGCCTACACAGGGATCAGCTAAGGTACATGGATCGGACGAAGCACGTACATCTGCAGAGGAACGTGTATTGAGTGAGGTAGAGGGTAGTGCACGTCGAGGGAGGAGGGAGTGGTGCGGGAGGACGAGGAGGTCGAGGGCTTTGTGGGGGTTGCCTAGGTGGTGGCTCTTGATCACCCTCACCGGAAAATGAGAGAGGTGAGCCTCCACAAATATACTACTCTATCACTGATGTTGGTGGTATCTTGCATGACTTCGAGGGGAGGGAAGTGATAGCCTACTTAAGGAGTGTTGTGTATGCCACATACAAAGATTGCATGATTCCCTTCAAGCACCAAAAAAATGGTTTGTGGCAAGAGGTGCTGCGGGCAGTACATAAAAGGTACCCTAATCCCGAGAATTCACGATTCTCAGATGATTGGAGACGGTCAAAGGTGAGAGACGTGCTTCATAACAAGAGGTCTCACCTTATGACGCGCGCCAAGGAGTCATTGCGAAGACAAGAGCAGGGGCGCCCTAGATATGGCCAACCACCCAATTGCCACCGCAAGGAGTGGAAAGAGGCCAAGAAGAGAGCAACAGAGAAAATGACAAGTCGCCAGCATGCAGAGGCGCGACGTATCCAGATGGCAACCATGGGATCGTCGCATTATGGATCGGGTGGCAGGGAGTCATGGGAGGCTGAGTTTGTAAGTATTATTTGATTTTTTTTAAAAATTAAATTTTGTAATTTGTTTCACTTCATTATGTAGTGTGTTTTAATACGTTGTATGTTCAAATTGTTTTGTAGTTCCATATCGTTGGTAGGATGCCTACTCCTAGAGTGGTAGGCTACCATCGAGGTCATAACCGGGCATCCACTTGGCAGCATTTCTACGAGGAGGGACTCATCACGGAGGAGCAATATAATCGTGCCATGAGGATTCCACCACCATAAGAGGTATGTTTTATTTTTTACATGAAAAGTATAGATCAATATGATTTATTGTTTGTAATGGTATTTATATACTTTAATCCTTTGTGTAGGTGAACCCTGATGCAGTTGAGGATAGCAAAGGGGGGATTAGTAGTAGCGGTGGCGGTAACGGCAACGGTGGTGGTAGCGATGATGATGCCTCTTCTGAGGAGATATAGAGGAGCCCCATGCATGCATGCCTCCCCTTGGCTTGTAATTTTCATTTTTGATATGTATTACTTTCAGCTAGTGCTTGCGACCATGACCATGCTTGAGGTCACAAGCACTAGAACTCATAATATAAAAACATTTCATCTATATATATGAAATTTCGTGTGCTACATACATTATTTTTGTTTTCAGTATCCAATCTTCGAAATAATCTTTCTCTGTTTTCCCTAAGTATACAATTTGATGTTGATGGGGGGGAAAAAAACCAGAGAGCATGTGGCTTGCTCTCTGGTTTTTTTTTCATACCTCTGTTTTGCGCGTCTATCAGTGCATCTAAATTGCAGGATAAATGCGCGTCTATTCTCGTAAAAAACTTTCAGAGTAAACGCGGTTTTAGACGCGCAGATACACGCGTGTATAGATGCACAATATGAATATATCCACTTTTTTATAAATATGATTATATATTTACGCAGCGCGTTTATATCTGCGTCTATAGGCGCGTCTAAGTGTGCGTCTACTTCTACCTATAAGCACACTTTTAGACGCGATTTTGTAGACGCATTAATAAACGCGCCCGACTTTTTTTTTCACAATTCAAATATTACGTCTACAAGCGCGTCTATGGAGCCTTTTTGTTGTAGTTCTCTTTGAATTATTCTGAAGGTAAGCAAGACAATTTGCGTCAATGTAACAATGCCTTCCTCTTAACATCCATCACCTTTCGTAATAGAGGGGTGAAGGGTTGTATATCTAATCTAATATCTACATCATCTGGTTTCTCAAGCTAAATTAGAGGAGTGCATTTCTCCCATAAACATGAATTGGAAAATCACGAATCATTCCCAAGGTTCATCTTTCTGCCAAAAATCAAGAACATACATCAACAAGGGAAGATTTTACTATTTAAGAAAATGATATTTTATGCTATAAATATAACTAGCTTTATTTACTTGCATCATGTCCTACATCAACGTGCGCTCTAATACCAACTGTAACATGCCACGCGAGCTTTCTTTGGTGGTATGTTCTTAGTAGCCCATCAACAGATGTCCTAGGAAGTTTTGTCCGGGATTTTGATAAAACCCTCGAAGTTTGCTAACTAGGCTCACTTAAGTCTACCCCACAGTGGACGTTCCGATCACTCCCACGAGGATCGACGTGAGTTTTTCTAGTTAAATCTATTACTAGTCACTAATTAGTATTAGCTGATTCTAAAGTGATGCGAATCAGGATTTTTGGTTTTTCAATTGTCCATCAAATGCGATTTTTATTCCTTTCCAAGAAAGCATTCGGCTTACCGAGACCACCCAACCATAGGTTTGGATCCATCCTGGGTTCCATCCTCGCACTTCCCTCGAGAGAGTGATTTTAGTTATCTAATTACCTACCACTTTAGGTTCAACATATAAAAACAACTTCTTTGAGTTATCTCCTGATACAAATTCATTACAGGCCCTTAATTCATGACACAAAAACAGAGTAAAGAAATTCCTTCTTAATAGTTCCTTTTAGAAAAATAAACTTTACATATATTTTCATGTTCGAAGGTATTATTCTCTCCAAGTTCCATTCCCCAACTAGTAATTGAACTTCCAGGACAGAGTCTGTGAATCGAAGGGTAGTTGGTAGTTTGTAAAAGCCTAAGGATTTTGTGACCAGAGCCCCCTGGTATCCTCACCTCCTCCTGCCGACTAGAGTTCTCGACAACAAGACCTTTCACATCATGATTGGTCTATTCTCACTAATGCAAAATAAAAGACAAAAACTCCTCAGAGTAGGTTTGATTTACCTGGCCTTGGGGAGGTCTAGGGCCATTAGGAACACTGCCTCAATTGGCGTTCTATGTTCACTGGAATATTGCCGCAGTCTCTGCAATCTGTACTCAATCATCCATCTTTTAGCCTGATGATTTTTAGGAAAGATCAGTATCTAGCTTGCAATCATAAACATCTTTATTGTGAATGCATTATACTTAAACTTCTAAGAGGTTTGTTTCTAAGATAAATATTTTCTTTCCAAAAATTAATAATATCAAGATAAATTAGCATAAGTTGCAATATCTTTCAATAGTCTTCCTTGGCTTTCTCCTCCTAGGGGATTAGTTTGGATTGAATGTAAGCAAGAATTTCTTACTTGAGGACAATTCCCTTGGATTTTTGTGGGTCTTTGCCTGTAATAAAAGAAAATCTTGGTTGATCAACACAAAAATAAAAAATACTAAATCTTTTAGGGACACACTACCTTCTTTGTACTTTCTTAGGTTCATCTTGTACAGACCCAAGTAACCCCTTGGAATTCACAGTTAAGTATTCCTCAAAGAAATTATATGCAAGAACTGAATAAAATCTTATTTTACACATGCAGCTTTTGTTTCATGTTTATGGGATAAAGGCCTATTAGGTGTTTCTATTTAAGAAAAATAGTACCTAAGGATCCATGGCAGGTGCTTGGTTGATGGTATTCACGGCTTCGTTTGTAATCCCCATACTCACCATTCTGTTTGTAGTAATTGTGTTTGCAGTGTTATTGGCAACTCTTGCCTCCGCAACCTTCGTAGCTTTCTTCTTCGGAGCCATGTCTTTAATCGCAAAAAGGGGAATTTGGCGAAGGAGCTTTGGGGTAATTACATTGATGGAATTTTGATTTGACAAGGGGGGAAGGGAGGGAAAGGCGATCACCAAGAATTTCAAGAAAATGAGAAGAGTCTTGATTACACATGGGAATAGGATAGAAGGGATGGAGGAATTGAATTTGAGAGCTCGCGGAGTATCCTCCTTGTCTTCTTGACGAGAAATTTCCGTGCTCATGCTTCTCTTGTCCCACTCCCTCTTGCTCCATACTCCTGAGAAGGGTCTCTCCTCTCTTCCTCTGACTACTCTCATCAACTGCTCCCCATGCTTCTTATTTATAGCTAAATTGGAGAAGAAAGGTTGTGGCTAAGAAGAATAGCTCTTTATAGAGGGGATCTTGGAAAAATCAGCAATCTGAAGCTTCCAAGATGTAATCTGATGCTGGTGATTTGGTCTTTGAGGTCCAGAGAGGCTGTTAGAGATGCTATGACTGATTTGCCTAGCTCTTGGACTATCTTGCTTCATCCCAAGCCTTTGGTCAAACTAAAAAGAGGCAGAGATTGCTGGAGTTAATAGCTAAATCTCTGGAGCTGAATTCAAGCTTTTTGGTATAGAATCGGAGATGCCGAATTAGGGGGAATATTGCGCATTTTTTTTCCAAAAAGGGGGGGCAGCCAGATAATTGACATCTTCCTCTCTTAATGTTCTTCTTTTTCTTCATAAAGCTAAAGCTTTAAAGATTTTGTGACTTATTCGACTTGCCAAGTTTAAAATGTGTTTGATCAATCCAAAACTTACTAGTCATAACTGTCGTGCATATATGGCAATCCTCGTGTAGAGATATTTATGATGGGATATTTATAGAAGAGACATTTATTCACTCTTCTATAAATAACCCTAATCTATATTCACTCTTCGATAAATAACCCTAGTCTATATTTTTATTAGAAGAGACATTTTCTAGGATATGTATAGAAGAGTGTTTTCTTTTCATGATAAAAATATATATAGTGACTTGACAACCACTATAAGGCATGTATTATGTTGGAATCTGACAATTGAATCCTTTCAATCCAACAATCATCTATTGTCAAGGAAAATGACTATGCACTTTCTATACTATGGAGTATATAGATTGGTGTGATATGAACCTCAAAGTCTGCGAGATAGGATTGACATATCCCAATAGAAGAAATAATCCATAAGTCCACAAGTCACTATAGCAAAATGTTCTCTTGTAACCCCCTAAATCACATTGAAGAAGTAGAGCAAATGCATAAGTATTCTATTGTAACACTCTAAATCAACAAAAGCCTTGATTATGTTGCATTTTTTTAAAACTTGTACATATGTTGATGTATGGTCTTATCAATGACAAAATATTATGCATTTTTTGTCTTTCCTAAAAGGTAGTGTTACACGAATCCTGTGGTGCAAGAACTTCCTTGAGCTACTACACCAAACACACAGAATACACACAAGAGGAAGCTCGCTTAAGAATATAAGAAGAGAGATGGAGACCAAAACGTTTTCTTACTAGTTTTTCTCCCTACTTCATTTATCTAAAATATACACAAAGTATAAATAAGATACAACATAAAGAAAAGCGGCCTACTAAGTCAAATATTGCGTAACTGACTATAGTAATCCATTGGCATTATAATTATGCTAGCTATAGATGGGTGTAACTAACCATTGTCACGTGTTGAGCTTGTCATCTCAAAGTTAGGACATGCACAACATGTCCCTAAATGAGCCAAAGTCATTAGCAATAATTAAGTCTAGAAGGTAATTTGTTATGAGGCAAAATGATTTTACGTAACTACAATAAATAAAAAATCATTATCAAAATATATAAAGAAAAGTATTGTATCTCTTACAGTTTTAAGTATAATAAGTGGTAATAGAAATGTCGCTCTATCTCCTCATAATGTGGGAATATCTTTGCATATTTTGTAAGAACATCTAGGCTCCTCTTCTCTCTTTTTTAGTATATGGTAAAATGATTTTTCTTGACTACCATAAGGAAAAAAAAGTGCTCAAAAGATAGAACAAAAAATATTGTGTTGGTTACAATTCTAAGTATAATAAGTGGTAATATGAGGTCCATCCCTCTATCCTCTCTCAATGTGGAACTATCTTTGCATCTTCGTTAAGTACATTTGGGCTCATCTTCTCTCTTTTTGACTATTAGGGTCTCTCTTATCTCACAAATCATGTGGTGGGGGGACTTGCTTGAGCTATTGCGTCAAACACACACAATACACAAGAGAAAGCTTAATCAAGAGCACAAGAAGAGAGATGGAGGCCAAAATTTTTTTCTTAATGGTTTCTTCTTCTTCTTTCAGATACAATACAATATACACAAAGTATAGATAAAATACAACATAAAGAAAAGTGGCCTCCTAAGTCAAACAATGCACAACTAACTATATTATTCCATTGGCGCTATAACTATGCTAGCTGTAGGTAGGTGTAACAAACCAAATATAAATAGTGATAAGTTTGTAGCCATGTAAGAGTCATAATGACCACCAACATGCTAAGTATAGGCATACGAGTCCATCTAACTAGGTAGTGTCAGAGGGATTTTAGTTTAAAGGTCGTATTATCCATTAGGGATAAGAGAGAGAAGGAAGTAGAGAATAGGAGATAGAAGAGAAGGAAAAGAATAGGCAAGAGATTCAAATAAATCCCAAGAATTCTCGAAATCAAGTTCTCTTCGACATGTCCATACATCATGAATAAATCATAAAACCTTATGTCAAGTCTACCAAAGCCTTTACACAATATAAAGACAAAGGTCAATGACTCAAACTTTACACGTATTACATGTAAACTCTATTGTACATCCAAGACAAAGAGTTCAAAAAATCCAAATGTCGATAGGTTTAGATGATTTCTTGATAGAAGAAGCCCAAGTACTTCCTCCTGGAGCACTATGTATTGATAGAACTTGAGAAGGGAAACAAAAGCCTTGTATGGGACTCAAAACAACTTCAACCTTGTGTATTCTTAGTTATTACAGTAGTCATAAGCTCATCATTTTATGGCTAAACTCCAAGAAAAATGGTTTTTGGATTACCTAGACATAGTCTACTACTACTTGGAAGCAATCTCCAAGCATTGGATCTCCCTATTTGTTTGACATTTTGTCCTTTTTATTATGCTAACTATTTCAATTTTGCAATTAGAAGGTTTGATAGAGACAATAGTTTCATTTTGTGTTTAAAAAGGGAAAATTTCCAAGTTCAAACCAAATTCTAACCATTTCAATACCACTATTTAGCGAATCAACTCAGTGAAGGCTCATCTATGGCAATAAATTATCAATTTACTCTTGGCTATACTGTAGAGTAACAAATGACTAATTTCAAGCGCATACTTTAGATAATTGAACTAATTTAGATAGAAGGAAGTTGAGCTTGTTCCTTTGCATCTAGTTATCTATTCATTGCATTATTTCAAATTCAAATCCTATTTTATACCTATTGAATCAAAGGTGGAGGTGGAAGAGAAGTTGCACTCCTTGTAGCAACTATTTGCTCCTCTGGCATTGTAGCTAGGAATTTCTTAGCTATAGCCACTTTTCTCTTTGAGGCCATCATGAATTAAATATTCCAAATGTCCTCTCATAACAATGTATTCTATGGGTGGTAGAAGACTTGCTAGTGATGTGTAGGTAGTGTACTTCTCCTATGAGAATTCATTTTTAGATTTTTACTCGCGACTTTCATGGTATTGCACTCTCTTCACTAAAACAAGCTAAAACTAAGCATTAAATTGTAGGATGGAGAGAGAGAGAGAGAGAGAGAGAGAAACTAATTTGACTACAACTAGAACATGGATGATTTCTAGCCATAATACATTCTAAATTTAGGGTATTTTTAAGGAATTAGCTAGAAAAGTGAGAATCTTACGGGGCATCTTTTAGTCTCTTACAACACTTCAAGCATTGCTTTCAACTTGTGGGTTGATAAGGGTCAATTATTCAAAGATATGAATGATTTAAAATGCTCTAAACTCAAGTTTATTACTATTCGCTATTATGTACTATTGTGATAGTCTTTAGTAGTTCCATTTGCCTTACATTAGCCTTTGTGCCTCTAAGATTTCTATTTTGGGTTATGGACTATTGTTGGGCTGCTTAGTGACTAGTTTACTGGCTACACAAAGGAGTAATAATGGGAGAGAAGAGAGAAAAAGAAGTTCAAATGTAATGAGTGTATGCTTTCTCAAGCAAGGGGGAAAAACCGAGAGAGAACTATACTTGAGACGAGATTTTCTATGAGGTCAACCCAAGAAGCACCATTTGGTAACAAAATCCTCATTGCATATGTATAAACAATTGTACCTATTGGAGGAAACCTTTGAATTTTGAGCTTGTACCATCAAATTTCCCTAGAAGATTGAACTTTGGTTTTTTTTCTATATTGACCATAAATGTTGCTAGTAGTTAATTGACCTCATGCTTGATGTAGTCTTGTCCCTTGAATTTCTTTAAGTTGAAGTTATAGGCCGTGCATAGCTAAGCCCAATTTAGATTGTGGTTGGTTTTCTTGTAGCTTTACAGTACTCTCTTGAAGCTCTTGGATTTGCTATTGTATGCTTTGTAAAGAAGGAACAATTCCTTTCGTCAAACTCCATCACAACTAGGCAAGATTCTGGTAGGAGGGGCTTCCCAAACTATTATGAGAACGGTAAGTGTTCTTTGAGAGTGAGAAGATTACAAGGCTAGAACAAGGCAAGACCAAAACAAGCAAGACTTGATATAAGACAAGACTAGAATACGACAAGACTAGAACAAGACAAGAACTAGAAGAGGCCTTACCTTGTAGGAGCTGCACAATTGGTGTTGGTAAGATTGAAGGGCCTATAGTGCAAGACCCCTATTTATATTAGAATTGAGGGTAAGGAAAATCTTTTTGATGATGACATCATTGATGACATAAGCATCATTAATATAAGCAATGACATAAGCAATGCTGATTGATGCTATCCTCTTCTAGGACATTGCAAAGAATTATGTAGAATCCTCTAGTACTTTCTCAAATTTGCTAGAATATTCTAGAATCTTTTTGAAACTTCATAAAATTAGAGGATGTACCTACTTATATACAAACCAAGGGATGTCCTTGCTTGAGCGTCTGCTACATTACTTGAGTATGTGTTACACTTACTGAGGTAGAATATGTACAAGCACTGCTTTCCCAAGAGTCAAATAGTGTGGTATTTATTCTTGTGGATAGCTAGAGCTTAAAGGATTGCAAGTGGATATACTAAAGAAGAGATATGATCTCAGCTCATTAGGGAATTTCGGGGTTAACAAGACAATCAAGTTTGTTTCAAGGAATTTTTGATAGCCACAAATATGGAAACTAGTTAAGGACTTTATATTATTCTTGTGACATGCAATCAAGCTAAAGTCCCTTGTCATTGACCTCATGGCCTTCTTCCTGTATTACCTATTCCAAGTAAGCCATAGTCATCTTTATCCATGGACTTCATTGTCGAACTACCTTCTTGTAGGCTGTATGATTCCATCTTGGTGGTGGTTTATCGATTCACAAAAATGTCACACTTTATCCCAAGAACCAAAAGTATCAATGGGGATGGCACAATAAGGCTCTTTCTAAAGTAGGTTTATTGGCCCTACAAGTTACCTAATGATATTTTATGTGATCATGGCCCCCAGTTTATCTCTAGGTTTTGGAGAAGCCTCTTTAAACTTCCTAAAGTACAAGTTAATATTTCTTCTACCAATCACCCATAGAGTGATGGTGGACAAATAGAAAGAGTGAATCAAGTCTTGGATAAAACCTTAGATGCACAATCAGCTATCATCAAGACAAATGGGTGGATCTATTACCCCTTGCTGAGTTTGCATAGAATAACTCGTCCCATGCCTCCAATTAATTAACACCCTTCTTTGCTAATTATGGTCAATACCCTAGGATAGACAATCATGTAAGATCATAAAAGTAGAATCCAACTCATACACACTCAACTCAACACCTCTTTGTTGATATTCATAAAGAGTTGCAAGCACATATCAAACACACTCAAGAGAAATGTAAAGTTTTGAATGCAATACACATCATACCGAATTGGAGATTAAGTTTTGCTTTGTCAATGTGATCTATGTTCTTCTTACCCCTCATAGAAATTGGATTATCAAAATGACTTGGGCCCCTTGCACGGTTTTTCACCAAGTAAATCTAGTCACATATCATCTCTAGCTTCCCACATCTATGAAAATCCATTGTGTATTCCATGTTTCAACCTTGAAGCTATGATATACATCTAGTATCCCTAGAAGGATACCAAAGCCATCACCTCCAGTCATAGTTGAATATCACCAAGAATATGATGTAGAAAAAATCTTGGATTTGAGAATTTCAAGAGGCAAGTCACAATATCTTATCAATTCAAAGGGCTATGATGCAAGTGAGTGAACATGGGAACTAGATTCACATCAAAGAGCTCTTGTTAAGGTTTGTGAATTTCATCTTCAATGCAAAAGCACACCACTGCCCCTCGTGGAACTTAGTTCTAGAAGGAGGGTAATGTAACATTTGGTAAGCAATGTAATGGACACTCAAGCAAGGGTAGCCCTTGGTTTGTATGCAAACTAATATAGACCCTAATTCCATGAAGTTTCTAGAAGATTTTGAAACATCCTCAATTTAGAATATTCAAGAAAGTATAACATGATTCTAAAAAGGTTCTAGATAGTTCTTTGAAAATATTTGGAAGACACTTGCATCAATGCTTACATCAACATATCTTATGTGATCATTTGTGACAATTATGCTTATGTCATCGATGATATCATCATCTAGAAGATTCCCCTTAGCCTCCTCAATTCTAGTATAAATAGGAGTCTTGGCCTACAAGCTCTTCAGTCTTGCCAACACCATTTGTGAGGCTCTTGTGAGGTAAGTCTTGCCAACACCTCTTGTGAGGCTCTTGTGAGGTAAGTGGTAGTCTTGTCTTGTATCGATTCTTGTCTTGTAATCAAGCCATGATCTTGTGAGCATTCTCTTGTAATCAAGTTTTCTTATAATCACGTTATCTTGAAATCAAGTCTAGTTCAATTTCTCTTTCAAGTTCTTCTCTTATAAGTTGTGAGAGCAATCTCCTTGCCCTCAAAGAGCACTTTGGCGTGCTCATAATAGTAAAAGGTACTATGTGAATGAACTAATGTATATGTTCATTGAGCCCCATAAACTTAATGAAGACATAGTATAGATGTTTACATGCCATGTAAACCAAATTGCTCGTGTCTTGTTGAGCAAAGTCCTCACATGAGCAACTTGGGTATTGTGATGCAATGATAAAATAGGTCAACCCATGTGTTATTGAGCCTTCTCTCTTTAAAAAGTAAACATGATCGATACAATGTGCAATAATGATCTATTTCACAATCTCTACAACCATTGAAATTTCTCTCTATCTATTCATTCTGGAAACTCTTTAGATAAGAGCTCCTCCATGATACAAGCTTTTCATTTCTCAACAATGGCCACTTATGGCTTGGAGGTGGCCTATCATCAAGAATTGTAAATATATTCACAAGCTCTTCATTCTCTATACAAATAGATCCACTCTTTGCATGCTTGCTTTCTCTATCTTTGTTACCATAGTTCGTTGAGTAATCTCCCATGTTGCTAGAGTGTCATCCAATGCTCCCACTACTAAGCTATCCACCTTTCCTAAGTGGAGAATATTACTTCCATGAAACCATATAAATTATCATACTATCCTATCAGAAGCATAACATCTCCTTCCTTTGAAGCATAGTGTAGGAATTCCTACACTTGCATTCTTACCAATTAGGTTAATTAGTTTCCCAGATATAGCCTTTGTGAACTTTAAGAAGCCCAAAACAAGTCACAACACTAGCTACTTTTGTTCTTCAAATGACCAAATGTGTAGGATAGACCGTACTCTCTTCACATATCTTCAGGACTATTTTTTTTTCCATTCGTAAATTCTACTCTCCTCCATCTCCTCTACACCCCATTGTTTGCTAATGGTCTTTGTTAAATATATTAAGTATATGGTTATATGTTGGTAGAATCACTCTTAGGTCTATATTACTCCTTTTGCTTCTAATCAAGAAGATCACATCAAGTCATGTACAACATGGATATTCAATGGTCATATTGTTAGAAGGAATGAAGATGACATAGGACACATATGACTTGCAATGTGGACACTCCACTAAAAATCACAAGTGTTTACAATGCAAAATCGGATCTTCCTCTTCATGAATCTTTAGTATCAGAGTATAAACATCCTTATAAATTTTAGTTGTGAGAATAGCTTGAGAATAATCAATATTAGGATCATGAATCTTGACTTGTTATCTTTTCATGGCAACTTTGTATGCTTCCTTTCCTTTCCATAAGCACCATGGCGACTGTCCTGCTTTGGAGTTATTGCAATGGACTAACACACAAAAGGGTGCTGATGATAAGAGAAAGTCCATGTAGAAGATGAGAGGAGGTATTCTATAGAAGCACATGTTTGGCACCTTTGAAAAAAAAACAATTCATTGATTGCTAGAATTGCTTTGATCCAATGGCATTTAGGATAAAGAAAAAGTTGATGTTATCAATTAGCTGCTACACGACTGAGGTCAGTATCTTCATCATCTTCTTCATCAATTGTTGGTCACCTTGTCCTTTCATCTTGCAATTCTATTGACCACACATTGATTTCAATAGGTCTCTATCTTTAGCGACTTTCTTCAAATCATGGCAATAAGTTTCTAGTCACCCTAGAGCGTGATGATAATAAGGTTGTTAGAGCCGATGATACACAATAGAGACATCAACTACCTCCCTTAATAAAAGAGGCTTCCTCTCCCCCATCATTTACTCAATTCGGGACTCATACTATAGAATATCATGCTTGTTGTTAGATTAGATCATCAAATAGAATCACAACTCTGTGTGCTTTGCAAGGTAGTACCACTTTGATGCAGTGATAGATAGCTTTCTTAAAAGGAAGGGTAATGGCCTCCCTTCTCAGATGATCTTCAAAAACACCCAGCTTCCAAGGTGATGATTGTGACTCCCAAGTATTACATCGCCATTGTTCCACCTTCCCCTTGATAGATGATGCCACCCACTAATCAATATGTAAAAACAATCAGGGAAGGAATCCAGAAGTGCCATTCCCCTCTCGTATTTTTGATTGCCTCCTTTTTCTTCCAAAGTGTAGCTCCTTTCTTTAAAACACTTCTAAGGCTAATAATCCCTTCTTGCATGCACCCTTTTCCATGAACCAACAAACAAGCTCCCCTTTTCCTTAAAGCCATGCATACTTTTTCCCCATGCCTAAAGTTCTCCTCCTTTGTGTCTCCTTTGTGTGCACAAAGCAATTGCCTTTGCTCACAACAATTTGGGCTTCAAAACACATGAATGTAACCATTGAAGAGGTTACAACAACATTAAGGCCTCTTTATTTTCCTTAGCCTTCTCATGGCCAACAATAGCCTTAGCTTGCAAGGTAAGGTTTTATCGACTCGATTGGAGAAAACTCTTATTTTGACACTAAGTCCCTCATAGTAAAAAAACTCTAGGGATAGCCTTGAGCTCCAAAATCCCTAGAATGTGTGAGATGAACAAACATCCTAGAAGTTACCCCATCACATGAATCATTCAAAGGTTTCACATACAGGAGGATAATCTACATGTCAACATATTCACACTATGGACCACTTGTATAACATATGTGTTGTACTCTCTCTTATTCTTAGTAGACTCATATGGTGAAGAAGAAATACTAGAGTTTTAGATTACTATCTTGTGTACATTCTCTCTATGTATTTTATCTTGTAAGAGCTCAAGGTCCCTCACTTTCCCCCCATCTTTTCATGGTATGAGAGGAGTGTTCAAGCAAGGAGCTGTGAGCTGCAAGCACAATAGTCTACAAGAAAAACCTACTATGGAGTACACTTGTGGAGATCTCTCTCATACAATCTTCAATTTACAAGCCACCTTTGCAACCTTGAAGTGCTTAAGAGAGTGTTATATGTTGAGATATCGAGCTCCACTCGTGATATGTTAGGGTGACCGTTGTGCATTTATGTCACCAACTTGTTAGCTGCAGATGCGGTTCGTACACCTCCCATGAATAATAGCTAGATGACAGTTATCCTTATCTACTCTAGTTCGTGGCTCAGTTAGTATGCCACCTTAGTTAGTTGAGTTTGGTTTGAGACCCATATATAGGGTTCTTCTATTTCTCTGTACTAGTGTTTTTTTTTTGCTTACACAACTAAGAAGATGAAAACTGTTTTCAGCCTCCATCTTTGTGTGTATTCCCCCATTTGTGCAAGTGAGAAAGCTACAAGTGAGACTCCTTCCTTCTCTCCCACAATCTTGACATGGTATTAGAGCCTGGTTCGTGGTAAGGAGCTCAAGAAAGCAAACCAAGTTCGCAGTGTTCTGGTAAGAGGACCAGTGTTGCTTTCATTTTTCGAGTTTGGGAGCAAGTCTCTACAGGTAGCACAGCCGGAAAGTGCAAGAGTGCATTGTCTCAGATTGAGACGCCCTTTGTGGTGTAGCAAGAGGGCAGTATATGTTGCGGGGGAGGGGTTTAGCCCTTGGTTGCCCTGTTTTTTTGATTCGAGGCCATTTCGGGGCCTGTTTTGGAGGTGGAAGTTTTCCGCATGCACTCAGGAAAAGGCCCTGTTTTTTGTTGTGCGACCACTATTCTACAGTTCGGTGAAAAGTTACCGTAGAAATTGCTTCGTATGCCTGTGCGCAGAGACATTGGGAGTTACAGAATCATCCTTGTTGCCTGTTGATGCAAAATCGTCACTAGGAAGTGACTGTGTGGTCAAATACCACTTTCGTCAATTTTGCAGATTTGCCCTTGTGAGGCGAAAGCTGTGTTTTTTTGCAGTGACAGAATTTTTTGCAGTGTTCTGTAATGGCGCCTGATTCTCTTTCACAGATTGTCACTGAAAAGCTTGACAAGAACAACTTCCAAGCATGGAAGTTTAGAATGACGAATTTCCTTATGGGAAAAGGATATTGGGAATTCGTTGCAGGAAATGAAGAAGAACCAGTTCTTCCTGATGTTCCCAATCAACAGCAAATGCAGGCATTTAAAGGATGGCATGAGAGAGCCAGAAAAGTTATGTACTAACTGTCTATCAGTATTTCAGTTTCTATGATTGTGCATATTCAGGATGCAAGTACGCCAAAGGAGGCATGGGATACTTTGTCAAAAATGTATAGCACAAATACGCAAGCCAGGAAAATGCAGCTCAAGCAAGAGTTGCACAATGTGCAAAGAGAAAGTATGAGCATCAATGACTACCACATGAAGGTGAAGAAGATTGCAGATGCACTTGCTTCCATTGGGTCGCCAGTGGAAGATGATGATTTAGTTTATGTGGCCTTGAATGGTCTAGGAAAGGATTATGCACAGCCAAGTCATTGAGGACATACTGAGGGCTTATTGTAGGGAACCCAAACGGTGGATCTAGTACCTACCCTTAGTTGAATTTACCTACAATGCATCATACCATCAAAGTATTCAAGTGACTCCTTTTCAGGAACTATACGGGCAAGATTGTCTTATACCATTGAATTTTTCTGATCCTACCCTACGGGTAGAAGCATGTAGGCAAATTTTGGAAGAAATGGATTAGAAAGTTAAAGCTATAAGGCAAGATATTCAAGCCGCCAAGGATCAACAAAGGCATATGCCGATCAATGAAGGCAAGAACGCATCTTCAAAGAAGGTGACATGGTTTTCTTTGAGTTTTCCTAAAGAAAAGTTCATTATCTTTGGGGAAATTGAAGAAGCTAAATCCCATGTATTGTGGGCCATATAAGGTGGTAAAGTCTCTAGGACGAATGGCCTACAAGATGCAAACTCCCTAATAACTTGAAGGAGATTTTTAAGCTGCATGAATTACCCCAAAGAATCATCAGTGATGATCGTGATTCTCTCTTCATCTCAAACTTTTGGAAGAGTTTGTTTGAATCTCTAGGAACCTAGCTCCGCTTCAGTATTGCGTACCATCCCCAAACCGATGGTCAAACAGAGTGGGTCAACCAAGTCATTAAGGACCTATTGAGGGCTTATTGTAATAGGGAACCCAAACAGTGGGTCTTGTATCTACCCTCAGTTGAATTTTCCTACAATGCATCATACGATCAAAGTATCAAGTGACTCCTTTTCAGGAACTATACGGGCAAGATTGTCGTACGCCATTGAATTTTTCTGATCCTACCCTATGGGTACAAGCATGTAGGAAAATTCTGGAAGAAACAGATTAGAAAGTAAAATCTATAAGGCAAGATATTCAAGCCTCCAAGGATCAACAAACGCATATGCCAATCAACGAAGGCAAGAACACATCTTCAAAGAAGGTGACATGGTTTTTCTATGAGTTCGCGTAAAGAAAAGTTCATTGTCTTTGGGAAAATTAAAGAAGCTAAGTCCCAGGTATTGTGGGCCATATAAGGTGCTAAAGTGTCTAGGATGAATGGCCTACAAGCTACAAACTCCCTAATAACTTGAAAGAACATAATGTATTTTATGTCAGTTTACTACAAGCTTATGTTCCCAACTATCCGAAACGTCTCTCGAGCTTCTTCGGAATCGATTTTAGTAGTTCGTTTTGCTTCATTAACAAGTATTGTTACTTGGTTATCGTCTATCACGGTGAAACCACTTATTAGTGCCATCGTAGAACACTGTTCATCATGACGTATTTTTGACACTTTCATATCCAAAGCTGCCTATGCCTTTGGCAATCACCTCGAAATTGCCAGCATCCCCTACCAAGCCCTGCCCTTCTTGCCCAAGAAACTGGAATACCTAGCCTAAGCCCTTGAAAAAAAGCTAGAATCCCTAAACTTTAGTTTACTACAAGCTTATGTTCCCAACCTAGACCATGTACTTAATGACCAACAAATTGTAATGCCCAATAAAGGAGTCATCAAACTTCAACCAAAAAAGATACTTGACATGTGGGAGAAGACTCTAAGAAACAAAACCCTTAGAGTATATCTCGTCCAGTGGAAAGACTATCGTGAAGAAGATGTCGCTTGGATTGACCATGCATCGCTATGTAAACAATATCATCCGAGGGCCAGGCGAATCAGTGACGACATCTCTGGCGGCTTCTCTGGACCTCAAAGATCAAATTTCCAGCATCAAATTGCATCTTAGAAGCATCAGATTGCTGATTTTACCAAGATTCCCTCCATAAAGAGCTCTTCTTCTTAGCCAAAACCCTTCTTTTCCAATTTTTCTATAAATAAAAGGCATGGGAAGCCATTGAGAGTAGTCAGAGGAAGAGAGGAGAGGCCCTTCTCAGGAGTATAGAGCAAGAGGGAGTGAGACAAGAGAAGCGCAAGCACATGAATTTCTCATCAAGAAGACAAGGAGGATACTCCGCAAGCTCTCGATTCAATTCCTCCATCCCTTCTATCCTATTCCCATGTGGAATCAAGACTCTTTTTGATTTCTTGAAATTCTTTGTGATCGCCTTTCCCTCCTGCCACCCCCCCTTGGTCAAATAAAAATTCCGTCAATCTAATAATCCCCAAGCTCCATCACCAAATTTTCCTTTTGGTGATCTCACAATTAAACACCATGGCCCTGAAGAAGAAAGCTACGAAGGTCACAGAGGCAAGAACTGCCAATAATGTTGTGGATACAATTACCACAAAACAGAAGGGCAAGTACAAGGATTACAAATGAAGCCGAACGAATACCATCAATCAAGTACCTTTTGTGTCGAAGCATTAGGGGTCGAAAGTCTACTCTGCAAGGGTAAGAGATAGTAGGGTGAAGGGAGATTCAAGGAGAGAAGTAGATAGAAGAGAAGGGGTTGAAAGAAATAGAAGATGTGAATGAATACTCATAGAGGTGAAGCTTGTCAAATTATTTCTACATTCTAAGAAGATAAAATCTCTTGTAGATGAAAAACATACATAAAACAATACCTTCCTCTATGCTACTCAGACTGCCAATCTGATGCTTTCATTAGCTCTAAAAGGAGGGTAAAATACTAGGACACTTGGCATGAATTCTACCAGATCACTCCTTTTTCATCTCCCAGTTCCGAGTATTGTTCACTACTTGAAAAGTGCGATCGCGTGTCGCGTGATTTCACTAATCCTTCTTTTTACATAAAATCCTCCAAAAATACCTAAAAGCCACTTGCTTTCTTTTACATGTCATCCTATTCTAGATTTTGTCTATAACTTTTTGGATATTTACAAGAGATAATATCTAAAATATCAAAAATTGACTAAACTTGTCCAACAATCTAATATTTTTGGACTATCCACACTATGGACACTAACATTAATGACTAATATGGCATTGGCTCTCTAGATCAATAAGAAAGCTGAATGACAATGCATTCTAGAGTTTTTCACATTGTGCGTGTAGTGGCATGACATCCACTCCCTCCTAACTTGCACATTGTCCTCCATGTGCCAAAGTCCTACTACGAATCTATAATGTCAGAAGAAATATCATCTGTCATGTCAATGTCTTCATCTTCTACCTCTTCTTCTTCCATATTCTCATGTTCATGCTCAGCAAAATCTTGAATGACTTTATACATCTCTAAAGTGTCAACATAAATAACTTTTTTTTCTGCCAAGCAACATTAATTGTTGCAGAAATTTCAGTCACTATATCAACATCAACTAGCCTTGAAAACAACCTTGAAGTACCTTCATTTGCAGCCATCAAACCATATGTCTTCAAATCTTTTTCAGCCCATTCTACATATTTCTTTTCAACCCTGCACATGGTTGAAATAATCTTAAAATTGCAAAGACTACATGCTGTACATTCTTGCAATCCAGACACAAACATAGTTTCCCCCTTTCTTGGAGGCATAATTATCTTCCTAAAGGCACTGCCACAGCCTCCAGTTATAGCAGTGCTGCCTAAAGACTCTTTAACTCTTGTGCATTAGGTGGCATAGGATTATCCGATAATCTTTCTCGATTGGAGGGATGATTCACACAAATAGTGAGAAATTGTACCACCTTTGTATTGTCTTTACTGCGAACCCGAGCATATGAAGTACCATCACCCAAGGCTTTTGTTTCCAGCCTTGATTCTGAAATATAGGGCTGCCCCAAAGTCATCGGATAACTACATGAATCCTGCACAAAAAAATGATATTTGTCCCTAACATCTTTAATAGTCACAGGTACATTCGAACAAGCCGCATAAAGATCCCTTGATGAATTGTTTGCTTTCCACATGCGCCATCCTAGATCTACATCAATCAGCCAACCTCCATTCTTATGCAAACTACGTGCCATAACATTGATTTCAAAACCATGATCCAAGAGAGCTATGCAATGCATCTCTCTTTCTTCCACTTTAACAATTTTCTCTATTATGGCATGAGCCCAATACATTCATGAATAATGATTGCTTGGAATAAAATAAGCATCTTCTTCTTCATGTGCTTATTGATGGACATCTCCATTATACATAGCCTTCTCTCTATTCTTAATACTGCCCATAATACCATTTTCAGCTGCAAGCTTGTTATCTATACTTCCATTTAGCCCATTTTTTAGCATCAGCTTGTTCTGAAACATCATTACATGCATCATCATATTCGCTTTGAAGGCGTTTCTCTATGTCTTTGTCAACCTACATCAATGCTTGCAAAACTTCACCATCAAACTATCTTTTTCATTTCAACATATTAATGATTGCATCATGAAATTCACGCTTTGTAATTCCAAGAACTTCGCCAAGTGTGAATTCCACTCTACTACCAAGTATGCAATCTTCCAAAACCTTTTAAAGGTTTGTGGCAATCTCAAGATCTAATTATAACCTGTAATCAGGCTACTTGCCCCTTTTCTTTCCTTCTTGTTTCTTCTCTTGAGATGCATCTTCCATAGCATGCTCAAGTGTGGCTTTTTTAGCCTCTTTGTGTTGCTCCATTTCACTTGATGTTATGTGTTTAGATGGGTGTGAAGAGGAAGGACCAATAGTTTCCTCATCTATTCTTGTCTTTTCTTCCACAAGAGCTTCTTGATTATGATCCTCAGTCAAATAAGCATAGGCTAAAAATGAATCCACTTGCGCACTTCATCATGTTCTACCTTGTATACTCTGACGTGCATTAGTCAATTCAGACTTTTGTGTTTTTCCCTTTTCCATGCAATCTAATGCTTGCATCCAAATGCGACATTTTGCTTTAGCCACACCTTCTTTACAAGCTTCATCAGTCCTTTTGATTCTCAACCCATATGTGGCTCTGCATCTATGGCAACAAATGTTGTCCTTGCATCCATATCTTCCAACCTCTTTTGCATGCCACCATTTTCAAAATTTGGCTCTATTGGAAGACTAGTTTTTGTTGCATATATTCTACCATCTTTCCAAAAGACTAACCTTTTTCCTTTTGCTTCACGGTAGGCTGTATAGTCTCAATTTTCATGGTGTAAACTGTCACAGCAAATGCATCTCTTCTTGTATCCTTCTTTGTACGGTCTTTGGGCTATTTCCCAAGCCTTGTCTTCTACCTTAACATCCAAATTTTCAACCTTTGCATAGATCTATGTCAAATTCAGCCTCAAATCACGCATGCCTTTGATTAATTCATCCAGAGCATCACCTTTAAGAGCCGTACCAACAAGTATAGCCGATTGTTCTGCCATAGCCACAGGTGCCTTGACTACAATTTAAGCCTCCTTCTGAGCACTGGTGGTGGCAAGTGTGGTGCTTGTACCCCACCTTAATTTCATCCGCTCTGTCTTTACCAACATATGCACTGTCTTAGTTACATTAGCCCATTTTAGAAGAGGCACCTTCTAAAACAATCTAATTTTAGTCCCATTTTAGAAGAGGCATCTTCTAAAACAATCTATCAGCTTCTCTTACAAAGCAAGATCTGCAGCCTTCAGAAACAAATCAAAATTTTTACTCTCTAATGATTGCTCCTTATCAGTATCCAACTGCCTATACTGAGTTTCAAATTCACAGAGCAAATCTGTAGCAGCCAACCCTTTATTGGGCTTTTCAATCCAATTTGTAAATGTCTTTTTAGTTACCAATCCTACATCTTCCAAGAAAAGCTCTTCTCTCAAACCTTTCTTAAAAGTTTCCCAATCAACATCTCTTCTATGTAACTCATCAATCCGGTCATGCAATGCATGCATGGCCAAACAGGAGAAATACTGACTCCATGTATACTGCAATACCCCATGAAACAATATCTTTTCTTCTTACAACCGCATGAAGGCTGAAACATTTTGACCATTAAACTACTTCAATTCTTGTCCCACTGCCTCCAATGCATTCATAACTAAGGAATCAATTCTTTCTGCTTCTTGCCAAGTTTGCATCTGATGTTGTAACAACAACTATTGTTGTCATTGTTGCTGCAACAAAGTAATCATTTGTTGTAAAGCAACACCACCACTTGAACCTACAATGGATGTTCATTGCAAAATTTGGATACTTGCTGTCAAACATCCATCGTAGGTACATATTTTAGAAGTGTTACAAATTTGGAGTGCTAGGCTTCTAGGCATAGCCTTAACTACTTTAGATTGAAGAACTCGTTCATTTTTTGGACTTGATATGTGGGCAGGAGCTATCTCCCATATACCACAGCCTTAATTTTGTCCCAAGTGATAGTGCCTTTAGGCATTCTTTAGTCCTTGCACCATTGTTTTCTCCAAAGACATGCATCTCCTATGAGTTTTAGTTTGGTGATCATGGCTTGATTTGATAAAATAGTCCCTGCACCAGTGAAATACTCTTCCATAGATTATATCCATGTTTCTCCTTCAAATGGAATGTCCCTTCCTTTACCATGAAATAGTGCAAACTTTAATTACCATAGTGTTATGAGGTAGTCGGGTAAGCTAGTGGTGTCAAAGTAGTGGTGATGCGGTTAGAAGTCCAAGAGAAGAGGTCGATGATGATGATGATGATGATATTTTTGTTGTTGTTATTGTTGTTGCTGCTACTACTGCTGCTGCTGCTACTACTATTGCTATTGATGTTGCTGTTGTTGGTGTTGTTGTTGTTGTTGTTGTGATGATGATTGAAAGCTTAGGCTTTCCAAAAACAACTTGGGTGCATGATTTTTTTAAAAAATAAATGAATAAAAAGGAACCAAGGGGGAGTTCACACCTTCTCTCCTAATTCTAGCCTTCCCTCCTTTGAGAGCCCTTTGCATGGTTTCCCATTCATCCAATTGTGATGGCTTCAAGCTCCTACTACCTTTTTGCAATTCCCATGCAATGTATGAAGTTAGAAGTAATGGAATTACTAAAAAATAAGGAAGATAATGATTTCTCATTCTTATCTCCTTTTCCCTATCTTCTTGAAATTGTTTTCTCCGATTTGAGTAAATAAAACATTAGGTATTCGTATTCACTTTCTACTGTGCATACCCTTTTGTAACCAGCCGGGCCTTATAGCATTCTAACGAACCATCTAACTTGCACTTAACCTTGTACACCCATTTGCAACCAATGGGGACTTTGCCTTTTGGCAACTCAACCAATTCCCATGTCTCATTTTCAGCCAGGGCTGCATACTCCTCATCCATGGCAGCACACCACTTATCATCTGTAACTGCATCATCAAAATTTGTAGGTTCTTTGTAACATGTCACACTAGCCATATATGCATAATGACGGGCTGAATAACCAGTCTATGTAAACCTATCAACTGGTTTTCTAACTCTCTCAAATCTCCATAACTGTGGCTCACTCTGAGCTTGCCTTTCATGAGGCGGTACATAACGACTCTGCCTTGCTCCAGGTGTCATAATATCAGAATCCCCAACTCACTATCCAAGCTATCACTGTTGGACAACTCATAACCTATAGTAAGTGGCCCTGTTACATCCTCAAACACTTTTTATTTTCCCTTATCCACTCTCCCCCTCACTGACATATCCATGTCAATGGACATAGGAGTATGACTCCACAACCGTCCTGACCAAGGACTTGCTATAGGTGGCCCATCACCTGTAGGACCACTCATATATGTACTCACTGTAGGTGTATTTTTAGCATTACTAGTGCTAGTTGATCCATCAATAGCCACTGCAATAGGATTACCATACCACAATGCCAGCTCATCAAAAGCAACATCTCTGCTAATCAATGTCTCATGTGTACAGACGGTACATAACTTGTAAGCTTTCCGATCTTGTGCATAACCAAGAAATACACTCTTGACAACTTTAGGATCTAATTTCTTCCTCTTTTCATCAGGAACATGCACATATGCAATGCTTTCAAATATGTTCAACTGTAAAATATCAAGTTTATGACCATACAACCTCTCATATGGAGTTACATAATGAATCCCTGCTGTACGGGTTCTATTCAGCACATAGACAGTAGTCACTACTGCTTTAGCCCAATAACCATTTTCCAATCTCTTCTCATTAATCATAGCTCTTTTCGATTCCGTTAGTATCCTATTTTTCCTTTCTGCTACACCCTTGGCTTTCATGTCAACCTGCTTCTTATGGCAATCTTTGGCTATAAGCCCATATCTACCGCAATAATGGCAGTCCTTGTCCCTATTGGACTGGTCATTTGACTGCCACAATCCTCCTTTGCCTCTAGGGAATCTCCCTCTACCTCAAAATTTTCCAAATCCACGTTGTCCCTGTGTATTCATGGCATGCCATGCATTTTGTTGTTGTTATCCATAAGTGTTTCAAGTGTCTCCTTGACCTCAAAAAGAGCCACGACCTCTGACGCCTCTACCATGTTGGCTAGAGTAAAGAACTGTGTCTCTGCTTTGAGGCATACTAGAACCTGTATTCAGCCCAAGCTTAACTTTCTCATATGATTTGAAGCCCCTGAATCAATGTACCATCTCTCATCTTTGTTCTGCTTAGATGCATTCTTAGACACATGCTGCATGGCAAATAACCTGTCACCCTGATCATTAGGAACTCCACTAAATGAAGCATAATTTCCATGTTGTCCACCCTTGACTTTCATGTCAACCTGCTTCTTATGACAATCTTTGGCTATATGCCCATATCTACCACAATAATGGCAATCCTTGTCCCTATTGGACTGATCATTTGACAGCCACAATCCTCCTCTACCTCTAAAGAATCTTCCCCTGCCTCAAAAACCGCCAGATCCACGCTGGCTCTGTGTATTCGTGCCATGCCAACCATTTTGTTGTTGCTGTCCATAAGTGTTTCGAGTGTCTCCTCGACCTCAAAAAGAGCCACGGCCTCTACCGCTTCTGCCACGTTGGCTAGAGTAAAGAATAGTGTCTCTACTTTGAGACGTACTAGAATGTGTATTCAGCCCAAGCTTAACTTCCTTATGCAACAACAAAGTAATCAGCTCATCCCAATTAGGGGATTCAACTCTCATAGAAATAGATGTATAAAATGCTTTATACTCTTTGCCAAGTCCATTCAATGTCACTGCAATCATATCAACCTCAAACACTGAAGATCTAGTGGTAGCAAGCTAATCTGCTATGTTCTTGATCTCTGTACTATAGGCATGAATGCTTCTGCCATTCCTATACATGTTATTGAACTATTGCTTCAGCTGAATCTTTCTTGCATATGTTACATTTCCATAATTCTTCATGAGTATGTCCCATGTATCCTTTGGAAAACTGCATCCAGTAATCTGTATAACCATAGCATCTGATACACATAAGGAAAACCAATGTAAAACCTTGCATGCTCTCTCAGTCCATAGCTTATGAGCCCTTTTTTGATCATTTGTCAGATTCCTTTCACGCATTTCCGGTTCAGCCTCATCACCTGTACCATAAGTTTCAATAACCTTTGTCAACCAAAATATTCTTCATACGGAAATTCCATAAAGCAAAATTTTTGTTGTCCAACTTTTCTCCCACAATTTGAGTGATATTGTCAGTGCTTTGAGAATTTTCCATAGTTGCAGCTTAGATATTCAGTGATGTATACAACCTATAAGTATTTGACTCATTTTCCTATAGTTTAGGACCTGTTTCTCGCTATTTAAAGCAGTTTCTTGCAATTCATGATAGTTTCTTGCCATTCAGGACAGTTTCCTGCAATTCAGGATAGTTTCCTGTAGATCAGGATAGTTTCCTGCAATAATTTTATGCACCAAAGAAACAGGGTATTTCAACCCTTTACAACCTCAAAAACATCCACAAGTATGTGGGGTAACCCATAGATATTTTAGTCAATACATAGACTCCGCAAAATTGTATCTCTATCTCATGTATTCTTACTGCAATGAAGAGAATATGCACTCTAAAACCTACAACCTGACATTCAGGCACCTTCCTAACATTCAAGAAATCAACTCCTTTGAGATCCTGAGTGATAAATGATGCTATTTTCTTTAGGAGTGTAGAGAGGCAATGTCATACACTACATTTACTATAAATGACCAGCCAAGTAGATGTCAAGGCATTTGTTTCATCTCGAGATTTCATTCCTTAGTTTCATCCAATGCTCTCTTTAGTCTTCCAAGCATTCAACATATATATGTTAGGTCATACAAATGATGGGAGCTCCAAAATGACATGTAATGCTTCAGTAAGAGACAATGCTTGTTGCCTACATTCAATGACAATTTCCAACCATTAACAAATTCCAGATCTGAATATTTTTTTAGTATAAACTTTTAGCTCCAATGCATGACATCAAGTCCATATGACTTCCCAGTATATACCTATGCTTCAATGCTACTCTTGAACAAGTTTGAGAGCTTCAAGCTCATGTCAAAGGTGCATACATGCTGTAGGTTGTCTATATACAATAGTGCACTATTATTTCAGATCTGTAATTGGTACTTCAAGCTCCCAGATGAGCTCTTAGTCAAGCAATGATGCTATCACATGATATTTATTGCAGTAAACAACCAATCTGCACAGGTCTGTGCTGAATATCTCAAAATCTGTGAGGAATTTGAAAAAACTTTCTTCTGCAAAGTTGTAGATCACATCGAAACAGGTAGGAATGGGGGTCATTTCTCCAAAATTCATTTCTGTAGTAAGATATAGCTTCTGAAAAAAAATGGGCTATAGGCACAATCTCCTTTGATGACATTTTCTTCAAATTTGATGTCTTGATGTCAAATGGCTACTGCCAAGGCTTCAGGCTTCAAGCATTAATGCTCTAATAATATATTGGAAGAGAGGGATAGAGACAGAGTGGAGCAGAAGATGAGCCTCAGCTCATTGTTGTTCTTCTTCCATTATTCTTCTATCATACTCATTAAAAGAGACTTACACACATAGGCATGACTAACCAAGACTAACTGTGGTTAAGTCACTGAATACACCAACTTATTGAATTGTTTAGTGTTGAAAGGACTTGTTTTTTGGCTGATTTTTGTTGTTTTTGAGAGCTGAATGGTTGATTTTAAGGGATGATTGATTGATTTGGAAGTGGATTGAGAGTGTTTTGGATGATATTGATTGTGTTTTGGAAGATTATGATGTTTGTTGGTGGTTTTGTGATGTTCTGATAGGAATGGTTCTGTATACCTTCTGTTTTGCTCTGTTTTGGTCTGTTTTGTTCTGATTGTCTTCTGTAAGGAGGGATGGAGTATTGATTGATGAAGAATGAGATATTGTGAAAGCTTATTGAATGTTTTGTGAGAGTTTGAAATGGTTTGAGAGTGAGTTATGTAGTTCTGATGACCTTCTGTAACCTTCTGTAGGTCTTTTGTAGAGCTTCTGCTTCTGTTCTGCTTCTGTACTGTAGCTGTTCTGGTACTGTTCTGTAGACTGTTCTGTAAGTGTTCTGTGGAATGTATGTGTGACTTTGGGAAAGTTTTCTAGCCTTGGAAAGAGGTGAATACAAGTGCAAAAGAGCTGAAAGAAGTGGAAGAAGTGGCTGCTGAAGACTCAAGAGAAGACTAGAGTGAAGTGACAGTAGTGAGCTGTGAAGAGACACTGTAGTGGCTCTGGTGACCTTTCATATCAGACATACCTCTTGGGAGGGGTATCCACGACCTAAGAGTGATTATTGAGAGTAATTTTGAGAGATTGTAGTGAGGATATGATGTATTATTGATGGAGTGAGAGAGAGAGAGAGAGTCAGAGATAGCCAATTCTACTGAAATAGAGTGATTGTATATGAGAGATTGAGAGAGAAGACTATGAAGATATTGAAGATGAATAATATGTGATGTATTTCCATTCAAAGATGGTGTACTTCTTTGATTTCTTGGTTCTATTGATGGAGATTGTGAAGATGTTGAAGAATATGGTTGATTCTATTAAATCCGTGGGAGATTTACATGATGCTGCATGAAGATTTGTTGTGCCTGGTGTTTTTTTCTTCATTGTGATCATATGAAACATGATAAACAAGCTTGTTGATGTTACAAGATAGATTTTCTTGCAAGAGAATTCCCTTTTCCTTGGTGTTCCTCTCGGGGCTCCATGTTTTTGGTGCGCAGCCGAGGAAACTTGCCATCAACAAGCACCAAAAGAGGCTGAAAATGAAGGAAATGGCATTGCCAAGAAGAGAAGAATTCAATGGATGATTGTAAAGTTCCTTCTTCCACTGAAGAGTTGGAATTTCTCATAATAAAAGCCACTTTCCACAAGAAGTTCATCCCACAATGGCGGAAACACATCACCATCTTGATGCATGCTCTATGTGGTGGACAGTTTCCTCTTCCTATTAAAGCAGCAGAAACTTGCATCTTGGTGGCAAACTGTTTGGGAACAAACTGAAGAACAGAAACAGAGAGAATGAACATCCATGGAAGATTTGGCATTCATTGAGAAGTTTCCAGACAACATCAAGTGGGAGATTGTGAAGAAGCTTCAGGAGTCTTGGTCTGTAGAGGTTCACAGAGACAAGAAGGAAAAGAGTTGGAATTTGTTCGTGGATGCTCAACAGCAAGATACATGGGATGCTTGGTGTACTGATAATCTTCTGTTTGTTCAATTAGCAACCCACTGGAAGTTGGTAGACAGAGTGTTTTTCACAACATACACTATTGAAACCATCAGAAGCTGGCATTACTATGATGATGGCACCACCACCATGCTCAGACGTATGCATTTTGACACCTTCAGAACCGAATACCTTCCCCTGTGCAGTGGCATGAAAGCAGAATTTAGGGACGTTGAGAGGAAAGAAGTAGAAGAAATGTTGGCAAGAGAGTCCTCCAGAGACTGAAGCCTTCTGTTAACCCTCTGTGGAGCACTAACAACATAGTGGAGTCAACCCCCTGATGAATGACGCAATAAAAAGGCAAGCGTTAGAACGAGTCCAGAGGTACGTAAGAAGAGAGAAAGCAAGAATCAAAGCTGAGAGCGAGCTCGCAGCAGAAGCCGCCTTGGACGCCCTTGCAGAACTCTTTACAGAAGTCCCAATGGCACATCAAGCCCTTCCTCCTCCTGCTGGAGGTCCACTTCCAAGCCAGATCCGTCCTGGAAATATTGATGACAGACCAGCGAATGTAGTCCCATTGCCAGTTTTTAAGGGAGAGTACAATGAAGACCCCGATCTTCATGTAGCAGAGTTTATGGTAGCATGTGTGGCTAACAATGCCAGAACCCCTGAGCATTGGTTAGCGATATTCCCCGCCACTTTCAAGGGCGCGGCGTTTCAGTGGTATGAGAGACAAGCAGCAGGAACTTTTGGCACATGGGACGACCTGAAGTTGGCCTTCCTCACTAAATTCAGGCGTGAAGGTTTTGAAGAGCGGATGAGAGAGGAATTTATGAACCTAAGTCAGTCCTCTGGAGAAAGAGTGGAAGCCTATGTCTCACGAATGGAATCCATCCTGAAGAGATGGACTAACCATAATCTAGATGATGGCATTCAGAAGGGAGTGTTTCTCAGAGGATTACAACCAGAAGTCCGTAAGTTTGTGGAGCTACAAAGACCAGCCACCCTGCAAGCTGCAACAGAAGGTGCCAGACTGTACGATGAAGTGGAAGCTAGATTAGCAATGAATACAGGAAGAGGAGTCCTACCTCCTCTGGTGCCAGGAATGATGTACCCACCAAATGCAGTTCCAGGGACTATTCCCTATCCCTACCAACAGATGCCCCCGGTATCACAGTACAGTGCACCAAATCCACAATGGCCACAATCCATGCCTCAAATGATGGCTCAACCACAACAACCATGGTCTCAACAAATTTCCTCAATGCAAAATCAGCAGCAACAGTGGAACCCTACCAACTGGGGTCAACAGCCAACAGTTCAAACAGGAGCTCTGAATCAGAACCAGAACAGAGACCCCTCTGTACCAGCCCAACCAGTTTATGCAGTGATTACAAAAACTCCTCAAAACCCTCCTGCCAGTACGTCAGGAGGAGAAAGCTTGAAGGATTATTTATCCAACTCAGTTGCAAACATCAAAAAGGAGTTGATGGATGTGATTACAGAGCAACTACAGACGTTGAAAGTAAACACAGCGAGCATATCCAACGTTGCAGGAGCAGGAAGAGATGTGATGCGGTCAAATACTTGGTGTGGTAAGTGTCATCAGGCAGGTCATTTAGCCACTGAATGTACACGGAAACCAACAATCCCTGGAGCCTTCTGTTCCTACTGTTTGCGGAAGAATCATACAGAGGACATTTGCTCTCTGAAGGAGATGCATGATAGGAGAAGAAAGGAAGAAGACGCAAGATTCAACTTGCTGGAATCCAAAATGACAACACAAGATATTGGACCCAAGCCTAGGGAGTTTGGTCCTAATTTCGGACCCAGAAGATTTCCTTCCCAAAGTTACAGAGGAAGACAGTCTGGAGGTGGTCAGAGATCAGAAGTGGAGTGTTACAGATGCGGGGAAAAGGGACACATCTCACCAAATTGTCCAAATCCTTGAAGGTCAGTGGATTACAAGCCCTTATGCAGTCGATGCAAAGGAGAAGGCCACACTGCAAAAGACTGTCCAAGCCCAGCCCCAGTGAAAAACAGTGCTACTGATAGTCCGTCCAAGGCCCAAGAGCCTACCTCCAATTTGGTAGAATTGGAAGTTGCTGCCATCACGCGTGCAAAGTAGAAGGAACCACCTACCCAGAAAGAAAATAATCCTCCTGCCAGAACAGTGAAGTTCAGTCTCCCACCAGAAGAACAGAACAGAACAGAGCCTAACAGTGCCGTACAGAGCCCTACAGAGCCACAGAGAGTTACAGAGACAGGACCAGAGGTCCAGGATACAGAAGAGGAGGAAGTGCCAGAAGTGGCAGAAGAAGTTTCTGTAATGCCTCTGTTGGAAGAAAGAGGGAAAATGAAAATGGGTGTTGCCCCATTCCCTAACCGATTAGAGAAGCTAGTGGATCCTATTAAGGAATACGATCTGGTTAGAGATCTAGATACCTTTAAACCAAACCTCACATTCCGACAATTATTGATGTTGTCTCCTAGTTGCCGGAAAAGATTCAAAAGCATACTGACAAAAAGACGTGGTTTAAGGATTGCTCCCTCCACAGTGACAAAGTCCAACAAGGCTCCAGAGCCTGTAAAAGAAGTGGATGTGGCTAATGCTTTTCTAGATCCGGGTACTCCAGAGACTGGCGTGTGGATAGAAGGCTGCTTCATTGCAAATGCACTGATTGATGGAGGTTCATCAGTAAACATTATGACAGATGTGACAATGAAGGATCTAGGCTTACAAGGTGTGCAACCAACCCAATGGCTCATCAGATTGGCGGATCAGAGTAGAATCAAGCCTTTGGGCATTCTTCCATATGTGAAGACTACAGTGGCTGGAAAAGATTATTGGCTGACCTATTTGGTGGTGAAGCCAAACTCTTATGGTACATCCTATCCTCTGTTACTAGGTAGACCATGGCTTTTTGAAGCCCGAGCAAGGACTGATTGGTTCAAAGGAACCTTGACCTTGGGTCGAGGACTCAACAAAGTGGTGCTGAAACTGTATGGTTCTCAAAAAGGACATGGCTCCACCTCCTTGGAATTATCTTCTGATTCCCCTAACGAGGCTACAGATGGAACGTCAGCAGACGAAGATGCTGTCAAACAGATCCTTCCTAAGAAAACAGTGGCACATTCTTTAACAGTGGATACTGTAAGCCGACTTCCAAAAGATGCAAAGCCATTATCAATGGGTGAATACTTCTTGCCTGAACCAGGAATGCCTTCTGAAATCACTTCTGACAGTGAGATAGAAGCATGGATGTACTGCTCTCCCTGTTACATGGTCACAGCAGAAGCAAAACCAGAGACAGAGGCAGGAGAGGAAACAGAGAATCTGTTCTTCTGTTACAGAGCTCCTACAGAAACAGAAGCAGAAGCAGAAGCAGAAACAGAAGCAGAAGCAGAAGCAGACGCAGAAGCAGAGACAGAGACAGAAGAGGAAGGATATGATATGGACGAAGAGGATTATGAAAGTGAAATGGAAGAATCTATCCCACCTGAAGAGGATACAATTGAAGAAGAAGAAGTTCCAGAAGTATCAGAAGCCGATGGGCTCATGCTATGGGACAGAATGGCAATGGTACCATTTGGTCTGGTAAATGGATCTTCTATGCAAAACCTTTATAAGAAATGGATTAAGAAGAACAAGCCGTCTTTTAGCAGTGGCTCATGCCGTCCTAACCCATCCTTGCCGAAGAAAGATGATGATGATGCACCGTGCCAATAAGCACCAGTCCGACAAACCCAACAAAAATTAGAGGGTCCCTGTTATGTGACGTTCCTGGATGTATCATCAGAAGATGAGTCTTCAAGCCAAGAGGTAATTAATTTTGAAACCAAATCCGAAACGACGCTTATCCCATTCCAACGTCTTAAGGAGCAACCTAAGTCTCCACCGAAAGAAGAAGTTGGTTTTAGTGGGACATCAGAAGAGGACACCACTCCCTTGAAGGAGTCGGATCTGTATCCCGAAGCAGTCCGCGGGACCTTCATCCGTGAAGTAGAAGGTGAAAGGCAGTTAACCTTTCTGGATGCAGATGGCACTGAACGCCACTTAAAGGTGGGTAGCAGTCTCCCGGAAGAGGAATTGTTAACCTTGTACAACTTGTTGAAAGAAAATTTGGACGTGTTTGCATGGTCTTACAAAGACCTAAAGGGGATTGATCCCACAATATGTCAACATCATATTGACTTGGAGCCTGATTCCAAGCCAGTACGGCAACAACAGAGGCGAATGAACCCGAATTATTCCACATTGGTGAAAGCGGAGCTGCTGAAGCTTCTGGAGGCCGAGTTCATTTATCCAGTGGCAAATAGTGAATGGGTTTCACCCATCGTGGTTGTACCCAAGAAGAATGGCAAATTGCGAATATGTGTGGATTTTCGAAAGCTTAATTCCAAGACAAAGAAGGATCATTTTCCTATCCCTTTCACAGACCAACTGTTGGACACAGTGGCAGGACATGAACTTTATTCTCTTCTGGATGGATTCAGCGGATACAACCAAGTCCAAATTGCAGAAGAAGACCAATCCAAAACAACCTTCACCACAGAATGGGGGACCTATGCTTACCGAGTGATGCCATTTGGGCTCTGCAATGCCCCTGCTACTTTCCAACGCGTCATGATGGCTGCATTTCAAAATCATCTGCACGACTTTATTGAGGTATATTTGGATGACTTCTGTGTCTATAGTTTGATCAGTGAACACTGGGGACATTTGGAACAATGCTTTGACCGATGCCGGGAGTATGGGATTTCCCTCAACCCCGACAAATGCATCTTTGGGGTTTCTTCTGGAGTTCTGTTGGGCCACATTGTCTCAGCACAAGGGATATCAACAGACCCTGCAAAAATCGAAAAGATCTCAGCTCTGACAGCACCCACCAACCTCAAACAGTTGAGGGGATTCCTAGGCCATGTGGGTTACTACAGAAGGTTCATAGCCCATTTTGCGACAAAGGCAACCTCCTTGCACAAGCTCATGAGGAAAGATGCAGAGTTTACTTGGACAGAAGAATGTGACAAAGCCTTCCACACTCTGAAGTAGTGTCTGATAGAGGCACCCATTCTGCAACCTCCTGATTGGACGAAAGAGTTCCACGTACACACTGATGCATCAATTGAAGGCTTAGGTGCTGTCCTCTGCCAGAAGGGCTCCTCGAAGTTGGATCAACCGATCTATTATGCAAGCCGAAAAGTCACTGATAGGGAACGAAACTATACAGTGACAGAGCTGGAGTGCTTGGCAATGGTGTTTGCCCTGGAGAAGTTCCGCCATTACCTCCTATCTACTCACTTTAAATTTTATGTGGATCATGAGGCCCTGTCTTTCTTGATGAACAAAGCAGATGTGAAAGGACGAATGATGAGATGGCTCCTTCTATTCCAGGAGTTCGACTTTGAGGTGGTTACTAAGCCTGGTCGTTCCCATGTTCTGGCTGATCATCTGTCGCGTATCCCACAAACTGCAGACGAGGAACGAGATGATCCAGATCTCCCTGATGCTTCCCTATTCTTGGTAGAAACTGTAACTCCCTGGTATGCAGACATTGCCAATCTGCTGGCAACCCAACAATACCCTCCTGGTATTTCTAGTCGGGAAAGGAAGAAGCTCATGCTAGAATCAGCCCCATACACCCTGCTAGGTGGTGCACTGTACAAGAAAGGCAAAGATGAAGTGCTCAGAAGATGTGTTGCGGGAGACGAGATTGGGATTGTTCTGAAGGCTTGCCACGACGAGCCATGTGGAGGTCACTTTGCAGGAGAAGCTACAACCAGGAAGGCTCTGCTAGCAGGATATTGGTGGCCTACCATCCACAAAGATTCCTATGATTACTGTAAAAGATGTGATGCTTGTCAAAGAATGGGGAAACCCACCAAGACAAGTGCCATGCCATTGCAACCTATCCTTCCGTTGAAGCCGTTTGAGAAGTGGGGCATTGACTTCGTAGGTCCAATCGATCCTCCCACCAGAAGGAAACAGAACAGATACATCCTCGTATGTACGGATTATGTCACAAAGTGGTGTGAA
Source organism: Lygodium microphyllum (assembly GCF_053477565.2). Classification (NCBI taxonomy): domain Eukaryota; kingdom Viridiplantae; phylum Streptophyta; class Polypodiopsida; order Schizaeales; family Lygodiaceae; genus Lygodium; species Lygodium microphyllum. Next base: position 72,813,109 of record NC_141142.1, read on the forward strand.
GCTAAAGCCCTAAAGCGGGACGATGGTAACAGCGTGGCCCTGTTCATGTACGAGAATATCATCACCCATTTTGGCAGTCCCTTAGAGCTGGTAAGTGACAGAGGCACTCATTTCCTCAACAAAGTCATGGAAGAGTTGACAGAGTTGTATAAGATCCGCCATCGCAAGTCCACTCCCTATTACCCCAGAGCCAACGGCCAAGTCGAAGTTACCAATGGCATCCTCTGCTCGATTCTGACAAGAACGATTGCCGCACATCGTCGTGATTGGGACGATCGACTTACAGAGGCCCTCTGGGCGTACAGAACTTCCCATAAAGCAGCAACGGGACAGACACCTTTCCAGTTGGTGTATGGTACAGAAGCAGTTTTTCCTGTTGAATTGGAACTACCCTCTTTGAGAGTGGCGATCAAAGAGCGTTTGGGGGATGACGATTCACTGCAACGCCGTCTCCTGCACCTGGAATGTTTGGACCAAATTCGTAGGATGGCTCTACAGTGCATGGAAGCCACGCAAGCTCGACGTAAGGCTTACCATGACAGTTTTATCAAGCACAAGGAGTTCAAAGAAGGTGATTTGGTCCTAGCCTATGATTCACGATTTGGCAAGTTTCCTGGCAAGCTCCAACAGCGATGGATGGGCCCCTATAAGGTACTTGCAGTCAACCCTAATGGCTCTGTCCAAATACAGACCCTGGATGCCTCTGATGATCCCTTTCTGATCAATGGATATCGCCTGAAGAAGTACTTCCCTCCTTGGGGATCTTGACAATTACGGTCACTTGATCTTTTCCCTCGTTGTCGCGGCACTGTACTTCTTATGTTGACACTTTTGATAGCCGTTCTTCAGTCACTCCTGATGAAGTGGACGCAACCCTCTGTCCCCTCCAAACCCCCTTTCAGCCTTGATCTCTTATCTTCTATTTTCCACCAGCGACAATGGCGAGGTGGGTTCTGACACATGGTCTTTCTACCATTCCCTTGTTCAATTTGAAGAAAAGAGAAAAAAGAAAAAAAAAAAGAAGACAAAAACCAAACATATCGGTCATGGGAGAAAAGGACTTAGGTCCCTGTCATGCCGACCTATTCTTCGAGAAAAGGTGGAAACACCCTCGGGAATAGGGGAAAATAAGGAAAAGAAAGAAAAAAAAAGAAAAGAAAAAAAGAAACACAAAAAAAAAAAAACAAAAAACAAAGAAGAAAAAGAAAAAGAAAAAAAAACAAAACAAATCTGTTATGAGAGAAAAGGAAGCAATTCCCTGTCATAGCAGGCCTCGTTCCAAGAAAAGGTGATAAACACCCTTGGGCGAGAAGCTGGCTGTGGAAAAGGTGGTAACACCCAGCAGTCCAGAAAGTGGCTTCATTGATTGATATCCCTCGGATCCAATCCCGAAGCTGCCTCCCTTGGTACGCTATGTCCTGGGTCTCTTTGCAAAATGAGTACCTGTCCTCCAGCAGATGACATGTTCTATTCACCACAATATTCGATTTGATGGCTACCTCCCTGGGTACGCCTTTTCAACAACTGATGACGCGATCTTCATCGACAACCCCTTGAGTGATGTGAGCTTTCATCCTAACCGGATGGGGAAGTGAGTACGGTTGCCCCCTGTATCTATCAACTGAGAGTGAGACAGAGGGTGGGGTGAGTGACCAGTCTTTTCCCTTCCAATCGAATGAGAGGTGAGAAGTGTGAATGGAGTGTTGCATGCACGGGATGGGCCTCTCAATGCACAAAGCACGATTTGTTCTGTACACTGCACCATAAGGCTCCCTGGCCTTCATTCTCGCACCGTATGCCGGCACAGGGCGGGATACACTGTTGCACCATCAAATGCGCACAAGGCATACACCCTTTGCACAAGTGATTGTGAGGATTACATCAATGGGTTTTAGGAAAAGGCTGCCCTCCTGTATCTATCAACAGAGAGTGAGACAGAGGGTGGGCTGAGTGTGACTGGAGTTTCTTCAATCAATTACCGAGAGATGAGATTGAGGGACGTTACGACACTTGGAGTCAGGTATGTTCCCGTTTCCCTATGCACCCACGGGATGGGTCTTTACCGTCAACACAAGACACATCACCCTGTTCTATACACTGCACTGTAAGGCTCCCTTGCCTTCCTCCTTGCACCTATGCCAGATGGGTTGGACGCACTAATGCACCATCAACTGTGCACCCTGGCATACTCTTTTTATACCATTCCCCCCTTGTCGATTCCTCAACCGGGTATGAGATACGGGTTTCAATCCTTTTTCCTTAAGTGATATTAGTCATGGGGCGAGTGACTGATCTTTCATCTCGTTTGAGTGATTGTGAGTTGAGTGTAATATCCCTTATCATCGACGAATTTCCTACGATTCCTTCCATCAGCTACCTCCCTGGGTACTGCTGCGTGGTCCCTGCCATGACGGACGTGTGCTGAGAAGATGCCTTGGTTCCTCCAGCGCCAACAACCACATTGGACGTGCCATCGATACTCAACCTTGATTCTTGACGAAACGGGCCAAGTTTTTCTAACCCTACACTTTGGTTTCTTCGCGCTGGTCATGTTTTAAGTGTGGGGAAGTTAGTGGATGGTCTGTGGCATGGTCCTAGGTCCCTGTTGCTCGGTTAACCCTATCCGTTAAGGTTTTAAGTGTGGGGACGCGTCCCTGCGCGTCTACATTGCATACCCATTTGCATATGCCTTATCTTGCTCATGCATGTATACCATGACTTGTTTTTACCTTCATGGGATCCCTTCCCACCCACCCGGTTATGTTCCACCCACCCTTGGGGTTGTTCCCTTGCAGTTTTCCTTCATTCCCTGATTTTGAGGTCCTGCTATGTAAATGCACCCTACGTTCACCAAGGTCCAAATCCAACCTTATAGCCTTGTTTGTCTCTTTGAACTGACTATTTTTCCTTTTTACCTACCCCTGTTCCGGTGCATGGTTTTTGAGTTATTAATTTTTGAAGCATTTTACGCAATTTAGACGGTTTTCCATGTGAACGCGCTTTTCTTGCTTCGGAACCGTGATCTAATGTCATAGCCCTGACCAACGCTTTTCCCCTAATACTTTTCCTTTTTATTCCGCATCATTCTGATCCACGGTTTGTCCGTTATTAATTTTCCGGGGTTTTCACGACTTTTTCGTGCGTATTTTTGACATTTTTCCATGTGAACCTGCTCTTTTTGCATCGGAATTCCAATTTGATTTGACAACCTGTCCCCTGTGCCTTCCCCTACCTTTTTCCTTTTTCCTCCACCCTTTTTCGACGCTCGGATTTTTACTTATTAATTTTTAAATGAGTTTTCGGGAGTATTTTTGGAGTTTTTTACATGCGAACCCCTCCTATTTCCGCTGGAACTACGGTTTAACGTGATAACCCTGTGCCACCCCTTCCTGCGGACCTTTTTTCTTCTTACTGCATGTCATTCCGGTAAACGGTTTGTCAGATATTAATTTCCGATCCCATTTTTGGGTTTATTTTTTGGGTTTTTCCCGTGTGAACGCGTCTTACCTTCGTCGGAATTATGTTTTGATATGATAGGATTGTCGGGCACATCTTTCTGCACAGTTTTCCTTTTTTCCGCACTTCATTCCGATTAACGGATCTTTCGATATTAATTTTTCAATTGCGTTTTTGGTTCGTTTTTTGTGTTTTTTGCACGTCACTGCCCTTTCCCCCTCCCGGAACCCCTGTCCCATATTTTTCTTGTTTCCCTCCTGTCGTTCTGCCCACTTTTCGTTTTTACGATATTTCGTTTTGACATCTGGATTGGGAATTATTAATTTTTCTTTATTTTTCCGTTTTTTCTCGCGCTCGTTTTGCGCGTGAATGCGCCCGTTTTCGATTTAACGCGTCTCCACGCGCCCCGGTCGTGTCCGCGTACCCCGTACCGTCCTCCCAGCGTCGTTTCAATCCCGTCACGGCAAATTTTTTTACCCCGCCCCGCGCACGTGCGCGGGACGGGGATCCGTCCCCTCTTGAACCCGCCCATCCTCCTTTACCCCTGCCCGCCCACCTTTTATTTTAAAAAAATAAAAACAATTTATTTCAAAAAAAAAAAATGGATGCCCCCTCCCGCCAACCGTCCCTTCTCTTCTCTCTCTTCTCTCTCTCTCCCTTCTTTCTTCTCTCTCTCTCTCTCTCCCTCTCTGCGCGTATTCTCCTTCTCCATCTTCCTTCTTTCTTCCTCCATCTCCACCATCTCTCTCCTCCCTTCCTCCTTCTCTCTCCCCTTCTTCTCCCTCTCCCTCTTTCTCTCCTCCTTTCTTCCTTCTTTCTTCCTCCATCTCCACCATTTCTCTCCTCCCTTCCTCCTTCTCTCTCCCCTTCTTCTCCCTCTCCCTCCTTCTCTCCTCCCTCCTGTCGACCTTCTCCTCTTTCTCTCCTCCTCCTCCCTCTTCCTCCTCTTCTCCTTCCTCTCCTTGCCACCTCGCCGGCCGCGCCCGCAGCGCCCCCGTCGCCCACTGAAGCCGCTGTCGTCCACGCCGCGCCGCCGACCGCCCGACCACGCCTGCGAAGCCGCTGTCGCCGCCTGGTAGCCGCCGCAGCACGCTCTCCGCCACTCCGCCGCCACGACCGCCGACTCCACCTCCCCTCCCCTCCCCTCCACCTCCAACCTCCACCTTCCATAGGTTAGCACTTAACTAACCTCAGTTAGTCACTAACTAACCTAAGTTAGTAACTAACATAACTTAGTTACCACCATGACTAACCTAACTTAGTTAAAACTTAATTAACTAACTTAGTTAGTCAGAACTAACCTAGGTTGATTTCCATGACCACCATGACTAACCTAACTTAAGTAACTTAAGTGACTTAAGTGACTTAAGTGACTTAAGTGACTAATGTGACTTATGTGATTTATGTGATCAATGTGACTTACTTAATCACAACATTCATTTTTTCATAAAAAAATTTCAAAAAAATTTCTAAAAATTCCTTCTGTCTTTTGTTAATTTTTGGACCTTTGTCTGCTAGGAATTGCCTTTCCTATAATTTTAGAAAAATCCATCTTTCCTAAAATTACCCTTAAATTGCCAAAAAAATAGGAAAACTCATTTAAAAATGGTAAACAATTGTAAAAAATTCTAAACACATTCTAAAAAATTTCCCTCACCTCCCTTACTCATTTTCCATTTATTCAAACATAAAAAAATTACAACTAAAAATACAATCAAATAAATAAAAATAAAAACCCAACATCAATCAACTTAATACATCTGCTAAGGTGTTATTTGTTGTTTCATCAGTGCTTTTTGCTTTTCCTTTCCTGGGACTCTTCCGTGCGCATTCCTGCATTTCATACACACCCTGCCAGGTATTTATTTTCTGTTATTTATTTATTTATTTTCCCTCCTTAATCACAATTAATTGTTAAAATAAACCCTTTAATCCACCCACCGTTTCCACGCGCATTCGCGCTAAATACACATTTTTTTTAATTAAAATAAACCAGCCGTCACATGAGCACGCGCTGGCAAAAAAGCGCTCCACATCACTTTAATTATAATCAATAAATTGCATTTAGAGACCCAGTCGGGAATCGCAGTCCGGGAATCGTATAACTGCACCGTTTAACCTAATAATTGGTAATTAAATTTGTAATAAGGAACCGCCGTTTTCTTATTAAGGTTTATCACCTAATAACAATTCACCCATTTTTAATAATTGCTTACAATCAACCCTTCATTAAAATAATCCCCCCCTCACTGCACTTAATCCCTTTTTTAATGAAGCGTTTCGTGGGATGGGTATCCGCAGTCATTAGAGTTATTTTCGATAGTCCACTCTTGGTTCTCTCACAGTTGTCGTATTGATATGTGTTGGATATGGTATGGTTTTGGTTTCATGCCTTTGTTACGGTTACGGGTCCGGTATGTAGTTTTTTTCTTTTGTTGCCTGATACGGGGTTCAGGGTGTTTGTTTGATGCATCGCATGAAGCTTTCGGTCGCATTTGTCTCAGGGTCATGTCAAATTTTTTCTAGGATGTGGTTTGCCTGGGGTTAGTAGGTCGTGTCACGTCTTGATTGGTAATTCTCTTATCCTTCGTTTTTTGTCTGTTGCTTTGCAGGCATTCTCTTTGATTGTCTGTGTTTGTGGTGTGTGTGTAACCATCTGAATGGTGCCTTCTCATGCTCCTCCCCCTATTCAATACGTTCCACTAGTTAGTAGGGATTACTCGTCCCTACTTACTTTTGAGCCCCTCACGAAGGCAGGGCTTGCTGCTTTTGTGGCCACTCCCTTTCCATTACTTCCAGATGATCCGTCCGTCTGTGATGAGTTCCTGGCCTCTTACAGCAAGAAGACAGGAGTAGTCCAAGGCATGTCTATGACATTGACGTCTCGCGGCTTAGGGAAGGCTCTGTCCTTACCCTTCAAAGGAGAACCTTTTGTGACCACTCGTCAGCTCTTCTCTACTGAAGAGATTCTCAAACTGTTGCAGAAGCAGACAAGGGAAGTCCTTGATGTTAAGAAAGTGATAAACTCTTCAGGAGTTTCGTTTTCGATGATCACTGATCCTGTCTGGAAGACGATGTGCCAGTTCCTTCAGGACAGGTTCATACCTGCCAAAACGCCGTCACACTATTTGTCCAAAGAGCTTTTCACAGCTTCCAGGATGGTGCTAAAAGGAGTTGCCATTGATTGGAGCACATACCTCCTTACTAAGATGGATCAGCATTTTGTTAAAGTCACGAGGGATACTGTTACCAATGTTACCTACGGATCCTATTTGTCTGCCTTCTTGACCTATTCAGGTTTACAGAAGACTGTACCTCCACCTCCTCCTTCAGATCCAGTACCTCCTCCTCCACCTTCCGAAGAGTGAGCACCTATTGACATTGAGGATGATGATTCTCCGCCTCCCCTGGTCATACAGCGCAAACGCTTGAAGAGGGTAGCGGATAAAGCCCCTGCTGTACTTCCCTCAGTGCCTATCCCTGCTACTTCTGGCAGTGACCTCCCTGGGTTTCTCACTTGCAATAACCTATTCAGGGCACATAGAGAAGGATCCTTGGATATCTCCGTTCCTTCCCTGAACAGTCTCGTTTCAGGAGATGCCATTCCTTTCCTCTGCAAGGATATTCAAAGTTCCATTGAGTTGTCAGTGGTAGCCTGTGTTCAACATCTGTACGCATCTTTCTATGAGGAGCTCATGCAGTCCAAAGACCAGTTGCATAAGGCAACATCTGAATTAGCTTCTACTAAGGATACCCTAGCAGATCTATTTAAGCAAATGGAACAGCAAACCCAACTGGTTGCCACTCAAAGTGATGAGCTTTCTTCATTAAAGACCCAGTTACTAGAGGCTCAGTCACAGGTTACTAACCTTTCAGCAGAGAAGGAGAGGATGTCCAGCGAAGCGAAAGAATTCCAAGTTCAATTAGATGACAAGCTTTCAGCTTTACAAATGGCTAATGACACAGTGGCCAACCAAGCCTCCCAAATCCAGCAGTTGCAGGATCAGCTTGCGAAGTCCCGCTCTGTTCCTCCAAGCCCTCATGTTCCATTAATTCCTTCTCTTTCACAGCCGGACTTGGCTGCATTACAGAGACAGGCTACTTTGTGCCCTTTATTCCAAGACAAAGTGGAAAGATTGCAGTCCAGAATGGACTTGTTATGGTCTACCTTTGAACAGTTTCAGGAATATGTCTTACCAGACCATTCTTTCTTTGTCCACTACCATTTACAGAAGCTGGTCTTCTATATGAAGCTTTCCACGATGGATTTACCTTTTCCAGAGGATGGCTGGAGTGGGGCTTGGTCTGCTGAGTTGTTGACAGAGGTAGTCAGAATGCTCTTTGAAGATTCTGTCACGCCAGACACCATGCTGATGTCATACATGTATCTCCGAGGAGATTTGTTAATTCCAGATGAGGTAGATATGGCATGGTATGTGGGGGATGTGATCTTACAGGCTGTTCTATATGTCACTCATTTGGAGTTGCGCATAGCTGATATGTTTCAGAATTATTCCTCCAAAGTAGCTGATTGTCAGGATAATTCATGGCATCCTATGATTGATTCGGTGGTCCTCAATCAAAGACAAAACACAGCTCCTACCTTTGTACAGAGTACTAACCAACTGAGGATGGATCTCTTAACTTATCTTTCCAAACATAATCCATTTGATGCTACCTTCTTTGATGCCTATCAGAGACGATCTCTTTTGGGACCTTCTGTTCCTACCCTCCTTTATTATCAACAATTGGCTCACCGTTATGCTATATATTTTTCCCTTTGTCAAACCCATTCCACAGTAATTTTACCACTTCTTTTCCAACCTTCCAATTTCCCTCAAATTCCTATTTTCACTTACTGTTCCTTTATTGAGGATAGGGTATTTTCCCCTTCTCCACCCTGTCCTTCACCCCTCATAAATGTACCCTCCACATTTCCTATTTATCAATTAACACCTTTCCTTAGTGATTCCTTACAAATTTCTGCCACTCCTTCTTTAACCTTTTCTTCCTTTTATGATTTTTCCTATCCTTCCCTACATCCACTTTCCCTTATTCCATTACCCTCTCCTAACACTTCCATATCTCAACCACCTCAGTTGGTTAGTGACTGTGACGGTTTTGATACTCAGATTTCCAGAAGAAGGGGATGGAGTTCGGATGATTGCCTTACAGGAGCGCAGATTAATTGGCCAGTAATTCCAGGGGAATGGACAGTTTCAAGTCAAGCTTATCAAAACTATGTTCATTTTGCCCAACAATATTCACAGTCTGCAGATCCCTCAGTGAGATTAACTACTCACTTTGCTTGGTACCTGGCGTATATGCATAGGCACTCTCATACTAATTCAAAGCCTATCCCAAAGTTGTGCATGAATGTCAATGTTAGCATTGATTCTCAACAGTTGGAGATACTGTATTTTCATGCCCTCTGTTTGCCTAGCAGATACTTGGTCCTATTGGAAAGGATGTGCTGTCTCCAATTTTTCCAAAATCCTCCTAAAAACTTTGTAGATGAATCCTTATCTATGGATCAATTCAGACAACATCAATCTTTTAAGAGGGATCATCTTCATTGATGCCTTTCCAATGTATGGTGGAAGCTTTTTAATACCAAACTCTTCTTTTTGAAGAAGTCATTCAGATGGTTGTGTATTAGTGTTTGTGTTGTGAGTTCATTTATGTCAAACGAACGTGGTGGTTTCCTATTGGATCTTGTGTACGAGCTATATTTTGGAAATTTGTCGAGATGGGGTCGTGGTTGGAGAGTTGAAGCTGATGCAGAAGAAGAAGAAGCAAACTCTTATATCCTTTACAAATTTGTGGTGATTTTTAGTTTGATAAGAGGTGTTAATATGTAAAAAGAGTTTTCCTTTCTTTGTATTTTTATATCAGAAACAGGTTATAAGTTGGGGTCGTGGTGGATGGATTCTTTTTGAAACGATATTGAAGATCAAAGTGAAGCTTTTCCTTGAACTTGTATTACCTTTTTCCTGGGTCGCGAGGACGCTTCCTTATTAAGTGTGGGGATATGTTGAGTGTTGAAATGACTTGTTTTTTGGCTGATTTTTGTTGTTTTTGAGAGCTGAATGGTTGATTTTAAGGGATGATTGATTGATTTGGAAGTGGATTGAGAGTGTTTTGGATGATATTGATTGTGTTTTGGAAGATTATGATGTTTGTTGGTGGTTTTGTGATGTTCTGATAGGTTCTGAATGGTTCTGTATACCTTCTGTTTTGCTCTGTTTTGGTCTGTTTTGTTCTGATTGTCTTCTGTAAGGAGGGATGGAGTATTGATTGATGAAGAATGAGATATTGTGAAAGCTTATTGAATGTTTTGTGAGAGTTTGAAATGGTTTGAGAGTGAGTTATGTAGTTCTGATGACCTTCTGTAACCTTCTGTAGGTCTTCTGTAGAGCTTCTGCTTCTGTTCTGTTTCTGTTCTGCTTCTGTACTGTAGCTGTTTTGGTACTGTTCTGTAGACTGTTCTGTAAGTGTTCTGTGGAATGTATGTGTGACTTTGGGAAAGTTTTCTAGCCTTGGAAAGAGGTGAATACAAGTGCAAAAGAGCTGAAAGAAGTGGAAGAAGTGGCTGCTGAAGACTCAAGAGAAGACTAGAGTGAAGTGACAGTAGTGAGCTGTGAAGAGACACTGTAGTGGCTCTGGTGACCTTTCATATCAGACATACCTCTTGGGAGGGGTATCCACGACCTAAGAGTGATTATTGAGAGTAATTTTGAGAGATTGTAGTGAGGATATGATGTATTATTGATGGAGTGAGAGAGAGAGAGAGAGTCAGAGATAGCCAATTCTACTGAAATAGAGTGATTGTATATGAGAGATTGAGAGAGAAGACTATGAAGATATTGAAGATGAATAATATGTGATGTATTTCCATTCAAAGATGGTGTACTTCTTTGATTTCTTGGTTCTATTGATGGAGATTGTGAAGATGTTGAAGAATATGGTTGATTCTATTAAATCCGTGGGAGATTTACATGATGCTGCATGAAGATTTGTTGTGCCTGGTGTTTTTTTCTTCATTGTGATCATATGAAACATGATAAACAAGCTTGTTGATGTTACAAGATAGATTTTCTTGCAAGAGAATTCCCTTTTCCTTGGTGTTCCTCTCGGGGCTCCATGAATGTCACACACATGTACACTATATCCAGCTAATGTTAGTCACACACATAAAGATATACCGACTGAAGAGTAGCGGGAGCTTGATATTCTAACACGGGGAAGCTAAAGACGATATGTGACTAGATTGACTTGGCCAAAAATCCTGCAAGCAAGGCCCAAGTCATTTTGATAATCCAATTCCTAGGAGGGCTAAGAAGAATGTAGATCATGTCAAGGAAGCCAAACTTGATCTTCAATTTTATATGATGGGTATTGCATGCAAAATGTATCTACATTTCTCTTATATTTTTCTCGAATGTGTTTGATATATGCTTGCAACTCTTTATGAATATCAAAGTGGTGTTGACCTGAGTCTATAGTACTTGGATTCTTCTTCTATGATCTTACATGATTGTCTATCCTTGGGTATTGACATGATAATTAGCAAATAATGGTGTGAATTGAGTGGAGGAATGGGAGGAGTTATTGTATGCAAACTAGCAAGGGGTAATAGATCCACCCATTTTTCTTAATGATAGTTGATTGTGCATCTAAGTATTAATCCAAGACTTGATTTACTCTTTCTATTCATCGACCATCTCTCTATGGGTGATTTGTTAAAGAAAGATTCACTTGTACTCTGAGAAGTTTAAAGATGTTTCTCTAGAACCTACAGATAAACTAGGGCCAAAATCATCAGGTAACTCGTAGTGCCAATCAACCTGCTTTAGGAAGAGCCTCGTTGTCCCTTCCCCATTGAAACTCTTGGTTCTTTGGATAAGGTGTGCACTTTTTGTGCATCAATCAACCACCACCAAGGTCATGTCTCTTTTTGAGTATATCCACTTGCAAAGGATTGGGAGGAATATATAGGAGTCCTTTATAATAAAGTAGTCCATCAATGTCTTGGAATCCCTTTGATTTTTTTCTTGGCCTTGATGTAATAGCCTCCTTATATCCTTGGAAAATAAGTCTTTTTAAATTAATTGTGTTGCTCATGGGCTTCATCAACTTCTTTTGATGCTAGCTAAGATCTTTGAGATAAAGCATCTATCTTCCCTTCTTGGTGATTAGACCTACAAGCAATGAGACAAAGTCAAATCTATAAAAGAAACCACTCCATCTTGTTTAGTGATAATTCAAGACACAATAAGTTATAAAATATTCCAGATTTTTGTCATCCCTATAGATTGGGGATCCTCCAACAAGTACATGTCACCAGATCTCCAAGGAGTCTACAATAGCTAGAAGTTATTTATCATGAATCTCGTTGTTGATTTATGTAGCAAAGAATTTTTTCGAGTGAAAAGCTACTGGATGAACTTGATTGTCATCATTGATTTGTGATAGAACAAATCCAAGTGTAAAATTTGAAGCATATGTCTCCACGATAAAGGGTTTCAATGGATTTGCATGGATGAGAATGGGTGTTCAAATGAAGACTTAGTTTAATATTTGAAAAGCTTGTTTAACCTTTTGATCCCATATAAAATTGTCCTTTTTAGTTAGGTTGGTTAGAAGGGAAACAATATAAGAGCAATCCTTAATAAAATTTGATAAAAATTTACAAATCCTAAGAAGCATTCAACATCTCGCATAGCTAAAGGACTCTCCCATTCCAGAATAGTTTGCACCATCTTAAGATCCATAGAAATTCCTTTCTCAGAAATGATATACCCCAAAAAATCAACTTTAGTTTGGTGGAAAGAACACTTTTTGAGCTTTGCGTTCAAGCCTACTGCACACAATCTATTTAGGACTATTTTGACATGATGATCATGCTCCTCTTGGTTCTTGGAAAAGATGAAGATGTAATTCAAATATATCACAATAATGTTTTCCAAGTATTCTTGAAAGTCATCATTCATCATATATTGGAAATTTGTTGGAGCATTCATGGGCCAAATGGCATGAAAACATATTCAAAATGCCCATACATTGTGTGAAAAGATGTATTCCATTCATTGCCTTCCTTTATCCTAACAAGATTATAAGCACCACGAAGATCTATCTTGGTGATGACTTTGGCTTTTGCAAGTATCTCAAGGGTTTCTAGAATCAAGGGAAGAGGGTAATGATTCCTCATAGTAATCTTATTGAGACCTCTAAAATCCATACATATATGAAGGGATCTATCTTTTCTCTTGACAAATAGAACTAGAGCACCCATTGGAGATTTTGAACGACATATGAATCACTTGGCAAGATTCATATCAATATATTTCGTGAGCTCTACTAATTCATCTTGGGATAGCTTATAGATAAGGCCAAAAGGAGGTTGAACTCCTTCTTATAAATCTATTATACAATCGTAAGGTTGGTGTTTCAGTAGCGTATCCGCATTCTTTTTTTTAAATACATCCTTGAACTCTACATATTGTGTAACAATTCTGATCTCAAAACCGCACTTCTCACGAGAACCTCCTCTTACTAAAAATCCAAATGATTAAATTGTTAGTATTATGGAATTTTTTTAAATTATTCCCTCCTTCCCCCAGCCGACTGTCGTGCTGGGGGAGAGGGAGGGAAGGCAAGATGACTAAGCATCCTTGTTGGATGCCTGAGGGGGGGTGAACCCATGCAGGATGCCACGTGGGGGAGGGAGGATCCCCTCCCCTCACCTATATAAACCTTATGGGGGAAGTGAGAAGAGGGAGAGGATAGAGGAGGCCGTCAGACTTCTGATGCTACCTAGAGGTAGTCGTGAGGAAGGAAGTCGTGAGGCTGAAGGAGCGCCGTGAGGAGTTGCTGCGAGAGCCGCCATTACCAGCTAGAACGCTGCCTCCCTCTTGACTATAGAGCACCTCGATTGTTGCATCCGCCACTGGAGACTGAGTGACACCGCCACGTTCCCCTCCACGACCACGTCAATCTGCCCACGTCCCCCAGAAGCTTCCTGGAAGTTTCTTGGAAGCTTCTAAGGGACCTTTTTTAAAGCCCCCCTTCCTGTTGACTTCCATAAGCCCCTTTCCCCCACGGTGGATCCTTCACAAGCGGGTTTTTACAACCCCGGGATTAAGCCCCCTTTCCTCCCCTTGCATTCCACAAAGTTATTTCACCCTTCCCGTGGAATTTCCCATACAATTCCCTTTTGGGCCATATTACTCTTGGGTTTCTTAAAAACCCTTTTCTATTGCCCTTCTCAAGCGGACTTTTTATCTCCCAGGAATTAAACCCTTTTTCCCCCCTTGGTTACCCCAAAATTCACCTAGCTCGGGCTTTTAAAGCCCTTTTCATAGCATTTTTCACAAGGCTTTTTAACCCCGGTTTCCTTTTAAAGTCTCCCATTGCAATCCCCACACAAGTTCATTTTAAATCCCCGCGTTTCCTTTTTTAAACTCTTCCCACACAAGTCTTGTAAATCCATTTCATCCCTTTTCGTGGAGGCCCTATTATATCCGGAATTTCCAAGTCCACTTTCCCTTACATTCCCCAAAAGCCATTTTTCCGGTTGGAAAGTCCTTTCTGTGGACTCACGCAAGCCCATTATAACCAGGATTTAAAACCTTTCCGATTGTACCTGCACAAGCCTAAACTCTTTGTTGGGTTTATGGGCTTTCCCATTGAACCCTCCTAAAGATAACTTCTCTTTCCTCCGATCTTCGAGGAGGAAGCCTATAAGGTCTTCCAAAGCCCAATTCCACAAGACGGTGCATCGGTCAAGGAAGCCGAATCTCAAAGGGAATTGTGCGTGCGAGGGAGACGGGCCAAGATCTTAAGTCTACAGCCAAGGCAAGAAGATCGAATTTGTGATGGGCGCAACCGCAGGAGGATCATCTCCTAACATTCATGTGGACATTTCACCGAATCCACAAGTCCCGGTTTTCTTCCTTTTTTGGTTTACGTCGTAATATTGCAATTATGCATGGTTAATTCACGGAAGCAAGATGCACTTTTACGATTGAAAAACATTGGCTATCTTAAGGGAAATAACTCACAACTAAAGAATCGGTCATTTGTATTTCTCAAAGAAACGAACGAAAGAAAAACATAAGACATCTATACATTCTTAGTAAGTTGTTTTTATGCATTGCAAAGTAACGAATTTAGATCAACTAATGATCATCTTTACAAAGTCGAAATTTTTGTTGTACACTTCGATTAGGCATGGAAATGATTCTAGGGCTGCATGAAGTAGATTAAACTCTAGTCAGTTGGCATAAATCTCAATCAATTATATAAGTAGTTACGAAAGGTTGTGTAATGCTCATTTAGCATACAAAGAATTCATTTAGAAATGAAATTAGGAAAAGGTTGCAAGGTTCATTTTAACGTAAACCCTAAAAGCCTAGCAGCATGAATCGTGAATGCATGTTTTAGAAGGATCAATGGAAATTATGCCATAACTTAACCTATGCTTTGATCTTAACCAAAAAAAGTTAGGGTTTGTAAATCTTATCATATGTAGGCAATGAATCATGTGATTATGAGAATGGTATCGTAATTATCTTCATGAGTAAACAAGTAATTGGTTTACCCTAAATGCCTAAAACCGCGAAGGAATCACTTAGGAATGATTAAATCAATGCAACATACCCCAAGTGCTAACTAGGGTTTAGCACGTTGAGGACGTGACCTAGTCGCTCTTATTGCCAAGCTGAAACTCTCATACCCTAAAGACATGTCCACATTCACGGAATGTAGGGACAACAGGACATATTTGCAAGAAACGATCTAGGGTTTCTACCCTAAGGATCGCTCGCTAAAAAGATGAAACTCGGTTTGAGTTGGAACCCTAGGACCGACAATGTCAGCCTAGTGCAATCAAGAACGGATTGGATATGAAGACACCCTAACCCTGTTTGCTATCTAATCATGATTCTGTGATTAGAAGACACCGTTCGATGGGTAAAATAGTCCCATGGATTAGATGCGACACTTGTGCAACAAGTTGTAGAGTCGCATGATCTTGTGGTTTGATCACAAGGGAACGGCCAATTCCTCGGAATAAGATTGGCAGATTCTCACGCAAGTTTATTTTGCAAGAGGAGAAATAATCATCGTGATATAGTACCTTTCTTGGGTAAAGTAACCAAGATACGAGGATTAGATATTTTCTTAGAAGCAAAAGACCAATTAGTAAATTGGAATAACATATTTACTGCTAATAGAACTTAAGGTATTGGTTAAGTTGGGTTAGTAGGGTACGGCCCTAACCCAAGGATATAGGGTTAACAAACAAACCCTTGGGGATCTTGCCAAGTCGCAATTGATCCTGGATCGAGTGCTGGATGCATTCGAGAGAAAGATTCACTCCTTAGCAATTGGCCAAATAAACGACCACTAGAATTGATTGTGCTATTAACAGTTTAGAAAGCACTGTTTGCATTGTTTGCTCAAGGAACTAAAGGATGAAAAGATATCTAATACTTCAAGTTGAAGGCCTGAAGGGAGAGGCAACTTCAGTTACCCCCGACTATCTGCCTGACCCTAACCAAGGGGGTTGTTGACCGCGCCCAGAACATGGACCGAACCCTCCGTGACATGTCTCTCCGTTGAGTTCTACTTGGAGCAGGAGGACACTTGGGTGCCAGGGGGGCTCTGGCCGTAAATCCCTCGCCTTCTGGGTCCTGCACAAGAGGTTAACGTGACTCGGGATTGGATTTCGAGGCCCGCATACTAGTTTACGGGCGGAAGCTTGGAATAGTGATCCCTGTGGATTACTGGATAGCCTTCGGGCAGATTATGGACAAGCCTACAGGCGGAACTCCTTGTATTTCAAAGATAACATGATGAAATGTTAATAAAGAACTTGTTTGATATTGTTTTTCTATGTCATGTGATAAGATTACGTGAAGGAACTAGTGCTTAACGAATTAATTAAAGAAGCTGATTGTTATATGTCAATTAATGTGTTAGATAATTACATAACTAAATTAAACCGAGGAAAGTGCGGAGGATGGACCATAGGTCCGTCCTGTGGTTGGGTGGTCCCGGTTAGCCGAGAACTTTTCTCAAGGAACAGCGGGATGATCGTCAAAGAAAACGAATAACGAAAGCAATGACCTAGAGTTATGTCTTAACCGATTTACGCTGTTTTAGGGGAACGGAATGGGACTATGCCTTATGGGTAGAGAGGTTGAGCTTTGCACCCCTCTCGTTTCCCATTCTCCTTGAACCAAGTGCAGCGTGAACCCGCTTCGGACCTGGCGTTTCTGCGTAAAGTAGTTCGCTCGGGTCTGACGCTAGTTGCTATTAGTTAATGACCAATCATGAAAACTCTAATTCCAGTCGATCCTAAGTGGGAACGGCCAGGATACTTCGGCTACGTGGCAGACGGGGGAAGACCTAGATCGCAAATCCCATAACATTCCATGGGAGTGCCGGGTGGAGCTTTCTAGACATCCTTTCCGATGGACTGCTAAGACGTGTCCTGGATGATACTAGTGGACACGTTACAGTTGGTATCAGAGCAAACCAACAAAGGACTTATTTTTAAGAAATTTTAATAAGAAGAAGTAAAGCAAATGTTACTGTCCAAAACATTTCCTTACTTTCAATGCTGTCTTGCAGAATTATGAAGCATGGATCAAGTTCTTAGTGCTTGGAGTCATGTTTATGACCGCGATGCATTCCACGGATTATCGACAAAGGGTTGAGATGATGAACATCCTAGACCGCATTTACAATCCATCGCCTGTGTACGTGGAACGGAGATGGATGGGTGTTTGAGGGATCTATTGCATAACTGCCCATCGACCTGCGTACCTTCAAATTAACTTGAAGAGAATCAAGTGGATGGAGGATTTGAAGATCGTGAAGGTGTTCGTCTTTGTTGAGACTCACGCAAACGCGACCCTATAGGTTGGGGGTCGAAGGGTTAACCAGAATAAGTATGTGTACGGGGAAGTGATTCAAAGAATCCCTGCCGACCGAATCAAGATTTTGGGACATCATGAGAAGAATGGATATCAAAGGAAAAGATACCCTAATCTTCCAATGAACTATCGATTCCTGAAAATCGATGACCCCAATCCGTACTACTACTCAGTTCTTGTAACTGAATGCAACATCTTATTCTCCTTGAATTAATGTATCAACTTGTTCCATCGCCCCAAGAAATAATTGTACCTCGAAAGGGCTATGCTGATATGAATGGAATAAAACTTTTTTTTAAAATCAACGATTGTCTTGACTGTGAATATTGATAAAGAAGTAAAGTGATTTGGTCACTTGGCTAAAGGAATACACGGACGTAGTTTCTGGAGAGTTAATAGAACTCCCGCTTCAAAGAGAAGTAGATCATGAGATCAAGCTAGTAATAGGAGCTACGCCAATTGCGAAGAGACCCTATAGAATGTCTATACCGGAAGCAATTGAGCTGAAGGAACAACTCAAGCAACTGCTAGATTAGGGCTACATCCGTCCTAGTAGTTCACCATGGGAAGCACCAGTACTGTTCCAGAAAAAGAAAAATGGAACACTTCGGCTATGTATTGATTACAGAGGGTTCAATCAATCAACAGTCAGGAAAAAATATCATATTCCTAGAATAGATGAGCTTCTTGATAGTCTTCAGGGTGCCAAGAACTTCTCCAAGATTATCTTAGGTCTGGTTACTATCAGATAAGAATCAAGGAAGAAGATATCCCGAAGACGACCTTCAACACTAGATATGGACACTTTGAGTTCTAGTTATGTCATTAGGGCTTACGAATGCGCCTGCTTCTTCAGTAAGTCTGTCAAAGGTGCTGCAATCAAAGCATAGTTTTTTATGAAGACAATATACCATCTTGTCAATCCAAGAAAGCTGCGTATTTCTTTGACAGTTGTTGGTATTTGGCCATCCTAGAACATTTCTGACTTAGGCCGGCTCCACTGAGATTCCTTCTGCTGATATGATGAATCCTAGATAACCAATCTGATGTTTGAGGAATGCACATTTCGTCATCTTAGCATACAGCTCGTGTGACCTCCTTGTCTCAAGGAAAATCCGAAGTTGGGGTTCATGATCTCCTTCCTATTTGGAATAGACTAGAGTGTCATCAAAGAAGACGAGCACGAAGTTATCAAGATATGGTCTAAAGATATCCTGCATAGCTTTGATAGGTTGAAGCAAAGTTTGGAATCAGCACCGATCCTAAAACTTCTAGACCACAGTAAGGAGTTTGAGGTAGTAACTGATACTAGCATGCTTGCCTTAGGATGTGTGCTCATGTAGGAAAGTCATCCTATAGCATAATCTTCAAGAAACTGAAGAGCCATGAGAAGAATTATGCTACCCATGATCTTGAACTTTTAGTTGTCAAGCTTTGGAGACACTACCTGCTGGGTAACAAGTTTACACTAGTGACTGATCATAAAAGTCTCAAGTGGAACTTTACCTAGAACAAGCTCAACATGAGGCAATGTCAGTGGATTGAAGTGCTGGAGGAGTATGACCTTGAGATCAAGTACCGACCTGGAAAGGAGAATGTAGTTGCTGATGCACTCAGTCGCAAGGCATTCCTTAATTCACTAATCTTGCAAAATCCATCAATAGCTAGATCTCTAGCTACAAAGGTGTCCATGCCAAACAACCCAATACTTGAGCTAGCTAGAGAAGAAGCATGCCATGATCCAGCCTATCAAAAGATGCTAATGGAAATCTCTATCAAGGACCATAAATAAAAGCTACAGGCTGAGTATCATGAATTCTCTGTCAATAGTGGACTTGTCTACTATAGAATGAGAGCATGTATACCGGCAAGCCAGTCACTTAAGCAGAAGATATTGTACGACGCTCATGATTGCCCTTTCTCAAGACATCCTGGCTAGGCCAAGACTCTCAATGCAGTTAGGAAGAGCTACTATTGGGAGAGTCTGAAAGGTGGCATTTTCAAATATGTCACTGAGTGTTTGTCTTGTCAACGTATTAAAATCGAACATGTCAAGATGCCAAGGAAGTTGCAACCACTCGACATTCCCCAAATGAAATGGAAATTCATCAGTATGGACTTTCTTGTTGGCCTACCCCAAGTTCAGGGAGGATACCACTCCATCATGGTTGTGGTTGACATGCTGACTAAGGTTGCATACCTTATTCTGGTAAAGACAAACTATAAAGCCTTAGACATTGCAAGGTTGTTTATCAAGGAGATATTCAAGCTACATGGGCTACCCACAAGAATCATTAGTGGTCGTGACTCTCTCTTCACATCACACTTCTGGAGAGCTATCTTTGAAGCCATTGGGACTCAACTCAGTTTTAGCACAGCTTACTATCCCCAAACTAATGGCCAAACAAAGCAAGTCAATCAAGTCATTGAGGATATGCTAAGGGCACACTGCTGTCGTGAGCCAAAAAGGTGGATTCAGTACTTGCCTTTAGTTGAATTTGCCTACAATGCTTTTTACCAACAAAGCATTCAAATGACCCCTTTTCAAGCATTGTATGGTCATGACTGTCGAAGTCCCCTAAACTTCTCAGATCCAACCTTGAGGGTTGAAGCTTCAAGGCAAATGTTGGAAGAGATGGATGACCAAATAAAGTCAAGAAGACAGGACATCCAAGCGGCCAAGGATAGACAAAAGGCATACGTGGACTTGAAGCAACAAGATAGAATCTTCGAGGAAGGAGACATGGTCTTCATTCGCGTACGACCACAGAAGAGTTCTCTATCCTTAGGAGATTGCAAGAAGCTAAGTCCAAGGTACTATGGACCATACAAGATCCTCAAGTGCCTAGAATCTAATGCTTATAGACTACAACTCCCAGAGAACCTAAAGGTTCATAATGTATTCCATATTAGCCTATTGAAGAAGTATGCACCTAATCCTAACCATGTACTCGATGACCAACAAGTTCTAATGCCTAGTCGAGGAGTCCTTGAACTAAGGCCTGACAAAATATTAGATGTTAGGGAGAGACAACTGAGATCCAGAACCTTGAGACAATACCTCGTCCAGTGGAAAGATTATCCCAAGGAGAATGCCACTTGGATAGAGGAGGGAACTCTCCACCATCAATATTCCTAGTTTATCTCGAGATGAGGACATCTCGATTCCTCCAAGGGGGAGAGAATGTAACAATTCTGATCTCAAAACCGCACTTCTCACGAGAACCTCCTCTTACTAAAAATCCAAATGATTAAATCGTTAGTATTATGGAAATTTTTTAAATTATTCCCTCCTTCCCTCAGCCGACTGTCGTGCTGGGGGAGAGGGAGGGAAGGCAGGATGACTAAGCATCCTTGTTGGATGCCTGAGGGGAGGTGAACCCATGCAGGATGCCGCGTGGGGGAGGGAGGATCCCCTCCCCTCACCTATATAAACCTTATGGGGGGAAGTGAGAGGAGGGAGAGGATAGAGGAGGGCGTCAGACTTCTGACGCTACCTAGAGGTAGTCGTGAGGAAGGGAGTCATGAGGCTGAAGGAGCGCCGTGAGGAGTTTCCGCGAGAGCTGCCATTGCTAGCTAGAATGCCGCCTCCCTCTTGACTATAGAGCACCTCGATTACTGCATCCGCCACTGGAGACTGAGTGACGTCGCTACGTTCCCCTCCACGACCACGTCAATCTGCCCATGTCCCCCAGAAGCTTCCTAGAAGTTTCTTGGAAGCTTCTAAGGGACCTTTTTTAAAGCCCCCCTTCCTGTTGACTTCCATAAGCCCCTTTCCCCCACGTTGGATCCTTCACAAGCGGGTTTTTACAACCCCGGGATTAAGCCCCCTTTCCTCCCCTTGCGTTCCACAAAGCTATTTCACCCTTCTCGTGGAATTTCCCATACAATTCGCTTTTGGGCCATATTACTCTTGGGTTTCTTAAAAACCCTTTTCTATTGCCCTTCTCAAGCAGACTTTTTATCTCCCAGGAATTAAACCCTTTTTCCCCCCTTGGTTACCCCAAAAGTCACCTAGCCCGGGTTTTTAAAGCCCTTTTCATAGCATTTTTCACAAGGCTTTTTAACCCCGGTTTCCTTTTAAAGTCTCCCATTGCAATCCCCACACAAGTTCATTTTAAATCCCCGCGTTTCCTTTTTAAACCCTTCCCACACAAGTCTCATAAATCCATTTCATCCCTTTTCGTGGAGGCCCTATTATATCCGGAATTTCCAAGTCCACTTTCCCTTACATTCCCCAAAAGCCATTTTTCCGGTTGGAAAGTCCTTTCTATGGACTCACGTAAGCCCATTATAACCAGGATTTAAAACCTTTCCGATTGTACCTGCACAAGCCTAAACTCTTTGCTGGGTTTATGGGATTTCCCATTGAACCCTCCTAAAGATAACTTCTCTTTCCTCCGATCTTCGAGGAGGAAGCCTATAAGGTCTTCCAAAGCCCAATTCCACAAGACGGTGCATCGGTCAAGGAAGCCGAATCTCAAAGGGAATTGTGCGTGCGAGGGAGACAGGCCAAGATCTTAAGTCTACAGCCAAGGCAAGAAGATCGAATTTGTGATGGGCGCAACCGCAGGAGGATCATCTCCTAACATTCATGTGGACATTTCATCGAATCCACAAGTCTTGGTTTTCTTCCTTTTTTTGGTTTATGTCATAATATTGCAATTATGCATGGTTAATTCATGGAAGCAGATGCGCTTTTACGATTGAAAAACATTGGCTATCTTAAGGGAAATAACTCACAACTGAAGAATCGGTCATTTGTATTTCTCAAAGAAACGAACGAAAGAAGAACATAAGACGTCTATACATTCTTAGCAAGTTGTTTTTATGCATTGCAAAGTAACGAATTTAGATCAACTAATGATCATCTTTACAAAGTCGAAATTATTGTTGTACACTTCGATTAGGCATGGAAATGATTCTAGGGCTGCATGAAGTAGATTAAACTCTAGTCAGTTGGCATAAATCTCAATCAATTATGTAAGTAGTTACGAAAGGTTGTGTAATGCTCATTTAGCATACGAATAATTCATTTAGAAATGAAATTAGGAAAAGGTTGCAGGGTTCGTTTTAACATAAACCCTAAAAGCCTAGCAGCATGAATCGTGAATGCATGTTTTAGAAGGATCAATGGAAATTATGCCATAACTTAACCTACGCTTTGATCTTAACCAAAAAAAGTTAGGGTTTGTAAATCTAATCATATGTAGGCAATGAATCATGTGATTATGAGAATGGTATCGTAATTATCTTCATGAGTAGACAAGTAATTAGTTTACCCTAAACGCCTAAAACCGCGAAGGAATCACTTAGGAATGATTAAATCAATGCAACATACCCCAAGTGCTAACTAGGTGAGAGCGGAATTTAGGTGACGGGACGTGCTTAAAAATAGCTAAAAATTATGAATATCAAGGGAAAAATATTCACTGTCAAAGGCGGCGGCTCGATCTAGGACGATTTTAAGCGCCAAAGTGCTTTAAAGGCGCCCGAGCGACACTTGTTGATTTTTCATAATTTTTCAGACAGTCGTGCGGGTTGACACGAGCTACTGGCCAATGCGGGATGCTAAGCGGGACGCCCAGGATTTTTTAGAGCTCAATTCGGAGTCCGGACAGGGAAATGGCCAAGGAAACGGTCAAGATATGAAAAGGTGGACACTTGGGAGGCCAAATTTGAGCATGCCTTTTGAGTTTGGACCCCCCCCAAAAATTTTATGCACCTTATGAAGCAAAAAACGTGGAGAGAGAATGAAGAGGCATGAAAAAACGTGGAAGAAGATGGCGCCCGAAAAATGCGCCATGAATGGATGAGAGGCATCATGGCTGCTGCAAACAACCCCCCCAATGGATTATGGGGCTTCATTCCCCTCTGTCTGTGGACTCTATCGCCGCCCTTCGCCCGTGGAATGATGGCCTGGTTTGAAATTTCTGATTCTAGTCTTTCTCTCTCCTCCCTCTCTCTCTTCTAAGAGGCAGTTCATGTGTGGGAAGGAGCAATGAAGAAAGAATGATGGAGACTTGTCCGGCATGGACCGGATTGCTACACGGGCTGAGAATGGTGATTTGGGATGTTGCTGGACATGAAGTGTTGCTGTTTTCCAAATCTACAGCCATGGACACAAAACCCGAAACACGCGTTTAAGCGGTAAACCAAAAAATTACAAAGAAAATTTAGTGTTTTATGCTTTTGATTGATGGAATGCCGTTCATATGGACTAAGATTTGATTATGCTGCTGATTCTTCTGAGTTCTTACTGTTTATAACCAGAAATTATGAAAAACATGCATTTCATGGCCCGAAACAATGTCAAGAAACCCGAAAATGCATGAAAAATGGGAAAAAACAAGGGTTTTGGGCATATAAATGGGAAAAACCGTCGATACACATCAACTAATCTTTCAATTTTGTTGCAAATGAACTAAGGGCCACAGCCCACAAACTGGTTTTCATTTTCAGCAATTTAAAAAATACAAGAAAATGAAGAAAATGGCGGGAAAATGATAAAAACACCATGAAAAAATAGGGGAAAAATACATTTGGGGCTACGAAAAATATAGAAAAATAGGATTTATGTTTGTTGATGTATAGCAAGGCTGGGGCATGAAGTTATGCTTCAGTTCAGCCTTGTTTATATGTTTTAGTGCGTGTTTCCTTTCTTTCTCCACATAAAATGACAAGGAAACCCTGAAAGAAATGAATGCAATGATGCACTATCAACGGGGAAGGGTAGAGTTGTGGAAAAATGGTTAAATGCCGTTGAGCATGAGGAATAATTTGCTGATTTTATATGCATTGCAACTAGGACGGAATAATAATGATAAAAATTAAAACCTAGTAGCACGAAGATCACTTCGGTGCTAGGTGTTGCAGCGAAGCACAAAGCGGTTAGAAAGAAAAGCATGAAAGAGATGGTTTGCACTTACACGCTGCTGGTTTTTTAAAATGTTTGAGCACTAGGCATCCACCTCTTTGCATGATCATTTAGAGGAAATTAAAAGTATCAGAGTTAGCTCCTGGATATGCATAGCAATTGTTTTCAGTAGGCCTGTGACCCACCGTTGAGAGTGTGAGGTTCCTATGCTGTAGGCTAGTCGTGGGATCCTAAAGGGGAAATTAAGTAAGGACAATGGTACATTCCTGGATACGTTTATTTGGTACCTTGAGTGACGTTTGTGAGAAATGTCTAAATGTTGAGCGGCGCATCGAGGGGCCAATCCCCAAGGTGTAGGAGAGTCGCAAAGGGTTGACGGCATTGAGCCGTAGGAGGAACCCCATGTGTATGTGATTCGAGCCTTTTGGCTATGTGAAAGGGACTCCCTCTGAGGAGCAATGTTGGGTTAGGATCAGTTGGACTACAACGTATTACAAACGCAATGTTTAGGAAGGCAGAGATTTTGATAGACGCTCCTGGCCGCGAGGCCGAGGGGGTTGTCTTGCGCATAGTGACGAGGTCCGGCTAGTGCATGAGCCAGTGCCGGCCCGTTTTTAGGTCCATCAGTGGTGTGTCTGCCGGGAGCTGCTTAAAAGTGGCGGTTCTCGAATCCTGGTTTTCTAGGGACCAACTAGCAGTTTATGCCAAAGGATACTGAGATCGATCCGTTATTTATTGATAAGCATCGTCTAGCAGAAATCCAAAAGCAGGAAAGAGACGAGAGAGCTAGGCGACGTGCTGAAATCTTTAGGAGATATTCCCCTAAGCGTAGCGGTGCTGAACCCTTACGAGGGAGTGGATCTAGTGGTCTTAGGACCCCAAGCAGTAAGTTAGGAGAAGGTGGAAGCTCTAGTGCTCCCCTTCCTGCCATAAGCCAATCCACGTCAATTGCGGGAGGTGTAACCCCACCGTTCTCTATTCCTAGTACAAATCCAATCCGCGTCATGGCGCAGCCTATTGCAATTCCAGCAGGAACGACGGATTTGCCGGCTCTAGGTTACCCGCTACCCATTTTTAATGGGCTAGTTGAGGAAGATGCGGAACTCCACATTAGGGAGTTTCAAAAGTTGATGTTCAACTGTCGCATTCAAGAGGAAGGACATTTAATGATGTTCTTCAACATGACTCTCAAAGGAAGAGCCGCTATATGGTATCATGGTTTAGAAGCCGGAACCATATTGAACATTGATGCATTTTATGGAGCTTTTCGAAGGGAGTTTGCCCCTGAAAGGGGTGGGCAATATTGGTTGCGTGTACTCAACGTGACCCGCCAAGATCCACATGAGGATATTCGTGCTTATGCGAAGAAGATAAAAGAGGTCTTCCGTAAGTTGGACACCTCTATTCCTATCCCCGCAGCTGCCCAATTGCAATATTTTCTACATGGGTTGGACTTCAATATCCAATTGCAGTTGAGTAGTGTCCCCTTGGGGGATATAGACACTGCCATTACACGAGCACAAGAGGTGGAATCCCGACTACAAGCAGCCTATGCTTCTAGAGGCAATTCGAACATGGGTTTAGTATTGGGAAACAATATGGCAATAGCCAATGGCAGTAGTGGCCAAGGGATAGCGATGGCTAATCCTAATGGGAGAGGGAACATGATACAGAATGTCCCTTTATTACCAGCTCCCCCTAGCATGTCGATGCCTACGGGCAGTCAAATGGCTCCAAGTAGTGGAGGCCAGGCGGTCAATTCTAACACCATGCCTGCAGCTCAACAGCCTGTGCCTAATCGAATTGTTAGGCCGATTGAACGACATGGAAATGACCAAGGCTATGAGTCGAGTTCTTCCAATGTTCTTGGCGAGGTTAAGGACATGATGAAGCATTATACCGACATGATTACGGAGCAGTATCGACAAATAGCCGTTGATGTCAACTTCCTTAAAAAACAACAAAATTTGATAGGAAGTAGATACCCAGAAGAGGGTGCGCCGTCGAGGTTTAGTTGCAAATGGTGTGGCGGGCAGCACTATCCAAGAAATTGCCCAAATGTTAAGTGCGATATTTGTGGAAAATCCGGCCATCTAGCGGCTACTTGCTGGAGTAAGATCAGTTCTCTCC
Organism: Lygodium microphyllum; assembly: GCF_053477565.2. NCBI lineage: Eukaryota > Viridiplantae > Streptophyta > Polypodiopsida > Schizaeales > Lygodiaceae > Lygodium > Lygodium microphyllum. The sequence goes on from NC_141142.1 coordinate 72,839,515, forward strand.
AGCGGGGTAGTCGGCAACCAGGGCCTGTTAATCATCGTGCCCAAGGAAATGATTCCCAGCGAGAGGATGGGCCTAAACAAATACTTCAACGATCAAAGACTACAGTGGAGGAGCTACCAAGTGGTAGTGGGGTTAGTTTGATTGAGGCTGTACGCGTTAATGATGCTGAAACCTCTAATCTACGAGCTATCCTTACAAGAGGTAAAAAGGGTAGAGAAGCCGACATGGATAAGCCTGTCGACGGAAACCCTAAACAAGGCGACAAAGGAACGCAAGTTTTGGATCCTGCCCTAGAAGGGGGACCTTTGAAGCCCGTAGAGAGTAAAGCCGATAAGGAAGCACCAAAGAAGAAGGTGAAAGTTAAGAAAGAGGCAATAAAGCCAGCTCAGCGACCTAAAGAGCGGATGATTTGGCGTGAAAAGCGAGCTCTTTCGAACTATCATGAATTCGATTTGGCGGGCTCTCTTTGCGAAGTCAAGCCGGATGTGAACCTTTTGCAGCTTATTAAGCTTTCCCCAGGAGTACGTAAGGAATTTAGAAAGATCCTACGTACCGGGTATATTGTAGAACCTTTGGGTATTGCGCGAGTTGGTGATGACTGGTTCGAGCATGCTGAGAAGCATTGCCCAAGGGTTGCAGCCTATGTCGATGGGATATTAGTAGATTATGCCATTGTCGACACAGGATCATCTGTTAACATTATGAGTTCTGAACTGATGGAAAGGTTGGGCCTTGCGATCCAAAAAGATACCTCCACAATTCTCAGAATGGCAGATGACAGTTTGAGACAGCCGGAAGGCTGCATTACTAAGGTCCATGTCACTGTTGCAAATGTAGAATGCCTGTTGGACTTTAGGGTGATTCGTTTTGCAGGGCGGCCAAGTTACCAAGTATTACTTGGACGACCTTGGATCTTGCAAGCGGATTGCCAAGTGGATATACCTGCCGGTCGATTAATATTCGGCAGAGGTGCCCAGCGTGTGGTGGTTGATGCTTATCCTGAGTCCCCGCAGAGTGAGAGGGCTCCTCTATCTTCTACAGAATTGGAGACATTAGAAGATGCATCTGTTAGTGAGGCATCATCGAGTGATGAGTCCAAAGAGGGATCCACCACGGAGGACATCTATCAGATCACTTTGAACGAGCCGATAGAGGCCCAAGATCGTATAAGAGATGCAGATGTTATCGAGCTAGACCTTGGTACGCTTGATGATTCGCGGCCAATCAAATTAGGGTCCATGCTCAGCACAGCAGAAAGGGAGGACTATGTGGCCTTGATCCAGGAATTCCGTGATATCTTTGCCTGGAGTTATGATGAGTTGAGAGGCATCCCTCCCAGTCTTGCTGTTCATACAATTCCGTTGAAAGAGGGCAGTCGTCCTGTACGGCAGAAAGTAAGGCGTATGCCTTTCGAATTGAGGGACGGGCTGTTTGAAGAGTTACAGAAGCTTCGAAAAGCGGGTTTGATTTTTCCTGTGCAACACACAGAATGGTGTTCGCCAGTTGTGATTAGAAAGAAGAAGAATAATCAGATCCGTTTATGTGTAGACTTTAGGGAGCTGAATAAGCAGACAGTTAAGGACTACTACCCATTACCATTTATTGACCAGATTTTGGATCAATTAGCGGGTAGGGAGATATATTCGTTTATGGATTGCTTTGCAGGATACAACCAAATGGCAATTGCAGAAGAGGACAAGTTGAAAACAACTTTTATCACTGTATTTGGCACTTTTGCTTACCACGTGATGGCTTTTGGTTTATGCAATGCGCCTGGTTCGTGGCAACGAACAGCCGATAAGACATTCGGTGACATATCCCCTGAAGAGTTGAGGGTGTTTATTGATGACTTAGGGGCCGCCACCGTGAGAGAAAGGCAGTTGATCATTTTGAGAAAATGCTTTGAGCGCTGTAGACAATTTTGCATCGCCCTAAACCCACGGAAGTGTGCTTTTGGAGTACCTTATGGGCTATTGCTAGGCCATGTGGTCAGTTCGGTAGGAATTGCGACAGACCCTGAGAAGGTCAAAGTTATAGTTGCCATGGGTCCACCACGCACTCCGAAAGAGGTTCATAGCTTTCTGTCTTCGGTTGGTTACTACCGTAGATTCATTAACACCTTAGCAGAAAGAACGTTGCCACTTACAAATTTATTGTCCTTTAGCTGTTCGTTTGTATGGGGTGACCCTTGTCAGGTAGCATTCGAGGATGTGAAACAAGAGCTAGCAAGAGCGCCCATTTTAAAAGCACCTAAAAGAGGTGAGGTGTTCTATATATTTTCAGCAGCCACCATGTATAGTATCAGCTGCTGTTTAGCCCAAATTTGGGAAGAGAAGTGGTACCACCCGATTGCTTTTGCTAGTCGGAAGCTGGGGGTATCCGAAATCAATTACACCTACATGGAGAAGCTGTGTCTAGCGATGGTCTTTGGGACCAAGAAGTTCAGGCATTACATTCTCTATGAAAAAGTCGTGCTTTATACGAAGGCGGAGGGACTTCGATTATTGATGAATAAGCTACAGCCGCCTGATCGTTTAGCGAAGTGGTTAATCACTTTGCAGGAATTTGATTATGAAATCAAGAGTAAGCCACCAAGGTTGCAAGGCATCGTGGAATGTCTAGTGGACTTTGGGGAGCCGAAAGAATCTGTGGCTGAAGGTAGTGACATGGAGATGATATTTAAAATAGATACGGCATCTATTCCCTCTTGGTATGCTGCAATAACGCATTATTTATCAACAGGAGAGGCGGGATCCGAATTATCTAAGGCTGAGAAAAGGAAAATTAAGCAGCAAGCGTTAAAGTTTGCCTTGATCGCAGGTACATTATATCGGCAAGGGGTTGATGATATCTATCGCCGATGTGTGACGCCTGACGAGGTGCCATTCATTTTGGAAGAGTGCCATGATTCTGCTTGCGGTGGCCATTTTTCTGGACGGCTTACAGCACAAAAGGCTTTAAGAGCAGGTTATTGGTGGCCTGCCATCTTCCAGGATGCGTTTGCGTATGTTAAGCGATGCGATATTTGCCAACGACATGATAGTCGAGAGAATAGGAAACGACCACTCACCCCTATTATGGCGATACTTCCATTTGAGAAGTGGGGAATAGACTTTGTGGGTCCTATTACTCCGTCATCGACTACGCAAAAGAGGTACATCATTGTCGCAACTGACTACTTCACAAAGTGGTCAGAAGCACGTGCAACAAGGAAAGATGATGCTAAAGAAACTGCTAGTTTCCTTTTAGAGCAGATAATATGCCGGTTTGGTCCACCGAAAGAATTAGTGTCGGACCGCGGAACTCATTTCCTGAATAAGGTGATCAAAGGTTTGACAGAGTTGTGGAACATCAAGCATAACAAGACAACCCCATATAATCCGCAAGCCAATGGGCAAGTTGAGAGCACCAACAAGCAGCTTGTGGGCATCCTGTCCAAAATTGTGTCGGAAAAGAAACGGGATTGGGATAAAAAGTTATACGTGGCAGTGTGGGCTTATAATACGACTTTCAAACGAGCCACTGGCCATACCCCGTTCAAGTTAGTATATGGGGAGGAGTGTGTCTTGCCTCTAGAAATTGAGCTGCCGACTATTCGGTTTGCCATCAATCATTCTTTGAGCGATGAAGACGCTCTTTTTGAGCGCTTGACGACACTGGCACATTTAGATGAGCTTAAGTTGTAGAGCTTATTGCACCAAGAAGTGGCGAAGCGCCGAATGAAGAAGCTACATGACCTCAAAGCCAAGAAGTACACCTTCAAGAAAGGACAGCTTGTTCTGTATTATGACGCACGACGTGAATTATTCCCAGGCAAGCTAGAACCCAAATGGGATGGGCCCTATAAGATCGTTAGGATAGGAAAGAATAAATCCACAGTTTTGTTAGCTGACCTTGAGGGGATAGAATTTAAAAATAAGGTTAATCTTAATAAGATTAAACCTTATTACTTCTGATTGTACTAATGCTATAACTGCCTTGCAGGTCTAGGCAAGATTGATCAAACATCTGCAAGGAAATCGTGATAGAGGTTGATGGGTCATCTGATCCCTTATTTAGAACACCCATATTTGGAACAGAGGTATCATCAGGGAAAGCTCATTTGGTGGAGCAAAGGATACAAGGTGATTGAGCAAGAAGGCGGGACATTTATTTGGGAAATCAAGGTCTTCTGCCATCATTGCCTACAACTTTTGACGAGCATCCCTGTTGAATTCAATGATGATGGAGGGATGGAGCCTACAGTCCACCCGTTGAATATGCTGAATTTCGATTACCATAATTACGAGTAGAGTTCAGGATGGCAGGATATGTAAACCCTTTATGGACGTACACCTTGTACTTTGATGGGGCGTCCAGGGGTGCATGCAAAAAAGGAAGTGTAGGAGTTGTCATCCGAGACCCCCGACGACGCATTGTCATGAAGTTAGCTGCTTATCTCGGGGCGAATTTTACCAATAATATGGCAGAATACAAAGCCCTGATTATGGGTTTGAATATTGCAAAGAAGGGTGGTATCCGCCAGTTGTTGGTGAAAGGGGACTCTCAGTTGGTTTTAAATCAACTCAATGGGACGTACATGGTGCGGAACCCGATCCTTTGTATGTACCATCATACTGCCATAGCCCTGCTAGACGAATTCGATCGAGTGGCTTTTCAGCTGATTCCACGAAATTGGAACCAGTTTGCCGATTCATTGGCTAATCTTGCGTATGAAGAGGACCTCTTCTTTAATTGTGGCCCTTGTTCCGATATATCTATTGATGGTGAGACAGGACCTGGTCGTTTGTGGGGTATGCTTTCTGAACATGCCCTCTTTGGCAGACGATGGTTGATTTGGGTGATGCAGAGGGTAAGCGAGACTCATCTCCCTTTATTATCTGGGACTCATAGACTGATTAGACGACATGTGATGCGAACACCTCTTGCGATATACGCAGGAGGGATAGGTCATAATTTAATGCACCTAGTTTAGGGCTATGCGCCTTTGTTCCCCTGGGAATAGTATGCTTTGATGTCTATCATGGTTGTTTCCAGGAGGATGTTATGCATAGTATTGTTTGATTTAATTAGGCCAAGAGGGCCGATTCAGTTTTGTAGCAAAGTCATGTCTGATTTCATTAGGCCAAGAGGGCCATTTCCCTGTCTAGTGCGGGTGCGTTTAATTGGGTTTTTGTTTTAGTGTTGTGCTGGACAGGTTTTGCGGGTTGTGGAATTTTGTGGAGCCTGGAGGAGCCTTTGCTGCGATGGAAGCTTCTTTTTGGGCCAATCCAGGTGATATTTCTCCTTTACGAGTACCTTTCTTTCCTGTTATATGTGTATTTGTACTTGTTGAGGGGATACTTTTTGTTGGGGACCGGTAACCAAGGCATGAAGTCCCAGGTTTAGGCTACGTATGTTTGAGGGAGGTCGGAGTAGCCATTGCCTCCTGTAAAGACATTGTTAGACATTGAAAGTTCTGTTTTAGAAGGAAGCCCTAGTGGCTCTGTTCTGCTAACCTACTAGGCAGCTGTGCTAGGAGTTCTTGTTAGTAGTGAGGCAGTTAGAGAAGCCTGCCAGAAGATAATAATAATGATGCCAAGAAATCCCGAATATCCTAAAAGATGAATATAAATACGAAGGTGTGTAAAAAGGGGTTCTAACCCCTATCAAAGAAAAGAAAAGAAATGAAAATATATAAGCAGTTGATCATTGCCTTGTGAAGGCCTGGTAGGTTCCTGGGGACGAGTCAGACCCGGGGCCGATACCTTGTCTTCCTCGGGGTGGCTTCTTGCTGGAAAAATAATATCAAAACAAGGAAGGTTGGAGCGAAAATAAAAGTGAGCGTTAGAAAAGGATTAAGTGTCGCCTTGCAAGGGCTTGGTAGGTTCTTGGGTGCCGAGACAAGTCCTGAGACCGATGCCCTGTTCTCCTTGGGTCACTACGCTCAGCTCCCTCCTTTTTACATGCCCAAGTATGTTCATCCAATCAAAAACCCTAAAAGAAGAGATATACTGAAAGAAAATATCCTTTGCTCAGGCTATAGGAGTCCTCGCCTTGTAGGAGCTCCTAGTTGCGTTGTCTTTAGTTGGTCAGTAGTTCAGACTACCACTTAGGGCAACCTCTTTGGCAGTTCTTTTTAGTTTGGCTGTGTTGGAGCAGCTGGTTAGTGACTCACTTCGGATCTTCTATTAGATGATGCTAGGCCTATTCCTTGTGGAGGTCATGCCTTGGTCCTGTCTAGGGGTAGGGGGAGCATTGTGCTGAGTTTTATTATATAATTGTTTTGTATCAGTTTGATGCTTCTTTGGTTGTTTATGTGCAGATATGTTCGTGGATTCGACGGGCTGAGTCGCCCTATCCCGTGGTCGCCAATGAGAGCGGAATTTAGGTGACGGGACGTGCTTAAAAATAGCTAAAAATTATGAATATCAAGGGAAAAACATTCACTGTCAAAGGCGGCGGCTCGATCTAGGACGATTTTAAGCGCCAAAGTGCTTTAAAGGCGCCCGAGCGACACTTGTTGATTTTTCATAATTTTTCAGACAGTCGTGCGGGTTGACACGAGCTACTGGCCAATGCGGGATGCTAAGCGGGACGCCCAGGATTTTTTAGAGCTCAATTCGGAGTCCGGACAGGGAAATGGCCAAGGAAACGGTCAAGATATGAAAAGGTGGACACTTGGGAGGCCAAATTTGAGCATGCCTTTTGAGTTTGGACCCCCCCCAAAAATTTTATGCACCTTATGAAGCAAAAAACGTGGAGAGAGAATGAAGAGGCATGAAAAAACGTGGAAGAAGATGGCGCCCGAAAAATGCGCCATGAATGGATGAGAGGCATCATGGCTGCTGCAAACAACCCCCCCAATGGATTATGGGGCTTCATTCCCCTCTGTCTGTGGACTCTATCGCCGCCCTTCGCCCGTGGAATGATGGCCTGGTTTGAAATTTCTGATTCTAGTCTTTCTCTCTCCTCCCTCTCTCTCTTCTAAGAGGCAGTTCATGTGTGGGAAGGAGCAATGAAGAAAGAATGATGGAGACTTGTCCGGCATGGACCGGATTGCTACACGGGCTGAGAATGGTGATTTGGGATGTTGCTGGACATGAAGTGTTGCTGTTTTCCAAATCTACAGCCATGGACACAAAACCCGAAACACGCGTTTAAGCGGTAAACCAAAAAATTACAAAGAAAATTTAGTGTTTTATGCTTTTGATTGATGGAATGCCGTTCATATGGACTAAGATTTGATTATGCTGCTGATTCTTCTGAGTTCTTACTGTTTATAACCAGAAATTATGAAAAACATGCATTTCATGGCCCGAAACAATGTCAAGAAACCCGAAAATGCATGAAAAATGGGAAAAAACAAGGGTTTTGGGCATATAAATGGGAAAAACCGTCGATACACATCAACTAATCTTTCAATTTTGTTGCAAATGAACTAAGGGCCACAGCCCACAAACTGGTTTTCATTTTCAGCAATTTAAAAAATACAAGAAAATGAAGAAAATGGCGGGAAAATGATAAAAACACCATGAAAAAATAGGGGAAAAATACATTTGGGGCTACGAAAAATATAGAAAAATAGGATTTATGTTTGTTGATGTATAGCAAGGCTGGGGCATGAAGTTATGCTTCAGTTCAGCCTTGTTTATATGTTTTAGTGCGTGTTTCCTTTCTTTCTCCACATAAAATGACAAGGAAACCCTGAAAGAAATGAATGCAATGATGCACTATCAACGGGGAAGGGTAGAGTTGTGGAAAAATGGTTAAATGCCGTTGACATGAGGAATAATTTGCTGATTTTATATGCATTGCAACTAGGACGGAATAATAATGATAAAAATTAAAACCTAGTAGCACGAAGATCACTTCGGTGCTAGGTGTTGCAGCGAAGCACAAAGCGGTTAGAAAGAAAAGCATGAAAGAGATGGTTTGCACTTACACGCTGCTGGTTTTTTAAAATGTTTGAGCACTAGGCATCCACCTCTTTGCATGATCATTTAGAGGAAATTAAAAGTATCAGAGTTAGCTCCTGGATATGCATAGCAATTGTTTTCAGTAGGCCTGTGACCCACCGTTGAGAGTGTGAGGTTCCTATGCTGTAGGCTAGTCGTGGGATCCTAAAGGGGAAATTAAGTAAGGACAATGGTACATTCCTGGATACGTTTATTTGGTACCTTGAGTGACGTTTGTGAGAAATGTCTAAATGTTGAGCGGCGCATCGAGGGGCCAATCCCCAAGGTGTAGGAGAGTCGCAAAGGGTTGACGGCATTGAGCCGTAGGAGGAACCCCATGTGTATGTGATTCGAGCCTTTTGGCTATGTGAAAGGGACTCCCTCTGAGGAGCAATGTTGGGTTAGGATCAGTTGGACTACAACGTATTACAAACGCAATGTTTAGGAAGGCAGAGATTTTGATAGACGCTCCTGGCCGCGAGGCCGAGGGGGTTGTCTTGCGCATAGTGACGAGGTCCGGCTAGTGCATGAGCCAGTGCCGGCCCGTTTTTAGGTCCATCACTAGGGTTTAGCACGTTGAGGATGTGACCTAGTCGCTCTTATTGCCAAGCTGAAACTCTCATACCCTAAAGACATGTCCACATTCACGGAATGTAGGGACAACAGGATATATTTGCAAGAAATGATCTAGGGTTTCTACCCTAAGGATCGCTCGCTAAAAAGATGAAACTCGGTTTGAGTTGGAACCCTAGGACCGACAATGTCAGCCTAGTGCAATCAAGAACGGATTGGATATGAAGACACCCTAACCCTGTTTGCTATCTAATCATGATTCTGTGATTAGAAGACACCGTTCGATGGGTAAAATAGTCCCATGGATTAGATGCGACACTTGTGCAACAAGTTGTAGAGTCGCATGATCTTGTGGTTTGATCACAAGGGAACGGCCAATTCCTCGGAATAAGATTGGCAGATTCTCACGCAAGTTTATCTTGCAAGAGGAGAAATAATCGTCGTGATATAGTACCTTTCTTGGGTAAAGTAACCAAGATACGAGGATTAGATATTTGCTTTGAAGCAAAAGACCAATTAGTAAATTGGAATAACATATTTACTGCTAATAGAACTTAAGGTATTGGTTAAGTTGGGTTAGTAGGGTACGGCCCTAACCCAAGGATATAGGGTTAACAAACAAATCCTTGGGGATCTTGCCAAGTCGCAATTGATCCTGGATCGAGTGCTAGATGCATTCAGAGAGAAAGATTCACTCCTTAGCAATTGGCCAAATAAACGACCACTGGAATTGATTGTGCTTGTAACAGTTTAGAAAGCACTGTTTGCATTGTTTGCTCAAGGAACTAAAGGATGAAAAGATATCTAATGCTTCAGGTTGAAGGCCTGAAGGGAGAGGCAGCTTCAGTTACCCCCGACTGCCTGCCTGACCCTAACCAAGGGGGTTGTTGACCGCGCCGGGAACGTGGACCGAACCCGCCGCGAGAGGTCTCTCCGTTGAGTTCTACTTGGAGCAGGAGGACGCTTGGGTGCCAGGGGGGACTCTAGCCGTAAATCCCTCGCCTTCCGGGTCCTGCACAAGAGGTTAACGTGACTCGAGATTGGATCTCGAGGCCCGCATACTAGTTTACGGGCGAAAGCTTGGAATAGTGATCCCTGTGGATTACTGGATAGCCTTTGGGCAGATTATGGACAAGCCTACGGGCGGAACTCCTTGTATTTCAACGATAACATGATGAAATGTTAATAAAGAACTTGTTTGATATTGTTTTTCTATGTCATGTGATAAGATTACGTGAAGGAACCAGTGCTTAACGGATTAATTAAAGAAGCTGATTGTTATATGTCAATTAATGTGTTAGATAATTACATAACTAAAACAAACCGAGGAAAGTGCGGAGGATGGACCATAGGTCCGTCCTGCGGTTGGGTGGTCCCGGTTAGCCGGGAACTTTTCTCAAGGAACAGTGGGATGATCGTCAAAGAAAACGAATAACGAAAGCAATGACCTAGAGTTATGTCTTAACCGATTTACGCTATTTTAGGGGAACGAAACGGGACTATGCCTTATGGCAGAGAGGTTGAGCTTTGCACCCCTCTCGTTTCCCATTCTCCTTGAACCAAGTGCAGCGTGAACGCGCTTCGGACCTGGCAATTCTGCGTAAAGTAGTTCACTCGGGTCTGACACTAGTTGCTGTTAGTTAATGACCAATCATGAAAACCCTAATTTCGGTCGATCCTAAGTGGGAACGGCCAGGATACTTCCGCTACGTGGCAGACACGGGAAGACCTAGATCGCAAATCCCGTAACATTCCATGGGAGTGCTGGGTGGAGCTTTCTAGACATCCTTTCCGATGGACTGCTAAGACGTGTCCTGGATGATACTAGTGGACACGTTACATATTGAGTCGGGGGACTGTGTCCAAAGCTTTCATCCTTTGGCTTTTCCATTATAATTTCATAAATAAAAAAGGATGAGATTTTCTTTTCTTGATGCATGAATACCTTTTCTCCCAAGAATTCTTTCTTTTATTATTTTGCATTGGCCTTGGTTCAAGTTCAACCTTTCTATATCTCCCCAATTAAAGTCCAAGTTATGTAATTCTAGCCAGGATAGCCTAATAACAATGGGACTATTTGGGAAGTGGATAATGTTAAGGCTATATCTAATACAAGACACCTTATGGTAACTTTTATGGGTTAAGTCTTATACCTGAAGCAAGAGATCAACCATTAATTACTTTTGTACATATTGGCCTTGCTTTCCTTAGAAATTATATACCATGTTGCTCTACAAATTTCTTATCTGTGAAGCATGTTTTGGCTATAGAGTCCAACAAAGCTTGTCTATCTATGTATCTTCCCTCCATATGAATCTTTATTGGTAAAAAAAAGCTAAACATTCAATCCACAGATAGAAGGAGACCTTCTTTTGGGTGTCTTGAAGCTTTGTCATGTTAAATGGTCTTTATTGAGGCTAAATGTCAATGTTTATTGAAAACAATGGAGTAATGAATGTTTCCTTTGTTAAGAAAATATTTAGCTATGTGTTCTTGGCTAGCTAAAATACTTGCATGATCCATTAATGCAATGCATTTTTTTTTCTGGATCACTCAATGGCTTGAACCTCGTCATATCAATTTTCATAGGTTCTGCCTCAGATACTTGGCCTTCTTGGGTAGTTGGGTCTTCAAAAGTCTTCATCATGCTTGAATTCAACATGGCTCCCTGACCTCTCTCTTGCCTTCTGTAAAACAAGTGGATGTTACATTCAATTCCTTGAGAGTTAAATTCACAAAGTGTACGCACCTTTGACATGGTGAGCAAAACACCTTTAACCATATCTCAATTCCCAAGAAAATTGAATAATAAAATAATCCTCATGTCGTGTGAAATTGCATGTGAGTGGCCAAAATTTTGATGCATAAGCCCTAGTGGGTCTCGACTCTTACTGTAGATTTCTAATCTTTGTTTCAACTACTTTTGCACTATCTACTTCTCCAAGTGTGGTAAATAAATCTTTTATAAAGGCCTAAAAATTATATAGCAATGTGGATTCCTTCTCAAGAAAGGGGGAAAAATCAAGAGAAAGAAATACATGAGATGAGAGTTTTCTACGAGGTTGACTTGAGAAGCACCATTTGGGTAAATGATTTAACTACATAAGTATAAACTATCGTACATGCTAGAGGAAACCTTTGAATTTTGACATTGTGCCATAAAATTTCTCCAGAAGACTAACCTTTGGTGTCTTCCTATGTTGACCATAAAGGTTTCTTGTACTTGATGGACCTTTGGCTTGATTTAGGCTTGTCTCTTAAATTTCTTGAAGTTGTAGTTGTAGGTCTTGCACAGTTAAGTCCAAAGCTTGTGGTTTCTTTTCTTTGTAGCTTTGCATTACTCTCTTGGATTTGTTGCTAGATGCTTTGTAAAGAAGGAAGAATTCCTTCCATCACGAACTCAATCACGACTAGGCAAGATCATGGTAGGAGGGTCTTACCAAACTATTATGAGTATGGTAAGTGCTCTTTGAGAGAGCGAGGGGATTGCTCTCACAACTTACAAGAAAAGAACTTGAAAGAGAAATTGAACTAGAACGTTATTGCAAAATAACTCAATTATAAGAGAACTTGATTACATGACAATGCACACAAGAGCATGGCTCAATTATAAAGAACTGGAATAGGACTTACCTTGTAGGAGCCTCACAATTAGTGTTGGCAAGATTGAAGATCATGTAGCCTAAGACCCCCATTTATACTAGAATTGAGGAGGTTAAGGGGAGGCTTCTAGATGATGACATCATTGGTCGCATATAAGCATCATTGACATAAGCAATGTTGATTAATCAAAACCTCCTTTAGAACTTTGCCAAGAATTATATAGAATCTTCTAGTACTTTCTTGAATCTTCCAAAATATTCTAGAATGTTTTGGAATCTTCTAGAAACTTCATGGAACCATTGGTTATAGTACCTCACATACGAACTAAGGGTTATTCTTGCTTCAACATTTGTTACATTGCTTGAGCATTTGTTACACTTACTGAGGTAGAATTAGTATAATCACTACTTTTTCAAGAGTTGAATAGTGTGGTGTTTGGACTTGCAAATAGCTAGAGCTTAGAATATACATTTTCCTAAAATGTTGTCTTTAAAAATATATCATTTTGACTTTAGAGTTTTATATAAGTGGATGAAGCACTACCAAGTTATTTCATGATTCTGCGAGACTTTTTACATTCTATATGTGCCCAAGCATATTGTCTAAAACACTAATGAAAAGCCAGCACAAAACTTTTTGAGTATCCTGTTCCATTCCTTAAATGCATTGGTCTCCTCAAGCATGGTATTTTCCTCTAGGAAATGTAGAGCCATAGTATTATCTCCTTTGATGTAGTCCCAATAACCTTTACCCATAACGAAATTGGTTAATGTGAATGTTAACCCCAAGTCGAGATGGCGGAAAAATGGAGAAAAAAGCAAAAGGAAGATGGAAAAAGAGCAAAGACACACAGGCAGCCTTTAAAGATGAACCAGGGCAAAAATCTCAACCTTAAATGAAAAAGCGCCTCTAAAAACTCGGGAAACTCTTGTAAAAGAGCGCCAGGCTCCCTCCTGTGCCAATTGTAAAATGCTAGATGGGTATAGGCTAGAGGCACAAAGCCAGAAGAGGGAAATGGAACAAGGACCTTGCCACAATGGCCGGTCATGTAAAAAAGGGATGGGTGTCCATGGGATTTTAGGGTTTGTATATATAAAGTTCAAAAAGTGAATAAGAGATCATTCTTTTGTGTGTGGCAAAAAGGGTATTCTTCTTCTTCTTCTCTCCTTCTCACCTTCTTGCTTGTGTGTGCTCTTGAGAGAGGGAGTGTGAGGGTGTGAGGGAGTGAGTGCTTGAGAGTGAGGGATCAAGAGGGTGAAGCTCCTCACCATCTCCTCTTCTCTTCTTCTCTTCCCTTCTCTCTTCTTGCGCGCACCGCTATGGAGGATGGAGTTTGGAGGTGGAGGAGGCTTGAGGATGCTTGAGCTAGCATCTAGGATCGTGGAGCTACCGATGTGTGGAAGAGAGGAGGCAACTCGTATCAGCACTAAGGTAAGCTCACTACACTCGTAGGATCGACGGTGCGTCGGCTAGGTGAGAGATAGCCATTAGAGCTTGCTTGGAACGCTTGAAACAATAAGCAGTCCGTGGGTCTTGGCGGTTGAGCAAAAGCTCCCACATTTTGGTTCCGGTCGGGACCAACGGATTCAATCTTGGGCACTTGCACGCCTCTTATCGAGCATCAAAGTAAGGGATTCATCCTCGAAACGGAGCTTGAGATAGGTAGGAAGTTTGGGTGTTTTTGATCTTCAAAACAAGTAAGTATTTTGGGTTATTTTGTTTGTTTGATGATTAGGAAACATGGAGAAATCATTTCAGTATTTTGTTTTCGATTCTTGTTTCATTTAGAATAGGATAGGATTAGGAAATCGCACCAGAGAAGGGTAGGGTTTACTATTGCAAAATAGGGCAAAACAGGGTAAAAATCGTGCAAAAATGGCAAAAATCTTGCTTGTGATGCCTAAGATTGGCAAGTGAGTGATTGGGGGCATCAACGCCATACCCGGGAAGGGGTATAAGAGCCAAGAGGCCAAGGGAGGACTCATTTGCAACCATTTCAGTGTGAAAGAGAGAGAGAGAGAGAGCTACCGCCCGATTCGATTCGATCGCACCAACGACGAGCCCACCACTCTATCCAAGTATATGAATCCCTTCTCTTACCCCCTTAGGTAGGATCTAGAGATTTGTGCCTGGTATGATTGAGTGAAGCACGAGAAACGATCGAAATCAAACTCGCGTTGTTTATGTGCGCCGCGCTCGGCCCGTCCGAATGGTCACCTCTAGGCCGAGTCCCAGAATCGGCCCTCGGCCCCTTTCCATTCGGCCCATCCGATCGAAACTCTAATTGGCCCACTCGACCCAAAACTACTTGGCCCATTCGAGTCTATCATTCGGACCTTGGATAAATTTGGCCCTCTACCACTGTCAAAATCGACCCTCAGTCCAATTGCCTCGGCCTGTCTGAGCAACCTTGTCTGAATCAACCACTCGGCCTGTCCGAGCCAAACCATCCGAGTGACCTCATCCGAGTCAGCTCTTCGGCCCGTCCAAGTCCACCCTGCCCAAGTCCCAAATTCGGTCCTCGGCCCATGTGCCTTGACCTGTCCGAGTAACCCACTCGGACCAGTTGGGCCGAGTGCACATTTTCACCAAATTCTCAAAAAATTTGACTTGACCCGGCTAGAGCTCAATAGCGCAAACTGTCGAAAGCCCTTAGGATGCTCAAAACTTGATTCTGGCACATAGAACATGCAAAATTGTAGGGCGCCGCTGCTTAGCAGCTAGAAGTGGGCAGTTGCAAGACTCAGGGGCTTAGACAAAAACCGTTGAGGTGTAAAGCCTGATTGGACCAAAACGAATGAGGCAACATATTAAAGAAACCCTAAACTCTGCCAAGACGGCCAGAAAATTGACCAACAAGCCTATTCGGTCCAAAACAACGCGAGAATGTGTAAGACGTCTAGAAATTGGTTGCTGCACTCACCCTGAATTTCCACACTTGAAGTACACTTAAGGAAACTGAAAGCTTGATTGAGCACAAGTGCACAGTGAAAGACACATTGAGTGGCCATAAATTGAGGACTATATTAAATAACTGAAGGAACTCACCCAGATAAACCCATCAAGGAACCCACCAATAGGAGAGAACCCAATACATAGACAAACCATCAATGCGCAAAAGTAGGACCAAGCGAGGAACGCCGACGAAGTGGATTTGACAAGTCTACTGAACCTGATCAATAGCTTGGTGGAGCATGATAACTCCACAATGGCAGAGGAAAGTTCAGACCGCAGATCTAATGAGAAATTTGACTTAGAAGCCTTTCCAGATGCTATTCAGCGCTGGTCAACAGTTACGATGCTCATGCTTGGTATGAGCACCGCGGTAGGACAGCAGATGCTATCATCGCAGATCTAGAAGAGGAGAGAAAGCTAGCCTACAAAGCATTGCAAAGTAAGACTGAGTACAATAGGGATCAGCAGGCTAGGAGCCAAAGGCAAGGCATGGAGTTGCGAGAGGTGCAGTGGGTGCTGAACTTGCTGGCAGAAATCGAACGGACCATGAGAGAGCACTAGAAAGAGACTTAACGCCGAGTGAGATTCTCATGAAGCGGCTACTCGATAACACGGCTGCAGAGCAAAGTGCCACAGCTCTAGCAACATCGCTACTCGCAGGATTAGGAGAAAACCTGGGCTCAAAGAGCTAGGCTAAAATCCCTATTGTTGCCAAGCAACTCGATAATACCAACCCCATGACGATCCATACAGCTTTGTTCAGCAGTTCAAGCAAGTTTGCGAAGCCAATGGCCTCAATGACCTGGCTCAATGCTCTCAAGCGTTCGGGCTTTGCTTAGGCAACAAGGGTAGGATGTGGTATACGAGCTTAGATAATGCAGAGTGAGCCAACTTTGATGGCCTCAAGGATCTCTTCATTAAGAGATTTTCTGAGCCCGGATACTCCGATAATCTACTAGTACTCTTGATGAACGTCAAGCAGAAAGAGAAGGAGGACATTTGCGATTACGTGGCCCATGTACAGAGTCTCTTCAAGAGAATCCCTACTGGAGAGCAACCGACTGAAAGAGCAGTATCAATTGTATTCATCAGCGGGATTCAGAAGGAGGAACTATACAAGCCTTTGGCAGGAAACTCGAGCTTGCAGCGAGACGCGCTAGCTAGGGTCTTTGAGGAAGCCATCCGAGTTGACGATCAGCTGAAGGAGCGGAGCTCCAGAAGCACAAACCTAGAAGAGACCAACTTGCGAAGCTCAGAGAGAGCGTCAGCCTCAAGTGAGCGATCAGCCCCACCATCCCAGGATAAGGAGAAAACCACCGAAAGGAACCACGACTTGGCTGATGTTAGGATGGAACTAGCCAAGTTGCAAGATATGTTGAGACAACCAACGCACCCACACATCCAATGCATGTACTGTGGCGGAAACCACTTGCCAGCCGAGTGTCAAGACCCTAGGTCAAGACCTTGCGCTAACTGTGGTAGGTTCGATCATGATGTCGCGCATTGTAGACTACCAAGGAGACTTCCATACTCACAACCATACGGCCAATCTTACCTAGCGAATAGGCCGCAGCCATTTTTCGGAAGGGGAGCCCCATTGGCCCTCCCTATGCTTAACGATATTAAGCTGGTTGTTCCTAGGATGGAAATAAATCCTACAGGCATTCCTAGACTGCTTGGTCCTTACGTAACCCATCCACGGAGTGACGCTCCTGTCCACTATGTGGAAGAACCAAACAAGGAAGAAGCTTACATATGCCCTTATGTCTCGCATGAGGATGAGGGCAACGCTTTTCTCATGGATTATCACCCCGTACCGGTGATGGCGTTAGCAAGAGGATGAGGTAGAGGCCTAGGAGGGCAGACGCAGGATCCAATCACCTTTTGGACTTGTGGCT
This sequence comes from Lygodium microphyllum, assembly GCF_053477565.2. Taxonomy (NCBI): domain Eukaryota; kingdom Viridiplantae; phylum Streptophyta; class Polypodiopsida; order Schizaeales; family Lygodiaceae; genus Lygodium; species Lygodium microphyllum. Next base: position 72,856,481 of record NC_141142.1, read on the forward strand.
GGACTTCTGGCCAGGACTTGTGGCCACCCAGGTCATGTCTCATCACGCTGCCCTGAAAGGGAGCAGCAAAGCAGAGACAAGGCGGACCAAAGGTGTGTTGAGTGCAGAATCACCCGTCTCTTCGTCGATTGCCCAAGGCAAAAGCCATCATCTAGCTCAGTCAACAAGCCATCTGTCCCATTGGGGTTGTTTGGTGTCAAAAACCACGATGGGGAGGCCACGCCTATTCCATTGTGCGGGTCATGAGCCATGCCCAAACGAAGCAGGCCGGCATCTCTCTGCTAGGACCTAGCAATCTTGATGTAGCCTCGATAGGGAAGAAGAGCCGTAGACGGTGGAGGAAGAAGTCGGAAGCTAAAATCGCACTAAAAACGGAGAGTGCTACAACTCTGCCTGCTGGAACGAAGGTCTCTGACACAGAAGCAGAGACGTCAGTCCCCAAGACGACCGAAAAGGGAAGCACTAAGGTAGACGCATCCGAAGCGACAATTAGAGGCCATAGAAAAGGTGAAGAAATGGGTGAAGGAATCCCAAGAGCATCTAAAAGTCGCTGAGCCCATCATAGAGGACGGAATCGATGATCTCTCCAGCATAAGTACACCAATCTCGCCTCCACAACCAAAGTCAAGAGAAGCAACTGCACCACAAACGGTGCTGCTAAGGCCAAGCCTCGGCGCTGTTACAGGGTCGCAGTTCAGTCACAGCCACTTGCCAGGACAATCCAGGTTAGGGGAGAGACGAATACCGAATGATCTCCTAACCACATTGGTGACTACTTCTGTAACACTTAGACTGGAAGATCTGCTTAGACAACATCCCACCCTATGGCAGGATCTTAAGTAGTGGGTTGAAGGGTCACAAGAGAAGGTTACAGCAGACCCTCATGACCATGATATGGAGACGCAAATACCGAGTTTGACGTTGCAATCTATGCCTAAATCCTTGCAAGTCAATGCGTTATGGGAAGGTTCCAAGATGCATGTGGTCTTACCGATTTTAGCCCTAGGCAATACAATGAGGAAGGGAATCGTGGATATGGGGGCTGGGGTTAGTGTGCTTAGCCACGCAGTGCTTCAGACTTGGGGAAACCCACCTGTTGAGACTGCTAGGTTTAATGTCACACTAGCAAACGGTATAAGAGTCAAGCCATTCGGGGTGCTTAAGAATTGGCCAGTGAAGATCACATGTGTCCAGTTCTCTGTTGACTTTATAGTCATGAAGGGAGTGGACTACGACATCCTATTAGGCCGCCCCTGGATGCGCAATGCTAGAATCGTCGAAGATTGGGGTAACGGCTTGATCTTTCTTGGCAATAGGACAGATGCCGTGAGAGTAGAGATGGACACCTGGAAGACCTCATTAGTCGACTTAGATGCCATCTCTGCTATGCTCAAGGGTAATGCTCAGGTCAAGAAGTCCTATGGGACCTTGACCAAGTATATCCCATGCCTAGAGGACGAGCGGGATTGGATGCATGTCCTTGCTACAATCGACCTATCCTTCTCTGATCATGAGGTGTATGAACAAGCCATCAAAACAATCACCAAGGCTAACGACACACCCTCCGTACCAGTCTGCATGATGACAAGAAGCCTTCGGGGAAAACCGAAGCCTGTTAGCTCCCAAGTCCCAACCAACAAAAGGGAACTCCAGGAGATACTGGAATACCTAACGGACAAGCTAGTTGGCAATCTAGCTACAAATTTCAAACCACTCCAGGACCTCTTGGATGAATTCAAATGGCAATGGACCAAAGAGCATGACTTGCACCTCATGTATAACTGGGCCCTCGTTCCTGACCAATGACCAGAGAGATACAAAGCCCTAGGAGATGATGAGTAGTCTGATGATGAGAATTCCAACGAGAATACGAAGACTACCAATCCTTGAGTGATGAAAGTGAGGGTGAGGTGTTTACCTTGGAATACGACATTGAAGGACAAGAAATAGAGAAAATATGAGCAGACTCCAAGCCACAGAAAAGGAGTATCTTCAGGATGGAGCGACATCGCGCCTCGTTGGAACACGTAGGAGCCATAGACCTTGAGCAAGCAGGACTCGCCCAGCCAGGAATGACATCAGTGTTTAGGACTGAATCACCATCTAAACTGCACCCACCAGGGGAGACCACCTCTTCTAGTGAAGATGGAGGGTTCGACTCTGAATCAAAGGTTAGTTTGGATAGTGATCCAGAGATCCCTAGGCCGCATAACCAAATGCACCAAGGGGGACCTACTAGTCCACTTGAGGTGCAGACGATTAAGACAGGAAAAGGCAAAATAACCCAGGGATACTCAAATGGAAGAACAGCGGAAACCACAGGACCTCGCTAAACAATTTACGAAATTCAAAAAAGGGGATAGGGTGGTAGTTCTGTTAGGTGCCAAATGTCAAGCACAGACAAGCGAACCAATGTAGGGACTAGCCAAGGTCAAGGAGGTGGACCTAGCCTCAAAAGGGGAAACACCCCGACCAGTCTTCATTGCCGATGACTTGACTAATGAAGAAGAAACGAGTCTTGTCTCTCTCTTGCGAGAGTACATAGACATGTTCGCCTGGTCCTTAGAAGAGCTTAAGGGGGTAGATCCGAGTGTCGTGACTCACAACATACCCATGACGGCAGACGCAACGCCGGTCAAGTAGTACTGTACCCTATGAATCCAAAACCTCCTCATGCTGTCAAGGAACAAATTGATAACCTGATGAGAGTAGGACTCATTTATGAAATTGAGCACACAGAATGGGTATCGCCCATAGTCATCATGATGAAGAAGAATGGAAAAATCCGAGTGTGTGTCAATTATAAAAAGGTAAACACTGCTACCAGGAGGAACAACTATCCATTGCCATACACCGAGCAGATGCTTGAGAGAGTGGCAGGCAAGGAAGCCTATAGTTTTCTGGACGGCTTCTCCGGGTACAACCAGGTACAAGTGCATCCTGCGGACAGGCATAAGACTTCCTTCGCCACTGAGTGGGGCATCTTTGCTTACATAGTCATGCCCTTCGGGTTGACTAATGCCCCTGCCACTTTCCAATGACTCATGTGCACCATCTTTAAGGACATGCTTTGCAAGGAGTTAGAAGTCTTTGTCGGCTACCTTTGTGTCCACTCAACCTGGATTGAACACTTAGACAAACTCTGAGCAGTCTTCGAGCGGTGTCGCTTATATCGTCTCTCCTTGAACCCCTTAAAGTGCCAGTTTTGGGTGAAGCATGGATGCATCCTAGGGCATGTGGTGTCGAAGAATGGAATTGCCACTGACTTCTCGAAGGTCAGGGTCATTGTTGACCTTCCACCCCCAACCAACTACAAGGGAGTTCAATGCTTCTTAGGCCATACTTGATACTATTGACGGTTTGTACTGAATTATGCGTGGATCACCATACCCTTGTACAAGCTGCTTATTGTGTTCGAATGGACTGAAGCATGCCAGCGGGCATATGAAGAATTGAAGAAGGCTCTAATCATAGCACCAATCCTACGAGCCCTAGATTGGACCACTACCTTTCACATGCACATCGATGCTTCTAAGTTTGCCGTGGGGGCAGTGTTGTGCCAACCTGGCAAACACAATTTAGACTATTCAGTGAGCTTTGCTAGCAAGCAAATCACTGAGACGGAAATGAATTACTCGACGATGGAAAGAGAGGGATTAGCCATGGTATTCGTAGTGAAGAAATTCTGGCATTACCTTTTGGCCAAGCCCGTTACCTTCTTTGTGGACCATCAAGCCTTGCTCTATCTAGTAAACAAACCTTGTGCTATAGTACGCATAGCTCGATGGCTCCTTCTGCTTTTAGAACTTGACTTCTCTGTAGTGATACGGAAGGGAAAATAGCATTACATGGCTGATCACATGTCGCGCATTCCCACCGAAGAAGCCGCTGGACAAGGTGTTATTGATGAACTACCCGACGCCCATCTATTTAACCTTTCCAGCAAGAGAGATCTATTTAAGGCTGATCTAACACTGTATTGGGCAGATGACATAGTGCAAGTGCTTGAGTACAGACTGCCTGACCAACCAATAGAAAAAGCCTAACTTAGGCGATTAATCCTTAAGCTCCAGCCCTATCAGCTGATTGCAAGCCAACTCTATAGGTTGGGGCAAGACGGATTGTTGCGCAGATGCGTGTGTGAATATGAGATGCACGATGTGCTCTCAGAAGCACATGGCGGCATTGCCAGAGGGCACTTTAGCGGAGACACGACAACACGAAACGTGTTGCAGTCTCAACTATGGTGGCCCACGCTTTTCTGCGATGTAGTACAATTAGTCAAGCACTGTAACGAGTGCCAACGGACGAAGGTCCCAATTCGCAAAGATCAAATGAAATTAACCCCAGTTATTGCTCGACAACCCTTCAAAAAATGGGAAATTGATTTCATTGGACCCATCAGTCCTGCGGCACAATTTTCACAGGCCAAGTACATCATTGTGGCCATGGATTACCTCATGGCTAAGTTCTTATGAGAGCAAGTGATTTCATGATTCGGTTGCCCCATCGTACTGGTCAGTGACCAAGGCACGCACTTTATCAATGAAGTGATCGCGCATCTCCTGTCCACCTTTCTCATCATCCATTGCAAATCCTTGCCATACTACCCTCAGGCAAATGGCCAGGCTGAATCAACGAATAAGATTCTTGTCAATGTCCTAACCAAGGTTGTCTCTACTTCATGCAGTGACTGGGACAAAAAGTTGATGACAGCTCTGTGGGCTTATCGAACAGCTTATAAAACGGTTGTTGGTCAAACCCCCTTTAGACTGACATATAGAACAGAAGCGATTCTACCATTAGAGTTCTTCATTCCTAGCCTGAGAATAGCACTTCAAGAACAATGGGAGGGGAAGGAGGCATGGACGCAACGACTAGTTGAGCTCGAACACCTCTTGGAGACTCGTCTTCTTGCCACCCATGCACTGATCTGTGAGAAAGCTCGACGCAAGAGCTTGTTTGACCAGCACGTCAAGCAACACGAGTTTGAGCAGGGTGACTTGGTGCTCCTCTACTCAGTTAAGGGGCATAAACAAAAAATGAAATTTAGAGGTCTTGGACCCTTTAAAGTTCGTGCGATCAGCCAAACAGGCAATGTCGAACTTGAGACCCTAAACAGTAACGGAATCGGCTTCTTCAATGGCAGTCGCATCAAGAAGTACTACCCCCCTACGCATCCTTTGCATGAGGCACCGATGTTAGAACTGCCTGTCAAAGTAGCCATAATCACTGAAATCGACCACGAGGATGAGGAGGCCATAGAACCCGCATACCTCCGTATCACGGTCACGGAAAAAGAAACATGTGCTTTCAACGCCTTGATCGACGAGGGAGCAGTCTTTAATGTCTTAACCCACGATCATTGGACTCAACTTGGCAAACCACAACTTCAACCCACCATTGCCAAGCTAAGCCCATATGGGGCCCATTCCTATGCACTACTCGGCAAGTGCAAAGCAGCCGTTTCTATCGAGTTTGAGACTGTTCCAATGATTTTTTACGTGTTGCCAAATGCTAAAAACGCAGGCACAGAGTCACTGCTAGGGCGCACCTTGAAAAAGCAGACCCACTGTAATGTTGACTACGCATCGCAGCACATCCACCTCGCAATAGGCAATGTTCGCATTGTTACAACTTCCAGCAAGGGCTGTGCAAACTCATCACGGGCCACAAAGCCACTGATAGAAACATCTGTAGGCAAGTCTAAGGAGGGGGGTAGTGCACAGCCGCCACTCCCCGAGCTTCATAGACCGCATCCCATAGCAGCTAGAGCTAAGGCCCCACAGCCTCGCCTTCAATGGATGCCTAAACAACCGCAACAGCCGCCTAGGAGTCGATACTCCTACCCTCATAAGACCAAAAAATCTAAACCTAGGAAGCCCAAACGCAGTTACAGGAATAGACATGTAATCAGTCAAAGATGGGTTCCCAAGGCCCTCTTGCACACACAAGGCTACTATGAGGGCAATGCTTGGCTATGGATACCTAAGGTCCACACGGCCAGAGGCACCACTCGTACGCCAGCCTCAAGCTTGATCATTCCAAAAATCGTAGAACCTCGAAACCACAAGCTGCAAAGCTTCCCCGACCCGCAACCATCAAGTTCATCCACGCACGAACCCATGCGAGTCGCCCAAGCCTGTCAACCCAAGCGACAACTGCCATATCAAGAGTCACCACCTGCCGGAGTCGATCTAACTTTCCAAATCCATCCTGAAAGCAACAGGCCATCACTCGAGGCTGCTGCTAATATAGTCTTCGTCCCAGCGACCCAATCACAAGATCAAGAACACTCATCACTGCAAATTTCCGTCGCCAAAGGCTCAAGTCCTACCAAACCCCAACCATGCGCAGGCCTTGGGTCCTCTTACGAGAGGAAATCCTTTCTCTCACTAGCAGCTGATTTAGCTCAAGAAACAGGGGATGACATGGTGGATTGTATTAAGTGATTGGACGCCACTTTTGTGTCACTAGATTTGAGCTACGATCGCCTCAACTTAGGCCTATTGAACAAATCCTTCACAACTGAAGTTCAAACAATGCCTTGTTCTTGGGAAACATTTGAATTCGCATTCACAAAAGCTGCTACCTCCATTGCTAAGTTGCTCAGTAGTGAGATCTCAAAAGAGCAAGCAATCAAACAACACCTCATCACGTCATATGATCAGCGAATCACTTCTGCCATCACTGACCAAGAAGTGGCAGAGCTGTCAAGACTTGCTGAGACGAAATCCCAGTTCCTAAGGCATTGGTACGCTCTTAGGTTGCAATAGGAAGTTGATAGATGCCGAATAATGACCAACGCTGAGCAGTGCTGCGCTATCAAAATAGCAGAGTATGACCCCATATACGTCGTATCAACCTCATATCGAGTGTTAACCACTCTGCGGGGCCGTCCTATAGCAGAACACATCAAAGGACACCCCTACCTCGACCGCTTGTTGACCGAGGAGGAGTTACACATTGCTAGCTGAGTCAACTCGGGTGACTTCCTAACTGATGTTCTCACATACATCACCCAAGTGGGGATTAAACCATCTGACCTGGACCGCGAAGCCCATTTGGAATACAACCCCAATTTCTATACTTGGCTCCTTCACAAGTAGTCCCTACACCTCCATGCCAAAAGCCCTTCACCTTCTAACCCTAAATCCTAGGAAGGATTCTTCTCAAACTGGAAGGGGAGGAGGGGGTAAGGTGAATCGGATCAGAATCAGTAAATCAAATCAAAGTCAGTGAAGCACGTAGACATACATTGTGAAAAACGGATGGGGTAGGAAAAGGGCATGAAAACTTTGAATTAAAGGGCAAAAAGTCAAAGTCTGAAAAAGGAAATCTGCATTAGATCTTAATGGATTCATTCAAAAGCATAGAGTTTTTTCTTTTTCAGTAATTATTATGTCGCAAGCACTAATGGAAATTACAGTTTATGACAGGAACAAAAAATTTCGAAGCAGGAACAAGCCAACTGACTCCCCTTCACGGAGGAGGAGAGAACGCGGTAGAGCATCAACTTGGAGATCCGCGCCTACAATCAATTGAAATTTCGAACTATTCACAATTTAGAAGAATTAGTGGCCAAGGAAGAGGCAACCAGGAGAGTCGTGGAAAGCTGCAACTTCAAGAAGTACCTGGAAAGTTTCGCACAAGAACCCGACCACACGAGCTGTGTGGAATTTCTTAGGTCCTACAACCCTAACAGCGAATGCAGCACCGTCACAGTGGGTAAAGGACAGAATGCTAAGCGAGTATTGGTTCGTCTAACCCTGGCCTTGGTGGAGAAGGCACTCAGACTGGAACCAAAGGTGGAAAAGAAGCAAAAGAGGGATGTATACGCCATGCTAGGGATGAGAAAGGAGGACGTGCTGACGAATGAGGGCATTAGTATCCAGGACATCCCCAATGCAGAGACCAGGTTACAAGTGAAATTCATACATATGCTCTTCTCCAGCCAGCGCTACAACACATTGATGCACCGGATCAGCATACCAATACTAAAAAATGTGGCAGTCCATACCCTGCATGAAGTCGACTGGAACGGCTACGTGCGCAAGACCATCGACTAGGCAGCTTGAGTGCTAGCCTTAGGAAGCATACCGACAGGAGGAGAATCCCCAGTGTCGAAGGCCATAGAAAGAAATAGGGCCTCCTTCAAAGCCTCATTTAGCGCCTATGGGGGCATCTTAACGGCGCTTATCCAGGAGGCCATAAAGGAAGCAGAAGAGGGGGAGGGGGAAACACCTGACAGATCACCTTCTCATCAACACCAGGAGAGGTCCAGTGATAGGATGGAGATCGAGGAAGAAGGGGAAGAACAGAAAAGCAAAAAGCAGGTCAAGAAGACCAAGAAAAAAGCAGCGCAAAAGAAAAAGAAATAGGATGAAGGCCGTAGAAAGGAGAAGGAAGACTTGGAGAAAGCGAAAAGACAATCCCTCAGGGAGGCAGAGGAGAGAGAAAGGAAGAGGAAGCAGGAAGAAGAAGAAACAACAGAGCAAGTCAGGCAGGCTAAAAAGGTATCAAAGCAAGAGGCTGAAAGGAGAAGAAGAGAAGAGCAAGAGGAAAAAGAAAAACTAGAGGAAGCATACAATAGGCCGAAGAGGAAAGGAAAAGAAGAGTCGCAGAGGAGGAAGAGAAGTTAAGAAGAAAGGAGGAGGAGGACCTGGCCAAGGCTACACGTCGGTCCATCGAGCAGTAGTGCAGGGTGAATAACCCAGAAGCTGGAATCAACCAAGGGAAGAAGGGGCTAGTTCCAGCATACAAGCACCAGAACCCGTGCCCCCCACAGTTCCGAAAGGAAAAGGCAAAGCACCCCTCCATCCTATCCTCACCCTCATGGCACCCCCCGCTGAACCCACTACGCTCACCCCTAGCATCCCCACCAGCTTGGAAGTGTCCAACCTGGTGGCCTGGATGCAATACTTCATCAATAAGGAAATGGCCCAAGCGAAGAGTATGGAAACCATGACCACGTGACCAAAAAGGCCAGCTACAGATGCAGAATCAAGGCAGGACCAAAAGCGTCTGCGTATGGAGGCCTCAACCACCCCCACCCACACAACAATGATGCCACCAGCCAGTTATGACAAATACATCACTGAGCTGCTCTCCCAACTGGAGAGAGCGAAGGAGGAAAAAAGAATGGCGGTGGCTGAGTTGGTGATAGAAAAAGAGTCAGTGGCGGCCTTCCAACTGGAGAAAACCCACATCATTGCCATGCAACAACGCCAAATATTTGAACTCAAGCAGGAATTGAAAGCAAAAGAGGACAAGGAAGAAAGCTACAGACAACGGCTAGAGGACGAGAATCAAGAACTTGTGCAAATGCAACGAGAGTGCAAAGCTCTCCTGATGCAATCTAAGGAACTGGATTCAAAAACCGCCACCATTGGGCAGATGATGGAGGAACTAAACGCCAAAGAAGAGGAGAGAAGACAAGAGAGGGAGCAACAACGAAAAGAGATCAAGTCCATGACCGATCAACTATACCTAAGGAAGAAAGAGCGAGACAATATGAGCAGAGAGCTCAGAGCCCAGGAGCAGAAGCTCGTAACCCTAGCACAAAAGCAAGGGGAGAGCATGGAAGGAATGAGCAAAAGGGCGGAGGAATGGGCCACACAGAACGAGAAACGGGTGAAGGCATTGGCGCGGTGCCTCGCCTTGTTGGAGAAAGAAAAAATCTTGGCAGAAAGCAAAGCGGACGCCGCCCAAACAGCCTTCACTGCCCAGCAACAAACGTTCCTCAACACACTATTGGACACAACTCAACCTGAGGGAAAGGAGTCATTGGAGGTGGTGCAAAAGAAACTGGGCATCGCATGCAGAGCCCTGCATGCGGGGCTACATATGCCACCCCAACATGTGGAGGTTAAGCTGGGCTTAGAAGAGCAGCGAAAGTATCTACTACTGGCTGGCCTAACCCCCCAGGAGGCAGATGCCCTCGGCTTTGAAGAAAGAGCACCACAAGAAAACCGGCAGGGTAAGAAAGCCGAACTTGAAGTCGACATGAACAGATTCAAAGAAGATGTAATCGCGCAGCCCCCCTTGTCGTAGGATCAAGAACAGCAACAACTCGACCCCCACCCCTGGACAGACAAGCCACCCTCAAGGAGCGACGGAAAAAGCTGGTGGAAGAAGCCAGAAAAATGATGCAGGCCAAGCCAGTCGTACGACCATCCGCATCCCTCCCACCATGCTCCGACGACCTCCCAACGCAATTCCACGCAAAGCTAGTGGTCTGGGAATGGCAAGAAAATGAAAAGGACCCTTTCTCCTTCAGCTTTCTTATGTGTGACAGCCTGAGAAGGGTCCTGTCGATCAAAGTAATGGAGGAGGTGATCGCGGCTGGCAGCAGCTGACTAGGCCAAAAATGGCCGGATGATAGGGCAAGGACCCCCACTCTGTGGGGCATGGAGGAAGCCAAATTTTGGTAGGACAAGGTGTACGAAGTGCCACACACAGTAAGGGGCTACGACTGCCAACCCCTCTGGAGAAGGCGAATATGTAATACCAACATGCTCGCCTGGATGGCATTTTGTAACACCCTACCCTACGAGCGGAATGACCCCACGTTCATGGCGTATCCCCATAGGGTAGGCATGGATTTTGTCACCACCCTCCTTGGGAGGCATGACTTCCCCGTCATCTACAATTCTAATGCCACCTCCTTCGAAAACGCTCTACTTTTTGATTTAGGAAGCCTAACAGCCTCCATGACACACTTCCTCGCCGAATTCTCATCCTGTCCAGATCCCGCTTTCATAACGAGGTGTAATTACCTTAGGCTCCTTAAGCTCCTACTTAAGCAAGATCCGGCACCGCAAGAAAACGGCTTGCCTCCCCTCTTTTTTGATCCTAATGCTATTGATAGCTGTGCTATAACCCGCTTAATGAATACAAGTTGCCTCCTCTCTTCCATACACTGGTAGCTCCACGATCCTAGATGCTAGCTCACGCATCCTTAAGCCTCTTCCACCTCCAAGCTCCATCCTCCATAGCCGTGTGCACAAGAAGAGAGAAGGGAAGAGAAGAAGAGAAGAGGAGATGGTGAGGAGCTTCACCCTCTTGATCCCTCACTCTCACGCACTCACTCCCTCACACCCTCACACTCCCTCTCTCAAGAGCACACACAAGCAAGAAGGTGAGAAGGAGAGAAGAAGAAGAATACCCTTTTTGCCACACACAAAAGAATGATCTCTTATTTACTTTTTGAACTTTATATATACAAACCCTAAAATCCCATGGACACCCATCCCTTTTTTTACATGACCGGCCATTGTGGCAAGGTCCTTTTTCCATTTCCCTCTTCTGGCTTTGTGCCTCTAGCCTACACCCATCTAACATTTTACAATTGGCACAAGAGGGATCCTAGTGCTCTTTTACAAGAGTTTCCCGAGTTTTTAGAGGCGCTTTTTCATTTAAGGTTGTGATTTTTGCCTGATTCATCTTTAGAGGCCGCCTGCGTGTCTTTGCTATTTTTCCATCTTCCTTTTGCTTTTTCCTCCATTTTTCCGCCATCTCGACTTGGGGTTAACATTACCCCTCTCCTAGATGGGTGCCAGTCCCATGGCACTTCGGCGTTGGTGTAAGGGTGGGGGCCACAAGTAGACTCAGGTGCTTGTGGAAGCTCAAGAATGATCTTCGTCGGAGTAGCTCATTGGATGTCATGGGTGGACGAGGGCCTTCGAAGTTGGTGGTTTGGCACTTTTGGTGTGCCTGAAGAAGAAGGTGCGGTGCTCTGCCTAAGGGGAGTGCTTTCCTCAGCGTGTTGGTGCAGTGTGCTCGTGCTAGTGGAATGGGGAGGTGGGTCTAACCGCAGGCGAGCCCAGGTGATGTCCCAGACATGAGGACCCCATTTGTGCCATGGGGGTGCGGTGCCAGTGGCTTAGAGTGATAGCTCTAACCGTAGGTGGGTGTTATCTCCCTAGGTTTATCCTACCCTTGATGTGCCCTATGCGTGACGTGGGGGAGCAAAAAGGGCTAGGGGGTTAGGAGCGGAGCCAGCCGACCGAAGGCATCGGACACTCCTAACTTAAGGTCCCCTAGGTGCACTGATCGTGCTTTTCTTTGCTGCAAAATTTTTTTAAAATACAGTTAGGGATAGTATTACATCAAGAGTATGATAACCAAGTCTAATTCTCATCATCGGAGTGAGGGGGGCAAGGAGGGCAGATGGACTTGCATAAAAATTCGTGGCTTTGCATGTAACCTTTCAGGTTCATGTGGACGTGGAGAGAGGTGGTGGATAGAAAGGGATGATTACATTTAGTGAATTGGCTGTCACTCATATCCTCTAGGAGAGCTAGGAAAAAGGAAGGTAGTAGGCTAGCTCTCATCAGTACACTCGTAGGATTGACGACATGTCGGCTAGGTGAGAGATAGCCATTAGAGCTCGCTTGGAACGCTTGAAACAATACGCGGTCCATGGGTCTTGGTGGTTGAGCGAAAGCTCCCACAGTGAAACATCCAAGCATGGAAGATATGCTTATCAATCTTATAACTAAGAATCTGAAAGCTACAGACAACAGTTGGAGGACGAGAATGAAAAACTTGTGCAGATGCAGCAAGAGTACAAGCTCCTCCTGATGCAATCTAAGGAACTAGAGTAAAAAACCGCCACCATTGGGCAGATGATGAAGGAACTGAACGCCAAAGAAGAGGAGAGAAGACAAGAGAGGGGGCAACAATGAAAAGAGATCGAGTCCATGACCGATCAACTATACCTCAGGAAGAAAGAGCGAGACAACATGAGCAGAGAGCTCAGAGCCTAGGAGCAGAAACTTGTAACCCTAGCACAAAAGCAGGGGAAGAGCATGGAAGGAATGAGCAAAAGGGCCGAGGAATGGGGCACGCAGAACAAGAAACGGGTGAAGGCACTGCCGCGGTGCCTCGCCTTGGTGGAGAAAGAAAAAATCTTGGCAGAAAGCAAAGCGGACGCCGCCCAGACAACCTTTACTACCCTGCAACAGGCCTTCCTCAACACACTATTGGACACAACTCAACCAGAGGGAAAGGAGCCATTGGAGGTGGTGCAAAAGAAACTTGACATCACACGCAGAGCCCTGCATGCGGGGCTACAGATGCCACCCCAACCTACAGAAGTTATGCTGGGCTTAGAAGAGCAGCGAAAGTATCTACTACTGGCCAGCCTAACCCCCCAGGAGGCAAATGCCCTCGGCTTTGAAGAAAGAGCACCACAAGAAAACCGGTAAGGGAAGAAATCCGAACTCAAAGTTGACATGAACAGATTCAGAGAAGATGTAATCCCGCAGCCCCCCTCACCGCACGATCAGGAACATCAACAACTCGACCCGCCATCCTTGGACAGACAAGCCACCCTCAAGGAGTGAGGGAAAAAGCTGGTGGAAGAAGCCAGAAAAAGGCTGTAGGCCAAGCCAGTCGTGCAGCCATCCGCATCCCTCCCACCATGCCCCGACGACCTCCCAACGCAATTCCACGCATAGCTAGTGGTCTGGGAATGGAAAGAAATCGAAAATGACCCTTTTTCTTTCAGCTTTCTTATGCCTGACAGCCTGAGAAGGGTCCTACCGATCAAAGTAATGGAGGAGGTGATCACGGCTGGCAGTCGACTAGGCCAAAAATGGCTGGATGACAAGGCAAGGACCCCCACACTGTGGGGCACGGAGAAAGCCGAATTTTGGCAGGACAAGGTGTATGAAGTGCCACACATAGTAAGGAGCTACGACTACCAACCCCTCTGGAGAAGCGAATATGTAATACCAACACGCTCGCCTGGATGGCATTTCGTAACACCCTATCCTATGAGCGGAACGACCCCACGTTCATGGCGTATCCGCATAGGGTAGGCGTGGATTTTATCGCCACCCTCCATGGGAGGCATGATTTTTCCGTCATCTACAATTCTAACGCAATCTCATTCAAAACGCTCTACTTTTTTATTTAGGAAGCCTAACAGCCTCCATGACGCACTTCCTTGCTGAATTCTCATCCTGTCTAGATCCCGCTTTCATAACCACATGTAATTACCTTAGGCTCCTTAAGCTCCTACTTAAGCAAGATCCGGCACTGCAAGAAAACGGATTGCCTCCCCTCTTTTGTGATCCTAATGCTATTGATAGCTATGTTATGACCTGCTTAATGATGAGAGCTAGCCTACTACCTTCCTTTTGCCTAGCTCTCCTAGAGGATATGAGCGAGAGCCAATTCACTAAATGTAATCATCCCTTTCTATCCACCACCTCTCTCCACATCCGCATGAACCTGAAAGGGTACATGCAAAGCCACCAATTTTTACGCAAGTCCATCCGCCCTCCCTCCCCCCCTCACTCGGATGATGAGAATTAGACTTGGTTGTCATACTCTTGATATAATACTACCCCTAACTGTATTCAAAAAAGAAAAAACGCAGCAAAGAAAAACTCGATCACTGCACCTAGGGATCCTTAAGTTAGGAGTGTCCAGTGGCTTCGGTCGGCTGGCTTTGCTCCTAACCCTTGAGCCCTTTTTGCTTCTCCACATAATGCTTAGGGCACATCAAGGGCAGGACATACCTAGGGATGTAACACCCACCTATGGTTAGACATTTCACCCTAAGCCACTCTCACCGCACCCCCGTGGCACTTATAAAATCTAACAAAAGGCATGGTAAAAATGGGGTGAAGTTAGTAATGACCTTTTTGAAAGTCGGGAGATCTTTAAATTAGTCTTCTTGATGTTCCTTTTTAGTTTATTTGCCTTTCTCTTTAAAATTCTTTCTCGATTAATTTATTATTTTCATGGCATCCTGATACCAGGAGGCATATTCCACGGTCAATTCCGTGCCATGGTGGATTTCGTGAGGTTTTGTAGTGGATTCTGTAAAATTTTATTACTAGGGCTCATACACAAAGTGGATTCTTTGTGTGAGAAGTCGATGGGGACGCCTATCCTTTTTGGGCGTTTTGTTAATTTTATGTGTACATGGGTGATTCCATAGCGGGTGATTCCGCAAAATACATATTTAAATTAATAAATGTTTATGAGTTTAGAGTGCGCACTCGTAATAAATTAAGGTTAGGATTGATTTCTAACCAATTTAGTTTTATAGCTGAAGGCTGCTAGGTATTCACTTTTGTCGATTTAATTCTATTATTTTTCGAACAATTGTGAATGCTTTAGTTGATGTGTAGAGCAAGCAGCGGTGGCATTGGGAAGCATTGGACGATAGTGTGTATTCAAATTATCATCAATTTTTGATGGGCGCGCATCTTAGGCATGGCGTCCATATTTTGTCGCACTTATTTACTAAAGCGCTTGATATTTATTTATTATTTTTGTATACACATGGACGCACGATCTAAATACTTGTATTGGACATTGTATTTGGGTACCGCCTGACTTCTTGGGTGCCCATTAGCTTTGATTCTTTAGTGGCACAAAAGCAAACTCAAAAGCTAAAGCGTGCTATTTTGTAAATTGGGCTATTATTTGAGCTTGAAGATGAATAATATATTAAATACATGCTTTGTGGAGCGCTCACACAAGGCATGGGGGAAGATTGCACCCAATTGATCACTTGTTCATGTCGTGCAAGCTTTCTTCATTAGTTTTTGTGTAAAAAGTAGAGTTCTTTTGTTCTTGGGGACCTTCTGACGCTCACTACGCACATATACGGCATCCGATCTATGCACCAGTGGTATCAAAGCGAAGCTGAGATCGAGAGCTTTTCCAATCGCTTACCATCTCGCACGAAGTCAGAGCTCCTGGAACGATCGAGCTCTACAGTCAGTCTCGTCACGAACGGTCGATACCAGCATGTTCCTGGCAGTCACAAGAACCCCCTTCTGCACCCTCTGATCGCGAGAGACCAGCCTCTGTAGGCGAAGGACCGTGGCGGCAAAGCTTCTTCATCAAGTCGTGGACTTACAGATAAGAAAAGTTTTCTTCCATAGCTCAAAGCTTTCAAAGCTTTAACAATAAGCTTATTAAGCTTAATAATAAGCTTATCTACACGAAATTTTTCACCTGCGGCGTCAGTATAAACTGACTGTCGCCGATTCCGCCAAAAAGATACTGACATCCTCAAAATCATGATTAGTTTCAACCACTAAAGATTCTTAATACTCCAAGTCTTCTAAGCAATCCTACAAGTCACCAAAGTCACTTAAGTCATCTCCAACAACTCTTATAGCGGCCGTTCATACTGTGTGTAAGCTGAACTGGTTTTGGAGCTTCAAGAAGTCCCTGTTCACACTCGAAGTTCATACGCAGTTTCTATGAAACACTATTCTCTTGGAAGACGGTTGTGTCAACGAATACCGCGATTGTAAAGGAGAAAGATTACAAAAGCCAAACAAAATATACAAGCCTTGTAAACCCACCTTTGAGCTACGCGCATCCTGCTAATAAGATTTCGAGTGTGTGAGGTATTTTGGAATTTTGCAGGATGACTGAACGAAACATGGACGATCTTATGGCTGAAGGTGATTTACCCAAACCAACGATGGAGCAAAATTTGAATTTGATTATGATGCAGCTTGAAGAAGAACGAAGAGCCTGACAAGCTTTGCAAGTTCAATTGGCCAATTTGCAACAATCTACTACCGATCAAGATGGATCGCAACCCAAAGATCTTATACGATGTACCATCAATGCAACACTTGAAGCCCAATCCATCCGCAAAGAAACAAAGATAAGTAAAATAAATTTCAAATTTCATACTTTCAATGGATTACGCGATGGAAAGACTGTGCTTGCTTTTATCAGTCAATTTGATGATTACTTCCATGAAGAAACATATGCTGAGAAAGACAAAATTAAATGTGTCACTAACCATTTTGTTGATCGAGCATCCTTATGGTGGACTGTGGTCCATAAGAGCATTGATTGTCCCACTACCTGGGAGACTTTCCAAAATAAATTTTTGCAGAATTTCCTTCCTTCTCAATTCCATGAAAAAGCTATCAAGCAATGGGATCTTCTACAACAAAGGGATCGCGAACCTATTTCCCAATACACTGAACGTTTCTGGAATGCTCTACTGCAACTACGAATGCTCGAAGATGTACCTGAAGCAACTCATAAACACAAGTTTATGTCTGACCTTCTTGGATATTTCTATGTTAAAGTCAATATGTTCAAGCCAACAACACTTGAAGATGCAATTTCCTTAGCACATGACACTGAAGACAAGGTTCGCAGACGAGACAAGCAACCACAACAATTTCCAACTAATGGTAACTTTGGTTCCAAACAATTCAATTCAAATTTTCGAAGATTCAATCAAAGTCGTTTTCTTCCATCTTCATTTCATAAATCTTGGACACGACCACCTGCCTTGCCATCAAACACCAACCCAAACCCTAAGCCATCTCCATAGTCAAACCCCAACATTCCTAAACTTCCTGCCATTACCAATAATGTATCCAAAGCAAAACCCATAGTTTGTTACAAATGCCATCAACCTGGACATCTAGCAGCCAATTGGCAATCCAAAAAGCCACCTATCCATATTAATTATATGGGAGCAATAGAAGAAGAATAACGTGAGGAAATGTCGGACTTTACGGAAGATGATGACAACATTGGTACTACTTCGAATACTTTGCCAGGCATGCCAACTCCCTATTCTTTGTTAACAATGAAATGTTTTGTGCATGGTAAAGAAAAGACTATTTTACATGATGATGGGAGCACACATGACTTTATTTCTGCAAAATTAGCCAAAGAATTGAATTTACAAACTATTTCTACACATTATCGCATCAAGGCTGTATTCCTAGGAACGAGATATAATGGAATACAAGAGGTGCATAATTTAGAAATTAAAATTTGTGATTATATTGAACAAAGAAATTTTTTAGTTGTACCTTTGCAGTCTAGTGACATTATCTTAGGAATGCCTTGGCATGATCAATACAATCCTGATATAGATTATTCTACGCATTCAATTAAAATTTATTTTCAAGGAAAACAAATCATACTGCATGGTATGCACGCTTCCAATAATTTTCCACTACTTACTCATACTCAGGCTAAACGTGCATTATGTAAAAGTAGCAAATCTTATTTAATATGGGTAAATGAAATTCAAGCTAAAGAAAAATAGATGCGTCCTAGGCATACACAATTTCTTGTGCAATTTCAAGATTGTTTTGCTGCTGATTTACCACCTGGATTATCACCTTCACGTCCTGAAGATCATAAGATAGATTTAATTCCTAGAACACAACCACCATGTAAAGCACCATATAGACATAACCAAATTGAACTGAAAGAAATTCAAAATCAAATAGAGGAATTGCTTAACAGAGGATTAATTAGACCTAGTAGTTCTCCATTTGGTGCACCTGTTTTATTAGTGAAGAAGAAAAATAATACTTATCGCATGTGCATTGATTATCGTGCCCTAAATAAAATTACTGTTAAGAATAGATATCTGATTCCTAGGGTAGATGATCTTATGGATAAACTACAAGGATCTACCATATTCAGTAAGATAGATCTTAAATTTGGATATC
Source organism: Lygodium microphyllum (assembly GCF_053477565.2). Taxonomy (NCBI): domain Eukaryota; kingdom Viridiplantae; phylum Streptophyta; class Polypodiopsida; order Schizaeales; family Lygodiaceae; genus Lygodium; species Lygodium microphyllum. Next base: position 72,874,960 of record NC_141142.1, read on the forward strand.
ATCAAGTAAGATTGGACAAATCTGATATATTCAAAACTGCATTTAGAACACAATTTGGACACTATGAATTTCTAGTTATGCCTTTTGGTTTAACTAATATACCAGCCACATTTAGTCGTATGATGAATCACATATTTTTGAAACACCATCATTGTGTCATAGTTTTCTTTGATGACATATTAGTTCTCAGTAAAAATGAGAATGAGCATTATGAACATTTGCTTTTAGTTTTTAAGTTGTTAAAAGACAATCAATTATATGCTAATCTAGAAAAGAGTGAATTCTTCCAAACAGAAATTGAATATCTAGGACATATTATTTCATCAGAAGGTATTAAAGTTGACCCTAAAAAGATAGAAGCAATTTTAAATTGGCCCATACCCAAAAATGTGCATGAATTACGTTCTTTTCTAGGTCTTGTTACTTTTTACAGAAAATTTCTGAGGAATTTCTCATTACTTGCATTACCTTTGACAAAACTTTTAAAGAAGGGTATTATGTATAACTGGTCTGATAATCAACAAAAGTCATTTGATTTGTTGAAACATGCTTTAACTCATGCTCTTGTATTACAACTACTTGACTTCAATAGACCATTCTTTTTAGTAGTTACTGATGCTAGTGGATCTGGAATAGGAGCAGTCCTTTATATGCAAGATAATCATCCCATAGCCTACTCTAGCTGTAAACTCAAACCATCTGAACTTAAATATTCTAACTACGATAAAGAATTGCTAGCCGTAGTACAAGCCTTACGTCAATGGAAACATTATTTAATGGGATCTGAATTTATGATCAAAACTGACCAACAAAGCATTAGACATCTCCTTAGTCAACCACAAATATCTAATCGACACATTAAATGGGCAGGTTTTATTCAAAGTTTTCATCCCCTTATACAATATCAACCTGGAAAAGAGAATGTTGTAGCTGATGCTTTGAGTAGAAGACCGACAATTCACAATATTTCTGCGATATCATTTGATTCCCTTATTCCTATGAAAGATACTTATCATCAAGATCCTACTTTTCAAGGTGATTGGAATAAATTAGTTGCAATTAATTGGATTTCTATTGATTCACTGTCTTATACTAATGGATTCATGTTTTATGAAAAAAGATTATGTGTGACAGTTCCATTTCGATCATTTCTTTTGCATGAAATTCATTGTCCTCCATATCAAGGTCATAGAGGAATTATATCTACTTTACGTACATTGATTGAAGATTTTTATTGGCCACATATGGATACTGATGTATCTAACTTTGTATCTAAATGCTTATTTTGTCAACGAGTTAAAAGACACCATGGTAAACAATATGGTTTACTAATGCCATTATCTATTCCATCACAACCATGGGAATAGATTTCAATGGATTTTATCACAGGTCTACCTAACACTAAAGCTAACCATGATATGATTTGGACTGTTGTAGACAGGTTTAGCAAACAAACATACTTCATTCTATGCAAGAAAACTTTAACTACATCTCAAGCTGCTCAATTGTTTTTGAAAACTGTTTTCACTAACCATGGTTTACCAAAAGTTACTATTTCTGATCATGATTCTAGATTTTGTAATAATTTTTCGATTATTTGTTTGCTAACTTAGAAACAAAGATTGATTTTTCATCTGCATTTCATCCTGAAACAAACGGGTCAAACAAAAGCTACTAACAATACTATTTTAGATCTTTTGCGTGCTTACACCATTTCAAAACCACACACATAGGATACATATCTACATTTACTTCAGTTTGCATATAATAATACACCACATACAGCTACAAAGAAAGCACCATTTGAAGTTATTTATGGATATCGATTTCCTACACCTGTTGCATCATTATCAAACAAAATTCAAACTGCTGATGATATTGCTAACATGCATGCTACTATTTTTGATGAACTTAAAGATATGATTGCCAAAGCCCAGCAATCATATACAAAACAAGCAAACAAGAAAAGACAGACTATGAATTTTAAAGTTGATGATTATGTTTGGTTACGAATAGAAAAACGAAGATTATAAAGTGTAGATAAACACCCAGTTGTGAAATTAGCACCGAGATTTTATGGACCATTCAAGATCATACACAAAATCAATGACAATGCATTTAAATTAGAACTACCACAACATTGGAAAATCCACAACACTTTCCATATCAATTTATTACGACCTTTTAGAGGCCAATTACCTGTACACCTTGTCTATGAAAACCCTCATTTGCTAGATGATGAAACTAAAATCCTTGAGCCTGAAACTATTATAGATATTGACTTTATGACCACTAGAACTGGCCATAGATATTCTAGATATTTGGTCAAGTTTAAAAATCATCCTGTTGAAGAGGCCCAATGGATGCACGCTAAAGACTTAAATGCTTTCCCCACACTATTAGCTCCACATTGCGCTAATAGCAATTGAGGACAATTGCTATCCCACCCTGGGGGTATGATGCCAGGAGGCATATTCCACGGTGGATTTTGTGCCACGGTGGATTTCGTGAGGTTTTGCGGTGCATTCTGTAAAATTTTATTACGGGGGCTTATACACAAAGTGGATTCTTTGTGCGAGAAGTCGATGGGGATGCCTATCCTTTTCAGGTGTTTTGTTAATTTTATATGTACATGGGTGATTCCATAGCGGGTGATCATTCCGCAAAATACATATTTAAATTAATAAACGTTTATGAGTTTAGAGTGTGCACTTGTAATAAATTAAGGTTAGGATTGATTTCTAACCAATTTATTTTTGTAGTTGAAGATTGCTAGATATTCACTTTTGTCGATTTAATTGCATTATTTTTCTAACAATTGTGAATGCTTCAATTGATGTGTAGAGCAACTAGCGGTGGCATTGGGAAGCATTGGAGGATAGCGTGTGTTCAAATTATCATCAATTTTTGATGGGCATGTATCTTAGGCATGGCGTCCATATTTGGTCGCACTTATTTACTAAAGCGCTTGATATTTATTTATTATTTTTGTATGGGCATGGGTGCATGATCTAAGTACTTATATTGGACATTGTATTTGGGTACCGCCTGACTTCTTGGGCACCCATTAGCTTTAATTCTTTAGTGGCACAAAAGCAAACTCAAAAGCTAAAGCATGCTATTTTGTAAATTGGGCTATTATTTGAGCTTGAAGATGAATAATATATTAAATACATGCTTTGTGGAACGCTCACACAAGGCATGGGGGGAGATTGCACCCAATTAGTCTCTTGTTCATGTCGTGCAAGCTTTCTTTATTGGTTTTTGTGTAAAAAGTAGAGTTCTTTCGTTCTTGGGGAGCTTCTGACGCTCACTACGCGCACATACGGCATCCGATCTATGCACCATTAACAAACTTTTACACTATCTATATAGTGAGGGAGCATACAAAAAGTAGGAGCCCAAAACCTTTAGCATAAATGATTGGGTTACCATGTTGCCCTCTTACAAGGGCTCTCACAATGTGAAAACAAGAAAATTAGAGTATATAAAACATCACTCGAAAGCCTTCAAAATTATGCTTGAAGGGTGATTCATGAAAGTGTAACATGTGTACATGCAACATGTTTATATAGCCAAGGATACACACTTGCCTCTAGACAAATGTGTTTCCCAACAAACACATTATAAGTCTTTAGTTGATAACATATGTAATAATTTTTTCATTTAAGCAAGTACTAATAATGGATTTTTAGTTGTAGAAAAATTTTCATCATCGACAAGCATTGAATCACAACCTATGAAAAGTCTAAGTGAAACCTTCTATGTGATTCATAAGGTATTCATAGGGTTTTTATATATCATACATAGTCTTTAGAGTGGGTACATATGGATATATCAAGGATCTATCGTTGCCAACTCTTTCATCTCTAAATTGGAAGATTCCTAACAAGGTAATGGTGTAGAGTTTTAAATTCAAAATATCTTAGGATATTCAAAAGTCCATGATGGTTGAAAAGATCTCAAGAAGAATACACCTATCATGGTTTATACCCTTACATACCTTTGTGGCTTTCTTCAAAATAGCACATTTACAAAGGATAAATTTATCTTGGCTAAGTAGAAATTTTGCAAAAGAATATTTGGACAATATTATAAGAAGGCTTTGGAAATCTAGAGAGTATGACCATAAAAGCGAAATCATTAGGTATAGTATACACCCCCAATCCTTGGCTTTATCTTACATCACTCAATAGACTTACATCATTAGGTATAGTACCATTGGCTTTGAACTTACAAGAGATAAAAACTTAGATCACACATTTATGTTTCATTGGATTCTGATGCAAATTGCATACCTTTTAAACTTAAGATGCAAGTTATTGCACATGAAGAAGTAAAGGTTGTAAATGTTACTTTGAATTGGAGTCTAGAGGATGTAATGGATATCTTGGAGTTTCTAGAAAATATATCCCTTTGATATAAGTTCAAAGTCAATGGTATGACAATTGGGAAAAGAGTCAAATACGTTATTTTTCTAATATAAGTTGTTTATCTCACACAATTGTAAGTTTTGAGCCATAAATATTAAAACTTTGCAAGCTCTCATATTGTTGAGTGACATTGTTAAAAAGATATTATTCAATACAAACTTATAAGCCATTGTGAAGCAAGTTGTCTTTCAAATCTATAAAAATAAATTTATTGTATCTATATAAGATAACAATATTTTAATCGCATCATGAGTTACAAAATTGAAGTGCAAATATACGAGGATACAAAATAAGATTTTTATCCTCCTAACTGTTTGTTTACATCTATGTTTCTCATGTCTCTAGCACCTTCTCACTCTTTGGCATTGTAGCTTCTTCATCACTTTCCACAAAGATCTCTAATCTTCTCACAGGGGATTTTTTTTGTTTTTGGAATAATTTGACTTTGATAGGTACTCTCTTCTCTTAAGGCTTAAGAGGAGATGGATTAAACTTCATAGGAGAAAGCATTGGCATTCCTTTCTTTTTGGATTTCATCTTACTTGTCTTTGTGATTGACTTGCCCTTTCTATTACCGTTGCCCTTTTCCTTGCCCTTAGTTGAAGATTTTTGTGGAGGGGAGTCAAAATAGACTAGTATGATTGCCCTATCCAAAATCAACTCAATACACTCCTCCCTTATCCACCACATATATGAGTTAAGGTGATACTGGCAATACAAGAATAAATATAACAAGTCTGTGAACTAATAAGCATCCCTCAGAAAACAAACAATATGAAAGAGACCTACATTCACCCTATCTATCTTTAGTAGCTTTGAATCTATTATCCTTTAGACATTTAAAATCACTCTCCATCCACCACAAGTATGTGCATCACTTTACAATGGTATTTCTTGATGGAGAAAGTTGTATGATTTTCTAGGATCAACAATATTCTCATGTGTGGTGTCCAAAACTGTAATCATGAGCCTGCCAACAAACACTTCTTGTAATTAAAATAGACAAAAAATAAAATAAACTACTAACAAAAAAACAAGCATATTTCATTCAACACACATTTTTACTTGTCCATGAATACCACTTAGAGAGTTTATGATGATAATATCTCTAGTAAGTATGTCAATATATATAATATTTCAATGCCCTCTTACAAAGCAAATAGTAGTAATAAATCAATACAATAATAAAGAAGTATAAGTTAAACCCTTTGGAAAATTGCATACCTTTCAATGCAAGGAAAAAAGATATCATAGTGTGTGATGCAATCAAAAGATTTGAAAAACATTACTATGTTGGAACCAATTCTTGAAAACAATTCCATCGATAGCAATGGTTCAAAAATAAATATAGTTTTAGAGATATCTTAGCTAAGAGAAGCAAGCAACGCCCTATAACCAATAGCAAAAACATAGGAAAGATATTTGCAATCAATATCATAATCATTCTGAATACTTAAAAATTTTGAGAATCAAAATGCCTTACCTTATGCATTAATAAACTACAAAATCAGATGATGGAATATCTTTTTTATCCCGCATGGACTTGTCCTTAGGAGATATACTAAGATAGTCCTCTTCTTCAAATATACAAGAAACATTTATAACTGTTTGGCCATACACTTTGCCCATCCTCTCATAATTAACAGGGCCAACTAAAACAAATTTTATATTGCAAATCTTGTCCTCGATTTCTATGACCTCGTGCATTTTTTCTTCCTGGACAAACTCCTAATGAGATGTACCATTTGTGAAGTACATGTGAGTCATAACCTTGGCTTTTGACTCTTTAACTTTCCTATACAATTTGAGAGGAATGTTAAGGATCTCATAGGCTTTTTTATCAGTAGTGGGCAAGGGCCTCAACATCTTGTCTTATTCTGTTGACCATGGTAAAATCTTTGTTCATCAAGGTGATTCTATGAGCATGGGCAACAACAATGTAAGTAGCATTCATAATGTCAATAACAAAATCTTAAGTTACCTCCTAAAGGCAAAGAATTGTTGCAAGCTACCATTTCTTGTGAAGGCTAGATTCAGTGGACACTCTTGACAATATGCCATAAATTTACTTGACAACTCTGATAAAAGTTGTGATAAAAGTTGTATTTGGAATGGCAAACTGTGTGGCTCTCTAGGCCTTCCTATCTAACTAAAACACTTTTGCATATAATAGAACCTAGACCTCCTCTTTCTCTTTATTGGCTTGGAAGGCTTACTAGCTTGAGTTGAAGAGGGTCCAGCTTGATCAACTAGCTAATCAAATGCCATGGGGGAGGTTGGGACCTTGCTACTTGGAGGAGAGGACTATCCACTGAGATCAAAGGGTTCATCATTAGCCACAGGGGGTGTTGTTACCTTACCTTAAGCAAGAGGAAAAGACACAATCTTTGCACTAGATTACTTTGAGTGCATAGTTGGAGAATGGACAAAACCAGGAGTAGGGGGGACCTTAGGGGCAACAATCTCTAGAACCTCTCATAGCCTAGCCTCTGGTCTACCATCCTTGCTATCTAAATAAACTTTTCTTGCTATCTACTTTGTCCTTGCCATTGGCCTATCAAAAAATGATAGCACAAAGAAACAAGGGATATGTAAGTGTCATTATTGATTGAAGATGACACGTCATAAGGATAGATAGTGGATGCCTTTGCAATCAAACAATTGTGTCGTATCATTAGGTACAAGAGGCACTATGAGTTAGAGGGTGAGGACAAAATGATATGGCATGAGTATACATAGTGGGTCCCTTCGATTGTGCCTTATCAGTAGGTACAAGAGGCATTGCAAGATAAAGAGCAAGGGCAAAACGATACAGTGTGAGGGCAAACAATGGGGATCTTCGAAATCAAATAATTGCACAGAATCGTTAACGCTTCAAGGCAGAGAACAAGGGAGAAATGATACAGCATGAGGAAACACAATCTTTTGGCAACCAACCAATCGCACTATTATCTTTTGGCAATGCAATAGATGAAATGACACGGTCAGCAAGAGGCGGAGCTGGAAAATAACTTTTGCACTGTTGCATGATAGCTAAAATGGTCCATGTTGGGTCATTTAGGGAAGGTAGCAATATTATGATCTCCAAGTTGGGTCACTGAGTGAGGGCCAATATATGAGCTTCATAAAATAGAAAGATTCATGTTGGATCATTAAGTGAGGGGGCAAGATATGAGGTTCACCCAACAGAAAGGTTCAATGACGTAAAAAAGTTGGAGTTCATATGACGATCTTTAAGGATGAAGATGGGACCATAAGATTGTATATCAAAATATTGCTACAACCATTGATACTTATGCTGTCCGAGCAACTTGCCATCATCCAAGAATATTGTATGATGAGGCCATCATTGTCGATGCTGAGATGACCACGACCGTGAATATGAATCATGCCCCCACTCCACTCCACTCCCACCTTCCCCTCCCCCCAGTAGACCAGGAATCTCTCTCTCTCTCTCTCTCTCTCTCGTGTGTACTATGCATGTGGGTGTGTGTCCGGAACACTGCTGGGTGTGTCTCTCGGCTGTTGGATTGGAAGGAGTAAATCTTCTCTATCATGCTGTTGCCAACCTGTTTGCATGCATGGCCAAGATCAAGGGTGGCCTACAACTGATCACGTCTGTAAGCAGCGCCGTGCCCTTACAAATGATCTTGTACTCGTCGCCATTGGGCGGCGGCGCCCCTTCTTTGCCTACAAAATGCAGTCCGTCAATACCTCGTCGTCCTCATCAGGTTGCAGCCTTCACCGGCTAGTTACTGTGCGTGAGCTTATAACTTGCAGAACAGAGAGAGAGAGAGAGAGAGAGAGAGAGAGAGAGAGAACTTCGACGAAGAAGAAGAAGAAGGAGAGAGCGCGAGGATGGACAAGTATCCATATTCTTTCTGCCTTTAAAAAATAAGATATAAAAAATGCTAGTTAAAAGGAAATGCGGGGTTGCGTGAACGAGAAGCGGATGGATTAACGTGAGTCATTGTTTATGACCTGCTTGCCAAGGTCACCAAACGAGCATAAAATGGATGCCATAGCCCTGAAGCAACTTCCGAGCTCTAGAAGCTCTCATCCAATGTTGCCTTACCTATTTGAAGCCACATTCCGGGTTTGTCTTCTTTGCATGAACCTTGAAGCACAAGCTCCCTCCCAACTCTACCAATGTGATCACCCTCAAGATTCTTATTTACACAAAAGAGGATATCCAATACCTCCTATGAGCACCCTTTTTGAAGGGATGGAGATGCAAGATATGATAGCTCGCCTCAAGGGCAATCTCTTTCTCAACCTTGCCATAATGAAAATAACATGAAAGCAAATCAACCATATCCTCAAACTTGGGAGAAATGCATTCTGGCACTACACCAAGGCATCCCAAATGAGGCCCTCACCTTCGATGGAGCACAAGGTACTACTAGATTTATTATGGACACCATAGACACTGAAGGTATGGACAATGACCTAGAACTCGGAGTGGATTGGGAGGTAGTTGCGATTGCGATTGTAGTGAAGCGATTGGTGCAAGTGTTCAAGTCTTCAAAGAGGAGCATATTGTATGTGTTGTGTCTATGTTCCTTTGAAATAGGAGAAATCAAGGTGGATGGGGAGATGAACGTTCACACAATGAAGTCCTAAATGGAGCCAATGGTGTAGGGCAAGGGAATGTTTGGAACATTATCTCTGCAGCAATCCAATATGGATATACATACACCTTGTAGCTCTACCATAGAAGGTACATGCCCTTTTGTAATAGAAGCAACAAAATTTATGTACCAGGACAATTGCTACTCTCAATAGTATGAGAAATTCAAATTCTCACGTCTTATATTAGAACTCTTTTTCTTAGCCATAATCCTTCTTCTCCAATTTAACTATAAATAATTGGCATGGGGAGCCGTTGAGAGCAGTGGGAGGAAGAGAGGAGAGGCCTGTCAAGATTGTGGGAGAGAAGGAAGGAGTCTCACTTGTAGCTTTCTTGCTTGCATAATGGGGGAATACACACAAGGGTGGAGGCTGAAAAACAGTTTTCCTCTTCTTAGTTGTGTAAGCCAAAAGAAGTCTCATACAAAGAAATAGAAGAACCCTATATATGGGTCTCAAACCAAACTCAACTAACTAAGGTGGCATACTAACCAAGTCACGAACTAGAGTAGATAAGGATAGCTGTCATCTAGCTATTATTCATGGGCGGTGTACCAACCGCGTCTACAACTGACAAGTCGGTGACATAAATGCACAACGGTCACCCTGGCATATCACGAGTGGAGCTCGATATCTCAACACTCCCCCTCGAGCTCAATCCCAATTCCTGCACACCAAGCAGGTCTCTGAACTTGCGCAGCTTCTCTGCGCCCAATGCCTTCGTGAATATGTCAGCTACCTGATCCTCTGTGTTGACATAAACTAGATCAATAAGACCTAGTAAAACCCTCTCCCGCACATAGTGATAATGCACCTCAATATGCTTTGTTCTAGCATGATAGACTGGGTTATTTGCCAAGTGTATACTACTCATGTTGTCACAATAAATGACAACTGGCCCATCTGTAGACTGATGCATATCATAAAGTAGCTTATGCAACCAAGCTACCTCACATGCAGCCATTGCTGCACCCCTGTACTCAGCCTCTGTGCTCGACAAGGCAACTATAGGCTGTTTCTTGCTGCTCCAAGTGACTGCAGCACTCCCAAAAGAGAACACATATCCACTGGTAGATCGTCTATCAGAAATACTACCAGCCCAATCAGCATCAGTGTATCCATGCAACTGTATCTAAACCCCAGTCTCATAAAATAGTCCATACTGCAATGTGGACTTCACATACCTGAGTATGCGTCTAGCCGCATCCAAATGTGGTTTCCTGGGAGCCTGCATAAACTGACTTACCAATCCAACAGCATAGCTCAAATCTGGCCTGGTAATAGTCATATAAATCAAACTTCCTACTATGCGTCTGTACATAGTAGGGTCTTCCAAAAGCTTACCTGCATCTATGCTCAGCTTCACATTCTGCTCCAAAGGAACTGAAATAGGCTTACAGCCTGTCATCCCATATTTGGACAGCATGTCCAATCCATACTGCCTCTGCAAGAGCTGTATCCCACTTGGTGATCTAATCACCTCAATGCCCAAGAAATAACGCAGCTCTCCCAAATCCTTCATCTCAAACTTCTGCTTCAATAGCATTTTCACATGAAGGATATCTTCATCATTGTCACCTGTCATAATCAAATCATCAATATGAATGACAAGTAGCATAATACCTTTCTCTGTTTTTCTCACATAAAGTGAGAAATCTGCCTTGGAAATCTGAAAGCCAATAGTGACAAGATACTGTCCTATCTTGTCAGACCATGCTCTAGGTGCTTGCTTCAAGCCATACAAAGCTTTCTTCAACCTGCAAACAAACTCAGGATGAACAGCATGCACATAACCTAGTGGCTGCTCCATATAGACCTCTTCTTGCAAATCACCATGCAAGAAGGCATTCTTTACATCCATCTGATGTAAAGACCATCCCTTTGATGCAGCCATAGCAATGACCGCTCTTACGGTTGCCATCCTTGCAACCGGATTGAATGTTTCTTCATAGTCAATGCCATATGTTTGTGCATACCCCTTGACTACTAATCTTGCCTTGTATCTGTTCACAGAACCATCTGCATTGTGCTTCACCTTATAAACCCACTTACAGCCAATTGCATTCTTACCTTTAGGCAAAGGTACCAATTTCCATGTAGCATTTGCTTCCAAGGCATCCATTTCTTCATCCATGGCTTTCTCCCATTTTTCTTTTCCCATGGCTTGCTCAAAAGAAGTGGGTTTTGGTTCCTGTATCACTTTGACCATATATGCATAGTGAATGGCTGTAAATCCATCATATTTCAGCCTATCCACAGGATACCTAACTCTCATAGACCTGCGCAAAATATGTTCACTCCCAGGTGCTCTCAAAACATCCCTGGTCTTCCTTACTCCAGGTGTAACACTAGAAGGAATACCCAACTCATCATCAATGCTCTGTTCTGAGCCACTGGATTCACCATCCACATAAGAGTGACATGCATTCACATCAAACATGGGCTGATCAACCTTCTCTTTTCCTTTTCATGATACTTGAATACCACTATCTGCATTGCTTTGAGTAGATTCTCTTGATCTCAATCTGCCTGTCCATGGTGAAGAATGTGAACCACTGCTAGAGGACGCTCCAGGTCCACTAATATTTTGTGACTGTTGCTGTGAATTCTGTGCAGCATTACCATTTTGTGCATCTACATCATCAATCACATTTACTGGTTTATACCAGCTACTCATCTCATCAAAAACAACATCTCTGCTCACTGTAAACTTACGAGTAGAAGGGTTATAGCATCTATACCCTTTTTGCTGCAGAGAGTAACCAATAAAGATGCACTTCTCAGCTTTTGAATCCAACTTGGATCTCAACTCATCTGGCACATGTACATAGGCAATGCAACCAAAAATTTTCAAATGAGAAATATTTGGTTTCCTACCAGTTTACCTCTCCTCTGGAGTCATCCCATGTATTGCTGCAGTGGGAGTCATGTTCATTATATAGACTGCTGTAGCAACTGCTTCAGCCCAATAAAAATCTGGCAGGTCTTTTTCATTGAGCATGGCACGAGATACCTCTCCAATATGCCTGTTTTTCCTTTCTGCAATTCCATTTTGTTGTGGGGTATGACTGCATGAATATTGCTGCTTTATGCCATGCTCCTGCAAGAACCTTGCAAACTCATTTGAGAGGTACTCTCCCCCTCCATCTGACCTTAGGCATTTTATTTGCAAACCTGTTTCTTTTTCAACCATAGCTTTAAGAGTTTTGAAATGCCCAAAAACTTCACTTTTCTTTTTCATAAAATACACCCAAACTTTCCTGCTATAGTCATCAATAAAAGTGACAAAATAATGACAGCCTCCAAGAGATGCAGCTTTGGTAGTCCACACATCAGAGTGGATTAATTCCAATGGCTTCTTACTCTCTTGAACATGTCTAGGAAATGGTTTCCTTGCCTGTTTTCCAAACTGACAGGCTTCACATACCTTATATATTTCTGCAACCTTGAATTTAGGCAATCCTGCAATAATATTTTGGGCCTGCATTGATTTAAGTCGTTGTACATTAACATGACCAATGCGTTTATGCCAGATATCAATATCTGCAACTACACCGGTCCCATGTGCAAACATTGCTGCACTCAATTCAGACATGTCTGCATCCAACGTAAACATTCTGCCCTTCTTATTTCCTTTTGCTATCAAGCGACCTTTATTTTTCATATCCTCAACAAAGCATCCATGAGGATTAAATCTGACCTGCAAGCCCTGTTAAACCATTTGACCAACAGAAACTAGATTCTTGGTGATATTCGGGACATGAAATACATCGGACAGGTATTTCTTTTTTCCATCCTGCATAGACAAAGGAAATTTTCCAATCTGCACAATAGGATGTGCAGTATCATCACCAGTCTCCACAAATCCTGGTTTTTCCATTTTCCTTGCATCCTCCATCCATTCTGCATGACCTGTCATGTGGTTTGATGCACCTGAGTCAACATACCACACATCGTTGCTTTCTTCTGCACTTGTCACAGAATTGTTCATGTGCTGCACCATGAACAAATGCTCATTTCTGTCATCACCCTGTCTACTAGAAGATGCATAATTTCCTTGTTGCAGTTTTCCATTCATGATGTCATTCTGCTTTTTATAGCAGTCTTTAGCCATATGACCCATTTTACCACAGTAGTAGCATTCAACATTACTTTGCATTTTGGCCTCTTTGCCATCCACCACGACCTCTTTGGCTCCCCCTGCCTCTAGAGTTACCACGTCCTCCTCCATAGGATTGGTTTTCTTGAGTTTGCTGCATATTCTGATTTCTACCACGGCCTCCAAATTGGCCTCCTCTACCTTTGCCTCTACCTCTTCCAGCATTTGAGTAGAAGACAGCTTCTTTTGAAGTTCCTCCTGAAGAAGATGCACCACCATTTCTCTGCTCCTCAGAAATTAGAAGAGCAATCAACTCCTCAAAATCAGGAAATCTCTCACGAACTGAAATGGATGTCCGAAACTGTGTATAATCCTTTCCTAGACCATTCAAGGTCACAGAAACTAAATCATCATCTTCCACTGGCGACCCAATGGAAGCAAGTGCATCTGCAATCTTCTTTACCTTCATGTAGTAGTCATTGATGCTCATATTTTCTCTTTGCACATTGTGCAACTCTTGCTTGAGCTGCATTTTCCTGGCTTGTGTATTTGTGCTATACATCTTTGACAGAGTATCCCATGCCTCCTTTGGTGTACTTGCATCCTGAATATGCACAATCATAGAGTCTGAAATGCTGATAGACAGCCAATACATAACTTTCCTGGCTCTCTCATGCCATGCTTTTAATGCCTGCATTTGTTGTTGATTGGGAACATCAAGAAGAACTGGTTCTTCTTCATTTCCTGCAACAAATTCCCAATATCCTTTTCCCATAAGGAAATTCGTCATTCTAAACTTCCATGCTTGGAAGTTGTTCTTGTCAAGCTTTTCAGTGACAATCTGTGAGAGAGAATCAGATGCCATTACAGAACACTGCAAAAAATTTTGTCACTGCAAACAACACAGCTTCAGTCTCACAAAGGCAAATCTGCAAAACTGACGAAAGTGGTATTTGACCACACAGTCACTTCCTAGTGACGATTTTGCATCAACAGGCAACAAGGATGATTCTGTAACTTCCAATGTCTCTGCGCACAAGCATACGATGCAATTTCTACAGAAACTTTTCACCGACCTGTAGAACAGTGGCTGCACAGCATAAAACTGGGCCTTTTTCTGAGTGCGTGCAGAAAACTTCCGCCTCCAAAACTGCCCTCTTGCTTCACCGTGAAGGGCGTCTCAACATGAGACAATGCACTCCTGCACTTTCCGGCTGTGCTACCTGCAGAGATCTGCTCCCAAAACAGAAAATGAAAGCAACACTGCTCCTCTTACCAGAACACCGCAAGCTTGGCTTGCTTTCTTGAGCTCCTTACCACGAACAAGGCTCTGATACCATGTCAAGATTGTGGGAGAGAAGGAAGGAGTCTCACTTGTAGCTTTCTTGCTTGCACAATGGGGGAATACACACAAGGGTGGAGGCTGAAAACAGTCTTCCTCTTCTTAGTTATGTAAGCCAAAAGAACTCTCATACAAAGAAATAGAAGAACCCTATATATGGGTCTCAAACCAAACTCAACTAACTAAGGTGGCATACTAACTGAGCCACGAACTAGAGTAGATAAGGATAGCTGTCATGTAGCTATTATTCATGGGCGGTGTACCAACCGCGTCTGCAACTGACAAGTCGGTGACATAAATACACAACGGTCACCCTGGCGTATCACGAGTGGAGCTCAATATCTCAACACTACCTCCACGACCTTCATAGCTTTCTTCTTCAAGGCCACGGTCTTTAATCATGAGATCGCAAAAAGGGGATTTTGGTGAAGGAGCTTGGGGGTAATTAGACTGACATAATTTTAATTTGACGAGGAGGGGAAGGGGAGGGAAATGCAGTCACTAAGAGTTTTAAGAAATCGATAAGAGTCTTGATTCCACAAGGGAATAGGATAGAAGGGATGGAGGAATTGAATTCGAGAGCTCGCGAAGCACCCTTCTTGTCTTCTTGATGAGAAATTCCCATGCTCATGCTTCTCTTGCCCTAGTCCCTCTCTTGTGCTCTATACTCGTGAGAAGGGCCTCTCCTCTCTTCCTCCCACTGCTCTCAACGGCTCCCCATGCCAATTATTTATAGCTAAATTGGAGAAGAAGGATTATGGCTAAGAAGAAGAGTTCTTTATGGAGAAGATCTTAGCAAAATCAACAATCTGAAGCTAATTCTAAGATGCAATTTAATGTTGGCAATTTGATCTTTGAGGTCCAGAGAAGCTACCAGAGATGCTTGACTGATTCACCTGGCCCTCAGATGATCTTGCTTCATCCCAAGCCTCTCATTGAACTAAAAAGAGGGGGAGATTGCTGGAGTTAATTGTTGAATTTCTGGAGCTGAATTCAAGATTTTTGGTATAGAATTGGAGATGCCAAATTGGGGAGGAATATTGCATTATTATTTTTCCCCAAAAAAGAGGGAGGGGGCGGCGCCCAGATCGTCGTCATCTTCCTCTCTTACTCTTCTTCTTTTTCTTCATAAAGTTAAAGCTTTGAAGCTTTTGTGACTTATTCCCCTTGCCAAGTTTAAAATGGGTTTGGTCAATCCAAAACTTACTAGCCATAGTTGCCATGCATATGGAAATCCTTGTGTACTGATATTCACAACGGTATCACACTTGGAAGGTGTCGGGTTTTACGAACTTTGGACTATTTTTTGTCGAGACTTTCTCTAGTTAATGGTCTAGAATCCTTCAAGTACAATTACAAGAAGTGAGGAAAATTTGAAATTAAAGTCAGGATCTCACATTCTCTCCCCCTTAGAGGAATCGAGATGTCCTCATCTCGAATGAAATTGGGGATATCAGTTACATAGCAATTTATGGTCAATCCAAGTGGCATTCTCTTCAGGGTAGTCTTTCCACTAGCACGAGATACTCTCTAGCAATTTTTTTTCTTAGAGTCTTCTCCCACATGTCAAGTATCTTTTCTGGTTGAAGTTCGAGGTCTCCTTGGCTAGGCATTACAATTTGCTGGTCGTTAAGTACATGGTCTAGGTTAGGAGTTACGTGTGCTCTAATACCAACTGTAACATGCCACCCGAGCTTTCCTTGGTGGTATGTTCTTAGTAGCCCATCAACAAATGTCCTAGGAAGTTTTGTCCGGGATTTTGATAAAACCCTCAAAGTTTGCTAACTAGGCTCACTTAAGTCTACCCCACAGTGGATGTTCCAGTCACTCCCATGAGGATCGACATGAGTTTTTCTGGTTAAATATATTACTAATCACTAATTAGTATTAGCTGATTTTAAAGTGATGTGAATCAGGATTTTTGGTTTTCTAATTGTCCATCAAAATGCGATTTTTATTCCTTTCTAGGAAATTTCTAGGAAAGCACTCGGCTTACCGAGACCACCCAACCATAGGTCTGGATCCATCCTGGGTTCCATCCTCGCACTTCCCTCGAGAGAGTGATTTTAGTTATCTAACTACCTACCACTTTAGGTTCAACATATAAAAATAACTTCTTTGAGTTATCTCCTGATACAAATTCGTTACACGCCCTTAATTCATGACACAAAAACAGAGTAAAGAAATTCCTTCTTAATAGTTCCTTTCATAAAAATAACCTTTACATATATTTTCATGTTCGAAGGTATTATTCTCTCCAAGTTCCATTCCCCAACTAGTATTGGAACTTCCAGGACACAGTTTGTGAATCGAAGGGTAGTTGGTAGTTTGTAAAAGGCTAAGGATTTTGTGACCAGAGCCCCCTGGTATCCTCACCTCTTCCTGCTGACTAGAGTTCTCGACAACAAGACCTTTCACATCATGATTGGTCTATTCTCACTAATGCAAAATAAAAGACAAAAACCCCTCATAGTAGGTTTTATTTACACTGGCCTTGGGGAGATCTAGGGCCATTAGGAACACTGCCTCAATTGGTGTTCTATGCTCACTGGAATATTGCCTCAGTCTCGACGATCTGTACTCAATCATCCATCTTTTAGCCTGATGATTTTTAGGAAAGATCAGTATCTAGCTTGCAATCATAAACATCTTTATTGTGAATGCATTATACTTAAACTTCTAAGAGGTTTGTTTCTAAGATAAATATTTTCTTTCCAAAAATTAATAATATCAAGATAAATTAGCATAAGTTGCAATATTTTTCAATAGTCTTCCTTGGCTTCCTCCTCCTAGGGGATTAGTTTGGACTGAATGTAAGCAAGAATTTCTTACTTGAGGATAACTCCCTTGGATTTTTGTGGGTCTTTTCCTGCAATAAAAGAAAATCTTGGTTGATCAACACAAAAATAAAAAATACTAAATCTTTTAGGGACACACTACCTTCTTTGTACTTTCTTAGGTTCATCTTGTATAGACCCAAGTAACCCCTTGGAATTCCCGGTTAAGAATTGCTCAAAGAAATTATATGCAAGAACTGAATAAAATCTTATTTTACACATGCAGATTTTGTTGCATGTTTATGGGATAAAGGCCTATTAGGTGTTTCTATTTAAGAAAAATAGTACCTAAGGATCCATGATAGGTGCTTGGTTGATGGTATTCACGGCTTCGTTTGTAATCCCCATACTCACCATTCTGTTTGTAGTAATTGTGTTTGCAGCATTATTGGCAACTCTTGCCTTCGTGACCTTTGTAGCTTTCTTCTTCAGAGCCATGTCTTTAATCGCCAAAAGAGGAATTTGGTGAAGGAGCTTTGGGGGTAATTACATTGATGGAATTTTGATTTGACAGGGGGGAAGGGAGGGAAAGGTGATCACCAAGAATTTCAAGAAAACGGCAAGAATCTTGATTACACATGGGAATAGGATAGAAGGGATGGAGGAATTGAATTTGAGCGCTCGCGGAGTATCATCCTTGTCTTCTTAACGAGAAATTCCTATGCTCATGCTTCTCTTGTCCCACTTTCTCTTGCTCTATACTCCTGAGAAGAGTCTCTCCTCTCTTCCTCTGACTACTCTCATCAACTGCTCCCCATGCTTCTTATTTATAGCTAAATTGGAGAAGAAAGGTTGTGGCTAAGAAGAAGAGCTCTTTATAGAGGGGATCTTGGCAAAATCAGCAATCTGAAGCTTCCAAGATGTAATCTGATGCTGGTGATTTGGTCTTTGAGGTCCAGAGAGGCTGTTAGAGATGCTATGACTGATTTGCCTAGCTCTTGGATTATCTTGCTTCATCCCAAGCCTCTGGTCAAACTAAAAAGAGGCGGAGATTGCTGGAGTTAATAGCTAAATCTCTAGAGCTGAATTCAAGCTTTTTGGTACAGAATCGGAGATACCGAATTAGGGGGGAATATTGCATCTTTTTTTTCCCAAAAAGAGGGGGGCAGCCAGATCATTGACATCTTCCTCTCTTAATGTTCTTCTTTTTCTTCATAAAGCTAAAGCTTTAAAGATTTTGTGACTTATTCAACTTGTCAAGTTTAAAATGTGTTTGGTCAATCCAAAACTTACTAGTCATAACTGTCGTGCATATATGGCAATCCTCATGTAGAGATATTTATGATGGGATATTTATAGAAGAGACATTTATTCACTCTTCTATAAATAATCCTAATCTATATTCACTCTTCAATAAATAACCCTAGTCTATATTTTTATTAGAAGAGACATTTTCCAGGATATTTATAGAAGAGTGTTTTCTTTTCATGATAAAAATATATATAGTGACTTGACAACCACTATAAGGCATGTATTATGTTGGGATTTGACAATTGAATCCTTTCAATCCAACAATCATCTATTGTCAAGGAAAATGACTATGCACTTTCTATACTATGGAGTATATAGATTGGTGTGATATGAACCTCAAAGTCTGCGAGATAGGATTGACATATCCAAATAGAAGAAATAATCCAGAAGTCCACAAGTCACTATAACAAAATGTTCTCTTGTAACCCCCTAAATCACATTGAAGAAGTAGAGCAAATGCATAAGTATTCTATTGTAACACTCTAAATCAACAAAAGCCTTGATTATGTTGCATTTTTTTAAAACTTGTACATATGCTGATGTATGGTCTTATCAATGACAAAATATTGTGCATTTTTTGTATTTTCTAAAAGGTAGTGTTACATGAGTCCTGTGGTGCAAGGACTTCCTTGAGCTACTACACCAAACACACATAATACACACAAGAGGAAGCTCGCTTAAGAATATAAGAAGAGAGATGGAGACCAAAACGTTTTCTTACTAGTTTTTCTTCCTACTTCACTCATCTAAAATATACACAAAGTATAAATAAGATACAACATAAAGAAAAGTAGCCTACTAAGTCAAATATTGCGTAACTGACTATAGTAATCCATTGGCATTATAATTATGCTAGATGTAGATGGGTGTAACTAACCATTGTCACGTGTTGAGCTTGTCATCTCAAAGGTAGGACATGCACAACATGTCCCTAAATGAGCCAAAGTCATTAGCAATAATCAAGTCTAGAAGGTAATTTGTTATGAGGCAAAATGATTTTACATAACTACAATAAATAAAAAATAATTATCAAAATATATAAAGAAAAGTATTGTATCTCTTAGAGTTTTAAGTATAATAAGTGGTAATAGAACCGTCGCTCTATCTCCTCATAATGTGGGAATATCTTTGCATATTTTGTAAGAACATCTAGGCTCCTCTTCTCTCTTTTTTAGTATATGGTAAAATGATTTTGCCTGAATACCATAAGGAAAAAAAAGTTCTCAAAAGATAGAAAGAAAAAAATTGTGTTGGTTACAATTCTAAGTATAATAAGTGGTAATACGATGTCCATCCCTCTATCCTCTCTCAATGTGGAACTATCTTTGCATCTTCGTTAAGCACATTTGGGCTCCTCTTCTCTCTTTTTGACTATTAGGGTCTCTCTTATCTCACGAATCACGTGGTGGGGGGACTTGCTTGAGCTATTGTGTCAAACACATACCATACACAAGAGAAAGCTTAATCATGAGCACAAGAAGAGAGATGGAGGCCAAAAATGTTTTCTTAATGGTTTCTTCTTCTTCTTTCAGATACAATACAATATACACAAAGTATAGAAAAAATACAATATAAAGAAAAGTGGTCTCCTAAGTCAAACAATGCACAACTAACTATATTATTCCATTGGTGCTATAACTATGCTAGTTGTAGGTAGGTGTAACAAACCAAATATAACAAGTGATAAGTTTGTAGCCATGTAAGAGTCATAATGACCACCAACATGCTAAGTATAGGCATATGAGTCCATCTAACTGGGTAGTGTCAGAGGGATTTTAGTTTAAAGGTCATATTATCCATTAGGGATAAGAGACAGAAGGAAGTAGAGAATAGGAGATAGAAGAGAAGGAAAAGAATAGGCAAGAAATTCAAATAAATCCCAAGAATGCTCGAAATCAAGTTCTCTTCAACATGTCTATACATCATGAATAAATCATAAAACCTTATGTCAAGTCTACCAAAGCCTTTACACAATATAAAGACAAAGGTCAATGACTCAAACTTTACACGTATTACATGTAAACTCTATTGTACATCCAAGACAAAGAGTTCAAAAACTCCAAATGTCGATAGGTTTAGATGATTTTTTGATAGAAGAAGCCCAAGTACTTCCTCCTAGAGCACTATGTATTGATAGAACTTAAGGGAAACAAAAGCCTTGTATGGGATTCAAAACAAACTTCAACCTTGTGTATTCTTAGTTATTACAGTAGTCATAAGCTCATCATTTTATGGCTAAACTCCAAGATAAATGTTTTTGGATTATCTAGACATAGTCTACTACTACTTGGAAGCAATCTCCAAGCATTAAATCTCTTGGATCTCCCTATTTGTTTGACATTTTGTCCTTTTTATTATGCTAACTATTTCAATTTTGCAATTAAAAGGTTTGATAGAGACAACAGTTTCATTTTGTGTTTAAAAAGGGAAATTTTCCAAGTTCAATCCAAATTCTAACCATTTCAACACCACTATTTAGCGAATCAACTCAGTGAAGGCTCATCTATGGCAATAAATTATCAATTTACTCTTGGCTATACTGTAGAGTAACAAATGACTAATTTCAAGCGCATACTTTAGATAATCGAACTAATTTAGATAGAAGGAAGTTGAGCTTGTTCCTTTGCATCTAGTTATCTATTCATTGCATTATTTCAAATTCAAATCCTATTTTATACCTATTGAATCAAAGGTGGAGGTGGAAGAGAAGTTGCACTCCTTGTAGCAACTATTTGCTCCGCTACCATTGTAGCTAGGAATTTCTTAGCTATAGCCTCTTCTCTTTGAGGCCATCATGAATTAAATATTCCAAATGCCCTCTCATAACAATGTATTCTATGGGTGGTAGAAGACTTGCTAGTGCTATGTAGGTAGTGTACTTCTCTTATGAGAATTCATTTTTAGATTTTTACTCGCGAGTTTCATGGTATTGCACTCTCTTCACTAAAACAAGCTAAAACTAAACATCAAATTGTAGGATGGAGAGAGAGAGAGAGAAACTAATTTGACTACAACTAGAACATGGATGATTTCTAGCCATAATACTTTCTAAATTTAGGGTATTTTTAAGGAATTAGCTAGAAAAATGAGAATCTTACGTTGGTTAAGAATGGGAAAGAGGGGCATCTTTTAGTCTGTTACAACACTTCAAGCATTGCTTTCAACTTGTGGGTTGATAAGGGTCATCAGTTATTCAAAGATATGAATGATTTAAAATGCTCTAAACTCAAGTTTATTACTATTCGCTATTATGTACTATTGTGATAGTCTTTAGTAGTTCCATTTGCCTTACATTAGCCTTTGTCCCTCTAAGATTTCTATTTTGGGTTATGGACTATTGTTGGACTGCTTAGTGATTAGTTTACTGGCTACACAAAGGAGTAATAATGGGAGAGAAGAGAGAAAAAGAAGTTCAAATGTAATGAGTGTATGCTTTCTCAAGCAAGGGGGAAAAACCGAGAGAGAACTATACTTGAGACAAGATTTTCTATGAGGTCAACCCAAGAAGCACCATTTGGTAACAAACTCCTCATTGCATATGTATAAACAATTGTACCTATTGGAGGAAACCTTTGAATTTTGAGCTTGTACCATCAAATTTCCCTAGAAGATTGAACTTTGGTTTTTTTCTATATTGACCATAAAGGTTGCCAGTAGTTAATTGACCTCATGCTTGATGTAGTCTTGTCTCTTGAATTTCTTGAAGTTGAAGTTATAGGCCGTGCATAGCTAAGCCCAATTTAGAATGTGGCTGGTTTTCTTGTAGCTTTACAGTACTCTCTTGAAGCTCTTGGATTTGCAATTGTATAATTTGTAAAGAAGCAACAATTCCTTTCATCAAACTCCATCACAACTAGGCAAGATTGTGGTAGGAGGGGCTTGCCAAACTATTATGAGAACGGTAAGTGTTCTTTGAGAGTGAGAAGATTACAAGACTAGAACAAGGCAAGACCAAAACAAGACAAGACTTGATATAAGACTAGACTAGAACACGACAAGACTAGAACAAGACAAGAACTAGAAGAGGCCTTACCTTGTAGGAGCTGCACAATTGGTATTGGTAAGATTGAAGGGCCTATAGTGCAAGACCCCTATTTATATTAGAATTGAGGAGGGTAAGGAAAATCTTCTCGATGATGACATCATTGATGACATAAGCATCATTAATATAAGCAATGACATAAGCAATGTTGATTGATCCTATCCTCTTCTAGAACATTGCAAAGAATTATGTAGAATCCTCTAGTACTTTCTCGAATTTGCTAGAATATTCTAGAATCTTTTTGAAACTTCATAAAATTAGGGGATGTACCTACTTATATACAAACCAAGGGATGTCCTTGCTTGAGCATCTGTTACATTACTTGAGTATGTGTTACTCTTACTGAGGTAGAATATGTACAAGCACTGCTTTCCCAAGAGTCAAATAGTGTGATATTTATTCTTATAGATAGCTAGAGCTTAAAGGATTGCAAGTGGATATACTAAAGAAGAGATATGATCTCCCCTCATTAGGGAATTTCGGGGTTAACAAGACAATCAAGTTTGTTTCAAGGGATTTTTGATAGCCACAAATATGGAAATTAGTTAAGGACTTTATATTATTCTTGTGACATGCAATCAAGCTAAAGTCCCTTGTCATTGACCTCATGGCCTTCTTCCTGTATTACCTATTCCAAGTAAGCCATAGTCATCTTTATCCATGGACTTCATTGTCGAACTACCTTCTTGGAGGCTCTATGATTCCATCTTGGTGGTGGTTTATCAATTCACAAAAATGGCACACTTTATCCTAAGAACCAAGAGTATCAATGGGGATGGCACAATAAGGGTCTTTCTAAAGTAGGTTTATTGGCCCTGCAAGTTACTTAATGATATTTTCTGTGATCATGGGCCCCATTTCATCTCTAGGTTTTGGAGAAGCCTCTTTAATCCACCGAGTGACGCTCCTGTCCACTATGTGGAAGAACCAAACGAGGAAGAAGCTTACATATGCCCTTATGTCTCGCATGACGATGAGGGCAACACTGTCCTCATGGATTATCGCCCCGTACTAGTGATGGCATTAGGAAGAGGACGAGGTAGAGGCCTAGGAGGGCAGACACAGGATCCAATCACCTGTTGGACTTGTGGCCACCCAGGTCATGTCTCATCATGCTGCCCTGAAAGGGAGAAGCAAAGCAGAGACAAGGCAGACCAAAGATGTGCTGAGTCCGGAATCACCAATCTCTTCATCGATTGCCCAAGGCAAAAGCCGTCGTCTAGCTTAGCCAACGAGCCATCTGTCCCATTGGGGTTGTTTGGTTTTGAAAACCACGATGGGGAGGCCACACCTATTCCATTGCGGGTCATGACCCATGCCCAAACGAAGCAGGTTGGCATCTCTCTACCAGGACCTAGCAATCTTGATGCATCCTTGATAGGGAAGAAGAGTCGTAGACGGCGGAGGAAGAAGTCAGAAGCTAAAATCGCACTAAAAACGGAGAGTGCTACAACTCTGCCTGCTAGAAAGAAGGTCTTTGACGCAGAAGTAGAGACGTCAGCCCCCAAGACGGATGCAAAGGGAAGCGCTAAGGTAAAGGAATACCCACATCCAAAGCGACAATTAGAGGCCATAGAAAAGGTGAAGAAATGGATGAAGGAAGCCCAAGAGCATCTAAAAGACGCTGAGCCCATCATAGAGGACGTGATTGATGATCTCTCCAACATAAGTATGCCAACCTCGCCTCCACAACCAAAGTCAAGAGAAGCAATTGCACCACAAACAGTGCCGCTAAGGCCAAGTCTTGGCACTACTACAGGGCCACGGTCCAGTCACGGCCACTGGTTAGAACATTCCAGGTTAGGGGAGATACGAACACCCAACAATCTCCTAACCACATTGGTGACTACTCCTGTAACACTTAGCCTGGAAGATCTGCTTAGGCAGCATCCCACCCTATGGCAGGATCTTAAGCAGTGGGTTGAAGGGTCTTAAGAGCAGGTTACAGTAGACCCTCATGACCACGATGCAGAGATGCAAATACCGAGTTTGATGCTGCACTCTATGCCTAAATCCTTGCACGTCAATGCCTTATGGGAAGGTTCCGAGATGCATATGGTCTTACCGGTTTTAGGCCTAGGCGATACAACGAGGAATGGAATTGTGGATACGGGGGCTGGGGTTAGTGTGCTTAGCCACGCATTGCTTCAGACTTGGGGGAACCCACCTGTTGAGACTGCTAGGTTTAATGTCACACTAGCAAATGGTATGAGTCAAGCCATTCGGGGTGCTTAAGAATTGGCCAGTGAAGATTACAGGTGTCTAGTTCTCCGTTGACTTTATAGTCATGAAGGGAATGGACTACGACATCCTATTAGGCCGCCCCTAGATGCGCAACGCTAGAGTCATCGAAGATTGGGGTAATAGCTTGATCTTCCTTGGCAATAGGACAGATGCTGTGAGAGTAGAGATGGACACCTGGAAGACCTCACCAGTCAACTTAGATGCCATCTCTGCTATGCTCAAGGGTAATGCTCAAGTCAAGAAGTCCTATGGGCCCTTGACCAAGTATATCCCATGCCTAGAGGACGTGCGGGATTGGATGCATGTCCTTGCTACAATCGACCTGTCGTTCTCTGATCATGAGGTGTATGAATAAGCCATCAAAACAATCAGCAAGGCTAACGACACACCCTCTGTACCAGTCTGCATGATGACAGGAAGCCTTCGGGGGAAACCGAAGCCCGTCAGCTCCCAAGTCCCAACCAACAAAAGGGAACTCCAAGAGATATTGGAATACCTAACAGACAAGCTAGCTGGCAATCCAATTGCAAATTTCAAACCACTCCAGGACCTCTTGGATGAATCCAAATGGCAATGGACCAAAGTGCATGACTTGAACCTCATGTATAACTGGGCCCTAGTTCTTGACCAACGACCAGAGAGATACCAAGCCCTAGGAGACGACGAGTAGTCTGATGACGAGAATTGCAACAACGAATATGAAGACTGCTAATCCTTCAGTGATTAGAGTGAGGGTGAGGTAGATACCGTGGAATACGACACTGAAGGACAAGAAATAGAGCAAATACGAGCAGAATCCAAGCCGCTGAAAAGGAGTATCTTCAGGATGGAGCATGCGTGTGGAATGTGATCGCGCCTGGTTGGAACATGTAGAAGCCATAGACCTTGAGAAAGCAGGACTTGCCCAGCCAGGAATGACATCAGTGTTTAGGACTGAATCACCATCTGAACTGCGCCCACCAGGGGAGACCACCTCTTCTAGCAAAGATGGAGGGTTCGACTCTGAATCGAAGGTTAGTTCAAATAGTGATCCAGAGATCCCTAGGCCGCCCATAACCAGGTGCACCAATGGGGACCTACCAGTCCACTTGAGGTGCAGATGATTAAGACAAGAAAAGGCAAAACAACCCAAGGATACTCAAACGGAAGAACAACGGAAATCGCAGGACCTCCCTAAACGATTTACGAAATTCAAAAAAGGGGATAGGGTGGTAGCTCTGTTAGGTGCCAAACGTCAAGCACAGAAAAGCAAACCAATTGAGGGACCAGCCAAGGTCAAGGAGGTGGACCTAGCCCCTAAAGGGGAAACACCCCGACCAGTCTTTATTGCCGATGACTTGACTAATGAGGAAGAAACGAGTCTTGTCTCTCTCTTGCGAGAGTACATAGATGTGTTTGCCTGGTCCTTAGAAGAGCTTAAGGGGGTAGATCCGAGTGTCGTGACTCACAACATACCCATGACGCCAGACGCAACACCGGTCAAGCAGCGACCATACCTTATGAATCCAAAACATGCTCATGCTGTCAAGGAAGAGATTGATAAGCTGATGCGAGCAGGATTCATTTACGAAATTGAGCACACAGACTGGGTATCACCCATAGTCATCGTGATGAAGAAGAATGGAAAAATCCGAGTGTGTGTCAATTACAAGAAGGTAAACGCTGCTACCAGGAGGGACAACTATCCATTGTCATACACCGAGCACATGCTTGAGAGAGTGGCAGGAAAGGAAGCCTATAGTTTTTTGGACGGCTTCTCAAGGTACAACCAGGTGCAAATGCATCCTACAGACATGCATAAGACTTCCTTTGCCATTGAATGGGGCATCTTTGCTTACATAGTCATGCCCTTTGGGTTGACTAATGCCCCTACCACTTTCCAATGACTCATGTGCACCAT
Organism: Lygodium microphyllum; assembly: GCF_053477565.2. Taxonomy (NCBI): domain Eukaryota; kingdom Viridiplantae; phylum Streptophyta; class Polypodiopsida; order Schizaeales; family Lygodiaceae; genus Lygodium; species Lygodium microphyllum. The sequence continues at coordinate 72,901,737 of NC_141142.1, forward strand.
CTTTAAGGAGATGCTTCACAAGGAGTCAGAAGTCTTTGTTGACGACCTCTGTGTCCACTCGGACCTGGATCAAACACTTAGACAAACTCCGAGCAATCTTCGAGCGGTGTCACTTATATCATCTCTCCTTGAATCCCTTAAAGGGCCAGTTTTGGGTGAAGCATGGATGCATCCTAGGGCATGTGGTGTCGAAGAACAGTATTGCCACTGACTTCTCGAAGGTCAGGGTCATTGTTGACCTTCCACCCCCAACCAACTACAAGGGAGTTCAATGCTTCCTAGGCTATACTGGATAACATCGACGGTTTGTACTGAATTATGCATTGATCGCCAGACCCTTGTACAAGCTGCTTATTGTGTTTGAATGGATTGAAGGCTCTAACCACAGCACCAATCCTACGAGCCCCAGATTGGACCACTACCTTTCACGTGCACATCGATGCTTCTAAGTTTGCCGTGGGGGTAGTGTTGTGCCAACCTGGTGAACATAATTTAGACCATCCAGTGAGCTTTGCTAGCAGGCAACTCAATGAGACGGAAATGAGTTACTCAATGACGGAAAGAGAGGGATTAGCCATGGTATTCGCAGTGAAGAAATTCTGACATTACCTTTTGGCCACGCCCTTTACCTTCTTTGTGGACCATCAAGCCTTGCTCTATCTAGTAAAAAAAACCTTGTGCTACAGGACGCATAGCTCGATGGCTCCTTCTGCTTTTAGAATTTGACTTTCCCGTAGTGGTACGGAAGGGAAAATAGCATTACATGGCTGATCACGTGTCGCGCATTCCTACCGGAGAAGCCGTTGGACAAGGTGTTATTGATGAACTGCCCGACGCCCATCTGTTTAACCTTTCCAGCGAGAGAGATCTATTTAAGGCTGATCTAATGCCGTATTGGGCAGATGACATAGTCCAAGTGCTTGAGCACGCACTACCTGACCGACCAATAGAAAAAGCCCGACTTAGACGATTAATCCTTAAGCTCCAGCCCTATCAACTGATTGCAGGCCAACTCTATAGGCTGGGGCAAGATGGATTGTTACACAGATGCATGTGCAAATATGAGATGCATGACGTGCTCTCAGAAGCGCACAGCGGCATTGTCGGAGGGCACTTTAGCAGTCTCAACTGTGGTGGCCCACGCTTTTCCACGATGGAACACAATTTGTCAAGCACTATGACGAGTGCCAGTGGACGAAGTCCCAATTCGCAAAGATCAAATGAAATTAACCCCAGTTATTGCTGGACAACCCTTCGAAAAATGGAGAATTGAGTTCATTGGACCCATCCGTCCTGCGGCACAATATTCACAGGCCAAGTACATCATTGTGGCCACAGATTACCTCACTAAATGGACAGAAGCACGAGCGATACGCAAAAACGATGCTAGAACGACGGCTAAGTCCTTATGGGAGCAAGTGATTTCACGATTCGACTGTCCCATCGTACTGGTTAGTGACCAAGGCACGCACTTCATCAATGAAGTGATCGCGCATCTCCTGTCCACCTTCCTCATCATCCATCGCAAATCCTCGCCATACTACCCTCAGGCAAACGGCCAAGCTGAATCAACGAATAAGATTCTTGTCAATGTCCTAACCAAGGTTGTCTTTGCCTCATGCAACGACTGGGACAACAAGTTGATGGCAGCTCTGTGGGCTTACCAAACAGCTTATAAAACGACTTTCCGTCAAACCCCCTTTAGACTGAGATATGGAACAGAAGTGATTCTACCATTAGAGTTCTTCATTCCTAGCCTGAGAATAGCGCTTCAAGAACGATGGGAAGGAAAGGAGGCATGGATGCAATGACTAGTTGAGCTCGAACGTCTCTCGGAGACTCGTCTTCTCGCCACCCATGCACTGATCTGTGAGAAAGCCCGACACAAGAGTTGGTTTGACCAGCACGTCACACAGCGCGAGTTTGAGCAGGGTGACTTGGTACTCCTCTACTCAGTTAAGGGGCATAAATAAAAAATGAAATTTAGAGGTCTTGGACCCTTCAAAGTTCATGCGATCAGCCAAACAAGCAATGTCGAATTTGAGACCCTAAACATTAATGGAATAGGCTTCTTCAATGGCAGTCGCGTCAAGAAGTACTACCCCCCTACGCATCCTTTGCATGAGCCACCGATGTTAGAACGACCGAGTAGCCACAATCATTGAAATTGACGACAAAGATGAGGAGGCCGTAGAACCCGCATACCTCCGTATCATGGTCACGAAAAAACAAACATGTACTTTCAACGCCTTGATCGACGAGGGAGTAGAATTTAATGTCTTAACCCACAATCATTGGACTCAACTTGGCAAACCACAACTTCAACCCACCACTGCCAAATTAAGCCCATATGAGGCCCATTCCTATGCACTACTCGGCAAGTGCAAAGCAATTGTTTCTATCGAGTCTTGAGACTGTTCCAATGATCTTTTACGTGTTGCCAAATGCTAAAAACATAGGCACAAAGTCACTGCTCGGGCGCACCTTCAAAAAGCAGACCCACTGCAATGTTGACTACGCGTCGCAGCGCATCAACCTCACAATAGGCAATGTTCGCATTGTTACAACTTCCAGCAAGGGCTGCACAACCTCATCACGGGCCACAAAGCCACTGATAGAAACATCTGTAGGCAAGTCTGAGGGGGGTAGTGCACGGCTGCCACTCCCCAAGCTTCATAGACCGCAACCCATAGCAGCTAGAGCTAAGGCCCCACAGCCTCGCCTTCAATGAATGTCTAAACAACCGCAACAGCCGCCTAGGAGTCGATGCTCCTACCCTCATAAGACCAGAAACTCTAAACCTAGGAAGCCCAAATGCAGTTACAGGAATACACGTGTAATTTGCCAAAGATGGGTCCCCAAGGCCCTCTTGCACGCACAAGGCTACTATGAGGGCAATGCTTGGCTATGGATACGTAAGGCCCACATAGCCAGAGGCACCACTCGTACGCCAGCCTCAAGCTTGATCATTCCAAAAACTGTAGAACCTCGAAACCACAAGTCGTAGAGCTTCCCCGACCCGCAACCATCAAGTCCATCCACGTGCGACCCACACGAGTCGCCTAAGCCTGTCGACCCAAGCGACAACCGCCATCTCAAGAGTCACCACCCGCCAGAGTCGATCTGACTTTCCAAATCCATCCTGAAAGCAACAGCCCGTCACTCGAGGCTGCTGCTAACACAGCCTTCATCCCAGCGACCCAATCGCAAGATCAAAAACACTCATCACCGCAAATTTCCATCGGCAAAGGCTTAAGTCCTACCAAACCCCAACCATGCGCAAGTCTTAGGCCTTCTTATGAGAGGAAATCCTTCGCAATCGAAGTTCAAACGATGCCTTGTTCTTGGGAAACATTTGAATTCGCATTCGCAAAGCCGCTACCTCCGCTGCTAAGTTGCTCAGCAAATGAGATCTCAAAAGAGCAAGCAATCAAACAATGCCTCATTATGTCATATGATCAGTGAACCACTTCTACCATCACTGACCAAGAAGTAGCAGAGCTGTCAAGACTTGCTAAGACGAAATCCCAATTTCTAAGGCATTGGTACGCTCTTAGGTTGCAATGGGAAGTTGAAGGATGCCGAATAATGACCAACGCTGAGCAGCGCCGCGCTATCAAAACAGCAGAGCACGACCCCACATACGTCGCGCCAACCTCATATCAAGTGTTAACCACTCTATAGGGCCGTCCTATAGAAGAACACATCAAAGGACACCCCTACCTCAATCGTTTGTTTACCGAGGAGGAGTTACACTTTGCTAGCCGAGTCAACTCGAATGACTTCCTAACTGATGTTCTCACATACATCACCCAAGTGGGGATTAAACCCTCTGATCTGGACCGCGAAGCCCATTTGGAATACAACCCCAATTTCTATACTTGGCTCCTTCACAAGTAGCCCCTATACCTTCATGTTGAATGCCCTTCACCTTCTAATCCTAAATCCTAAAAACGATTCTTCTCAAACTGGAAGGGGAGGGGGTAACGTGAATAAGATCAAAATCAGTAAATCAAATCAAAGTCAGTGAAGCACGTAGACATACATTGTGAAAAACGGATGGGGTAGGAAAAGGGCATGAAAACTTTGAATTAAAGGGCAAAAAGTCAAAGTCTGAAAAAGGGAATCTGCATTAGATCTTAATGAATTCATTCAAAAGCATAGAGTTTTTTCTTTTTCAGTAATTATTATGTCGCAAGCACTAATGGAAATTACAGTTTATAACAGGAACAAAAAATGTCGCAATAGGAACGAGCCCACCGACTCCCCTTCACGGAGGAGAGAACGCTGTCGTGCTGTTGCGCATTCGAGGTGTGAAAACCACCCAAAAGTTGTGCATGTGATTTGATACTTTGTACATATTTAGTTGTTGTGTTTGTACTTTTGTTCTGCGTGGGTAATAAAGTGAAGAAGGGTTTGGAGCAAGAGGAACTTATCAATAATGCTCTAATTGGCATGCCTTGCCAAGTGGTCAGTCAATTTAGACGAGGAGGTTTTGATCAACAGTTCACAGGAGTTTCGCATTATGCTCAATGGAGAATCAGGGTGATAAGTATGAGTATATGTGGGAATCTCATGACTTCTTTGAGAAGATGAAGAGGGGCAAGTGGTTGCAGAAGAGCTTGCTCGCCGACTTGGTCGAGAGAAATGCTATGTAAACTGGCCAGCCAAGAGCGACGGATTCAAGTGCAAGAATGCACTTGAGATGTTACAAATTCATGGAGAAGAGCCTTTATGGAGGATTTCTATGAGTCCCGATTTACTCAAGTTGATGGGCACATTGTTGGCTTGTTTTGATATATTTGATGGTCATAGAGGTTCTCATGCTGCAGATTATGTGTAAAAGAATCTATTTGAAAATCTAATTAAACATCCTAAGTTTATTCCTGAAATAAATCAGCAATCGGACTCAGAATATTTGAAAGCTGAAAATAGTCAGCGCAGAGAGGCGGGCTCAACGGCATCAACTGCTATTTTGGTAGGGCTGCTTTTCTGAGGACAGGAGAAAAGCTAATTTGGGGGCTTCCTTGATCGTTAGAATTCTTCTTTTCGTTGGCCCAACGAGGTTTTTCAGTACCTCAATTCATGATGCTTATCTTCAAGGTCAAGTATTAAGACATTCTTCGCAGGATCAGATTATTGTGATGTGGCTACAGAAGAGTGCCGAGTTCAATGTGCAAGGAAAAGGGGAAAAGAACACTATTTTGGAGGACATTGTGATCGCGGGAAGAAGGAGGAAGTCGTCAACTGGAAAGGGGAATCGGGAAAACTGAGGAGGAATAGAGGAGAGAGAGGGCATGTCAGAAATCGGAAAACCGAGTGGAATGGAACTTAGATGAAGATGGAATTAAGCCTGCATACTGTCGGATGGCCAAACAATACCATCCAGATGTCTATGATGGCAGCATAGAGCTTAGAGAAGGAGAAACTGCGGAATCACGCTTTATCAGGATTCAGGCAGCTTATGAGCTTCTCGCAGACAAGGAACAAAGGAGGCAATATGATTATGACAATCGCATAAATCCTATGAAGGGACGGATGATATATATGGGTCTGTGTCATCCCGAATCACCTCGTCTGGAATGGGATTCCCAATGGGGGCTTTCCAACTCAACGTGGATGTAGACAAGAGTCTGGACCTTAATTAAGCCATCGGTCGTCGTGACTGTATCGATAGGGGCAACAGCAATCGAGATGTTTTGAACAAGTACGGGCAGGCCTATCTAGCTTCACATGGTGCACATGGCAGTACTGATAGTGAACACAATCCGGCCGCAATGGTCCACGATTTCATTGAAAATGGAAGCTATGGATCGGACCTTGTTGAAAGCAGTGATGGTGAGAGTGGTCTCCCTTTCGGCCCCAGCAGAACTTTTGAGACCCTTCAGGCCCTGAAATTCATCTCAACTCCCTTGGAAAGGGAGCTGCTCCTGGTCTTGAACAAGCTCTCTCTTGTCATTAAGGAAATTGATGTGGTGTGCCCAAAGCCTGGAGTGGAATGCAGAGGAGCATGTATTCGTCGTCTACAGAGTGAATTTCAGATCATGGGATCTATATGTCAATAACTTGCAGGTAATTATCCCCTTATCTTTTGAGAATCTCCCAAACCTCCTCAAACTGGACTTGTGAAATAATAACCTCGTGGGAAGTTTCTTAATAACAACTATGCTTTGTATCCAATCTCTTTCCCCTTCCTATTATCCTGGAACATAAACTGAATTCACAGTCAAATGCAATTCTGACCTTGCATGTCTTGCCAGAACATACATGTTCACCCAAAGATACAACTGGAAGTCCATGGCTGCTCGAGAGATGAATAAAGATCTTTAACTTCAATTAAAGCAAGCAAAAGAAGACTTGGTCTATAACTTTGGAGCATAAGCTTGAATCATGTCAATAGAAACTGAATTCTGTCTGAAAGGAAAAATTGCAGAACAGGGTACTTTAGCTTGCCTTTTCCTCTGGTGTTGAATATACTCCAGACAAATACAAGTGTTGCAAGCTCCCTTGGAAAATCGTTCCTTACACAAATATCACTTATCTACCAGTATGACATGCTGAAGCCTAATCAGAATTTATTGATTGATTTCTGGAATTGTTGTATGCCTATTAAAAATATATGACTCAGAGTTGAATGCTAGAACTAGTTTGATGATGAGTTTAATCTCTGACATTGGATTATTCATTTGATTGATCTTCCATCTTGACATATATCAAGGTCTTCTGAAGACGCAACTTTGCTTTCATAAACCCTTCAACATCTTTGGCCCATGATCGTTATCATCAAGATCCACAAACAGATCAATCTCTTCGTTATGCATTTCCGGTAGATCAACAACATTATCTATCATATCATCTGTCTCTTCCATTGGAGTTTCTTCTCGTTGCTCTTCTCTTGCAAATTCTTCCAATGCATAACTCTCATCATCTCTTTTCTTGAAAATTTTGATTCTTTTTCCAGCAATAGGCACTCTAAGCACTGTCCCATCCAATTCAGTCAGCTCATATGTTGCATTATCAAAGACATGTCTGACTATGTACAGCCCAAACCATCTTTTCACCATCTTTCAAAGTGCAGTATGCTGATTTTCAAGGCTGCTATCAAAGACCAATACCCAATCTCCCTCTTCTATTGCTCTAGGCCGCAAGCGATGCCTGCTGTCAAACCTGTCCTTATTCTTTAGTCTAGCAACCTTCAACCTGTCAATAGCTAGCTGAATATCCTCTGGTCTCCTCTCCAACTGTCGAATCCGAAGAGCTAAGAGCTCCTCTCTCGTCAAATCCTCCTGCCAAGGTAAAACTGACCAAGTCAAAGCACAAGTCTCAATCGACATAACATGTTTCTGACTATACATCAACTCTGCAGGCATATATCCTATGGTAACACTATGAGTCGTACGATCAGCCCATAAAGCAAATGGTAGAAGTCTCGGCCATTCTCCAATCCGTCCTCTGCATGCTTTGGCTAATGCTTTCACTATCGGCGGATGTCCTCTTTCACTCTTTCCATTTCCCTCTGGATTATATGCTGTAGTTAGAGCCAACTTGATTCCTAGCTGAGAGAAAAACTCCCTAGCTTCATCTGCATCCAATTCACCACGATCCGCAATGATCTTACCCACACAACCATACCTGCAAAAAATTTCCTCCAATAAGAACTTACACACTGCACTAGTGGTCTTCGTTCTCAAAGATCTGCCCTCAACATGATTGGTAAGATCCTCTCTAGCCAAAACAATGTATCTCATCTGCCATAGACCCATAGGCATGGTAACCAAATCAACTACCCACTTATAATGAATACATAGTGGATAGGTCGGATGAAGCTCATCTCGATGACGCACTACTGAATACATCTGACAGTCTCTGCAAGTTTCAACAAAGTGAGAAACATCTCTATACATGCCTTTCCACCAATATTTCTCCTTGATTTTCTCATAAGTAGCCCACACTCCTCTATGACCAGCCCAAGGACTCTCATGAAACTCCCTCATCACCTGTAACTGTGTCTCTCTATCGCAGACAACCCGCAAAGGTAATCCACCTCTTTTCTTCGGATGCTTCCAAAGAAATCCGTCCTTGAGAAAATAACCATAGGCTTTCCTTCTGATCTTCTTGAACTCTTCATCTGTCCATTCATCTCTTTTGCTTAGTGTACTAAGGTACCTACCAATCTGCAACCAATCTCCAACATAGAGTTCTTCTGTGAAAGCCACAATATCATAGACATGACAAACATGATCAACCATAGTGGCTGAAATTTCTGCATCATCCTCTTCTGCAAGTAGAGTCTTCTCATCATCATATCTGGCTCTAGACAACATATCTGCCATTGGATTATCCTTCCCTGCTATGTGTTTAAATTCCGGATTTAATGACTTGATGTATGCAATCCATCTCAACATGGCTATATCTGGAGTAGAGCAACTCGTAATCATACCAATCAATGGCAAGCAATCTATCTCTACCACAACTGAAGCTCCAATAAAGTACTCCTTGTCACATTTGAGAGCCGTGACAATCCCTAATAACTCCCTGTTGATTTGCGGATATCTCCTCTGTCTCTCGTTTAGGACTTTCGCCCCAAACCGAATAGCATACCTATTTCCATTTGCATCATCTTGACCCACAGCCCAACCTATGCCAATTGGACTAGTGTCAACTGTCAATACAATAGGCCTTTCACAATTATAATCCGCTTTCCTGAGAGTAGGAGCATTCTGCAATAACTTCTTCAATTTCCGCATGGCTCTAGTGTGGCTCTCATCCCAATAGAATTTCTACCCCTTTCGAAGCAGTTGATACAAACAATCTGCTATGTGTGCAAAATGAGGTATCCAAATCATATAAAACACACAAGCTCCAATGAATCTCCGTACCTCTGAAGTAGTAGAACAATACTCCGTAATCTTGCCTATAGCATTCACCTTATCAGGTGAGGGTTTTCTGCCATAATATCCACACATATGTCCAACAATGACAACCTCATTCACTCCAAAAACAGATTTTTGCCCTGAAAGTGTCAAGTTCACTTCTTCTAACCTGGCCAAAATCTTCTCACATGTTGAAATATGATCAGCCACAAAGTATCTGCATCCTTGCTCATTTAGGCTCTCATTCTTCTCTTCTTCTGCACACCCCTTAATGGGCACATCATCCAAGAAAGGCATGGTAAGCTGAGGTATGTAATCACGAAGGACCTTATGCATGGCATTCATCATATGTGCAACAGAATTGGTGGCACCTTGAGGCAAGGTACACATCCTGACAAGCCCAATAGGAGTTCTCATGGTGGTTATGTCCCTGCTTTCCAAAGCCAGCTGAAACTGATCATATCCTGAATACAAATCACCTAAAGAATAGATGGCACGTCCAGCAAATGCCTCTGCAAACTCATCCACAACTGGACCTATACCAACATTCCTGATAGTAACTCTGTTCACTAGCTGCATGTCCTGAATAAATCGGAGAGTACCATTCTTCTTTGGAACTGTAAACCACCTGTTTGAGTATGGTGCAGATGAAGGCTCAAGGATTCCCATCTTGATTTTCTCATTCAATAAATCAATTAGCTTTGGCAAGTGTGCTTTAGGCACTGGAATAGGTTGGAGATTCCATGGGATATGAGGAATAGTAAAAATGACCATAGGAGCAACAATATCAGGATTCACACATCCAATCTCATGTGGAAAAAAAGCAAATCCCCTTCCATGACGCTCAAGCATCTCCTGAAAGCATTGCTTCTCTATGGGTAGCAAGAAATCACCATTTCCAATTTTCAATTCAGCAAGAGTCTCTGCTGAAAATTTATGACCAATATGCTCCGATTCCTCAAATTTTGCTGTTTAGCAGCCCTCTCTATTTGCTGATCACTATCAGGTGGAAGCGGTACAGCAACCGGCTTTACCTTCTTATCCACAGTTTTGTATTTCGTGTCAACCCTGGCTTCATTATGCTCTTCTGCATTACATAAATCTTGCTGTAAATCAGCAATTCTGCACTCCAATGGTTGAATATCCTCAGCCCTCTGCTCTATGGACTGCATAGGACCAGCCCCAAACTCTGAATGCTGAAATATTTCAGCAGTAAACTTTGTTGGCTGAAAATTTTCAGCCCTCTGTCTCTCTGAAAGCTGATCATAACCAGCTGGAAACTCTGTTTGCTGAATTTCTTCAGCACTCAACACTCTTTGCTAAGTTACCTCAGCCTCTGACTCAATCTGTGACATAAAATCTGCAATTTCATGAAACATGTCTAGGGACTGCACTAATACATTACTGTGACAATTCTGCATATCAGTTTTCAGCATATCTCCCATCTCTGTCATCGTATCTGCACAAATCACACTGTCATACATCCCATCTATGTGCCCATCATCCTCCAAAATTCCTGCATTTTTCAAATTTTTCTCCTTCCTGCATATATACTGCCTGGCAGCTCTAGGCAACCTAGAAGTATTCTGATAACTCTTCAAACTGTTTGCTGAAATCCCAACAAAACCGGAGGAGAAAACACCGCTGCCAGGAGGCGAGAACTCCAATCTCCTCTCCTCTATACCACCGTCGTCTCGCGAAACGGCGGTACCTAATGAAAACCCGAATCCCTCACAGTGGGCAAAGGTGCATCTCTGAGAGTATCCCTGTTTCTAACATGGTTCACACATACAGTCATAAACTGAACTGCTCTCATACCATCTTTACTATGAATCCGTGCATAAGCAGATCCATCATCCATGACCTTTGTTTCCATGCGCATCTCTATGATGAATGGCTGACCAAGAATTATGGGATAAGAGCATGAATCCTGCACAAAGAAATGAAAATCCTCCTCTACATCACCAATAGAAACCCTGACACTAGGACAGGCAGCATACAAATCACCTGCAGTGTTATTGGCGGCTCTCATACGTCACCCATGCTCTACATCCATAGGCCATCTGTTACTCTCATAAACTCCACGAACTATGAGATTAATCTCTGAACCATGATCCACCAATGCAACATAAGGCACCTGTTTCTCTCCAATCTTTACCATCGTCTCTGTAGTTGCCCTAGCCCAATGGCTCCGTGAAAAGTGACTACGCGGTATCATGACAGGCTCATCAATTTCAGCATAATGCATAGGCTGAACCCTCTTCTCTACCTGCGGAAAAACAGAAGCATTTTCAACCATAACCTCATCCTCATCCTCATCCAACTCCCCAATCAAAACTCCCTATGTATCAGTGGTAGACAATGCATGTCTTTTCCTCTTCAGGACCTCCTGAAACTGATCCTGAAACTCTCTTTTTGAGATGCCCAAAATCTCAGAAATAGTGAAAGTCACCTCACTACCAAGTATCTTATCATTAAATATTTTCCTCATGTCTGTAGATGTCTCAATATCGGACATCAATCTAAACCCTGGCTGCTTTCTCTCTCTAGGCTCTTGCCTCTTTTCTCTCTTTTGAGCATCTTCCATCTGTCGATCTGGCCCTGGTCTTGAAGACGGTCCTGCAGTAGGTGGAGTAACAAACTCACCCCCTCTAGTCTTCTTAGCTGCACTTGGATTTTCTTCATCCCTCTTACGCTTCTCCTCAACAAGTACATCTGCACCATGAGACTTAGCCAAATAAGCATAAATAGAGTACCTGTCAACAGGCGAGTCCCAACCTGTCTCTGATCAGATGCTAGAGCCTGCACTAGTCAAAACAGTTTGCTGAATTTTTCCCTTGTTTGCAGTCTCCATAGCATAAGTCCATAGCGCTGACTGAGTCTCTGATCCCTTCTCAATCTGGACTCCATATGCAGAAGCATCACCTCTAGCTGTCACATAAGAAGTACGCGTAGCCATGTCATCCACTAACTTCTTCATTCCACCTTTACCAAAGTTGGTAGCAAGTGGAGCTCCTGTCTCAGTCAACCAAATCTTACCATCTTGCCCCCAATATACCAAATTCTTCCTCCTTGCATCCTGAAAAGATTCACAATCCCTGCAATGCTGATGGTCCGTACTATCGCACCAAATACATCTCCGATCTCTCCTAGGTGCACTAGGAGCACTCCTAGGTGCAGTCGGAGCACTAGAAGAAGTAGTAGGCGTAGTCGAAGCAAACTGCTCTTTCAACTTTCCCACCAACTCCGCTTTGACTGACTCCAGTGTCAAATCTGTTATGCCTTTGATTATGTCATCAAGAGAGGTAGGCACTGATGGAGCGGATGGTTTTGGAGCAGAAGGTGAAGGCATCGGTCGTGGAACAGGAGGAATAGGTGGAGTGGAAACAGTAGCACTGGCATAGGCCAAGAAACTGGCTGAGGAGGAGAAGAAATAATAGGGATAGAAGCAGGCATAGGAGCTGATGATGGTGTAGGTGTCATGGAACCATTCTATAGGCGAGTCTTCCATATCCTCCTCTTGGTCAAAGTCGAGACTGCATCCTGAGCATCCTGCCAATCCGTCTTAAGACCCATAGGCTTCGTGCGATCCTCAAGAAGCTCACCCAATTCTTCTTGAAGAGCAGGATCTGCAGCTTGCAAGAAAAGCTCAACTTTTTCAACATCCAATGCTCTTTGTTCAATGGCATCAAGCTGACTATACCTCTCCTCAAATTCTCGAATCAACTCCGAAGCAGCTAGACCTTTGTTTGGCATGTAGACCCACTCTTGGAATGACCGCCGAGTAGCCATACCAAAGTCCTCAAGGAAGTATTCTTCTTTCAAGGCCTTCTTAAAATCTTGCCAATGTGTATTTTGAATAAAAAGATCAGTCACTTTTGTCCTCAAAGCGGGTGTAACAAGACGAAGGAAGTACTTACTCATAAGTCCAGCTAGAACTCCGAAAAACCCCATCTTGATCTCATATGTCTTCAAATATGCTGAAACATTACGCCCGTCAAATAGCTTCTTCTCATTCTCAACTGCTTCAATAGCCTTAGTCGCGCTGTTTGCATTCTCCTGCTCCGAATAGAGTTGCCTTTGCTGTGACAACTGCTGTTGATGCAATTGTTGCTGCTGCTGCATATACAATTGTGTCTGCTGATTTTGGAGTTGCATATACATGGACATATTCTGCAAAATGTGCTTTAGATCCTCCGTTGAAGTACTTGACGCAGCAATCATTGATGGAGCTGAAGTAGACGCAGCTGGAGTTGTAGAAGAGGCTGAAATAGAGGCTGAAGTATCTCCCATCCTGAAATTTCTGCGACGCTTTCACGTCGGGTTCACCAAAGATGTCGAAGGATTTGTGAAAGCAATGTCGCATCCACAGAGGACCTTGACAACTTTCAGGATAGAAGATTCAACATGTGAATAATCCTATTGATCAATTTTCCACACAGCAACAAGTTCCAGATGGGTTTGTTTTATGGTTGTGAGTGTATGCTCAAGCATATGATTATGGGGAGCATCTTCCATGGAAAAGTCAATTAATCCTTCAGATTTCATGACAGCATTACAATATGAATGGATTATGGCATCTACACATGGCTCTTGTAAGTTTCGTAAAGCTGATTAATGCTAGACATCACAAACTCCAACATACATGTGAATGCAGGAAATAGCCGGTCTTCTAACCTCTTTGAAGAGGTTTAGTATTAAATGTCAATCTGAGAAGCATCAGTAGGTGCTAGTTGTGATCCAATACAGAAATCAAATTCGCATGACATTGCATGGTCAAACGAGCAATAAGTCTTTGCTAATGTTCTCTGATTTTGTTTTTAATGTCTTCACAGGCATCAGGTTGCAATGTCACTGAAAACTCTGGTAGATCTGGTATCTTTTATGAAATCTTCTCAAGGCTGCTGTCACTTTGTTTGTGTGCTTTGCTGGTTGCATCCTTTGATTTCTTCTCAGACAAGTACTTCATGACTTCCCATAGAGGAGGGCCCTTGTTGCTGGAGTGTTCGCATAGAAATCAGCACAGAACTTTTTGCTCTCCATTAAAGAACTCTCAGACAGTTGTAGGCATGCTTTTCCCTTTTAAAACCAGGATCACATTCTAGTTCTCCTTCTCAGCATTTCCATTTTCTGGGAAAGGAAAATAGGAGCCTGCATCATCATCTGAAAATCTGTCTCAGAAAGGTAAGGACTATCATTTTTGCCATTCGATCATGGTGATACCGAGGAAAGCTACTATTTACCCATATTCGTTGATAAAACCCGGTTTTCTACTCAGTATATTGGACGGCTTTTCATGGGTATCATTGTGAATGATCTCAAGGTTCTTGTGCCTACTGTCAAGGCTATGCAGGCAAAGGTAGACTGTCCTAGGTGGACAAAGGTGAAAGTCGAGAAGCAGATTTAGGGGTTGGAGATGTTTTGAAGATCGAAGGAGGCACGGTATATTACATCTTTAACAGAGATGAAAGCCAAAGGTTACAGATCTTCAGTATATATGGCACTGAAGATGTGTATGATGATCAAATGTTCCATAATTACTTCGTTGCTGGATCCAAAGCTGTTTTTTCGGGCTTTAGTGAAGAGGCTTGAGCTATATGCAAAGGCCTAAAAGATTCAGTTACTGCAGGTCCATTCTCTGTTTTCCACAGGATCGATTGTTCCCCTCTCATTTTCATTGTTCAGAATTAAGTCCTTGTAGATCTGAGTCAGGAAATGCAGCATACCATAATGCCTTCAGAGCCTCCTGATGATCTGGTCGTGTACCATCAAAAGTTACTTCTAAGTGCAACTGTAGTCTGCGAAGTCTCTCTTCTTGCACATGTGTGAGATCCAAGGTCAGAAATTTATCTCCATGTCCTTTCTGATGGGCACAACCACACAATAGCATGTTGCCAAGCGACAAAGCAGATCGTGTAACAACCTCAGCAGCAAGTATCCTTAAAAAGCTTGACCCTGTCCAAGAGGTGGGTTTCGAGGGAATCTCTTCGCAAAGAATAGTAGATTTTCAAGAGAGATAAATCCTCCACCCCTGAAATCAGTTGAGGGATCATTGCCCTGCCACCCAACATAAGACACGAGATGATGTCCTCCTTTCAGTACAGTGCGATGGCCTTCCATCCTCCTTCATTCTTCTCTGTCACTCTGAATGCAGAGCTAGCACCCTTCTAGACCAGACGACCATGTTGGAGCTATCTTGAGCCGCTCGGCCACTCCAGGATCATTCAAGACTGCCTGCATCCACTAGCTACCCTCTGACGAGGATGTGCGCAGTCTTGAATGATCCTGGAGTGGCCGAGCGGCTCAAGATAGCTCCAACATGGTCGTCTGGTCTGGAAGGGTGCTGGCTCTGCATTCAGAGTGACAGAGAAGAATGAAGGAGGATGGGAGGCCATCGCACTGTACTGAAAGGAGGACATCATCTCGTGTCTTATGTTGGGTGGCAGGGCAATGATCCCTCAACTGATTTCAGGGGTGGAGGATTTGTCTCTCTTGAAAATCTACTATTCTTTGCGAAGAGATTCCCTTGAAACCCACCTCTTGGACAGGGTCAAGCTTTTTAAGGATACTTGCTGCTGAGGTTATTACACGATCTGCTTTGTCGCTTGGCAACATGCTATTGTGTGGTTGTGCCCATCAGAAAGGACATGGAGATAAATTTCTGACCTTGGATCTCACACCTGTGCAAGAAGAGAGACTTCGTAGACTACAGTTGCGCTTAGAAGTAACTTTTGATGGTACACGACCAAATCATCAGGAGGCTCTGAAGGCATTATGGTATGCTGCATTTCCTAACTCAGATCTACATGGACTTAATTCTGAACAATGAAAATGAGAGGGGAACAATCGATCCTGTGGAAAACAGAGAATGGACCTGCAGTAACTGAATCTTTTAGGCCTTTGCATATAGCTCAAGCCTCTTCACTAAAGCCGGAAAAAATAGCTTTGGATCCAGCAACGAAGTAATTATGGAACATTTGATCATCATACACATCTTCAGTGCCATATATACTGAAGATCTGTAACCTTTGGCTTTCATCTCTGTTAAATATGTAATATACCGTGCCTCCTTCGATCTTCAAAACATCTCCAACCCCTAAATCTGCTTCTCGACTTTCACCTTTGTCCATCCAGGACAGTCTACCTTTGCCTGCATAGCCTTGACAGTAGGCACAAGAACCTTGAGATCATTCACAATGATACCCATGAAAATCCGTACAATATACTGAGTAGAAAACCGGGCTTTATCAACGAATATGGGTAAACAGTAGCTTTCCTCGGCATCACCATCATCGAATGGCAAAAATGATAGTCCTTACCTTTCTGAGACAGATTTTCAGATGATGATGCAGGCTCCTATTTTCCTTTCCCAGAAAATGGAAATGCTGAGAAGGAGAACTAGAATGTCATCCTGGTTTTAAAAGGGAAAAGCATGCCTACAACTGTCTGAGAGTTCTTTAATGGAGAGCAAAAAGTTCTGTGCTGATTTCTGTGCGAACACTCCAGCAACAAGGGCCCTCCTCTATGGGAAGTCATGAAGTACTTGTCTGAGAAGAAATCAAAGGATGCAACCAGCAAAGCACACAAACAAAGTGACAGCAGCCTTGAGAAGATTTCATAAAAGATACCAGATCTACCAAAGTTTTTAGTGACATTGCAACCTGATGCCTGTGAAGACATTAAAAACAAAATCAGAGAACATTAGCAAAGACTTATTGCTCGTTTGACCATGTAATGTCATGTGAATTTGATTTCTGTATTGGATCACAACTAGCACCTACTGATGCTTCTCAGATTGACATTTAATACTAAACCTCTTCAAAGAGGTTAGAAGGCCGGCTATTTCCTGCATTCACATGTATGTTGGAGTTTGTGATGTCTAGCATTAATTAGCTTTACGAAACTTACAAGAGCCATGTGTAGATGCCATAATCCATTCATATTGTAATGCTGTCATGAAATCTGAAGGATTAATTGACTTTTTCATGGAAGATGCTCCCCATAATCATATGCTTGAGCATACACTCACAACCATAAAACAAACCCGTCTGGAACTTGTTGCTGTGTGGAAAATTGATCAATAGGATTATTCACATGTTGAATCTTCTATCCTGAAAGTTGTCAAGGTCCTCTGTGGATGTGACATTGCTTTCACAAACCCTTCGACAACGCGGTACAGCATCAACCTGGAGAGCCGCGCCTACAATCATATGAAATTCCAAACTATTCACAATTTAGAAGAATTAGTGGCCAAGGAAGAGGTGACCAGGAGAGTGGTGGAAAGCTGCGACTTCAAGAAGTACCTGGAAAGTTTCGCACAAGAACCCGACCACACGAGTTGTGTGGAATTTCTCAGGTCCTACAACCCTAACAACGAATGCGGCACCGTCAAAGTGGGAAGAGGACAGAATGCTAAGCGAGTATTGGTTCGTCTAACCCCGGCCTTGGTGGAGAAGGCACTGGGACTGGAACCAAAGGTGGAAAAGAAGCAGAAGAAGCATGTATATGCCATGCTGGGGATGAGAAAGGAGGACGTGCTGACGAACAACGGCATTAGTATCCAAGACATCCCCAATGCAGAGACCAGGTTACAGGCAAAATTCATACATATGCTCTTCTCCAGCCAATGCTACAACGCGTTGATGCACCGAATCAGCGTACCAATACTGGAAAATGTGGCGGCCCATACCCTGCACGAAGTCGACTGGAATGGCTACGTGTGCAAGACCATCGACCAGGCAGCTCGAGCGCTAGCCTTAGGAAGCATACCGACAGGAGGAGAATCCCCAGTGTCGAAGGCCACAGAAAGAAAGAGGGCCTCCTCTAAAGCCTCGTTCATCGCCTATGGGGGCATCTTAATGGCGCTTATCCAGGAGGCCATGAAGGAAGCAGAAGAGGAGGAGGGGGAAACAGCCGACAGATCACCTCCTCATCAACACCAGGAGAGGCCCAATGATAGGACAGAGATCGAGGAAGAAGGGGAAGAACAGAAATGCAAAAAGCAGGTCAAGGAGACCAAGAAAAAATTAGTGCAAAAGAAAAAGAAACAGGATGAAGGCTGTAGAAAGGAGAAGGAAGACTTGGAGAAAGCGAAAAGACAATCCCTCAGGGAGGCAGAGGAGAGAGAAAGGAAGAGAAAGCAAGAAGAAGAAGAAACAACAGAGCAAGTCAGGCAGGCTAAAAAGGCGTCAAACCAAGAGGCTGAAGAGAAGACAAGAGCAGGAGGAAAAAGAAAAACTAGAGGAAGAATGCAATAAGGCCAAAGAGGAAAGGAAAAGAAGAGTCGCGGAGGAGGAAGTGGAGTTAAGAAGAAAGGAGGAGGAGGACCTGGCTGAGGCTACATGCCGTTCCATCGAGCAGCAGTGCAGGGTGGATGACCTAGAAGTCTGGAATCAGCCAAGGAAAGAAGGGCCTAGCTCCAACATGCAGGCACCAGAACCCGCGCCCCCCGCACTTCCGAAAGAAAAAGGCAAAGCACCCCTCCATCCTATCCCCACCCTCATGGCACCCCCTGCTGAACCCATTAAGCTCACCCCTAGCATTCCCACCAGCTTGGAAGTGTTCAACCTGGTGGCCTGGATGCAATACTTCATCAGTAAAGAAATGGCCCAAGGGAAGAGCACGAAAACCATGACCACGGGACCAAAAAGACCAACTGCAGATGTAGAATCGAGGCAGGACCAGAAGTGTCCGCGTATGGAGGCCTCGACCACCCCGATCCACACAACAATGATGCCACCAGCCAGTTATGATGAATATGTCACTGAGCTGCTCTCCCAACTGGAGAGAGCGAAGGAGAAAAAAAGAATGGCGGTGGCTGAGTTGGTGATAGAAAAAGAGTTAGTGGAGGCCTTCCAACTGGAGAAAACACACATCATCGCCATGCAGAAACGCCAAATATTTGAACTCAAACAGGAATTGAAAGCAAAAGAGGACATGAAAGAAATCTACAGACAGCACGGCTAGAGGATGAGAATCAAGAACTTGTGCAGATGCAGCGAGAGTACAAGCTCCTCCTGATGCAATCTAAGAAATTGGAGTCAAAAACCGCCACCATTGGGCAGATGATGAAGGAACTGGACGCCAAAGAAGAGGAGAGAAGACAAGAGAGGGAGCAACAACGAAAAGAGATCGAGTCCATGACCGATCAACTATACCTCAGGAAGAAAGAGCGAGACAACATGAGCAGAGAGCTCAGAGACTAGGAGTAGAAACTCGTAACCCTAACACAAAAGCAGAGGGAGAGCATGGAAGGAATGAGCAAAAGGGCCGAGGAATGGGCCACGCAAAATGAGAAACGGGTGAAGGCACTGGCGTGGTGCCTCGCCTTGGTGGAGAAAGAAAAAATCTTGGTAGAAAGCAAAGCGGACGCCGCCCAGACAGCCTTCACTGCCCTGCCAACAGGCCTTTCTCAACACACTACTCGACACAACTCAACCAGAGGGAAAGGAGCCATTGGAGGTGGTGCAAAAGAAACTTGACATCGCACGTAGAGCCCTGCATGCGGGGCTACAGATGCCACCCCAACCTACGGAGGTTATGTTGGGCTTAGAAGAGCAGCGAAAGTATCTACTACTGGCCAGCCTAACGCCCCAGGAGGCAAATGCCCTCGACTTTGAAGAAAGAGAACCACAAGAAAACCGGTAGGGAAAGGAAGCCGAACTCGAAGTCGACATTAATAGATTCACAGAAGATGTAATCCCACAACCCCCCTCGCCGCACGATCAGGAACAGCAACAACTCGACCCGTCCTTGGACAGACAAGCCACCCTCAAGGAGCGACGGAAAAAGCTGGTGGAAGAAGCCAGAAAAAGGCTCTAGGCTAAGCCAATCGTGCGGCCATCCGCATCCCTCCCACCATGCCCCGACGACCTCCCAACGCAATTCCATGCAGAGCTAGTGGTCTGGGAATGGCAGGAAATCGAAAAGGACCCTTTCTCTTTTAGCTTTCTTATGCCTGACAACCTGAGAAGGCTCCTGTCGATCAAATTATTGGAGGAGGTGATCGTGGCTAGCAGCCGACTAGGCCAAAAATGGCTGGATGATAGGGCAAGGACAAGGTGTACGAAGTACCACACACAGTAAGGGGCTACGACTACCAACCCCTCTGGAGAAGGCGAATATGTAATACCAACATGCTCGCCTGGATGGCATTTTGTAACACCCTACCCTACGAGCGGAACGACCCCACGTTCATGGCGTATCCCCATAGGGTAGGTGTGGATTTTGTCGCCGCCCTCCATGGGAGGCATGACTTCCCCATCATCTACAATTCTGACGCCACCTCCTTCGAAAACGCTCTACTTTTTGATTTAGGAAGCCTAACAACCTCCATGACGCACTTCCTCGCCGAATTCTCATCCTGTCCAGATCTCGCTTTCATAACCACATGTAATTACCTTAGGCTCCTTAAGCTCCTACTTAAGCAAGATCCGGCACTGCAAGAAAATGGCTTGCCTCTCCTCTTTATTGATCCTAATGCTATTTATAGCTATGCTATGACCCGCTTAATGATGAGAGCTAGTCTACTACCTTCCTTTTGCCTAGCTCTCCTAGAGGATATGAGCAACAGCCAATTCACTGAATGTAATCATTCCTTTCTATCCACCACCTCTCTCCACGTCCGCATGAACCTGAAAGGATACATGCAAAGCCACCAATTTTTACGCAAGTCCATCCGCCCTCCCTCCTCCCCTCACTCCAATGATGAGAATTAGACTTGGCTGTCATACTCTTGATGTAATACTACCCCTAACTGTATTAAAAAAAAAATAAACGCAGCAAAGAAAAGCACTATCATTGCACGTAGGGGTCCTTAAGTTAGGAGTGTCCGGTGGCTTCGATCGGCTGGCTCTGCTCCTAACCCCCTAGCCCTTTTTGCTCCCCCACGTCACGCTTAGGGCACATCAAGGGCAGGACATACCTAGGGAGGTAACACCCACATATAGTTAGACCTGTCACCCTAAGCCACTGGCACCGCATCCCCATGACACAAATGGGGTCCTCAAGTGTGGGACATCATCCGGACTCGCTTGCGGTTAGACCCACCTCCCCATTCCACTAGCACGAGTACACTGCACCAACACGTTTAGGAAAGCACTATCCTTAGGTAGAGCACTGCTTCTTCTTCTTGAGGCACACTAAAAGCACCAAACCACCAACTTTGGAGGCCCTCGTCCACCCATGACATCCAGTGAGCTACTCCGACGAACATCATTCTTGAGCTTCCACAAGCACCTGAGGTGACTTGTGGCCCCCACCCTTACACCAACACCGAAGTGCCATGGGACTGGCACCCGTCTAGGAGGGGGGTAATGTTAACCCCAAGTCGAGATGGCGAAAAAATGGAGGAAAAAGAAAAAGGAAGATGGAAAAAGAGCAAAGACACGCAGGTGGCCTCTAAAGATGAACCAGGGCAAAAATCGCAACCTTAAATGAAAAAGCGCCTCTAAAAACTCAAGAAACTCTTGTAAAAGAGCGCTAGGCTCCCTCCTGTGCCAATTGTAAAATGTTAGATGGGTGTAGGCTAGAGGCACAAAGCTAGAAGAGAGAAATGGAAAAAGGACCTTGCCACAATGGCCAGTCATATAAAAAAGGGATGGGTGCCCATGGGATTTTAGGGTTTGTATATATAAAGTTCAAAAAGTGAATAAGAGATCATTCTTTTGTGTGTGGCAAAAAGGGTCTTCTTCTTCTTCTCTCCTTCTCACCTTCTTTCTTATGTGTGCTCTTGAGAGAGGGTGTGTGAGGGTGTGAGAGAGTGAGTGCGTGAGAGTGAGGGATCAAGAGGGTGAAGTTCCTCACCATCTCCTCTTCTCTTCTTCTCTTCCCTTCTCTCTTCCTGCGCACACGGCTATGGAGGATGGAGCTTGGAGGTGGAGGAGGCTTGAGGATGCTTGAGCTAGCATCTAGGATCGTGGAGCTACCGGTGTGTGGAAGAGAGGAGGCAACTCGTATCGGCACTAAGGTAAGCTCACTACACTCGTAGGATCGACGGCGCGTCCGCTAGGTGAGAGATAGTCATTAGAGCTCGCTTAGAACGCTTGAAACAATAAGCGGTCCATGGGTCTTGGCGGTTGAGCGAAAGCTCCCACAGTGAAACATCCAAGCATGGAAGATATGCTTATCAAGCTTGTAACTAAGAATCTAATTAAATCCCATAGACATTGTGTAGCAGAATCCACAAATCTACTTCTATCAAGAACATGCTACCATACTAAACTTAGTATATAAGTGTACTGTGAGCAACACCCACAATGCCTAATGGTGTCCAAATACTACTTGCTAGTGCCAATACCTCAACTTGTTTATTGCAATTTGATAAAATATAAAGATTTTGTGAATCTTACTAGATTCATATATGAATATCCTCTAACTCCTAAAGAGAAGCCAAAAAGCACTTGAAAAAGGAATTCGACCATGTAGGCATAGGTTGGAGGTTTGTAACACTCCCTGGATCACTTGAAGGTTGCAAAGACAGCTTGTAAATTGGATATCATATGAGATCTTCACAGGTATACTCCACATTAGGTTTTCCTTATAGACTCTTATGCTTGCAGGGGTCATAACTCCTTGGTTAAATATTGCTCTAATACCATGAAAATTTGGGGTAAAGTAAGAAAGCTTGAGCTCTTGCAAGATAGAAAATACATTGAGAGAATGCACAAAAGATAGGAAGCTAGACCTCTAGTCTTTCTACTTCTTCTTCTTCTTCACTATATGAGTGTACCAAGAATAAGAGAGAGTATAACATATATAATATACAAGCGATCCATAGTATGAAACCACTAAGTATAAAGATGACTAGATAGATATCATGTAACTTGGGTAGGTATACTAATCGATGTTGAGCTGAAAAGTATCATTTGAATGATATACTAATGTATGTACCAGCCACATTAGTGATATGAATGAGGAAAGGATCATTGAGATACATGAGTATCAGCTCATGTTGAGCTTGACATCTCACCATTGAGAAGTTTCTTTAGCTATCTCTACTCCTTTAACCCAAGCTTTAAAGGTTCTCTAAAGAGCTGGATGCATGTTAGCAACATGCCTAATGATACAATGATATTGGTTTGAAGATAGGGTTGCAGTTACCTTGGGATATATTTCTTGAAATTGGAAGTTCGTGATCCTTGTGTTGTGGTTATGGGATTGTAATAATATACACTAAAACTCTTCTTGAGTGAGAAGTTTCGAAGTGACTTTCTAAAAGGTATGGGAATAAATGGGGCTATGTGAGATATTGTGCTAAATAAGCCAAGCACACTCATACCATCCACTACTTTCTCTCCTTGTAACTCTACTTGCATGTTCTTGACCCGATGCTTCACCTTGTGGATCACTTATAGTTATCACTCTAGGTCAAGATATTCATGTAGCTTTGCTCTCATAGTCTTTTCTTTGTGGCAACTAGTAGTGGCTCTTTGTAGTTGAAGAGACCATTTCTCCTAGTAATGCATATAGTTAGCTCTTCACTCTTGAACTTGATTTCAATATGCACTTTTTTTGCTATTTGAAATCATTTTATCTATCACTAATCTATCGAAAGTGGAGAAAAACCAAAAATAAAACAATGAAAATCAAGCAATGCTAGAAATGAGTGCATTAAAGGAAAAGCAACAAGATTCTGAATTAGGGTCAAAAATACTTCAAAAATTACACTATTGTTATTCACGAGATTAAGAAAACAGCTAAAGAGAGAACTTTGTCATATATGTAAGAATATGGTATTCTTGTCTTCTCTGTTTTGGAGATAGTAGAGTTCATTCGTGATTCTCTCCTTCTTTTTAGTCAAAATCTCCAAAGTGTGACATTTTTAGGTTGTCCCAAAGTCTTTATTTACTTATAAAATCTGACAAAAGGCATGATAAAAATGGGGTGAAGTTAGTAATGACCTTTTTGAAAGTCGGGAGATCTTTTAATATTCTTTTTCGTGCCCAATATAAATTAATCTTCTTGATGTTCCTTTTTAGTTTATTTGCCTTTCTCTTTAAACTTCTTTCTTGATTAATTTATTATTTTTATGGCATCCACAAGGCACCCTTCCCATTTAGCTGATGCCAGGAGGCATATTCCATAGTGGATTCCGTGCCACGGTGGATTTCGTGAGGTTTTGCGGTGGATTCCATAAAATTTTATTACCGGGGCTAATACATAGAGTGGATTCCTTGTGCGAGAAGTCGATGGGGACACCTATCCTTTTCGGGCATTTTGTTAATTTTATGTGTACATGGGTGATTCCATAGCGGGTGATTCCACAAAATACATATTTAAATTAATAAACGTTTATGAGTTTAGAGTGCGCACTCGTAATAAATTAAGGTTAGGATTGATTTCTAACCAATTTATTTTTGTAGCTGAAGACTGCTAGGTATTCACTTTTGTCGGTTTAATTGTATTATTTTTCTAACAATTGTGAATGCTTCAATTGATGTGTAGAGCAAGCAGCGGTGGTATTGGGAAGCATTGGAGGATAGCGTGTATTCAAATTATCATCAATTTTTTATGGGCGCGTATCTTAGGCATGGCGTCCATATTTTGTCGCGCTTATTTACTAAAGTGCTTGATATTTATTTATTATTTTTGAATGCGCATGGGCACACGATCTAAGTACTTGTATTGGACATTGTATTTGGGTACCGCCTGACTTCTTGGGTGCCCATTAGCTTTAATTCTTTAGTGGCACAAAAGCAAACTCAAAAGCTAAAGCGTGCTATTTTGTAAATTGGGATATTATTTGAGCTTGAAGATGAATAATATATTAAATACATGCTTTGTGGAGCACTCACACAATACATGGGGGGAGATTGCACCCAATTAGTCTCTTGTTCATGTCGTGCAAGCTTTCTTCATTGGTTTTTGTGTAAAAAGTAGAGTTCTTTCATTCTTGGGGACCTTCTCACGCTCACTACACGCGCATACGGCATCCGATCTATGCACCATTAGCAAACTCTTACACTATCTATATAGTGAGGGAGCATACAAAAAGTAGGAGCCCAAAACCTTTAGCATAAACGATTGGGTTACCATGTTGCCCTCTTACAAGGGCTATCACAATGTGAAAATAAGAAAATTAGAGTATATAAAACATCACTCGAAAGCCTTCAAAATTATGCTTGAAGGGTGGTTCATCAAAGTGTAACATGTATACATGCAACATGCTTATATAGCCAAGGATACACACTTGCCTCTAGACAAATGTGTTTGCCAACAAACACATTGTAAGTCTTTAGTTGATAACGTATGTAATAATTTTTTCATTTAAGCAAGTACTAATAATGAATTTTTAGTTGTAGAAAAATTTTCATCATCGACAAGCATTGAATCACAACCTATGAAAAGTCTAAGTGAAACCTTCTATGTGATTCATAAGGTATTCATACACATGATCTATATTGATTAAACTGTGGGTTTTTTTGTGAGGGTAGGGTTTTTATATATTATACATAGTATGTGGTTCCCTTTAGAGTGGGTACATATGGATATATCAAGGATCTATCGTTGCCAACTCTTCCATCTCTAAATTGGAAGATTCCTAACAAGGTAATGGTGTAGAGCTTTAAATTCAAAATATCTTAGGATATTCAAAAGTCCATGATGGTTGAAAAGATCTCAAGAAGAATACACCTATCATGGTTTATGCCCTTACATACCTTTGTGGCTTTCTTCAAAATAGCACATTTTGAAAGGATAAATGTATCTTAGCTAAGTAGAAATTTTGCAAAAGAATATTTGGACAATATTATAAGAAGGCTTTGGAAATCTAGAGAGTATGACCATAAAAGCGATATCATTAGGTATAGTATACACCCCCAATCCTTGGCTTTATCTTACATAACTCAACTGACTTACATCATTAGGTATAGTACCATTGGCTTTGAACTTACAGGAGATAAAAACTTAGATCACGCATTTACGTTTCATTGGATTCTGATGCAAATTGCATACCTTTTAAACTTAAGATGCAAGTTATTGCACATGAAGAAGTAAAGGTTGTAAATGTTACTTTGAATTGGAATCTAGAGGATGTAATGGATATCTTGGAGTTTCTAGAAAATATATCCCTTTGATATAAGTTCAAAGTCAATGGTATGACAATTGGGAAAAGAGTCAAATATGTTATTTTTCTAATATAAGTTGTTTATCTCACACAATTGTAAGTTTTGAGCCATAAATATTAAAACTTTGCAAGCTCTCATATTGTTGAGTGACATTGTTAAAAAGATATTATTCAATACAAACTTATAAGCCATTGTGAAGCAAGTTGTCTTTCAAATCTATAAAAATAAATTTATTGTATCTATATAAGATAAAAATCTTTTAATCGCATCATGAGTTACAAAATTGAAGTGCAAATATACAAGGATACAAAATAAGATTTTTATCCTCCTAACTGTTTGTTTACATCTATGTTTCTCATGTCTCTAGCACCTTCTCACTCTTTGGCATTGTAGCTTCTTCATCACTTTCCACAAAGATCTCTAGTCTTCTCACATGGGATTTTTTTTGTTGTTGGAATAATTTGACTTTGATAGGTACTCATCTTCTCTTAAGGCTTAAGAGGAGATGGATTAAACTTCATAGGAGAAAGCATTGGCATTCCTTTCTTTTTGGATTTCATCTTACTTGTCTTTGTGATTGACTTGCCCTTTCTATTGCCGTTGCCCTTTTCCTTGCCCTTAGTTGAAGATTTTTGTGGAGGGGAGTCAAAATAGACTAGTATGATTGCCCTATCCAAAATCAACTCAATACACTCCTCCCTTATCCCCAACATATATGAGTTAAGGTGATACTGTCAATACAAGAATAAATATAACAAGTCTGTGAACTAATAAGCATCCCTCGGAAAACAAACAATATGAAAGAGACCTACATTCACCCTATCTATCTTTAGTAGCTTTGAATCTATTATCCTTTAGACATTTGAAATCACTCTCCATCCACCACAAGTATGTGCATCACTTTACAATGGTACTTCTTGATGGGGAAAGTTGTATGATTTTCTAGGATCAACAATATTCTCATATATGGTGTCCAAAACTGTAGTCATGAGCCTGCCAACAAACATTTCTTGTAATTAAAATAGACAAAAAATAAAATAAACTACTAATAAAAAAGCAAGCATATTTCATTCAACACACATTTTTACTTGTCCATGAATACCACTTAGAGAGTTTATGACGATAATATCTCTAGTAAGTATGTCAATATATATACTATTTCAATACCCTCTTAGAAAGCAAATAGTAGTAAGAAATCAATACAATAATAAAGAAGTATAAGTTGAACCCTTCGAAAAATTGCATATCTTTCAATGTAAGGAAAAAAGATATCATAGTGTGTGATGCAATCAATAGATTTGAAAAACATTACTATGTTGGAACCAGTTCTTGAAAACAATTCCATCGATAGCAATGGTTCAAAAATAAATATAGTTTTAGAGATATCGTAGCTAAGAGAAGCAAGCAACGCCCTATAACCAATAACAAAAACATAGGAAAGATATCTGCAATCAATATCATAATCATTCTGAATACTTAAAAATTTTGAGAATCAAAATGCCTTACCTTCTGCATTAATAAACTACAAAATTAGATGATGGAATATCTTTTTTATCTGGCATGGACTTGTCCTTAGGAGATATACTAAGATAGTCCTCTTCTTCAAATATACAAGAAACATTGATAACTGTTTGGCCATACACTTTGCCCATCCTCTCATAATTAATAGGGCCAACTAAAACAAATTTTATATTGCAAATCTCATCCTCGGTTTCTATGACCTCGTGCATTTTTTCTTCCTGGACAAACTCCTAATGAGATGTACCATTTGTGAAGTACATGTGAGTCATAACCTTGGCTTTTGACTCTTTAACTTTCCTGTACAATTTGAGAGGAATGCTAAGGATCTCATAGGATTTTTTATCAGTAGTGGGCAAGGGCCTCAATATCTTGTCTTATTCTATTGACCATGGTAAAATCTTTGTTCATCAAGGTGATTCTATGAGCATGGGCAACAACAATGTAAGTAGCATTCACAATGTCAATAACAAAATCTTAAGTTACCTCCTAAAGACAAAGAATTATTGCAAGCTACCATTTCTTTTAAAGGCTAGATTCAGTGGACACTCTTGACAATATGCCATAAATTTACTTGACAACTCTGATAAAAGTTGTCTTTGGAATGGCATACTGTGTGGCTCTCTAGGCCTTCCTATCTAACTAAAACACTTTTGCATATAATAGAACCTAGACCTCCTCTTTCTCTTTATTGGCTTGGAAGGCTTACTAGCTTGAGTTCAAGAGGGTCCAAGTTGATCAACTAGCTAATCAAATGCCATGGGGGAGGTTGGGACCTTGCTACTTGGAGGAGAGGACTATCCACTGAGATCAAAGGGTTCATCATTAGCCACAGGGGGTGTTGTTACCTTACCTTGAGCAAGAGGAAAAGACACAATCTTTGCACTAGATTACTTTGAGTGCATAGCTGGAGAATGGACAAAACCAGGAGTAGGGAGGACCTTAGGGGCAACAATCTCTAGAACCTCTCATAGCCTAGCCTCTGGTCTACCATCCTTGCTATCTAAATAAACTTTTCTTGCTATCTACTTTGTCCTTGCCATTGGCCTATTAGAAAATGATAGCACAAAGAAACAAGGGATATGTAAGTGTCATTATTGATTGAAGATGGCACATCACAAGGATAGACAGTGGATCCCTTTGCAATCAAACAATTGTGTCGTATCATTAGGTACAAGAGGCACTATGAGTTAGAGGGTGAGGACAAAATGATATGGCATGAGTATATATAGTGGGTCCCTTCGATTGTGCCTTATCAGTAGGTACAAGAGGCACTGCAAGGTAAAGAGCAAGGGCAAAACGATACAGTGTGAGGACAAACAATGGGGATCTTCGAAATCAAATAATTGCACAGAATCGTTAACGCTTCAAGGCAGAGAATAAGGGAGAAATGATACGGCATGAGGAAACACAATAGTTTGGCAACCAACCAATCGCACTGTTATCTTTTGGCAATGCAATAGATGAAATGACACAGTCAGCAAGAGGCGGAGCTGGAAAATAACTTTTGCAGTGTTGCATGATAGCTAAAATGGTCCATGTTGGGTCATTTAGGCAAGGTAGAGATATTATGATCTCCAAGTTGGGTCAGTGAGTGAGGGCCAATATATGAGCTTCATAAAATAGAAAGATTCATGTTGGATCATTAAGTGAGGGGGCAAGATATGAGGTTCACCCAACAGAAAGGTTCAATGACGTAAAAAAGTTGGAGTTCATATGACGATCTTTAAGGATGAAGATGGGACCATAAGATATGTATATCAAAATATTGCTACAACCATTGATACTTATGCTGTCCGAGCAACTTGCCATCATCCAAGAATATTGTATGATGAGGCCATCATTGTCGATGCTGAGATGACCACGACCGTGAATATGAATCATGCCCCCACTCCACTCCACTCCCACCTTCCCCTCCCCCCAGTAGACCACGAATCTCTCTCTCTCTCTCTCTCTCTCTCTCTCTCTCTCTCTCTCTCGTGTGTACTATGCATGTGGGTGTGTGTCCGGAACACTGCTGGGTGTGTCTCTCGGCTGTTGGATTGGAAGGAGTAAATCTTCTCTATCATGCTGTTGCCAACCTGTTTGCATGCATGGC
Organism: Lygodium microphyllum; assembly: GCF_053477565.2. Lineage (NCBI taxonomy): Eukaryota > Viridiplantae > Streptophyta > Polypodiopsida > Schizaeales > Lygodiaceae > Lygodium > Lygodium microphyllum. Next base: position 72,931,292 of record NC_141142.1, read on the forward strand.
CAAGATCAAGGGTGGCCTACAACTGATCACGTCTGTAAGCAGCGCCGTGCCCTTACAAATGATCTTGTACTCGTCGCCATTGGGCGGCGGCGCCCCTTCTTTGCCTACAAAATGCAGTCCGTCAATACCTCGTCGTCCTCATCAGGTTGCAGCCTTGACCGGCTAGTTACTATGCGTGAGCTTATAACTTGCAGAACGGAGAGAGAGAGAGAGAGAGAGAGAGAGAACTTCGACGAAGAAGAAGGAGGAGAGAGCGCGAGGATGGACAAGTATCCATATTCTTTCTGCCTTTAAAAAATAAGATATAAAAAATGCTAGTTAAAAGGAAATGCGGGGTTGCGTGAACGAGAAGCGGATGGATTAACGTGATTCATTTTGATGAGATGAGGTGAAAAAAGAGCGGGCGGAGCGGCGAGGACAGCGTAGCCGTTCAGGCGCATCCCTCGAGAGAGGAGGTCGCGAGGTCGAGTACCGAAATTATCCACACAAGGAACTTTCAATCGTTCCCCACATAGGCAATTTGGTGGAATATAGGAAATTCTCCAATATTTCCTATGTAGACAAGTACGTATTCCCCATCTATAACTAGGAAATTGCATTCCCTTCATCTTATAATAGGGAATATAGAGCATTCCTTACATTCCTTTGAAAGTCCCTACGTTCCCTACATCTTATAATAGGGAATATAGAGCATTCCCCACATTCCTTTGAAAATCCCTACATAAGGAATTATAAGGATGTGATTAAAGGTACTTTATAGATGTATAACTTATAACAAGCCTACATAGATTTGGAAATCATATATTTTCTATAAGTTGTAGGTCGTCATGTTTATGAGTTTATATATTTGTAACATACGTTTAAATAGTGCACAACATGATTATAAGTCATGTAGCTTTAACCCTATTACTTAATGCAAAGTTACACAGTATGAGAAATTTTCATTGGAAAATATAGATTATTTAATACAATTCTTACAATCTACCTTGATGCATTTTATTAAATTTGAATCCTTTATTTATTTTTCATTGTAGCTCCTTAATATTGCAACCCTTTTTAATCAACTCGATTAATTTTGTTGGATTTGCAATATTGATGCCCACTTTTGCATTGAGATTTGAAAAAGTAGAGCAAGTTTCATCTTGTGAATATGATTTGATAAACTAGACCAAGTTTGGATCTTGTGCCCAAAAGCTTCATAAATCATTTGACAATTATTCCACATAACTTCCATTTAGAGGGTCCTCTAGTATGAGGTATTCCTCTAGTCACAAAGCAGTTTCCTAAGATTTGTTGAATGAGTAATGTAGTGGTGAACGGTGACAGTGGATGAGCCAAGTTGGCTTAGTCAACTAGAAATACCCAGTCTCTTGAATGACTAGGAGGCGTATTAGACTTGCAACCTGACTAGCCTACCTAGGCCCTACAAAGGGGGGTGATGCAGTCAAATTTCAAGTAGTGTATCCATAATAGATTAGTTATGCTAGCAGCAATGTACAGAAATCATAGTGCCTAATGAGTGTTGCATTTTCTAGTGCTTGAGGCCGCTTTGGTGTGATGTAGTGCTTCTGGCTATTGATAAGATCCAAATGACTTCTCCCCTACATTGTTTTGTAGTTTTGAAGGCTGCAATTAATGTGCTTCCTTTCCTAGATGGTTCTTCTTGTTGCCCTTAGTTATAATTTAAATTGAAGGCACATCTTGTGGCTGCTATAGCTACATAATTACCTGAAGGCATGATTGGGGATGCTCCTGGCTGTTGGGCTGTTTTGAGCTTTCACTCCACTTATATTTTACTTCCTTACTGCTAAGATACTATTACTTAAAAGTTATTCCCGCTAGTTGAATTATGACTTGTGTTGGGACCTAATCTGACTGCTCTAGGTGGATAACTCGCTCTTCATGCTAAAGCATCTGTGTCCTACTCTGCTACTACTACTATTGCTCCCTATTCATGGTTGTTGCTTCCAATCATCACTTACCATTGAACCCACATTGGAGGTCTAAGCAGCTAAAGCCTATAGTGAAAGCTGCTCAAATATGTGTGCTTTTTTCTAGCACAATACAATGAGCATAGATGTACAACACATATTTTTCTTACTTTGCAGTCCTAAATTGATCCTTTGGCTACTATGCTTTTTCCAAACTCCTTATCAACCCATCTATGTCTCTTAGGTTTGTCAATAATCCTAAGTGCAACTTGAAGCTTCTATTTCTCCAGAATGCTTGCCAACCAAGAAAAAGAAGCCAATGACCCATCATTGTTGCCAAACCTCCAAGAGCATATAAGAGTTATCCACCTTCAAACAGGTGAGAAAAACTGAGAATGGCCAATACTCAATGGTGCACTTCTCGACACAGCAGAAAAACCCTAATGTGACAATAAATGTGTAAACCTATAGAGTATGCTCGTTAAGTTTTTCTGTGAGTTCAAACTAGATAACAAAACATGGTCACGACATGTAATCAAGACAAAAGGATTTCCAGCCATGATTTAGAGTATGTGGTAAATTCTTATGTAGCACTTACTTTCATAAGTGTAAGTTAATATGTTATTGAAAAATTACTACATTCACTTCACATATGGCATCTTAAAGTCAGTATCTCATTGAGATGCAGAAAACTTAGTATACAATACTTGTTTTCATTAGGCAATACTACTAAGTATTAATATATCAATATGTACATCCTAGAATATATATTGATATTATCCCAAATATAAAGTGTAGAAACTCCATTGGATATCTAAAGAGTTATTTAGGGGGTCAAAATAGTTGACACCTTTAAGATCAAAATTTTTTTAAAACTAAGGTGAAGATAAACAAAATGCATAGTTTTGTGATGGATAAAACTCTTGATAGTTAACCATGTACTAGTGTGTATATAAACTACTTAAAAATATCCAATTTACTAACAATATTTATCACTAAAGAAGTATAATTTAAAAACTACTAGATTTGGGATTTTTTTAAAAAGCACATGTTAACATTGAACCCAATTTTTGAAAATGAGTAGTTTTTTCATGATTTTTTAGGAAATCTCCTTGGGAGAAACATGCAACTTACCCAAAAGATTTGCAACTATGCTAAAAACTCGAGTGTTGCTTGACCTATAGCGGCTCTCTCATCCACTCACCATATTTACACTCAACATCAACTTAGGGGTTGATAGACTTATGTGATAAAACTAGCAACATCAACTACATGCTCAAGGGGAAACAATCTTCATATCAAACTACAAAGAAGCAACTTTCCTATGCCTTAATTTCCCTTTGCCCAATGGTGGAGTACTCTTACAGACATCTCACCTCCCTCAAAATCCCTTTTCAAGTTGTGAGGATATCTGACAAGTGCTACAACCCTAAGCCACCAACATAGATAATTGAACTCTCCTCCAAGAAGTAGTCTTAAATCTTTCTATCCAATGAGGATCCTTCTATCACCGAATCTAATGTTATTAGACTCAACTCAAACTCTTGATGATATCTTCCTTTTCTTAGGTTTTGTAAGCATGTAAGAACATTCTCAAGTCAAAACACCTAGAACTAGTAGGTTGTTCTTGATTCTCACAATATTCTTCATGCAATAAATCCCTCAAGTAAAGAGTCATCACTCTCTTAATTCAAGATACTAATCTTTCTCTTTTTTAAGAGTTGAACCAAAATAAATTTTGGACATGGCAACAACTCACTAAGCCAACTAGTAGCTAGACATCACCACATGATATATATCACATTTGCCACATGAGGTATAGAGCATTGTATGCATCTCAAGGAAAGGACTATTCATTGTATGATCAAAAGATTGTTCCACATGAAGTCTCAAAGGCACCAAATTTTCTTCATACCTTAGCATTGACCTTTATAATTTGAAAAAAAGGTGCACCATATTCCATCACAACAAAACAAAACTCTCACATGTACTTTGTCATCGTATGGAGTAATGTAAACGTTTCCACTTTCAATAAGTTTCCAAAGAAGGCAAGATGAACCATCATGGGCATTATAGAGCTTCAATATCACCCTTATTATAATGAGTACATTAAAATCATTCCAATCTTATGTATGATAGAAGAACACATATTTTAACATTTTTATGATAAAAGATAAAAATGATTTGACTCTTGTAGTAAAAGATTAATGGTCTAACATGCTCTCAAAATAAATGTTATGGACTATAGGTGTTAAGGCTTGAAGTTGATTCTCTCTTCTAGGCTTGAGTCTCAAGGGTTGTTTTCTCTGGTCTCTCACGTGCCTCTTCTTGCATTTCAAACTTGGATGCTCTCTAAGTGGTCCACTCTTCCATGAATACAAGGCAACTCCTCCTCCAAATAATGATAGTTTCCTTCAAACTCATTGCCACTCTTGTAGCTTTATCTTTGCTTCTTTAGACTCGGCTATGTTGCTAAAAAGCTAAGTTTACATATAATACCAAGTAGCATTTCTAGTTACAATGTCCACAAAGAAGGATGACACCATGAATAGATATCAGTCTGCTACTGTGACCTGAGCAAGTCAGGCTGCTAGACTAATCGCAATAATAAAAGCTGAGCCAAAAGCTATCGAGAGAGGAGTGGTTATAGAGGGGTCTACAGATTTGGATGGAGTGGTATGTGTTACTGAGTAGGGTAACGGTGGTAGAGGAGATCGACTACGTTGATGAAGGGTTGTAGCATGGTGGAGTTTTCCAAGGCTGCTCCATAAACTCCACCATTTACAACATATGTCTTTTCTAGAAATGCCAAGTGATAAAGAGATTATTGTGCAACCATAGCATGTGCCTCTTGTGCTAGTACTTGAGCTTGTAGAAAGTGAATGTGCCTTTGCTGCAACTTATACAACACTAAAATTGCCATGAGGCTCTATTATCATTCATTGAAGAATACAATTCCTAAGAGCATCAAAGTACTAGCCAAGCTACCAATGGCTCCCAAATGCAATAATGCAATGAAATAAAATATGAGTGTTAGCTACCTAAAATTTGTGCATGTATTTCCTAGAGGGCATCGACATCCTATTGAGGAGGTGGCGTGCGAATGATCCGTGGTCTCTTGATAATGACCAACATGGTCCAAGTATAATGCACAAGCATCATATTCTAGTCCGTATCATGCCCTACATAATCCAAGGCATAATCATTCCTATAAGTTGGATGACATTGGGATATGGACTAGCCCTAGAGTAGGTGTTTGAAGTATCATACCAACCATATAGAGAATCCTCATCCCAATCTATAGTAGCATAAATGATGGAATAGGAAGAAATATATGTGATGCCTCTATTATCCCTATTTTCTAGAAATATGCTTTCCAAATGTGTCCAATTATTGTTGATCCACAAAAGTCTCCCAAAACCAATAGCACGGTGAAATAATTTTTTGAGTGATGGCTACCTAAATTTCTTGCATGTATACGTATTATACATCATCGTCCTCTTTGCAACAGTAATACCATAGGAGAGGTCAATCGTAAACAAAATTGGTATGCTTTCATATAGACTTATGCAAGTTACCTCTTGCTTAAGCGTGATGCACCTCAATTCAATGACACCAAAGGGAATCCCCATGTTCTCTCAAAATTCTTGACATGAGAGAATGTAAAAATGTTAGCTCTTGAGCTTGAAGGGAGCCTAAACAAATCGGGTCACCGTTCGTGGACCTGGGGCGAATGAAAAGAAACCAAGCCAAATGTGCTTCATGAATTGGACCGAGACTCGTACGCCTCTACGACCATAAACAAGTGAGGGCTCACTTGGTTTTGCAACAACTCAAATACGCAATCATCGATGGTTTATAAGTATGATATTGTGGGACCACAACTTCAAAATAATGAATGTCTTGCAAAATGCTAGCCCTATTTGTAGCCACTCTCCATGTGTATCTATTTTTGCAAGTGTTGCTAGTAGATATTAATTGAAATATCAAAACATTAAACTAGTTAAATGGAGATAAAGGTTTATAATGGAATTTCAAAAACATATTCAAAAGGGCAAGATTCTTGATGTGAATATCAAGTGTTTGGCCATTATGTTGAGAAATAAGTGACATTTGTTCTATGTTAGTGCACAAGGCAAGAATGCCCAGTCGGGAGACCTTCCCCTGTTTTCTCCTCCATCTCCAGTACCTCCCGACTCGTGCTGTTCTCGATGTGATGGACTGTGCATGCCCTCCCCTGCTGCTGCTCGGATTACATGCTCTCTCTCCAGCTGAAGATCGTTTGAGAGGATGAAGCTCTTCTCCTTTTAGGGCTTCCTCCAGCTGTACTGGGCGGCACACAGATATTGTGACTGTGCTTCGATGCAATGTTTCAGCTTGACATCAATATTTAGGGCTTGATACTTGCAAACAGACTGGACATGGTCTACAGAATGACGGCTTTATGATGCCTCAGTACACAGATCAGAGCATTTATTAGGGCTCAAGTACTAGTGAACAAATCATATGTGGTGAATAGAGCCTCTCAGGCCAATTGCTTTTTGATATCCCAGTACACAGATCAGAGCATTTTTTAGGGCTCTAGTGCTTGCGCATGGTCAACAGAACGTGTCTGACTTCTCCAAGTAACCATGGATTGGTCATTCCATGAGGAAACGGATGATGACAATAACCACGATGGAGATCACAGTATACTTCAGCTGGAGCAGATCGAGTGCTGGGCATTTTCCAGCGCCTCCCGGTATCCTCAGTTTTGGCATTTGGGATGACATGCTGACGGTTCCGTGATCTTGCCAATTCAGATGCTCTATGGGCTCTAATTTGCAGGCGAGAATGGGGGATCAGTGCCATGGATGCTTGGCTTTTGCCTCGTGATGGCAAGATAGGATGGAAGCGCCTGCACAGGCAAATGTTGGCTTTAGGTGCTGCTAGCTGGCATAGATTGTATCAGGGAGATGTCTATCCGGCTGCTCGGGCCTCTATCTCAATGGCTTCTATCTCACAGACAGTGGTGATTCTTGGAGGTGGATATGATGGAGGTAAGTTCAAGGTTTCTGTTACCTCTAAAACCATCTGGTTCATGACTCCATTTATTTCTTGTTTTTGTCAGTCAATGGAAGTAGAGGGGCAGTATTTTCTTGGTAGGTATTAGAAAGCTGATAGCAATATGTTGTATTTTTTATTTGGTGAGATGACTGACATTTTAGAATATCAGAGAGCTTTATTTCAGTTTCTATTGGTGCAAACTTTTGAGATGCATTCATGCAGGTGTTGTTTGAGTCAGGGAAACTGCAGAAAGGTATTTGCTCCATTGGTTTGGTGGTCTTTGCTAATGTTGTTAACGAAATTACTTAACATGGTTTTAGTCTGATCAATATCACTTAACTACCAAGTGTATGTAACCTAGAATGACTACCTTGGGTCAGTATGCTCTGCTTAGTTTGTAGACGATAGTTGCGAAGGACATAGATGATCACTACTTCAAGCTGAGAAGTTATTTTATGGTGTATTTTATCCATTATGCTTTTGGAATGTGGGTTGAGGGTCTGACTTTTGGTGTTCTATAGCTTCTGGTGGAGCTTCATCATAACCAATTCAAGTGCTCCACTTGAAATGTGGAACGTATTATGTATAATAATTATCTATTTTAGAGAAGTAAAGAAGCAGCAATCATATTTGTTTTCAATTGCCACGCTATTGTTAGAATCATCAATGTTTGTATAATTAGACCTAGTGCCACGCTGTTGTTAGAATCATCAATGTTTGTATAATTAGACCTAGTGGATCTAGGCTATTATGTGCGAGCTCTGAATAGTTCAATTCAGATTTTGCACTTTCAAAACTTCATCTCTCTAGAAGGATCACTGTCATCATTTGGATTGTGTTCTGTCACACTTTTTGAGCTACACTTTTTTTTTTTGGCTATGCGCGCTAGTGTTACATTCCTTATTATTCCAGCTGTTGAGTTGTTCCAACTGATAATGATACATTGTTTCGTTTATATTCTTTCCAGCTGATGAGGGTTTATATTCCAGCTGATGAAAAATTGTTTCGTTTATATTCTTTCCTGATGAGCGTCTAAATTCCAGCTGATGACACATTATTTCGTTCCAACTGATGAGCGTCTATATTCTAGTTGATGACAAATTGTTTTGTTTATATTCTATTCATGGGGTCCCACATGTGTTATGTTGTCTATAGAGCGGCGTCACGAACTCTCTCTATAGACCTTGTGTTGTAACATTTTTCTTTAAGTTTTGATGTGACAGATATACAGCTTACATTCCAAGTTCAGTTGAAGGAATTTCTTGGAGATTTTATCTTTTGCAATGATGTCACTTATCCCTATTTTACATGTTGCAATGATGTCGCTTTCTTATGTTGATAATGAGTCATTTTTTGAAATGGTTATACTAACTAATGATATTTGATCACTTGAGTATCAATAGGAGTGATACGCAAACCATCATATGATGATATCTATCGGCCACCCATGTTGAAATTTAGAGAAGAGGGTAGACTTTATAAAAATGCGGATAAAGAGTATATCATGAAAATCATATCAGAGAATCACCATGAGATTTTACCATTGAAGTTTACTGGATGTGAGTACATATGGAGAGAGAATGACATATATGACTGGTGGAAGGGTACAAAGAAAGATGAAAGAAAGTATTTGAAGAAAAAAGATCTTTTAAAGAAGGTAAGTTGATTGTTACTTTTTTTTATTAGCTTTTCTAATATTTGAGGTGTAGATTCTTAGTTATTGAACTATTAATCTTATGACATATAGAGAGAATTATCCGCATCTCTTGGAGTGGATGATATAGATAAGCTTCAAAATGTATCAAATGACATAACATCATCAATGGTAAGATGATATGATTTATAAGTTTGATATCATAAGTGTAGGATTGGTTTTTTTTCTCCCATACTCATTCAGGGGTGTCTATTGATGGTAGAGTGAACCATATGTTGCTACTATTGATTCTAATCAACTTGATGTATACATTCCTAGTATGGATGATATTGCGAATGAACAAGGTTTGGAAAATGTATCTTATAATTTTATATGTTTATCATTTTTGTACTTGATTCCATATATTTTGGAGACATTTGATGTATACACATTATCTTATTTTGTTGATGTAGCCTCTTGAAGAAAGTAGCTCCTTTGAAGGACAACAATACAAGCAAACAGATTTATCATTGCAGGTAATGCTTTTAAGCTCATATCTAATAACTTTCTTTGAGAATGTCTCTTATACAGATACTTATACATTAACTTTCATTTCCCATAGATGAATATGTTCGTGAAGGAAGAAAAGAGCTTTGAAGAATTTCAATGTTATACATCCGATGAGGTTCTTTGCTTTATATTAAATTTATGATTGACCATATGATTCATGTTCTTAACACTATCTTATCCTTTACATGCTTAAAATGTAGGATGTTGAAAATGAAAATGAGACACTTGATATGAAAAATTGTGCCAGCTTTTCAAAGTTATTGTCACATGGTTTAGACAAAATAATGTACTGAACTAAATGTCAAGAAACATTGGAACAAAGTATCCATAGTTCAAGCAATGAAAAGGTATGTAACTTTTTTTTCTATATAAATGTTTTTAATGTGATTACTACTTTTAGTTTTGAATGTAGGCTAATTCAGATGATGACATTAATGAAACATCTCGAAAAAGTCAAAGAAAGAGGAAGGTATTTGATATATGTTTGTGAGAGAACAATAGTGTCATAGTTTAGTGAATAAGTAAAGATATAATTTATTACATAACTATTTATTTTACGTGTTGCTAGCCAAGTGAGAAGATGAAAGATCTTTTGTAACAAAGGAGCATGAAACGAGGTACCAATATCAACGAAAAAGAACCAAATGTGCTAGATGTAAATGTTTATATTTTTGTTTATGTTATACATGAAAAGCATAATCTAATTTTTTTATTTTATTTGAATTAGAAATTGAAAGATCTCCCAAACCAAGGCATTGAGATTAACATTTCAAATGATGCTTAAAGGGTAGCTTTATAGTTATATATATATATATATATATATATATATATATATATATATATATATATATATATATATATATATATATAATAGTCATGTAGTTAAATTTATGGCTTTTCATATTATAATTCGTGTCATTTAATTATCTATACATAGTATAATAAGTTACTTATTCTCTTTTTGTTATTCAATGCAAGTTAATATGACAAAAGAAAACATGGAAACCATACTTTTGAAGTATCTTGGTGTGCCTACAATTCATGATATGTACTTTTCTTTAAAGAGTACATACATGAATCTCAAAAAGATTGAAGCTAGCTTTTGAGTCTTGATTAAAGATACAAAGAAGCCAACAAGTGATGATATGATTAAGGAGATTATTTATTGGCTACTAGGAAATGGCAAAGTTGTATTAAACAAAAATAGCAATGTGCTTAGTCTAGATGATGTGGAGGTTTTAGCATAACTTTTACTTTGAGTTAAGAATTTATTGCTTTTCAACATATTGGAGATTTGAGGGATTACTCAAACATTTATTACTTTGCAACATATTGGAGATTTAAGGGATAAAACAATCAAGACACACATGTTGCTTAATTAGTTTTTAGTTCTATGCTCCTTTAAAAGTATTTTCATTTTTCTTTTGGTTGCTAGAAGTAGATGTTGATGTCTTAATTTGTTTAATCTATTTTGATCATTCGATGTATGTTATTGATCCTTACTTAGAAATGATGACATTCTCTATATAATTTTCTAGTTAAAATTTTATTATGTAATTTTTTGTTTGATATTAGCATGTCTAAGAGTAAGGGCAAAGTAGATAAAGTGATAAGGAAAAAAGAGAATTCCCACGGAATTCCCTAGTTGAAAGTACATATACGTAGGGAATGTAAAAAATAAGAAAAATGAGAGATTTCCTAGTGAGAGTACCTAGGGAATCACCTCTAGATTTTTTTTCCTATATATGGAATATTTCCTATATAGGAATTATTCCCTACATAGAAAATTTTGTATTTTCCTATGGAATTTCCTATGTAGGAAATATTTCCTACATAGGAAGGTCTTATGTGATTCCCTACTTATTCTCACTAGGAAATGTCCCATTTTCCCTAGTTTTTACTTTCCCCATTTATATGTATTTTCAACTAGGGAATTCCATGGGGAATTCTCTTTTTTTCCTATATGGGGATCGATTGAAAGTTCCTTGTGCCATCCCAGGTTAGCTACTAACGATCCGATGATTCGAGAATGTGTACATATCCAAATTAACTAACTAACGATCCGATAATTCGAGGCGGTTATCTAACGATCGCTCGGCCTTGCAGGTTTTGTTTTAGCTGACCGGTATAACACCGCGGGCTATAATTATTACTCATCGTAATTGTAACCACTAGAGAAAGCCTTCTCATCTGTTTCTCTCTTTTTTTTCTTTCTTTTTTGGGCATGCCATGCTCCATAGTGTCCATCTTGCATCTTTTTTCCTAGCACCTAGAATAAAAAATGCAAAAAATAAACCTTATTTTTATTATATAATTTTAAAAATTTTTCAATGATTTCATCAGAGAATGGCTTCAATGTGTTACGCATCCTTTCGCTTTATAGAGAATGGCTTCAATAGCATTGTTTATGAGCTGCTTGCCAAGGTCACCAAACGAGCATAAAATGGATGCCATAGCCCTGAAGCAACTTCCAAGCTCTAGAAGCTCTCATCCAATGTTGCCTTACCTATTTGAAGCCACATTCCGGGTTTGTCTTCTTTGCATGAACCTTGAAGCACAAGCTCCCTCCCAACTCTACCAATGTGATCACCCTCAAGATTCTTATTTACACAAAAGAGGATGTCCAATACCTCCTATGAGCACCCTTTTTGAAGGGATGGAGATGCAAGATATGATAGCTCGCCTCAAGGGCAATCTCTTTCTCAACCTTGCCATAATGAAAATAACATGAAAGCAAATCAACCATATCCTCAAACTTGGGAGAAATGCATTCTGGCACTACACCAAGGCATCCCAAATGAGGCCCTCACCTTCGATGGAGCACAAGGTTGGTACTACTAGATTTATTATGGACACTATAGACACTGAAGGTATGGACAATGACCTAGAACTCGTGAGTGGATTGGGAGGTAGTTGCGATTGCGATTGTAGTGAAGCGATTGGTGCAAGTGTTCAAGTCTTCAAAGAGGAGCATATTGTATGTGTTGTGTCTATGTTCCTTTGAAATAGGAGAAATCAAGGTGGATGGGGAGATGAACGTTCACACAATGAAGTCCTAAATGGAGCCAATGGTGTAGGGCAAGGGAATGTTTGGAACATTATCTCTGCAGCAATCCAATATGGATATACATACACCTTGTAGCTCTACCATAGAAGGTACATGTCCTTTTGTAATAGAAGCAACAAAATTTATGTACCAAGACGATTGCTACTCTCAATAGTATGAGAAATTCAAATTCTCACGTCTTATATTAGAACTCCTTCTTTTAGGTTTTGATTGAATCTCACATTTTCAAGTTTTATGCACCTCCTCATTTTGGTTTAGCATAGATTCACTGGACTAGCTGTGTGGGGGCAAGTGTGATGGATGCTAATATCAAGGTCCTATTAGTGTATCGCTTTGATTACTTATATAGAGCATTTCAACTGAGAGCTGGTGATCAACTAGCGTACTTGATCTTGAAGAGGATTGTTACTCCTAAAATAATGGAAGTGGAAAATTTGGAGGTGATTGTAAGTGGGGAGGGCAGCTTTGCTTCATCAAGTATGAATGCCAATGTTATGTCTACTTCATACATTACTAGAAATATGTCATAAGCCAATGTCCAATGTGACTTTACTCATAGAGCAAGACACATTCATAATATAGTCTCCCTAAATCCTAGGAATATATGGGACAATGAAGGGTCTTAAAAACATCATATTGTAACGTGTCAAGTAAGGTTCATTGTAAAATGAGAACACATTGCTATTGAGATCATACTTTATATTTTGATGTCTATGGGACAATTTTTCCCTCTTGACCTCATACTATGAATGTTAAAAGCTGGCATCTACTAATAGCCTAGTCTTTGCAACTTGCTTTTGTCTCAATCAAGTCTAGTTTACTACTATGGTTGTAGTTGGGCATTCATTATAGAGTAGTAAAGAGCATTTACTCTATAATGTGCTGCCTGATATTTCCTTGGCAATACGTTCTTAGTAGCCCATCAAGAGATGTCCTAGGAAGCATCCCTCCCCCCTCGAATTTTGATAAAAGCCTTAGAGTTTGCTAACTAGGCTTGCTTGAGTCTACCCCCCACAATGGAAGTTCTAGCTGCTCCCACGAGGATCGATCTGAGTTTTTTTTGTCAAATCTATTACTGGCGGCTAATTAGTATTAGCAGATTCTAGAATAATGTGAATCTGGATTTCTAGTTTTCTAATGGTCCATCAAGTGTGATTTTTATTCCTATTTAGGAAAGCTCTTGGCTTATCGAGACCACCAACCATAGGTCTAGACATCCTTCCACTTCCCTTGAGAGAGCAATTTTAATTATTTAATTATCTACCACTTTAGGTTCAACATAGCTTCTTTGAATTATCTCCTAATACAAATTTGTTACACACCCTTAATTCATGACACAAAAACAGAGTAAAGCAATTCCTTCTTGATAATTCCTTTCAAAAAAATGACCTTTTACAAATATTTTCTTGTTCGAAGGTACTATTCTCTCTAAGTTCTATTCCCCAACTAGTATTGGAACTTCCAAGACAGCCTGCAAATCGAAGGGTAGTTGATAGTTTTTGTAAGAGCCTAAGGAGTTTGTGACTAGAGCCCCCTAGTACCCTCACCTCCTCCTATCGACTAGAGTTTCCTACGACAAGACCTTTCGCATCATGATTGGTCTATTCTCACTAACGTGAAAAAAAGACACAAACTCCTTGGCGTAGGTTTTATTCACGCTGGCCTTGGGGAAGTCTAGCGCCTTTAGTAACACTGCCTCAGTCAGCATTTTGTGCTCACCAAAATATTACCTCAGTCGGCAATCTATACTCAATCATCCATCTTTTAGCCTGATGATTTTTTGAAAAGATCAGTACCTAGCTTACAATCACAAATATATTTATTTCGAATGCATTATACTTCAACTTCTAATAGGTTTGTTTCCAAGATAAATCTTTTCTTTCCAAAAATCAATAATATCGGGATAAATTAGCATAAGTGAAATAATTAGCATAGGTGGCAATACTTAATAACATCGAGACAAATTAGCATGAGTGGCAAAATAACTTTGAGAAAAATCAGCATAAGTGGCAATATAACTTTGAGACAAATTGGCATAAGTGGCAATATAACTTCGAGACAAATTAGCATAAGTGGAAATATCTTCCAATAGTCTTCCTAGACTTCCTCTTCCTAGGGGATGAGTTTGGACTGAATTTAAGCAATAATTTCTTACTTCGGGATAACTCCCTTGGAGTTTTGTGGGTCTTTCCTCGTAATAAAAGAAAATCTTGATTAGTTTAATTACGAATAGTATCATTTGGCAATCGCATCTCAAGGTCACTTATATGCCGAGGATTAGCATCCGTGATTACCCATCAGAGATTTTATTTGATCAACAAAAAAATCAAAAATATTAAATCTTTTAAGGACACACTACCTTCCTTGTACTTGCTTAGGTTCACTTTGCATAGACCCTAGCTACCTCTTTGAATTCACGATTAAGAATTCCTCAAAGAAATTATATGCAAGAATCGAATAAAATCTTATTTTACGCATGCAACTTCTATTGCTTGTTCATGGGATAAAGGCTTGCTAGCCGTTTCTATTTAAGAAAAATGGTACATGAGGATCCATGACGGGTGCTTGGTTGATGGTATTCACGGCTTCGTTTGTAATTCCCATGCTTGCCATTCTATTTCTCGAGGAAGTTACTATCCGTATATCCTCTACATCATGTGCGTTCAAGGCCTGTTTATAAATATCCTTATCTGTGAATTTTTCCTGAATAAAAACATAACCATTTTCTATTCAATCTGTAAATAATCCCTTTATATTACATCCTTCTATATGTGAAAAATGTATAAAAATTGTATTTTAAAAATACCTTATTTTGAACCCACGTGATGCACACATATATTTATGAGTAACTTACCCAAGTTCCATTTTTAGTAATTGTGTGCGTAGCATTATTGGCAACTCCTACCTCCACGACCTTCATAGCTTTCTTCTTCAGGGCAACAAGTGATGATATGATTAAGGAGATTATTTATTGGCTACTAGGAAATGGCAAAGTTGTATTAAACAAAAATAGCAATGTGCTTAGTCTAGATGATGTGGAGGTTTTAGCATAACTTTTACTTTGAGTTAAGAATTTATTGCTTTTCAACATATTGGAGATTTGAGGGATTACTCAAACATTTATTACTTTGCAACATATTGGAGATTTAAGGGATAAAACAATCAAGACACACATGTTGCTTAATTAGTTTTTAGTTCTATGCTCCTTTAAAAGTATTTTCATTTTTCTTTTGGTTGCTAGAAGTAGATGTTGATGTCTTAATTTGTTTAATCTATTTTGATCATTCGATGTATGTTATTGATCCTTACTTAGAAATGATGACATTCTCTATATAATTTTCTAGTTAAAATTTTATTATGTAATTTTTTGTTTGATATTAGCATGTCTAAGAGTAAGGGCAAAGTAGATAAAGTGATAAGGAAAAAAGAGAATTCCCACGGAATTCCCTAGTTGAAAGTACATATACGTAGGGAATGTAAAAAATAAGAAAAATGAGAGATTTCCTAGTGAGAGTACCTAGGGAATCACCTCTAGATTTTTTTTCCTATATATGGAATATTTCCTATATAGGAATTATTCCCTACATAGAAAATTTTGTATTTTCCTATGGAATTTCCTATGTAGGAAATATTTCCTACATAGGAAGGTCTTATGTGATTCCCTACTTATTCTCACTAGGAAATGTCCCATTTTCCCTAGTTTTTACTTTCCCCATTTATATGTATTTTCAACTAGGGAATTCCATGGGGAATTCTCTTTTTTTCCTATATGGGGATCGATTGAAAGTTCCTTGTGCCATCCCAGGTTAGCTACTAACGATCCGATGATTCGAGAATGTGTACATATCCAAATTAACTAACTAACGATCCGATAATTCGAGGCGGTTATCTAACGATCGCTCGGCCTTGCAGGTTTTGTTTTAGCTGACCGGTATAACACCGCGGGCTATAATTATTACTCATCGTAATTGTAACCACTAGAGAAAGCCTTCTCATCTGTTTCTCTCTTTTTTTTCTTTCTTTTTTGGGCATGCCATGCTCCATAGTGTCCATCTTGCATCTTTTTTCCTAGCACCTAGAATAAAAAATGCAAAAAATAAACCTTATTTTTATTATATAATTTTAAAAATTTTTCAATGATTTCATCAGAGAATGGCTTCAATGTGTTACGCATCCTTTCGCTTTATAGAGAATGGCTTCAATAGCATTGTTTATGAGCTGCTTGCCAAGGTCACCAAACGAGCATAAAATGGATGCCATAGCCCTGAAGCAACTTCCAAGCTCTAGAAGCTCTCATCCAATGTTGCCTTACCTATTTGAAGCCACATTCCGGGTTTGTCTTCTTTGCATGAACCTTGAAGCACAAGCTCCCTCCCAACTCTACCAATGTGATCACCCTCAAGATTCTTATTTACACAAAAGAGGATGTCCAATACCTCCTATGAGCACCCTTTTTGAAGGGATGGAGATGCAAGATATGATAGCTCGCCTCAAGGGCAATCTCTTTCTCAACCTTGCCATAATGAAAATAACATGAAAGCAAATCAACCATATCCTCAAACTTGGGAGAAATGCATTCTGGCACTACACCAAGGCATCCCAAATGAGGCCCTCGCCTTCGATGGAGCACAAGGTTGGTACTACTAGATTTATTATGGACACTATAGACACTGAAGGTATGGACAATGACCTAGAACTCGTGAGTGGATTGGGAGGTAGTTGCGATTGCGATTGTAGTGAAGCGATTGGTGCAAGTGTTCAAGTCTTCAAAGAGGAGCATATTGTATGTGTTGTGTCTATGTTCCTTTGAAATAGGAGAAATCAAGGTGGATGGGGAGATGAACGTTCACACAATGAAGTCCTAAATGGAGCCAATGGTGTAGGGCAAGGGAATGTTTGGAACATTATCTCTGCAGCAATCCAATATGGATATACATACACCTTGTAGCTCTACCATAGAAGGTACATGTCCTTTTGTAATAGAAGCAACAAAATTTATGTACCAAGACGATTGCTACTCTCAATAGTATGAGAAATTCAAATTCTCACGTCTTATATTAGAACTCCTTCTTTTAGGTTTTGATTGAATCTCACATTTTCAAGTTTTATGCACCTCCTCATTTTGGTTTAGCATAGATTCACTGGACTAGCTGTGTGGGGGCAAGTGTGATGGATGCTAATATCAAGGTCCTATTAGTGTATCGCTTTGATTACTTATATAGAGCATTTCAACTGAGAGCTGGTGATCAACTAGCGTACTTGATCTTGAAGAGGATTGTTACTCCTAAAATAATGGAAGTGGAAAATTTGGAGGTGATTGTAAGTGGGGAGGGCAGCTTTGCTTCATCAAGTATGAATGCCAATGTTATGTCTACTTCATACATTACTAGAAATATGTCATAAGCCAATGTCCAATGTGACTTTACTCATAGAGCAAGACACATTCATAATATAGTCTCCCTAAATCCTAGGAATATATGGGACAATGAAGGGTCTTAAAAACATCATATTGTAACGTGTCAAGTAAGGTTCATTGTAAAATGAGAACACATTGCTATTGAGATCATACTTTATATTTTGATGTCTATGGGACAATTTTTCCCTCTTGACCTCATACTATGAATGTTAAAAGCTGGCATCTACTAATAGCCTAGTCTTTGCAACTTGCTTTTGTCTCAATCAAGTCTAGTTTACTACTATGGTTGTAGTTGGGCATTCATTATAGAGTAGTAAAGAGCATTTACTCTATAATGTGCTGCCTGATATTTCCTTGGCAATACGTTCTTAGTAGCCCATCAAGAGATGTCCTAGGAAGCATCCCTCCCCCCTCGAATTTTGATAAAAGCCTTAGAGTTTGCTAACTAGGCTTGCTTGAGTCTACCCCCCACAATGGAAGTTCTAGCTGCTCCCACGAGGATCGATCTGAGTTTTTTTTGTCAAATCTATTACTGGCGGCTAATTAGTATTAGCAGATTCTAGAATAATGTGAATCTGGATTTCTAGTTTTCTAATGGTCCATCAAGTGTGATTTTTATTCCTATTTAGGAAAGCTCTTGGCTTATCGAGACCACCAACCATAGGTCTAGACATCCTTCCACTTCCCTTGAGAGAGCAATTTTAATTATTTAATTATCTACCACTTTAGGTTCAACATAGCTTCTTTGAATTATCTCCTAATACAAATTTGTTACACACCCTTAATTCATGACACAAAAACAGAGTAAAGCAATTCCTTCTTGATAATTCCTTTCAAAAAAATGACCTTTTACAAATATTTTCTTGTTCGAAGGTACTATTCTCTCTAAGTTCTATTCCCCAACTAGTATTGGAACTTCCAAGACAGCCTGCAAATCGAAGGGTAGTTGATAGTTTTTGTAAGAGCCTAAGGAGTTTGTGACTAGAGCCCCCTAGTACCCTCACCTCCTCCTATCGACTAGAGTTTCCTACGACAAGACCTTTCGCATCATGATTGGTCTATTCTCACTAACGTGAAACAAAAGACACAAACTCCTTGGCGTAGGTTTTATTCACGCTGGCCTTGGGGAAGTCTAGCGCCTTTAGTAACACTGCCTCAGTCAGCATTTTGTGCTCACCAAAATATTACCTCAGTCGGCAATCTATACTCAATCATCCATCTTTTAGCCTGATGATTTTTTGAAAAGATCAGTACCTAGCTTACAATCACAAATATATTTATTTCGAATGCATTATACTTCAACTTCTAATAGGTTTGTTTCCAAGATAAATCTTTTCTTTCCAAAAATCAATAATATCGGGATAAATTAGCATAAGTGAAATAATTAGCATAGGTGGCAATACTTAATAACATCGAGACAAATTAGCATGAGTGGCAAAATAACTTTGAGAAAAATCAGCATAAGTGGCAATATAACTTTGAGACAAATTGGCATAAGTGGCAATATAACTTCGAGACAAATTAGCATAAGTGGAAATATCTTCCAATAGTCTTCCTAGACTTCCTCTTCCTAGGGGATGAGTTTGGACTGAATTTAAGCAATAATTTCTTACTTCGGGATAACTCCCTTGGAGTTTTGTGGGTCTTTCCTCGTAATAAAAGAAAATCTTGATTAGTTTAATTACGAATAGTATCATTTGGCAATCGCATCTCAAGGTCACTTATATGCCGAGGATTAGCATCCGTGATTACCCATCAGAGATTTTATTTGATCAACAAAAAAATCAAAAATATTAAATCTTTTAAGGACACACTACCTTCCTTGTACTTGCTTAGGTTCACTTTGCATAGACCCTAGCTACCTCTTTGAATTCACGATTAAGAATTCCTCAAAGAAATTATATGCAAGAATCGAATAAAATCTTATTTTACGCATGCAACTTCTATTGCTTGTTCATGGGATAAAGGCTTGCTAGCCGTTTCTATTTAAGAAAAATGGTACATGAGGATCCATGACGGGTGCTTGGTTGATGGTATTCACGGCTTCGTTTGTAATTCCCATGCTTGCCATTCTATTTCTCGAGGAAGTTACTATCCGTATATCCTCTACATCATGTGCGTTCAAGGCCTGTTTATAAATATCCTTATCTGTGAATTTTTCCTGAATAAAAACATAACCATTTTCTATTCAATCTGTAAATAATCCCTTTATATTACATCCTTCTATATGTGAAAAATGTATAAAAATTGTATTTTAAAAATACCTTATTTTGAACCCACGTGATGCACACATATATTTATGAGTAACTTACCCAAGTTCCATTTTTAGTAATTGTGTGCGTAGCATTATTGGCAACTCCTACCTCCACGACCTTCATAGCTTTCTTCTTCAGGGCAACAAGTGATGATATGATTAAGGAGATTATTTATTGGCTACTAGGAAATGGCAAAGTTGTATTAAACAAAAATAGCAATGTGCTTAGTCTAGATGATGTGGAGGTTTTAGCATAACTTTTACTTTGAGTTAAGAATTTATTGCTTTTCAACATATTGGAGATTTGAGGGATTACTCAAACATTTATTACTTTGCAACATATTGGAGATTTAAGGGATAAAACAATCAAGACACACATGTTGCTTAATTAGTTTTTAGTTCTATGCTCCTTTAAAAGTATTTTCATTTTTCTTTTGGTTGCTAGAAGTAGATGTTGATGTCTTAATTTGTTTAATCTATTTTGATCATTCGATGTATGTTATTGATCCTTACTTAGAAATGATGACATTCTCTATATAATTTTCTAGTTAAAATTTTATTATGTAATTTTTTGTTTGATATTAGCATGTCTAAGAGTAAGGGCAAAGTAGATAAAGTGATAAGGAAAAAAGAGAATTCCCACGGAATTCCCTAGTTGAAAGTACATATACGTAGGGAATGTAAAAAATAAGAAAAATGAGAGATTTCCTAGTGAGAGTACCTAGGGAATCACCTCTAGATTTTTTTTCCTATATATGGAATATTTCCTATATAGGAATTATTCCCTACATAGAAAATTTTGTATTTTCCTATGGAATTTCCTATGTAGGAAATATTTCCTACATAGGAAGGTCTTATGTGATTCCCTACTTATTCTCACTAGGAAATGTCCCATTTTCCCTAGTTTTTACTTTCCCCATTTATATGTATTTTCAACTAGGGAATTCCATGGGGAATTCTCTTTTTTTCCTATATGGGGATCGATTGAAAGTTCCTTGTGCCATCCCAGGTTAGCTACTAACGATCCGATGATTCGAGAATGTGTACATATCCAAATTAACTAACTAACGATCCGATAATTCGAGGCGGTTATCTAACGATCGCTCGGCCTTGCAGGTTTTGTTTTAGCTGACCGGTATAACACCGCGGGCTATAATTATTACTCATCGTAATTGTAACCACTAGAGAAAGCCTTCTCATCTGTTTCTCTCTTTTTTTTCTTTCTTTTTTGGGCATGCCATGCTCCATAGTGTCCATCTTGCATCTTTTTTCCTAGCACCTAGAATAAAAAATGCAAAAAATAAACCTTATTTTTATTATATAATTTTAAAAATTTTTCAATGATTTCATCAGAGAATGGCTTCAATGTGTTACGCATCCTTTCGCTTTATAGAGAATGGCTTCAATAGCATTGTTTATGAGCTGCTTGCCAAGGTCACCAAACGAGCATAAAATGGATGCCATAGCCCTGAAGCAACTTCCAAGCTCTAGAAGCTCTCATCCAATGTTGCCTTACCTATTTGAAGCCACATTCCGGGTTTGTCTTCTTTGCATGAACCTTGAAGCACAAGCTCCCTCCCAACTCTACCAATGTGATCACCCTCAAGATTCTTATTTACACAAAAGAGGATGTCCAATACCTCCTATGAGCACCCTTTTTGAAGGGATGGAGATGCAAGATATGATAGCTCGCCTCAAGGGCAATCTCTTTCTCAACCTTGCCATAATGAAAATAACATGAAAGCAAATCAACCATATCCTCAAACTTGGGAGAAATGCATTCTGGCACTACACCAAGGCATCCCAAATGAGGCCCTCACCTTCGATGGAGCACAAGGTTGGTACTACTAGATTTATTATGGACACTATAGACACTAAAGGTATGGACAATGACCTAGAACTCGTGAGTGGATTGGGAGGTAGTTGCGATTGCGATTGTAGTGAAGCGATTGGTGCAAGTGTTCAAGTCTTCAAAGAGGAGCATATTGTATGTGTTGTGTCTATGTTCCTTTGAAATAGGAGAAATCAAGGTGGATGGGGAGATGAACGTTCACACAATGAAGTCCTAAATGGAGCCAATGGTGTAGGGCAAGGGAATGTTTGGAACATTATCTCTGCAGCAATCCAATATGGATATACATACACCTTGTAGCTCTACCATAGAAGGTACATGTCCTTTTGTAATAGAAGCAACAAAATTTATGTACCAAGACGATTGCTACTCTCAATAGTATGAGAAATTCAAATTCTCACGTCTTATATTAGAACTCCTTCTTTTAGGTTTTGATTGAATCTCACATTTTCAAGTTTTATGCACCTCCTCATTTTGGTTTAGCATAGATTCACTGGACTAGCTGTGTGGGGGCAAGTGTGATGGATGCTAATATCAAGGTCCTATTAGTGTATCGCTTTGATTACTTATATAGAGCATTTCAACTGAGAGCTGGTGATCAACTAGCGTACTTGATCTTGAAGAGGATTGTTACTCCTAAAATAATGGAAGTGGAAAATTTGGAGGTGATTGTAAGTGGGGAGGGCAGCTTTGCTTCATCAAGTATGAATGCCAATGTTATGTCTACTTCATACATTACTAGAAATATGTCATAAGCCAATGTCCAATGTGACTTTACTCATAGAGCAAGACACATTCATAATATAGTCTCCCTAAATCCTAGGAATATATGGGACAATGAAGGGTCTTAAAAACATCATATTGTAACGTGTCAAGTAAGGTTCATTGTAAAATGAGAACACATTGCTATTGAGATCATACTTTATATTTTGATGTCTATGGGACAATTTTTCCCTCTTGACCTCATACTATGAATGTTAAAAGCTGGCATCTACTAATAGCCTAGTCTTTGCAACTTGCTTTTGTCTCAATCAAGTCTAGTTTACTACTATGGTTGTAGTTGGGCATTCATTATAGAGTAGTAAAGAGCATTTACTCTATAATGTGCTGCCTGATATTTCCTTGGCAATACGTTCTTAGTAGCCCATCAAGAGATGTCCTAGGAAGCATCCCTCCCCCCTCGAATTTTGATAAAAGCCTTAGAGTTTGCTAACTAGGCTTGCTTGAGTCTACCCCCCACAATGGAAGTTCTAGCTGCTCCCACGAGGATCGATCTGAGTTTTTTTTGTCAAATCTATTACTGGCGGCTAATTAGTATTAGCAGATTCTAGAATAATGTGAATCTGGATTTCTAGTTTTCTAATGGTCCATCAAGTGTGATTTTTATTCCTATTTAGGAAAGCTCTTGGCTTATCGAGACCACCAACCATAGGTCTAGACATCCTTCCACTTCCCTTGAGAGAGCAATTTTAATTATTTAATTATCTACCACTTTAGGTTCAACATAGCTTCTTTGAATTATCTCCTAATACAAATTTGTTACACACCCTTAATTCATGACACAAAAACAGAGTAAAGCAATTCCTTCTTGATAATTCCTTTCAAAAAAATGACCTTTTACAAATATTTTCTTGTTCGAAGGTACTATTCTCTCTAAGTTCTATTCCCCAACTAGTATTGGAACTTCCAAGACAGCCTGCAAATCGAAGGGTAGTTGATAGTTTTTGTAAGAGCCTAAGGAGTTTGTGACTAGAGCCCCCTAGTACCCTCACCTCCTCCTATCGACTAGAGTTTCCTACGACAAGACCTTTCGCATCATGATTGGTCTATTCTCACTAACGTGAAACAAAAGACACAAACTCCTTGGCGTAGGTTTTATTCACGCTGGCCTTGGGGAAGTCTAGCGCCTTTAGTAACACTGCCTCAGTCAGCATTTTGTGCTCACCAAAATATTACCTCAGTCGGCAATCTATACTCAATCATCCATCTTTTAGCCTGATGATTTTTTGAAAAGATCAGTACCTAGCTTACAATCACAAATATATTTATTTCGAATGCATTATACTTCAACTTCTAATAGGTTTGTTTCCAAGATAAATCTTTTCTTTCCAAAAATCAATAATATCGGGATAAATTAGCATAAGTGAAATAATTAGCATAGGTGGCAATACTTAATAACATCGAGACAAATTAGCATGAGTGGCAAAATAACTTTGAGAAAAATCAGCATAAGTGGCAATATAACTTTGAGACAAATTGGCATAAGTGGCAATATAACTTCGAGACAAATTAGCATAAGTGGAAATATCTTCCAATAGTCTTCCTAGACTTCCTCTTCCTAGGGGATGAGTTTGGACTGAATTTAAGCAATAATTTCTTACTTCGGGATAACTCCCTTGGAGTTTTGTGGGTCTTTCCTCGTAATAAAAGAAAATCTTGATTAGTTTAATTACGAATAGTATCATTTGGCAATCGCATCTCAAGGTCACTTATATGCCGAGGATTAGCATCCGTGATTACCCATCAGAGATTTTATTTGATCAACAAAAAAATCAAAAATATTAAATCTTTTAAGGACACACTACCTTCCTTGTACTTGCTTAGGTTCACTTTGCATAGACCCTAGCTACCTCTTTGAATTCACGATTAAGAATTCCTCAAAGAAATTATATGCAAGAATCGAATAAAATCTTATTTTACGCATGCAACTTCTATTGCTTGTTCATGGGATAAAGGCTTGCTAGCCGTTTCTATTTAAGAAAAATGGTACATGAGGATCCATGACGGGTGCTTGGTTGATGGTATTCACGGCTTCGTTTGTAATTCCCATGCTTGCCATTCTATTTCTCGAGGAAGTTACTATCCGTATATCCTCTACATCATGTGCGTTCAAGGCCTGTTTATAAATATCCTTATCTGTGAATTTTTCCTGAATAAAAACATAACCATTTTCTATTCAATCTGTAAATAATCCCTTTATATTACATCCTTCTATATGTGAAAAATGTATAAAAATTGTATTTTAAAAATACCTTATTTTGAACCCACGTGATGCACACATATATTTATGAGTAACTTACCCAAGTTCCATTTTTAGTAATTGTGTGCGTAGCATTATTGGCAACTCCTACCTCCACGACCTTCATAGCTTTCTTCTTCAGGGCAACAAGTGATGATATGATTAAGGAGATTATTTATTGGCTACTAGGAAATGGCAAAGTTGTATTAAACAAAAATAGCAATGTGCTTAGTCTAGATGATGTGGAGGTTTTAGCATAACTTTTACTTTGAGTTAAGAATTTATTGCTTTTCAACATATTGGAGATTTGAGGGATTACTCAAACATTTATTACTTTGCAACATATTGGAGATTTAAGGGATAAAACAATCAAGACACACATGTTGCTTAATTAGTTTTTAGTTCTATGCTCCTTTAAAAGTATTTTCATTTTTCTTTTGGTTGCTAGAAGTAGATGTTGATGTCTTAATTTGTTTAATCTATTTTGATCATTCGATGTATGTTATTGATCCTTACTTAGAAATGATGACATTCTCTATATAATTTTCTAGTTAAAATTTTATTATGTAATTTTTTGTTTGATATTAGCATGTCTAAGAGTAAGGGCAAAGTAGATAAAGTGATAAGGAAAAAAGAGAATTCCCACGGAATTCCCTAGTTGAAAGTACATATACGTAGGGAATGTAAAAAATAAGAAAAATGAGAGATTTCCTAGTGAGAGTACCTAGGGAATCACCTCTAGATTTTTTTTCCTATATATGGAATATTTCCTATATAGGAATTATTCCCTACATAGAAAATTTTGTATTTTCCTATGGAATTTCCTATGTAGGAAATATTTCCTACATAGGAAGGTCTTATGTGATTCCCTACTTATTCTCACTAGGAAATGTCCCATTTTCCCTAGTTTTTACTTTCCCCATTTATATGTATTTTCAACTAGGGAATTCCATGGGGAATTCTCTTTTTTTCCTATATGGGGATCGATTGAAAGTTCCTTGTGCCATCCCAGGTTAGCTACTAACGATCCGATGATTCGAGAATGTGTACATATCCAAATTAACTAACTAACGATCCGATAATTCGAGGCGGTTATCTAACGATCGCTCGGCCTTGCAGGTTTTGTTTTAGCTGACCGGTATAACACCGCGGGCTATAATTATTACTCATCGTAATTGTAACCACTAGAGAAAGCCTTCTCATCTGTTTCTCTCTTTTTTTTCTTTCTTTTTTGGGCATGCCATGCTCCATAGTGTCCATCTTGCATCTTTTTTCCTAGCACCTAGAATAAAAAATGCAAAAAATAAACCTTATTTTTATTATATAATTTTAAAAATTTTTCAATGATTTCATCAGAGAATGGCTTCAATGTGTTACGCATCCTTTCGCTTTATAGAGAATGGCTTCAATAGCATTGTTTATGAGCTGCTTGCCAAGGTCACCAAACGAGCATAAAATGGATGCCATAGCCCTGAAGCAACTTCCAAGCTCTAGAAGCTCTCATCCAATGTTGCCTTACCTATTTGAAGCCACATTCCGGGTTTGTCTTCTTTGCATGAACCTTGAAGCACAAGCTCCCTCCCAACTCTACCAATGTGATCACCCTCAAGATTCTTATTTACACAAAAGAGGATGTCCAATACCTCCTATGAGCACCCTTTTTGAAGGGATGGAGATGCAAGATATGATAGCTCGCCTCAAGGGCAATCTCTTTCTCAACCTTGCCATAATGAAAATAACATGAAAGCAAATCAACCATATCCTCAAACTTGGGAGAAATGCATTCTGGCACTACACCAAGGCATCCCAAATGAGGCCCTCACCTTCGATGGAGCACAAGGTTGGTACTACTAGATTTATTATGGACACTATAGACACTGAAGGTATGGACAATGACCTAGAACTCGTGAGTGGATTGGGAGGTAGTTGCGATTGCGATTGTAGTGAAGCGATTGGTGCAAGTGTTCAAGTCTTCAAAGAGGAGCATATTGTATGTGTTGTGTCTATGTTCCTTTGAAATAGGAGAAATCAAGGTGGATGGGGAGATGAACGTTCACACAATGAAGTCCTAAATGGAGCCAATGGTGTAGGGCAAGGGAATGTTTGGAACATTATCTCTGCAGCAATCCAATATGGATATACATACACCTTGTAGCTCTACCATAGAAGGTACATGTCCTTTTGTAATAGAAGCAACAAAATTTATGTACCAAGACGATTGCTACTCTCAATAGTATGAGAAATTCAAATTCTCACGTCTTATATTAGAACTCCTTCTTTTAGGTTTTGATTGAATCTCACATTTTCAAGTTTTATGCACCTCCTCATTTTGGTTTAGCATAGATTCACTGGACTAGCTGTGTGGGGGCAAGTGTGATGGATGCTAATATCAAGGTCCTATTAGTGTATCGCTTTGATTACTTATATAGAGCATTTCAACTGAGAGCTGGTGATCAACTAGCGTACTTGATCTTGAAGAGGATTGTTACTCCTAAAATAATGGAAGTGGAAAATTTGGAGGTGATTGTAAGTGGGGAGGGCAGCTTTGCTTCATCAAGTATGAATGCCAATGTTATGTCTACTTCATACATTACTAGAAATATGTCATAAGCCAATGTCCAATGTGACTTTACTCATAGAGCAAGACACATTCATAATATAGTCTCCCTAAATCCTAGGAATATATGGGACAATGAAGGGTCTTAAAAACATCATATTGTAACGTGTCAAGTAAGGTTCATTGTAAAATGAGAACACATTGCTATTGAGATCATACTTTATATTTTGATGTCTATGGGACAATTTTTCCCTCTTGACCTCATACTATGAATGTTAAAAGCTGGCATCTACTAATAGCCTAGTCTTTGCAACTTGCTTTTGTCTCAATCAAGTCTAGTTTACTACTATGGTTGTAGTTGGGCATTCATTATAGAGTAGTAAAGAGCATTTACTCTATAATGTGCTGCCTGATATTTCCTTGGCAATACGTTCTTAGTAGCCCATCAAGAGATGTCCTAGGAAGCATCCCTCCCCCCTCGAATTTTGATAAAAGCCTTAGAGTTTGCTAACTAGGCTTGCTTGAGTCTACCCCCCACAATGGAAGTTCTAGCTGCTCCCACGAGGATCGATCTGAGTTTTTTTTGTCAAATCTATTACTGGCGGCTAATTAGTATTAGCAGATTCTAGAATAATGTGAATCTGGATTTCTAGTTTTCTAATGGTCCATCAAGTGTGATTTTTATTCCTATTTAGGAAAGCTCTTGGCTTATCGAGACCACCAACCATAGGTCTAGACATCCTTCCACTTCCCTTGAGAGAGCAATTTTAATTATTTAATTATCTACCACTTTAGGTTCAACATAGCTTCTTTGAATTATCTCCTAATACAAATTTGTTACACACCCTTAATTCATGACACAAAAACAGAGTAAAGCAATTCCTTCTTGATAATTCCTTTCAAAAAAATGACCTTTTACAAATATTTTCTTGTTCGAAGGTACTATTCTCTCTAAGTTCTATTCCCCAACTAGTATTGGAACTTCCAAGACAGCCTGCAAATCGAAGGGTAGTTGATAGTTTTTGTAAGAGCCTAAGGAGTTTGTGACTAGAGCCCCCTAGTACCCTCACCTCCTCCTATCGACTAGAGTTTCCTACGACAAGACCTTTCGCATCATGATTGGTCTATTCTCACTAACGTGAAACAAAAGACACAAACTCCTTGGCGTAGGTTTTATTCACGCTGGCCTTGGGGAAGTCTAGCGCCTTTAGTAACACTGCCTCAGTCAGCATTTTGTGCTCACCAAAATATTACCTCAGTCGGCAATCTATACTCAATCATCCATCTTTTAGCCTGATGATTTTTTGAAAAGATCAGTACCTAGCTTACAATCACAAATATATTTATTTCGAATGCATTATACTTCAACTTCTAATAGGTTTGTTTCCAAGATAAATCTTTTCTTTCCAAAAATCAATAATATCGGGATAAATTAGCATAAGTGAAATAATTAGCATAGGTGGCAATACTTAATAACATCGAGACAAATTAGCATGAGTGGCAAAATAACTTTGAGAAAAATCAGCATAAGTGGCAATATAACTTTGAGACAAATTGGCATAAGTGGCAATATAACTTCGAGACAAATTAGCATAAGTGGAAATATCTTCCAATAGTCTTCCTAGACTTCCTCTTCCTAGGGGATGAGTTTGGACTGAATTTAAGCAATAATTTCTTACTTCGGGATAACTCCCTTGGAGTTTTGTGGGTCTTTCCTCGTAATAAAAGAAAATCTTGATTAGTTTAATTACGAATAGTATCATTTGGCAATCGCATCTCAAGGTCACTTATATGCCGAGGATTAGCATCCGTGATTACCCATCAGAGATTTTATTTGATCAACAAAAAAATCAAAAATATTAAATCTTTTAAGGACACACTACCTTCCTTGTACTTGCTTAGGTTCACTTTGCATAGACCCTAGCTACCTCTTTGAATTCACGATTAAGAATTCCTCAAAGAAATTATATGCAAGAATCGAATAAAATCTTATTTTACGCATGCAACTTCTATTGCTTGTTCATGGGATAAAGGCTTGCTAGCCGTTTCTATTTAAGAAAAATGGTACATGAGGATCCATGACGGGTGCTTGGTTGATGGTATTCACGGCTTCGTTTGTAATTCCCATGCTTGCCATTCTATTTCTCGAGGAAGTTACTATCCGTATATCCTCTACATCATGTGCGTTCAAGGCCTGTTTATAAATATCCTTATCTGTGAATTTTTCCTGAATAAAAACATAACCATTTTCTATTCAATCTGTAAATAATCCCTTTATATTACATCCTTCTATATGTGAAAAATGTATAAAAATTGTATTTTAAAAATACCTTATTTTGAACCCACGTGATGCACACATATATTTATGAGTAACTTACCCAAGTTCCATTTTTAGTAATTGTGTGCGTAGCATTATTGGCAACTCCTACCTCCACGACCTTCATAGCTTTCTTCTTCAGGGCCACGGTCTTTAATCATGAGATCGCAAAAAGGGGATTTTGGTGAAGGAGCTTGGGGGTAATTAGACTGACATAATTTTAATTTGACGAGGAGGGGAAGGGGAGGGAAATGCAGTCACTAAGAATTTTAAGAAATCGAGAAGAGTCTTGATTCCACAAGGGAATAGGATAGAAGGGATGGAGGAATTGAATTCGAGAGCTCGCAAAGCACCCTCCTTGTCTTCTTGATGAGAAATTTCCATGCTCACGCTTCTCTTGCCCTAGTCCCTCTCTTGTGCTCTATACTCGTGAGAAGGGCCTTGTTGAGATATCGAGCTCCACTCGTGATATGCCAGGGTGACCGTTGTGCATTTCTGTCACCGACTTGTCAGTTGTAGATGCGGTTGGTACACCGCCCATGAATAATAGCTAGATGACAGCTATCCTTATCTACTCTAGTTCGTGACTTGGTTAGTATGCCACCTTAGTTAGTTGAGTTTGGTTTGAGACCCATATATAGGGTTCTTCTATTTCTTTGTATGAGACTTCTTTTGGCTTACACAACTAAGAAGAGGAAAACTGTTTTTCAGCCTCCACCCTTGTGTGTATTTCCCCATTGTGCAAGCAAGAAAGCTACAAGTGAGACTCCTTCCTTCTCTCCCACAATCTTGGCATGGTATCAGAGCCTTGTTCGCGGTAAGGAGCTTAAGAAAGCAAGCCAAGCTCGCGGTGTTCTGGTAAGAGGAGCAGTGTTGCTTTCATTTTCTGTTTTGGGAGCAGATCTCTGCAGGTAGCACAGCCGGAAAGTGCAGGAGTGCATTGTCTCAGGTTGAGACGCCCTTCGCGGTGAAGCAAGAGGGCAGTATATGCTGCGGGCGAGGGCTTTAGCCCTCGGCGACCTTGTTTTTTTTATTTGAGGCCATTTTGGGGCCTGTTTTGGAGGCGGAAGTTTTCTGCACGCACTCAGGAAAAGGCCCAGTTTTATGCTGTGCAGCCACTGTTCTACAGGTCGGTGAAAAGTTACTGTAGAAATTGCATCGTATGCTTGTGCACAGAGACATTGGGAGTTACAGAATCATCCATGTTGCCCGTTGATGCAAAATCGTCACTAGGAAGTGACTGTGTGGTCAAATACCACTTTCGTCAGTTTTGCAGATTTGTCTTTGTGAGGCTGAAGCTGTGTTCTTTGCAGTGACAGAATTTTTTGCAATGTTCTGTAATGGCGTCTGATTCTCTCTCACAGATTGTCACTGAAAAGCTTGACAAGAACAACTTCCAAGCATGGAAGTTTAGAATGACGAATTTCCTTATGGGAAAAGGATATTGGGAATTTGTTGCAGGAAATGAAGAAGAACCAGTTCTTCCTGACGTTCCCAATCAACAGCAAATGCAGGCATTTAAAGCATGGCATGAGAGAGCCAGGAAAGTTATGTACTGGCTGTCTATCAGTATTTCAGACTCTATGATTGTGCATATTCAGGATGCAAGTACGCCAAAGGAGGCATGGGATACTTTGTCAAAAATGTATAGCACAAATACTCAAGCCAAGAAAATGCAGCTCAAGCAAGAGTTGCATAATGTGCAGAGAGAAAATATGAGCATCAATGACTACCACATGAAGGTGAAGAAGATTGCATATGCACTTGCTTCCATTGGGTCGCCAGTGGAAGATGATGATTTAGTTTCTGTGACCTTGAATGGTCTAGGAAAGGATTATGCACAGTTTCGGATATCCATTTCAGTTCGTGAAAGATTTTCTGACTTTGAGGAGTTGATTGCTCTTCTAATTTCTGAGGAGGAGAGAAATGGTGGTGCATCTTCTTCAGGAGGAACTTCAAAAGAAGCTGTCTTCTACTCAAATGCTGGAAGAGGTAGAGGCAGAGGTAGAGGAGGCCGATATGGAGGCCGTGGTAGAAATCAGAATATGCAGCAAACTCAAGAAAACCAGTCCTATGGAGGAGGACGTGGTAACTCTAGAGGCAGGGGGAGCAAAGAGGTCGTGGTGGATGGCAAAGAGGCCAAAATGCAAACAGTAATGTTGAATGCTACTATTGTGGTAGAATGGGTCATATGGCTAAAGACTGCTATAAAAAGCAGAATGACATCATGAATGGAAAACTGCAACAAGGAAATTATGCATCCTCTAGTAGACAGGGTGATGACAGAAATGAGCATCTGTTTATGGTGCAGCACAGGAACAATTCTGTGACAAGTGCAGAAGAAAGCAACGATGTATGGTATGTTGACTCAGGTGCATCAAACCACATGACAGGTCATGCAGAATGGATGGAGGATGCAAGGAAAATGGAAAAACCAGGATTTGTGGAGACTGGTGATGATACTGCACATCCTATTGTGCAGATTGGAAAAATTCATTTGTCTATGCAGGATGGGAAAAAGAAATACATGTCCGATGTATTTCATGTCTCGAATATCACCAAGAATCTGGTTTCTGTTGGTCAAATGGTTGAGCAGGGCTTGCAGGTCAGATTTAATCCTCATGGATGCTTTGTTGAGGATATGAAAAATAAAGGTCGCTTGATAGCAAAAGGAAAGAAGAAGGGCAGAATGTTTACATTGGATGCAGACATGTCTGAATTGAGTGCAGCAATGTTTGCACATGGGACCGGTGTAGTTGCAGATATTGATATCTGGCATAAACGCATTGGTCATGTTAATGTACAGCGACTTAAATCAATGCAGGCCCAAAATATTGTTGCAGGACTGCCTAAATTCAAGGCTGCAGAAATGCATAAGGTATGTGAAGCCTGTCAGTTTGGAAAACAGGCAAGGAAACCATTTCCTAGACATGTTCAAGAGAGTAAGAAGCCATTGGAATTAATCCACTCTAATGTGTGGACTACTAAAGCTGCGTCTCTTGGAGGCTGTCATTATTTTGTCACTTTTATTGATGACTATAGCAGAAAAGTTTGGGTGTATTTTATGAAAAAGAAAAGTGAAGTTTTTGGGCATTTCAAAACTCTTAAAGCTATGGTTGAAAAAGAAACAGGCCTGCAGATAAAATGCCTAAGGTCAGATGGAGGGGGAGAGTACCTCTCAAATGAGTTTGCAAGGTTCCTGCAGGAGCATGGCATGACTCCAGAGGAGAGGTATACTGGTAGGAAACTAGATATTTCTCATTTGAAAATTTTTGGTTGCATTGCCTATGTACATGTGCCGGATGAGTTGAGATCCAAGTTGGATCCAAAAGCTGAGAAGTGCATCTTTATTGGTTACTCTCTGCAGCAAAAAGGGTATAGATGCTATAACCCTTCTACTCGTAAGTTTACAGTGAGCAGAGATGTTGTTTTTGATGAGATGGGTAGCTGGTATAAACCAATAAATGTGATTGATGATGTAGATGCACAAAATTCACAGCAGCAGTCACAAAATATTAGTGGACCTGGAGCGTCCTCTAGCAGTGGTTCACATTCTTCGCCATGGACAGGCAGATTGAGATCAGGAGAATCTTCTCAAAGCAATGCAGATAGTGGTATGCAGGTATCACGAAAAGGAAAAGAGAAGGTTGATCAGCCCATGTTTGATGTGAATGCATGTCACTCTTATGTGGATGGTGAATCTAGTGGCTCAGAACAGAGCATTGATGATGAGTTGGGTATTCCTTCTATTGTTACACCTGGAGTAAGGAAGACCAGGGATGTTTTGAGAGCACCTGGGAGTGAACCTACTTTGCGCAGGTCTAGGAGAGCTAGGTATCCTGTGGATAGGCTGAAATATGATGGATTTACAGCCATTCACTATGTATATATGGTCAAAGTGATACAAGAACCAGAACCCACTTCTTTTGAGCAAGCCATGGGAAAAGAAAAATGGGAGAAAGCCATGGATGAAGAAATGGATGCCTTGGAAGCAAATGCTACATGGGAGTTGGTACCTTTGCCTAAAGGTAAGAATGCAATTGGCTGTAAGTGGGTTTATAAGGTGAAGCACAATGCAAATGGTTCTGTGAACAGATACAAGGCAAGATTAGTAGTCAAGGGGTATGCACAAACATATGGCATTGACTATGAAGAAACATTCAGTCCGGTTGCAAGGATGGCAACCGTAAGAGTAGTCATTGCTATGGCTGCATCAAAGGGATAGTCTTTACATCAGATGGATTTAAAGAATGCCTTCTTGCATGGTGATTTGCAAGAAGAGGTCTATATGGAGCAGCCACCAGGTTATGTGCATGCTGTTCATCCTGAGTTTGTTTGCAGGTTGAAGAAAGCTTTGTATGGCTTGAAGCAAGCACCTAGAGCATGGTCTGACAAGATAGGACAGTATCTTGTCACTATTGGCTTTCAGATTTCCAAGGCAGATTTCTCACTTTATGTGAGAAAAACAGAGAAAGGTATTATGGTACTTGTCATTCATGTTGATGATTTGATTATGACAGGTGACAGTGATGAAGATATCCTTCATGTGAAAATGCTATTGAAGCAGAAGTTTGAGATGAAGGATTTGGGAGAGCTGCGTTATTTCTTGGGCATTGAGGTGATTAGATCACCAAGTGGGATACAGCTCTTGCAGAGGCAGTATGGATTGGACATGCTGTCCAAATATGGGATGTAATCGCCCCGAACAACGTAGTATGCTTAACAATTATGATATTTGCTTGTTTTC
This sequence comes from Lygodium microphyllum, assembly GCF_053477565.2. Classification (NCBI taxonomy): domain Eukaryota; kingdom Viridiplantae; phylum Streptophyta; class Polypodiopsida; order Schizaeales; family Lygodiaceae; genus Lygodium; species Lygodium microphyllum. The sequence continues at coordinate 72,965,701 of NC_141142.1, forward strand.
GAGATTTAATATAAAAGAGAATGAACACTTAAAGTTGAAAATGAAAATTACTCACAAAATTACAGCCATGAAAATGTAAAAGTAATGGAGACAAGATTGAGGGTTGAAGATGGGCAACCCCCCCCCCCCCCGAAGGAATGTATTTCTGCTCAACCCAAGTCCCTTAGGGAAGAGCTCAGTTACAATCAACCTGAGAGTGAGAAGAAGTAATTCTCACTCTCACAAGATCATGCAAAGATGTACAAACACACATGCATTATCTATTATGCAATGATAAGAACTGATTTCTTTACAGTATGAGAGAAGAAAAAGGGGAATTCAGCCTTTCTCCATCGTTGATCAGCAGTACATGGATAGAGCTTGCTTCTTGTAGCTAAAATGGAAGAAAGAGCTCAAGAAGGAGGTGCTGTAATGAATTTACAGGCTTGCTGTCTTGTAAAACAACAGTGATAGAAGAGGGAATATGGAGGAATTTGATAATGGAGAAGTGGGGGATGATGATGGGGATGGATGGGGCCAGTTTCTGGCTATCTGTGGGTGCTGTACATGAGTTTACAGCAAAGAAAAATGATGTTGAATGAAGAAAAACGAGCTCTTATTTATAGGAGAGGGGAGAGCTAGTACAAAAGGAGAAAGTGGAGTAGCACAAGACAAGTGTCCAGCCACATGTCATGAGATGTGACAAGTGGTGGGACACTTGGAAACTTGTGTGACAAGTGTCTTGACACTTGTCTCTTCTCTATGGCCTTCCTTTTTGGGTTGAATACTGTCAAGAATAGAAACAACCAAATTTAGTAAGCACAGTCAGAGTACAGAACTTACTATTTTTAGAATGACATCCCTATTTTTTAGGACTAGCATTTTTAGGCTAATTCGAGGCTCCTAAAATTTAGGAACCTCCTAAAATTTAGGGATCTCCTAGAATTTAGGGACCCCCCCAATATGGGTATCATATGAAAGCTTTTTCCGTGTACATCGCAAAAATGGTATCCGAATCTTCATGTGACTTTCTTGTGCAAAGAAATGTGCATTTCAAGCTTTCAGCCCACACATGCACATTATACAAGCATTTCATGATCATGCCATCTTGTTGATTGTAACTGTCTGTTCTGGTGGATCTAGCCCACACTTCAAGGCATCAATCCTTTCTGTGTGCGAGTCTAACCCTGATATGCGTGAGTTCTAGTCACAGGCGCCCAATCGGGTCATATAGGTGGAAGTGTGAACTATCTTTTCTCTAACCCACCGTGTGGGTCCACCATAACCTGTGACCACTCATCAGTGGCCAGCTCCAATGCACTTTTCTTTATATCTAATTAGTGCAAAGGAAATAAATTTAATAAATCATTATATAGACAAATTAATGAAAAAGGATACAAATTCTGTTTCTATAGAGTTGTGACAGCCCTCTGGCTTTTATTCAGCTGTCCTCAGCTGAAAAGCTTCTTGATATTGCTGTAGAATATTTGGGTAATCCTTCATGAATTTTTCATCTACCCACTGTGCATCTGTTGTGGGTAGATTCTTGAATTTTAGTAAGAATTTTCGTGTCACAAGGCCACTTCTCGTGGTTCGATCCTTGAGAAAAATCTTTTCAGGTTCCAAGAGTTGCTCTGTTTCTTCAACTTCTGGGGGATCTTCAGTAATGGGTTCCTTTGGTTCTGGTCCTATGTAAGGTTTTAGCAAACTTACATGAAAAGCATTGTGTATTTTCCAATGAGTAGGAAGCTCAAGTCGATAAGAAACTTCATTTATTTTCTCAATCACTTTGAAGGGTCCAAAGTATCTACTGGAGAGCTTTGGAAAAGATAAATTTTGACCAGAACCTTGTTTGAGCCTGCTTTTATCAAACTTTAGCAAGACATATTGACCTTTTTCAAAAGCCAAAGGTCTTCTTCGTTTATCTGCTTGCTTCTTTTGTCGCTCTTGGGAAACTTTGATAGTGGCTCGAACTTGATCCATTGTGGTTTTTAAATCTGAAGCAAACTCATCAGCAGCAAAAATCTTATCTTTAGTGCGAATAATTGGAGGAGGAATCACTTTACCCTGTACTATTTCATTTGGAGCTTTCCCTGTGGATGAGTGCACTGTATTGTTGTAAGAAAACTCCAATAATGGAAGATATTTCTCCCATTGTGACTTATGTTCACTAACATAAGCTTTCAACGTATCCAAAAGAGTGAGATTCATCACCTCTGTTTGGCCGTCAGTTTGAGGATGAAAAGCTGAGGAGAACTTTAAAGTGGTTCCCAAATTCTCAAATAAAGCACGCCAAAAGTTACTTGTGAATTTGGAGTCTCTATCTGAAATGATCTCAGAAGGCATACCATGTAATCTGAAGATATGTTGAATGAAAAGTCCTGCAGCTTGTGCGGATTTCAATGTTTTATGACATGGAATAAAATGTGATTGTTTGCTGAATCTATCAATTATGACCCAAATCATATCATGACCTTGAGGTGTTCTTGGAATACCTGAGATGAAATCCATTGTGATAGATTCCCATGGATCTTTGGGCACTGGAAGAGGTTGCAACAATCCTGGAATCTTCTGCCTATCATATTTGGATTTTTGGCATACCAGACAAGCCTCAATGAAGTTATGTGTATCTTTTCGTAATGTTGGCCAATAAAAGTAGCGCTCAATTGCACTTAGAGTGGCTGCCCTCCCTCTATGCCCTGCATAAGGGGGTTCATGACTTTCTTTAAGCACCTTTTGTCGAACAGGAAGAGTGACACAAAGGCGATTGTTCATGAGAAGGTAACCATCTTTGATGGAATAATCTGGATGAGAACCTCCTTGCTGTAAATTTGACCAAACTGCTGCAAATCAGTATCTTCATCATAAGTATTCTTCATCATTTGAAAATCTTCATGATGAGCCACTATAATAGTTGCAATGCGAGGCACTCTAGAAAGTGCATCAGCAACTACATTTTGTTTCCCTGGAGTGTACATAATTTGAAAATGAAACATAGACAAGAAATTTTCCCATCTTGCATGTTTCTCGTGCAAATGCTTTTGAGTCTTGAAATACTTCAAGCTTTGATGATCGGTTTTAATAAGGAATTCATTGCCTAAAAGATAATGTTTCCATATCTTTAAAGCATGAACCACTGCTAAGAGCTCCTTTTCATAAATGTCATACCTTTTCTCTACATCATTTAGACGGTGGCTTTCAAAGGCTACGGCATGGCCTTCTTGATTTAGCACTGCACCAATACAATCACCGCAAGCATCTGCTTCCACCACAAATGGTTTTATCAGATCTGGAATGATAAGAACAGGTCCAGAAGTAAGAGCTGTTTTCAGCCTTGTGAAGGCTGCCTTCTCTTTTTCCTTCCATTGGAAAGAGATCTTCTTCTTTGTAAGGTCATGAAGTGGAGAAGCCATATGTGCAAAATGCTTGATGAAGCGGCGGTAATAAGAACATAAGCCAAGAAACGATCGCACCTCATGTACATCACGAAGATGAGGCCATTCTTGGATTATCCTGATCTTTTCAGGATCCATCTGAATCCCTTCAAAAGAGATGACATGCCCAAGGTAATTTATTTTATGCATGAAAAATTCACTCTTTTTACCATTTACCAAGAGTTGATTTTGTTGTAGTAATTGTAGAACAATTTCCAAGTGTTGATGATGATCCTCTTCATTCTTGCTAAAGACAAGAATATCATCAAAGAAAGTACCGACATATTGTCGATGCTCTCTAAAGATGCCCTCCATCATTCGATTAAAGGTGGCTGGTGCATTGGTTAATCCGAAAGGAACCACCAAGAATTCATAAAGACCGTATGAAGTGCGGAAAGCAGTTTTGTGTACATCTTGTGGTATTACCCTAATTTGATGATAACCACTCTTTAGATCAATGCGGCTGAAAACCTTTGAGCCTCCTAGACGATCCAAAATGTCGTCAATTCTGGGAATAGGAAACCGATTCTTCACAGTGATTTTGTTGAGGGCTCGATAATCAATGCACATCCTGAATGTGCTATCTTTCTTTTGAACGAGAAGAACCGGTGAACAAAATGGTGAGCTACTTGGCCTAATTAGCCCACGGTTGAGTAGGTCTTCGACTTGCTTTCTGATTTCTTCTTGTTGAGGACGGCTCACACGATATGGCGCTATATTTGGAGGAGAACTACCCGGAATAATATCAATATGATGGTCTTCTGGCCTTTCTGGGGGAAGCTGATAAGGAAGATCTTCCAAAAAACAATCTTTATACTTTTCCAAGAGCTGAAGTTGCTCTTGGTTTTCAGCATTCATATTATCTTTTACATCAGTGACATAAAGCAGACAACATTGAACACAATCCTTAATTGCTCTAGAGACTTGCATATGGCTTACCATAGGTATGGTGTCTCCAGAAACTCCAGCTTGGATCTCGTACTTCTTGCCTTTGTTGGTGAGTTCTACCTTCTTTTTCTGAGAGAAGATGGTTGAATCTACTCTATGATTCCAGGGCATGCCAAGAATCACATCGCAACCATCAAGGTCTCCGATACAGAAGGTATCTTTGTCACTGTAGCCTTGAATTTGAAACTTGAGCTTGCCAATGTAGGGTATCACAGTCTTCACTGTGTCACCTTTATCAGCATTTAAAGCTTGGCGAACTTCTGTCGGAGTGTCCATCTCTTCATTCTTTAATCCAAGCTCTTTAGCTAATTGCAAGGAAATAATATTTTCATTCGCCCCAAGATCTATCAAGAATAGTGCTTGCTTAACTTGCAACTGTCCCCAAGCTTTTAATAATTTGCGCGTCTCTGGAGTGTGAGTTGTGTTTGCAACTACATCACTGATAGCATTGATTTTCACTGGCAACTTAGGCTTGTTGTCAGAAACCTTGCTTTGTCCCTTGTTTGGACATTGCTTCGCTATGTGGCCTGTTTGTCCACATTTAAAGCACTTCCCTTCTTTCATGAAGCGTTGCTTTTCTTCTTCGGAAAATTGCTTTGCTTGTGGATATAGATTGGAGTGAAATTGAGGAGCATTAGGAGGTGCATAGGGCTTCATCTTCTTTTGATTTGATGGTGGCTGCTTTTGCCACTGTTTTTGTCCTTCATTTGGGGCTGAATACTCCTCATCATCAGCTACTCTCTTCTTATCATTCTTTTGGAATGATTTGTTGCCATTGTGCTCCATTTCCCATGTCTCAGCATGGTCAATGAGTTCCCTGAGACTAGAACAATGATAATGATTAAGAGCAGTACGAAGTTTAAAATGCAAACCTCCTTGAAACTTCCTAAGCTTTTCCGAACTGCTAATCTTCTTGAAATGTTGGACCTTCAAAAGTAGCTCCCAAAATCTCTTGGTATAGTCACCAAGTGACTCATTTTTCCTTTGCCAAAGCCGATCCCATTCCATTTTTACATCTCTTTTGAAATGAACAGGAAGAAATTGGCTTTGTATCAGGCGAACAAAGGACCGCCATGATTTTGGGGCAGCATGATCATATTCCAAACCCGTCCACCAAGTATGGGCTAAGTCGGTTAAATGTAAAGCTGCAAACTTAATCTTTTATTTTTCTTTATACTTGTCACGACCATACAAAATTTGAAATTGACGAATAAACTTCAGAAGAAGATCAGGATTTCGGGAACCATCATACATACTGAACTTGATCTTCTTTTCAAGTTGAGATAGTGACTTAGTCTTCTTCTTCTTCTTATTCTTTCGTCCATGCTCGGATCTTGAGGTTGAAGATGATGAAGTGCTTGATGGGGATGAAGATGGAGACGAGGGTGAAGAATGTCGACGCCTTTGACGATGATGAGGTCTTCCACGAGAAGGGTGTGACTCTTCATTACTAGAAGAGGATCCATCAGAATAGGCTCCAGATGACTTTGAAGAAGAGGATGAGCTTCGACGCGATCTCTTTCTTTGTCTTGAAGTAGAATGGGACTGCCTCTTAGAAGTAGTTGGACTTCTTGATCGGCTCCTTTCATTGGTATGGCTTTGTCTCCTTGAAGTAGATGGGCTTCTTTCCTTGAATTCTTTGGGATTCTCAACTTTTTCTAGTTTGAGAAGTTGCTCACGAATTTGTTGATTCTCCTCTCTAAGACTTTGAGTGGCTTAAAGGATAGCACTCGATTGATCCATTGAGAAAAAGAAAAAAAAAAATGCTCAAGCACTCAATGCAAGGGCTGAAAACAAACAAACTTATAGTTGTAAGCACTACCAGTGTTGGGGGTGAGGACCGAGCCAAAGCTCTGATACCACTGTAATCGCCCCGAACAACGTAGTATGCTTAACAATTATGATATTTGCTTGTTTTCGAGATTTAATATAAAAGAGAATGAACACTTAAAGTTGAAAATGAAAATTACTCACAAAATTACAGCCATGAAAATGTAAAAGTAATGGAGACAAGATTGAGGGTTGAAGATGGGCAACCCCCCCCGAAGGAATGTATTTCTGCTCAACCCAAGTCCCTTAGGGAAGAGCTCAGTTACAATCAACCTGAGAGTGAGAAGAAGTAATTCTCACTCTCACAAGATCATGCAAAGATGTACAAACACACATGCATTATCTATTATGCAATGATAAGAACTGATTTCTTTACAGTATGAGAGAAGAAAAAGGGGAATTCAGCCTTTCTCCATCGTTGATCAGCAGTACATGGATAGAGCTTGCTTCTTGTAGCTAAAATGGAAGAAAGAGCTCAAGAAGGAGGTACTGTAATGAATTTACAGGCTTGCTGTCTTGTAAAACAACAGTGATAGAAGAGGGAATATGGAGGAATTTGATAATGGAGAAGTGGGGGATGATGATGGGGATGGATGGGGCCAGTTTCTGGCTATCTGTGGGTGCTGTACATGAGTTTACAGCAAAGAAAAATGATGTTGAATGAAGAAAAACGAGCTCTTATTTATAGGAGAGGGGAGAGCTAGTACAAAAGGGGAAAGTGGAGTAGCACAAGACAAGTGTCCAGCCACATGTCATGAGATGTGACAAGTGGTGGGACACTTGGAAACTTGTGTGACACTTGGAAACTTGTGTGGACACACCCTCTGTACCAGTCTGCATGATGACAGGAAGCCTTCGGGGGAAACCGAAGCCCGTCAGCTCCCAAGTCCCAACCAACAAAAGGGAACTCCAAGAGATATTGGAATACCTAACAGACAAGCTAGCTAGCAATCCAATTGCAAATTTCAAACCACTCCAGGACCTCTTGGATGAATCCAAATGGCAATGGACCAAAGTGCATGACTTGAAACTCATGTATAACTGGGCCCTAGTTCTTGACCAACGACCAGAGAGATACCAAGCCCTAGGAGACGATGAGTAGTCTGATGACGAGAATTGCAACAACGAATATGAAGACTGCTAATCCTTCAGTGATTAGAGTGAGGGTGAGGTAGATACCGTGGAATACGATACTGAAGAACAAGAAATAGAGCAAATACGAGCAGAATCCAAGCCGCTGAAAAGGAGTATCTTCAGGATGGAGCATGCGTGTGGAATGTGATCGCGCCTGGTTGGAACATGTAGAAGCCATAGACCTTGAGAAAGCAGGACTCGCCCAGCCAGGAATGACATCAGTGTTTAGGACTGAATCACCATCTGAACTGCGCCCACCAGGGGAGACCACCTCTTCTAGCAAAGATGGAGGGTTCGACTCTGAATCGAAGGTTAGTTCAAATAGTGATCCAGAGATCCCTAGGCCGCCCATAACCAGGTGCACCAATGGGGACCTACCAGTCCACTTGAGGTGCAGACGATTAAGACAAGAAAAGGCAAAACAACCCAAGGATACTCAAACAGAAGAACAACGGAAATTGCAGGACCTCCCTAAACGATTTACGAAATTCAAAAAAGGGGATAGGGTGGTAGCTCTGTTAGGTGCCAAACGTCAAGCACAGAAAAGCAAACCAATTGAGGGACCAGCCAAGGTCAAGGAGGTGGACCTAGCCCTGAAAGGGAAAACACCCCGACCAGTCTTCATTGCCGATGACTTGACTAATGAGGAAGAAACGAGTCTTCTCTCTCTCTTGCGAGAGTACATAGATGTGTTCGCCTGGTCCTTAGAAGAGCTTAAGGGGGTAGATCCGAGTGTCGTGACTCACAACATACCCATGACGCCAAACGCAACACCGGTCAAGCAGCGACCATACCTTATGAATCCAAAACATGCTCATGCTGTCAAGGAAGAGATTGATAAGCTGATGAGAGCAGGATTCATTTACGAAATTGAGCACACAGACTGGGTATCACCCATAGTCATCGTGATGAAGAAGAATGGAAAAATCCGAGTGTGTGTCAATTACAAGAAGGTAAACATTGCTACCAGGAGGGACAACTATCCATTGTCATACACCGAGCACATGCTTGAGAGAGTGGTAGGAAAGGAAGCCTATAGTTTTTTGGACGGCTTCTCAAGGTACAACCAGGTGCAAATGCATCCTACGGATATGCATAAGACTTCCTTTGCCATTGAATGGGGCATCTTTGCTTACATAGTCATGCCCTTTGGGTTGACTAATGCCCCTACCACTTTCCAATGACTCATGTGCACCATCTTTAAGGAGATGCTTCACAAGGAGTTAGAAGTCTTTGTTGACGACCTCTGTGTCCACTCGGACCTGGATCAAACACTTAGACAAACTCCGAGCAATCTTCGAGCGGTGTCACTTATATCATCTCTCCTTGAATCCCTTAAAGGGACAGTTTTGGGTGAAGCATGGATGCATCCTAGGGCATGTGGTGTCGAAGAACAGTATTGCCACTGACTTCTCGAAGGTCAGGGTCATTGTTGACCTTCCACCCCCAACCAACTACAAGGGAGTTCAATGCTTCCTAGGCTATACTGGATAACATCGACGGTTTGTACTGAATTATGCATTGATCGCCAGACCCTTGTACAAGCTGCTTATTGTGTTTGAATGGATTGAAGGCTCTAACCACAGCACCAATCCTACGAGCCCCAGATTGGACCACTACCTTTCACGTGCACATCGATGCTTCTAAGTTTGCCGTGGGGGTAGTGTTGTGCCAACCTGGTGAACATAATTTAGACCATCCAGTGAGCTTTGCTAGCAAGCAACTCAATGAGACGGAAATGAGTTACTCAATGACGGAAAGAGAGGGATTAGCCATGGTATTCGCAGTGAAGAAATTCTGACATTACCTTTTGGCCACGCCCTTTACCTTCTTTGTGGACCATCAAGCCTTGCTCTATCTAGTAAAAAAAACCTTGTGCTACAGGACGCATAGCTCAATGGCTCCTTCTTCTTTTAGAATTTGACTTTCCCGTAGTGGTACGGAAGGGAAAATAGCATTACATGGCTGATCACGTGTCGCGCATTCCTACCGGAGAAGCCGTTGGACAAGGTGTTATTGATGAACTGCCCGACGCCCATCTATTTAACCTTTCCAGCGAGAGAGATCTATTTAAGGCTGATCTAATGCCGTATTGGGCAGATGACATAGTCCAAGTGCTTGAGCACGCACTGCCTGACCGACCAATAGAAAAAGCCCGACTTAGACGATTAATCCTTAAGCTCCAGCCCTATCAACTGATTGCAGGCCAACTCTATAGGCTGGGGCAAGATGGATTGTTACACAGATGCATGTGCAAATATGAGATGCATGACGTGCTCTCAGAAGCGCACGGCGGCATTGTCGGAGGGCACTTTAGCAGTCTCAACTGTGGTGGCCCACGCTTTTCCACGATGGAACACAATTTGTCAAGCACTATGACGAGTGCTAGTGGACGAAGTCCCAATTCGCAAAGATCAAATGAAATTAACCCCAGTTATTGCTGGACAACCCTTCGAAAAATGGAGAATTGAGTTCATTGGACCCATCCGTCCTGCGGCACAATATTCACAGGCCAAGTACATCATTGTGGCCACAGATTACCTCACTAAATGGACAAAAGCACGAGCGATACGCAAAAACGATGCTAGAACGACGGCTAAGTCCTTATGGGAGCAAGTGATTTCACGATTCGACTGTCCCATCGTACTGGTTAGTGACCAAGGCACACACTTCATCAATGAAGTGATCGCGCATCTCCTGTCCACCTTCCTCATCATCCATCGCAAATCCTCGCCATACTACCCTCAGGCAAATGGCCAAGCTGAATCAACGAATAAGATTCTTGTCAATGTCCTAACCAAGGTTGTCTTTGCCTCATGCAACGACTGGGACAACAAGTTGATGGCAGCTCTGTGGGCTTACCAAACAGCTTATAAAACGACTTTCTGTCAAACCCCCTTTAGACTGAGATATGGAACAGAAGTGATTCTACCATTAGAGTTCTTCGTTCCTAGCCTGAGAATAGCGCTTCAAGAACGATGGGAAGGAAAGGAGGCATGGATGCAATGACTAGTTGAGCTCGAACGTCTCTCGGAGACTCATCTTCTTGCCACCCATGCACTGATCTGTGAGAAAGCCCGACATAAGAGTTGGTTTGACCAGCACGTCACACAGCGCAAGTTCGAGCAGGGTGACTTGGTACTCCTCTACTCAGTTAAGGGGCATAAACAAAAAATGAAATTTAGAGGTCTTGGACCCTTCAAAGTTCATGCGATCAGCCAAACAAGCAATGTCGAACTTGAGACCCTAAACATTAATGGAATAGGCTTCTTCAATGGCAGTCGCGTCAAGAAGTACTACCCCCCTACGCATCCTTTGCATGAGCCACCGATGTTAGAACCACCGAGTAGCCACAATCATTGAAATTGACGACAAAGATGAGGAGGCCGTAGAACCCACATACCTCCGTATCACAGTCATGAAAAAACAAACATGTACTTTCAACGCCTTGATCGACGAGGGAGCAGAATTTAATGTCTTAACCCACAATCATTGGACTCAACTTGGCAAACCACAACTTCAACCCACCACTGCCAAATTAAGCCCATATGAGGCCCATTCCTATGCACTACTCGGCAAGTGCAAAGCAGTTGTTTCTATCGAATCTTGAGACTGTTCCAATGATCTTTTACGTGTTGCCAAATGCTAAAAACGTAGGCACAAAGTCACTGCTGGGGCGCACCTTCAAAAAGCAGACCCACTGCAATGTTGACTACGCGTCGCAGCGCATCAACCTCACAATAGGCAATGTTCGCATTGTTACAACTTCCAGCAAGGGCTGCACAACCTCATCACGGGCCACAAAGCCACTGATAGAAACATCTGTAGGCAAGTCTGAGGGGGGTAGTGCACGGCTGCCACTCCCCAAGCTTCATAGACCGCAACCCATAGCAGCTAGAGCTAAGGCCCCACAGCCTCGCCTTCAATGGATGTCTAAACAACCGCAACAGTTGCCTAGGAGTCGATGCTCCTACCCTCATAAGACCAGAAACTCTAAACCTAGGAAGCCCAAATGTAGTTACAGGAATACACGTGTAATTTGCCAAAGATGGGTCCCCAAGGCCCTCTTGCACGCACAAGGCTACTATGAGGGCAATGCTTGGCTATGGATACGTAAGGCCCACATAGCCAGAGGCACCACTCGTACGCCAGCCTCAAGCTTGATCATTCCAAAAACCGTAGAACCTCGAAACCACAAGTCGTAGAGCTTCCCCGACCCGCAACCATCAAGTTCATCCACGTGCGACCCACACGAGTCGCCCAAGCCTGTCGATCCAAGCGACAACCGCCATCTCAAGAGTCACCACCCGCCAGAGTCGATCTGACTTTCCAAATCCATCCTGAAAGCAACAGGCCGTCACTCGAGGCTGCTGCTAACACAGCCTTCATCCCAGCGACCCAATCGCAAGATCAAAAACACTCATCACCGCAAATTTCCATCGGCAAAGGCTTAAGTCCTACCAAACCCCAACCATGCGCAGGTCTTAGGCCTTCTTATGAGAGGAAATCCTTCGCAATCGAAGTTCAAATGATGCCTTGTTCTTAGGAAACGTTTGAATTCGCATTCGCAAAGCCGCTACCTCCGTTGCTAAGTTGCTCAGCAAATGAGATCTCAAAAGAGCAAGCAATCAAACAATGCCTCATTATGTCATATGATCAGTGAACCACTTCTACCATCACTGACCAAGAAGTAGCAGAGCTGTCAAGACTTGCTAAGACGAAATCCCAATTCCTAAGGCATTGGTACGCTCTTAGGTTGCAATGGGAAGTTGAAGGATGCCGAATAATGACCAACGCTGAGCAGCGCCGCGCTATCAAAACAGCAGAGCACGACCCCACATACGTCGCGCCAACCTCATATCAAGTGTTAACCACTCTATAGGGCCGTCCTATAGAAGAACACATCAAAGGACACCCCTACCTCAACCGCTTGTTTACCGAGGAGGAGTTACACTTTGCTAGCCGAGTCAACTCGAATGACTTCCTAACTGATGTTCTCACATACATCACCCAAGTGGGGATTAAACCCTCTGATCTGGACCGCGAAGCCCATTTGGAATACAACCCCAATTTCTATACTTGGCTCCTTCACAAGTAGCCCCTACACCTTCATGTTGAATGCCCTTCACCTTCTAATCCTAAATCCTAAAAACGATTCTTCTCAAACTGGAAGGGGAGGGGGTAACGTGAATAAGATCAAAATCAGTAAATCAAATCAAAGTCAGTGAAGCACGTAGACATACATTGTGAAAAACGGATGGGGTAGGAAAAGGGCATGAAAACTTTGAATTAAAGGGCAAAAAGTCAAAGTCTAAAAAAGGGAATCTGCATTAGATCTTAATGAATTCATTCAAAAGCATAGAGTTTTTTCTTTTTCAGTAATTATTATGTCGCAAGCACTAATGGAAATTACAGTTTATAACAGGAACAAAAAATGTCGCAACAGGAACGAGCCCACCGACTCCCCTTCACGGAGGAGAGAACGCTGTCGTGCTGTTGCGCATTCGAGGTGTGAAAACCACCCAAAAGTTGTGCATGTGATTTGATACTTTGTACATATTTAGTTGTTGTGTTTGTACTTTTGTTCTGCGTGGGTAATAAAGTGAAGAAGGGTTTGGAGCAAGAGGAACTTATCAATAATGCTCTAATTGGCATGCCTTGCCAAGTGGTCAGTCAATTTAGACAAGGAGGTTTTGATCAACAGTTCACAGGAGTTTCGCATTATGCTCAATGGAGAATCAGGGTGATAAGTATGAGTATATGTGGGAATCTCATGACTTCTTTGAGAAGATGAAGAGGGGCAAGTGGTTGCAGAAGAGCTTGCTCGTCGACTTGGTCGAGAGAAATGCTATGTAAACTGGCCAGCCAAGAGCGACGGATTCAAGTGCAAGAATGCACTTGAGATGTTACAAATTCATGGAGAAGAGCCTTTATGGAGGATTTCTATGAGTCCCGATTTACTCAAGTTGATGGGCACATTGTTGGCTTGTTTTGATATATTTGATGGTCATAGAGGTTCTCATGCTGCAGATTATGTGTAAAAGAATCTATTTGAAAATCTAATTAAACATCCTAAGTTTATTCCTGAAATAAATCAGCAATCGGACTCAGAATATTTGAAAGCTGAAAATAGTCAGCGCAGAGAGGCGGGCTCAATGGCATCAACTGCTGTTTTGGTAGGGCTGCTTTTCTGAGGACAGGAGAAAAGCTAATTTGGGGGCTTCCTTGATCGTTAGAATTCTTCTTTTCGTTGGCCCAACGAGGTTTTTCAGTACCTCAATTCATGATGCTTATCTTCAAGGTCAAGTATTAAGACATTCTTCGCAGGATCAGATTATTGTGATGTGGCTACAGAAGAGTGCCGAGTTCAATGTGCAAGGAAAAGGGGAAAAGAACACTATTTTGGAGGACATTGTGATCGCGGGAAGAAGGAGGAAGTCGTCAACTGGAAAGGGGAATCGGGAAAACTGAGGAGGAATAGAGGAGAGAGAGGGCATGTCAGAAATCGGAAAACCGAGTGGAATGGAACTTAGATGAAGATGGAATTAAGCCTGCATACTGTCGGATGGCCAAACAATACCATCCAGATGTCTATGATGGCAGCATAGAGCTTAGAGAAGGAGAAACTGCGGAATCACGCTTTATCAGGATTCAGGCAGCTTATGAGCTTCTCGCAGACAAGGAACAAAGGAGGCAATATGATTATGACAATCGCATAAATCCTATGAAGGGACGGATGATATATATGGGTCTGTGTCATCCCGAATCACCTCGTCTGGAATGGGATTCCCAATGGGGGCTTTCCAACTCAACGTGGATGTAGACAAGAGTCTGGACCTTAATTAAGCCATCGGTCGTCGTGACTGTATCGATAGGGGCAACAGCAATCAAGATGTTTTGAACAAGTACGGGCAGGCCTATCTAGCTTCACATGGTGCACATGGCAGTACTGATAGTGAACACGATCCGGCCGCAATGGTCCACGATTTCATTGAAAATGGAAGCTATGGATCGGACCTTGTTGAGAGCAGTGATGGTGAGAGTGGTCTCCCTTTCGGCCCCAGCAGAACTTTTGAGACCCTTCAGGCCCTGAAATTCATCTCAACTCCCTTGGAAAGGGAGCTGCTCCTGGTCTTGAACAAGCTCTCTCTTGTCATTAAGGAAATTGATGTGGTGTGCCCAAAGCCTGGAGTGGAATGTAGAGGAGCATGTATTCGTCGTCTGCAGAGTGAATTTCAGATCATGGGATCTATATGTCAATAACTTGCAGGTAATTATCCCCTTATCTTTTGAGAATCTCCCAAACCTCCTCAAACTGGACTTGTGAAATAATAACCTCGTGGGAAGTTTCTTAATAACAACTATGCTTTGTATCCAATCTCTTTCCCCTTCCTATTATCCTGGAACATAAACTGAATTCACAGTCAAATGCAATTCTGACCTTGCATGTCTTGCCAGAACATACATGTTCACCCAAAGATACAACTGGAAGTCCATGGCTGCTCGAGAGATGAATAAAGATCTTTAACTTCAATTAAAGCAAGCAAAAGAAGACTTGGTCTATAACTTTGGAGCATAAGCTTGAATCATGTCAACAGAAACTGAATTCTGTCTGAAAGGAAAAATTGCAGAACAGGGTACTTTAGCTTGCCTTTTCCTCTGGTGTTGAATATACTCCAGACAAATACAAGTGTTGCAAGCTCCCTTGGAAAATCGTTCCTTACACAAATATCACTTATCTACCAGTATGACATGCTGAAGCCTAATCAGAATTTATTGATTGATTTCTGGAATTGTTGTATGGCTATTAAAAATATATGACTCAGAGTTGAATGCTAGAACTAGTTTGATGATGAGTTTAATCTCTGACATTGGATTATTCATTTGATTGATCTTCCATCTTGACATATATCAAGGTCTTCTGAAGACGCGACTTTGGTTTCATAAACCCTTCAACATCTTTGGCCCATGATCGTTATCATCAAGATCCACAAACAGATCAATCTCTTCGTTATGCATTTTCGGTAGATCAACAACATTATCTATCATATCATCTGTCTCTTCCATTGGAGTTTCTTCTCGTTGCTCTTCTCTTGCAAATTCTTCCAATGCATAACTCTCATCATCTCTTTTCTTGAAAATTTTGATTCTTTTTCCAGCAATAGGCACTCTAAGCACTGTCCCATCCAATTCAGTCAGCTCATATGTTGCATTATCAAAGACATGTCTGACTATGTACGGCCCAAACCATCTTTTCACCATCTTTCAAAGTGCAGTATGCTGATTTTCAAGGCTGCTATCAAAGACCAATACCCAATCTCCCTCTTCTATTGCTCTAGGCCGCAAGCGATGCCTGCTGTCAAACCTGTCCTTATTCTTTAGTCTAGCAACCTTCAACCTGTCAATAGCTAGCTGAATATCCTCTGGTCTCCTCTCCAACTGTCGAATCCGAAGAGCTAAGAGCTCCTCTCTCGTCAAATCCTCCTGCCAAGGTAAAACTGACCAAGTCAAAGCACAAGTCTCAATCGGCATAACAGGTTTCTGACTATACATCAACTCTGCAGGCATATATCCTGTGGTAACACTATGAGTCGTACGATCAGCCCATAAAGCAAATGGTAGAAGTCTCGGTCATTCTCCAATCCGTCCTCTGCATGCTTTGGCTAATGCTTTCACTATCGGCGGATGTCCTCTTTCACTCTTTCCATTTCCCTCTGGATTATATGCTGTAGTTAGAGCCAACTTGATTCCTAGCTGAGAGAAAAACTCCCTAGCTTCATCTGCATCCAATTCACCACGATCCGCAATGATCTTACCCACACAACCATACCTGCAAAAAATTTCCTCCAATAAGAACTTACACACTGCACTAGTGGTCTTCGTTCTCAAAGATCTGCCCTCAACATGATTGGTAAGATCCTCTCTAGCCAAAACAATGTATCTCATCTGCCATAGACCCATAGGCATGGTAACCAAATCAACTACCCACTTATAATGAATGCATAGTGGATAGGTCGGATGAAGCTCATCTCGATGACGCACTACTGAATACATCTGACAGTCTCTGCAAGTTTCAACAAAGTGAGAAACATCTCTATACATGCCTTTCCACCAATATTTCTCCTTGATTTTCTCATAAGTAGCCCACACTCCTCTATGACCAGCCCAAGGACTCTCATGAAACTCCCTCATCACCTGTAACTGTGTCTCTCTATCGCAGACAACCCGCAAAGGTAATCCGCCTCTTTTCTTCGGATGCTTCCAAAGAAATCCGTCCTTGAGAAAATAACCATAGGCTTTCCTTCTGATCTTCTTGAACTCTTCATCTGTCCATTCATCTCTTTTGCTTAGTGTACTAAGGTACCTTCCAATCTGCAACCAATCTCCAACATAGAGTTCTTCTGTGAAAGCCACAATATCATAGACATGACAAACATAATCAACCATAGTGGCTGAAATTTCTGCATCATCCTCTTCTGCAAGTAGAGTCTTCTCATCATCATATCTGGCTCTAGACAACATATTTGCCATTGGATTATCCTTCCCTGCTATGTGTTTAAATTCCGGATTTAATGACTTGATGTATGCAATCCATCTCAACATGGCTATATCTGGAGTAGAGCAACTCGTAATCATACCAATCAATGGCAAGCAATCTGTCTCTACCACAACTGAAGCTCCAATAAAGTACTCCTTGTCACATTTGAGAGCCGTGACAATCCCTAATAACTCCCTGTTGATTTGCGGATATCTCCTCTGTCTCTCGTTGAGGACTTTTGCCCCAAACCGAATAGCATACCTATTTCCATTTGCATCATCTTGACCCACAGCCCAACCTATGCCAATTGGACTAGTGTGAACTGTCAATACAATAGGCCTTTCACAATTATAATCCGCTTTCCTGAGAGTAGGAGCATTCTGCAATAACTTCTTCAATTTCCGCATGGCTCTAGTGTGACTCTCATCCCAATAGAATTTCTGCCCCTTTCGAAGCAGTTGATACAAACAATCTGCTATGTGTGCAAAATGAGGTATCCAAATCATATAAAACACACAAGCTCCAATGAATCTCCGTACCTCTGAAGTAGTAGAACAATACTCCGTAATCTTGCCTATAGCATTCACCTTATCAGGTGAGGGTTTTCTGCCATAATATCCACACATATGTCCAACAATGACAACCTCATTCACTCCAAAAACAGATTTTTGCCCTGAAAGTGTCAAGTTCACTTCTTCTAACCTGGCCAAAATCTTCTCACATGTTGAAATATGATCAGCCACAAAGTATCTGCATCCCTGCTCATTTAGGCTCTCATTCTTCTCTTCTTCTGCACACCCCTTAATGGGCACATCATCCAAGAAAGGCATGGTAAGCTGAGGTATGTAATCACGAAGGACCTTATGCATGGCATTCATCATATGCGCAACAGAATTGGTGGCACCTTGAGGCAAGGTACACATCCTGACAAGCCCAATAGGAGTTCTCATGGTGGTTATGTCCCTGCTTTCCAAAGCCAGTTGAAACTGATCATATCCTGAATACAAATCACCTAAAGAATAGATGGCACGTCCAGCAAATGCCTCTGCAAACTCATCCACAACTAGACCTATACCAACATTCCTGATAGTAACTCTGTTCACTAGCTGCATGTCCTGAATAAATCGGAGAGTACCATTCTTCTTTGGAACTGTAAACCACATGTTTGAGTATGGTGCAGATGAAGGCTCAAGGATTCCCATCTTGATTTTCTCATTCAATAAATCAATCAGCTTTGGCAAGTGTGCTTTAGGCACTGGAATAGGTCGGAGATTCCATGGGATATGAGGAATAGTAAAAATGACCATAGGAGCAACAATATCAGGATTCACACATCCAATCTCATGCGGGAAAAAAGCAAATCCCCTTCCATGACGCTCAAGCATCTCCTGAAAGCATTGCTTCTCTATGGGTAGCAAGAAATCACCATTTCCAATTTTCAATTCAGCAAGAGTCTCTGCTGAAAATTTATGACCAATATGCTCCGGATTCCTCAAATTTTACTGTTTAGCAGCCCTCTCTATTTGCTGATCACTATCAGGTGGAAGCGGTACAGCAACCGGCTTTACCTTCTTATCCACAGTTTTGTATTTCGTGTCAACCCTGGCTTCATTATGCTCTTCTGCATCACATAAATCTTGCTGTAAATCAGCAATTCTGCACTCCAATGGCTGAATATCCTCAGCCCTCTGCTCTATGGAGTGCATAGGAACAGCCCCAAACTCTGAATGCTGAAATATTTCAGCAGTAAACTCTGTTGGCTGAAAATTTTCAGCCCTCTGTCTCTCTGAAAGCTGATCATAACCAGCTGGAAACTCTGTTTGCTGAATTTCTTCAGCACTCAACACTCTTTGCTAAGTTACCTCAGCCTCTGTCTCAATCTGTGACATAAAATCTGCAATTTCATGAAACATGTCCAGGGACTGCACTAATACATTACTGTGACAATTCTACATATCAGTTTTCAGCATATCTCCCATCTCTGTCATCGTATCTGCACAAATCACACTGTCATACATCCCATCTATGTGCCCATCATCCTCCAAAATTCCTGCATTTTTCAAATTTTTCTCCTTCCTGCATATATACTGCCTGGCAGCTCTAGGCAACCTAGAAGTATTCTGATAACTCTTCGAACTGTTTGCTGAAATCCCAACAAAACCGGAGGAGAAAACACCGCTGCCAGGAGGCGAGAACTCCAATCTCCTCTCCTCTATACCACCGTCGTCTCGCGAAACGGCGGTACCTAATGAAAACCCGAATCCCTCACAGTGGGCAAAGGTGCATCTCTGAGAGTATCCCTGTTTCTAACATGGTTCACACATACAGTCATAAACTGAACTGCTCTCATACCATCTTTACTACGAATCCGTGCATAAGCAGATCCATCATCCATGACCTTTGTTTCCATGCGCATCTCTATGATGAATGGCTGACCAAGAATTATGGGATAAGAGCATGAATCCTGCACAAAGAAATGAAAATCCTCCTCTACATCACCAATAGAAACCCTGACACTAGGACAGGCAGCATACAAATCACCTGCAGTGTTATTGGCGGCTCTCATACGTCACCCATGCTCTACATCCATAGGCCATCTGTTACTCTCATAAACTCCACGGACTATGAGATTAATCTCTGAACCATGATCCACCAATGCAACATAAGGCACCTGTTTCTCTCCAATCTTTACCATTGTCTCTGTAGTTGCCCTAGCCCAATGGCTCCGTGAAAAGTGACTACGCGGTATCATGACAGGCTCATCAATTTCAGCATAATGCATAGGCTGAACCCTCTTCTCTACCTGCGGAAAAACAAAAGCATTTTCAACCATAACCTCATCCTCATCCTCATCCAACTCCCCAATCAAAACTCCCTATGTATCAGTGGTAGACAATGCATGTCTTTTCCTCTTCAGGACCTCCTGAAACTGATCCTGAAACTCTCTTTTTGAGATGCCCAAAATCTCAGAAATAGTGAAAGTCACCTCACTGCCAAGTATCTTATCATTAAAGATTTTCCTCATGTCTGTAGATGTCTCAATATCGGACATCAATCTAAACCCTGGCTGCTTTCTCTCTCTAGGCTCTTGCCTCTTTTCTCTCTTTTGAGCATCTTCCATTTGTCGATCTGGCCCTGGTCTTGAAGACGGTCCTGCAGTAGGTGGAGTAACAAACTCACCCCCTCTAGTCTTCTTAGCTGCACTTGGATTTTCTTCATCCCTCTTACGCTTCTCCTCAACAAGTACATCTGCACCATGAGACTTAGCCAAATAAGCATAAATAGAGTACCTGTCAACAGGCGAGTCCCAACCTGTCTCTGATCAGATGCTAGAGCCTGCACTAGTCAAAACAGTTTGCTGAATTTTTCCCTTGTTTGCAGTCTCCATAGCATAAGTCCATAGCGCTGACTGAGTCTCTGATCCCTTCTCAATCTGGACTCCATATGCAGAAGCATCACCTCTAGCTGTCACATAAGAAGTACGCGTAGCCATGTCATCCACTAACTTCTTCATTCCACCTTTACCAAAGTTGGTAGCAAGTGGAGCTCCTGTCTCAGTCAACCAAATCTTACCATCTTGCCCCCAATATACCAAATTCTTCCTCCTTGCATCCTGAAAAGATTCACAATCCCTGCAATGCTGATGGTCCGTACTATCGCACCAAATACATCTCCGATCTCTCCTAGGTGCACTAGGAGAACTCCTAGGTGCAGTCGGAGCACTAGAAGAAGTAGTAGGCGTAGTCGAAGCAAACTGCTCTTTCAACTTTCCCACCAACTCCGCTTTGACTGACTCCAGTGTCAAATCTGTTATGCCTTTGATTATGTCATCAAGAGAGGTAGGCACTGATGGAGCGGATGGTTTTGGAGCAGAAGGTGAAGGCATCGGTCGTGGAACAGGAGGAATAGGTGGAGTGGAAACAGTAGCACTGGCATAGGCCAAGAAACTGGCTGAGGAGGAGAAGAAATAATAGGGATAGAAGCAGGCATAGGAGCTAATGATGGTGTAGGTGTCATGGAACCATTCTATAGGCAAGTCTTCCATATCCTCCTCTTGGTCAAAGTCGAGACTGCATCCTGAGCATCCTGCCAATCCGTCTTAAGACCCATAGGCTTCGTGCGATCCTCAAGAAGCTCACCCAATTCTTCTTGAAGAGCAGGATCTGCAGCTTGCAAGAAAAGCTCAACTTTTTCAACATCCAATGCTCTCTGTTCAATGGCATCAAGCTGACTATACCTCTCCTCAAATTCTCGAATCAACTCCGAAGCAGCTAGACCTTTGTTTGGCATGTAGACCCACTCTTGGAATGACCGCCGAGTAGCCATACCAAAGTCCTCAAGGAAGTATTCATCTTTCAAGGCCTTCTTAAAATCTTGCCAATGTGTATTTTGAATAAAAAGATCAGTTACTTTTGTCCTCAAAGCGGGTGTAACAAGACGAAGGAAGTACTTACTCATAAGTCCAGCTGGAACTCCGAAAAACCCCATCTTGATCTCATATGTCTTCAAATATGCTGAAACATTACGCCCGTCAAATAGCTTCTTCTCATTCTCAACTGCTTCAATAGCCTTAGTCGCGCTGTTTGCATTCTCCTGCTCCGAATAGAGTTGCCTTTGCTGTGACAACTGCTGTTGATGCAATTGTTGCTGCTGCTGCATATACAATTGTGTCTGCTGATTTTGGAGTTGCATATACATGGACATATTCTGCAAAATCTGCTTTAGATCCTCCGTTGAAGTACTTGACGCAGCAATCATTGATGGAGCTGAAGTAGACGCAGCTGGAGTTGTAGAAGAGGCTGAAATAGAGGCTGAAGTATCTCCCATCCTGAAATTTCTGCGACACTTTCACGTCGGGTTCACCAAAGATGTCGAAGGATTTGTGAAAGCAATGTCGCATCCACAGAGGACCTTGACAACTTTCAGGATAGAAGATTCAACATGTGAATAATCCTATTGATCAATTTTCCACACAGCAACAAGTTCCAGATGGGTTTGTTTTATGGTTGTGAGTGTATGCTCAAGCATATGATTATGGGGAGCATCTTCCATGGAAAAGTCAATTAATCCTTCAGATTTCATGACAGCATTACAATATGAATGGATTATGGCATCTACACATGGCTCTTGTAAGTTTCGTAAAGCTGATTAATGCTAGACATCACAAACTCCAACATACATGTGAATGCAGGAAATAGCCGGTCTTCTAACCTCTTTGAAGAGGTTTAGTATTAAATGTCAATCTGAGAAGCATCAGTAGGTGCTAGTTGTGATCCAATACAGAAATCAAATTCGCATGACATTGCATGGTCAAACGAGCAATAAGTCTTTGCTAATGTTCTCTGATTTTGTTTTTAATGTCTTCACAGGCATCAGGTTGCAATGTCACTGAAAACTCTGGTAGATCTGGTATCTTTTATGAAATCTTCTCAAGGCTGCTGTCACTTTGTTTGTGTGCTTTGCTGGTTGCATCCTTTGATTTCTTCTCAGACAAGTACTTCATGACTTCCCATAGAGGAGGGCCCTTGTTGCTGGAGTGTTCGCACAGAAATCAGCACAGAACTTTTTGCTCTCCATTAAAGAACTCTCAGACAGTTGTAGGCATGCTTTTCCCTTTTAAAACCAGGATCACATTCTAGTTCTCCTTCTCAGCATTTCCATTTTCTGGGAAAGGAAAATAGGAGCCTGCATCATCATCTGAAAATCTGTCTCAGAAAGGTAAGGACTATCATTTTTGCCATTCGATCATGGTGATACCGAGGAAAGCTACTGTTTACCCATATTCGTTGATAAAGCCCGGTTTTCTACTCAGTATATTGGACGGCTTTTCATGGGTATCATTGTGAATGATCTCAAGGTTCTTGTGCCTACTGTCAAGGCTATGCAGGCAAAGGTAGACTGTCCTGGGTGGACAAAGGTGAAAGTCGAGAAGCAGATTTAGGGGTTGGAGATGTTTTGAAGATCGAAGGAGGCACGGTATATTACATCTTTAACAGAGATGAAAGCCAAAGGTTACAGATCTTCAGTATATATGGCACTGAAGATGTGTATGATGATCAAATGTTCCATAATTACTTCGTTGCTGGATCCAAAGCTGTTTTTTCCGGCTTTAGTGAAGAGGCTTGAGCTATATGCAAAGGCCTAAAAGATTCAGTTACTGCAAGTCCATTCTCTGTTTTCCACAGGATCGATTGTTCCCCTCTCATTTTCATTGTTCAGAATTAAGTCCATGTAGATCTGAGTCAGGAAATGCAGCATACCATAATGCCTTCAGAGCCTCCTGATGATCTGGTCGTGTACCATCAAAAGTTACTTCTAAGCGCAACTGTAGTCTGCGAAGTCTCTCTTCTTGCACATGTGTGAGATCCAAGGTCAGAAATTTATCTCCATGTCCTTTCTGATGGGCACAACCACACAATAGCATGTTGCCAAGCGACAAAGCAGATCGTGTAACAACCTCAGCAGCAAGTATCCTTAAAAAGCTTGACCCTGTCCAAGAGGTGGGTTTCGAGGGAATCTCTTCGCAAAGAATAGTAGATTTTCAAGAGAGACAAATCCTCCACCCCTGAAATCAGTTGAGGGATCATTGCCCTGCCACCCAACATAAGACACGAGATGATGTCCTCCTTTCAGTACAGTGCGATGGCCTTCCATCCTCCTTCATTCTTCTCTGTCACTCTGAATGCAGAGCTAGCACCCTTCCAGACCAGACGACCATGTTGGAGCTATCTTGAGCCGCTCGGCCACTCCAGGATCATTCAAGACTGCCTGCATCCACTAGCTACCCTCTGACGAGGATGTGCGCAGTCTTGAATGATCCTGGAGTGGCCGAGCGGCTCAAGATAGCTCCAACATGGTCGTCTGGTCTGGAAGGGTGCTGGCTCTACATTCAGAGTGACAGAGAAGAATGAAGGAGGATGGGAGGCCATCGCACTGTACTGAAAGGAGGACATCATCTTGTGTCTTATGTTGGGTGGCAGGGCAATGATCCCTTAACTGATTTCAGGGGTGGAGGATTTGTCTCTCTTGAAAATCTACTATTCTTTGTGAAGAGATTCCCTTGAAACCCACCTCTTGGACAGGGTCAAGCTTTTTAAGGATACTTGCTGCTGAGGTTGTTACATGATCTGCTTTGTTGCTTGGCAACATGCTATTGTGTGGTTGTGCCCATCAAAAAGGACATGGAGATAAATTTCTGACCTTGGATCTCACACCTGTGCAAGAAGAGAGACTTCGCAGACTACAGTTGCGCTTAGAAGTAACTTTTGATGGTACACGACCAGATCATCAGGAGGCTCTGAAGGCATTATGGTATGCTGCATTTCCTAACTCAGATCTACATGGACTTAATTCTGAACAATGAAAATGAGAGGGGAACAATCGATCCTGTGGAAAACAGAGAATGGACCTGCAGTAACTGAATCTTTTAGGCCTTTGCATATAGCTCAAGCCTCTTCACTAAAGCCGGAAAAAACAGCTTTGGATCCAGCAACGAAGTAATTATGGAACATTTGATCATCATACACATCTTCAGTGCCATATATACTGAAGATCTGTAACCTTTGGCTTTCATCTCTGTTAAAGATGTAATATACCGTGCCTCCTTCGATCTTCAAAACATCTCCAACCCCTAAATCTGCTTCTCGACTTTCACCTTTGTCCATCCAGGACAGTCTACCTTTGCCTGCATAGCCTTGACAGTAGGCACAAGAACCTTGAGATCATTCACAATGATACCCATGAAAAGCCGTACAATATACTGAGTAGAAAACCGGGCTTTATCAACGAATATGGGTAAACAGTAGCTTTCCTCGGCATCACCATCATCGAATGGCAAAAATGATAGTCCTTACCTTTCTAAGACAGATTTTCAGATGATGATGCAGGCTCCTATTTTCCTTTCCCAGAAAATGGAAATGCTGAGAAGGAGAACTAGAATGTCATCCTGGTTTTAAAAGGGAAAAGCATGCCTACAACTGTCTGAGAGTTCTTTAATGGAGAGCAAAAAGTTCTGTGCTGATTTCTGTGCGAACACTCCAGCAACAAGGGCCCTCCTCTATGGGAAGTCATGAAGTACTTGTCTGAGAAGAAATCAAAGGATGCAACCAGCAAAGCACACAAAAAAAGTGACAGCAGCCTTGAGAAGATTTCATAAAAGATACCAGATCTACCAAAGTTTTTAGTGACATTGCAACCTGATGCCTGTGAAGACATTAAAAACAAAATTAGAGAACATTAGCAAAGACTTATTCCTCGTTTGACCATGCAATGTCATGTGAATTTGATTTCTGTATTGGATCACAACTAGCACCTATTGATGCTTCTCAGATTGACATTTAATACTAAACCTCTTCAAAGAGGTTAGAAGGCCGGCTATTTCCTGCATTCACATGTATGTTGGAGTTTGTGATGTCTAGCATTAATCAGCTTTACGAAACTTACAAGAGCCATGTGTAGATGCCATAATCCATTCATATTGTAATGCTGTCATGAAATCTGAAGGATTAATTGACTTTTCCATGGAAGATGCTCCCCATAATCATATGCTTGAGCATACACTCACAACCATAAAACAAACCCGTCTGGAACTTGTTGCTGTGTGGAAAATTGATCAATAGGATTATTCACATGTTGAATCTTCTATCCTGAAAGTTGTCAAGGTCCTCTGTGGATGTGACATTGCTTTCACAAACCCTTTGACAACGCGGTACAGCATCAACCTGGAGAGCCGCGCCTACAATCATATGAAATTCCAAACTATTCACAATTTAGAAGAATTAGTGGCCAAGGAAGAGGTGACCAGGAGAGTCGTGGAAAGCTGCGACTTCAAGAAGTACCTGGAAAGTTTCGCACAAGAACCCGACCACACGAGTTGTGTGGAATTTCTCAGGTCCTACAACCCTAACAACGAATGCGGCACCGTCAAAGTGGGAAGAGGACAGAATGCTAAGCGAGTATTGGTTCGTCTAACCCCGGCCTTGGTGGAGAAGGCACTGGGACTGGAACCAAAGGTGGAAAAGAAGCAGAAGAAGCATGTATATGCCATGCTGGGGATGAGAAAGGAGGACATGCTGACGAACAACGGCATTAGTATCCAAGACATCCCCAATGCAGAGACCAGGTTACAGGCAAAATTCATACATATGCTCTTCTCCAGCCAATGCTACAACGCGTTGATGCACCGAATCAGCGTACCAATACTGGAAAATGTGGCGGCCCATACCCTACACGAAGTCGACTGGAACGGCTACGTGTGCAAGACCATCGACCAGGCAGCTCGAGCGCTAGCCTTAGGAAGCATACCGACAGGAGGAGAATCCCCAGTGTCGAAGGCCACAGAAAGAAAGAGGGCCTCCTCCAAAGCCTCGTTCATCGCCTATGGGGGCATCTTAATGGCGCTTATCCAGGAGGCCATGAAGGAAGCAGAAGAGGAGGAGGGGGAAACACCCGACAGATCACCTCCTCATCAACACCAGGAGAGGCCCAATGATAGGACAGAGATCGAGGAAGAAGGGGAAGAACAGAAATGCAAAAAGCAGGTCAAGGAGACCAAGAAAAAATTAGTGCAAAAGAAAAAGAAACAGGATGAAGGCTGTAGAAAGGAGAAGGAAGACTTGGAGAAAGCGAAAAGACAATCCCTTAGGGAGGCAGAGGAGAGAGAAAGGAAGAGAAAGCAAGAAGAAGAAGAAACAACAGAGCAAGTCAAGCAGGCTAAAAAGGCATCAAAGCAAGAGGCTGAAGAGAAGACAAGAGCAGGAGGAAAAAGAAAAACTAGAGGAAGAATGCAATAAGGCCAAAGAGGAAAGGAAAAGAAGAGTCGCGGAGGAGGAAGTGGAGTTAAGAAGAAAGGAGGAGGAGGACCTGGCCGAGGCTACATGCCGTTCCATCGAGCAGCAGTGCAGGGTGGATGACCTAGAAGTCTGGAATCAGCCAAGGAAAGAAGGGCCTAGCTCCAACATGCAGGCACCAGAACCCGCGCCCCCCGCACTTCCGAAAGAAAAAGGCAAAGCACCCCTCCATCCTATCCCCACCCTCATGGCACCCCCGCTGAACCCATTAAGCTCACCCCTAGCATTCCCACCAGCTTGGAAGTGTTCAACCTGGTGGCCTGGATGCAATACTTCATCAGTAAAGAAATGGCCCAAGGGAAGAGCACGAAAACCATGACCACGGGACCAAAAAGACCAACTGCAGATGTAGAATCGAGGCAGGACCAGAAGTGTCCGCGTATGGAGGCCTCGACCACCCCGATCCACACAACAATGATGCCACCAGCCAGTTATGACGAATATGTCACTGAGCTGCTCTCCCAACTGGAGAGAGCGAAGGAGAAAAAAAGAATGGCGGTGGCTGAGTTGGTGATAGAAAAAGAGTTAGTGGAGGCCTTCCAACTGGAGAAAACACACATCATCGCCATGCAGAAATGTCAAATATTTGAACTCAAACAGGAATTGAAAGCAAAAGAGGACATGAAAGAAATCTACAGACAGCACGGCTAGAGGATGAGAATCAAGAACTTGTGCAGATGCAGCGAGAGTACAAGCTCCTCCTGATGCAATCTAAGGAATTGGAGTCAAAAACCGCCACCATTGGGCAGATGATGAAGGAACTGGACGCCAAAGAAGAGGAGAGAAGACAAGAGAGGGAGCAACAACGAAAAGAGATCGAGTCCATGACCGATCAACTATACCTCAGGAAGAAAGAGCGAGACAACATGAGCAGAGAGCTCAGAGACTAGGAGTAGAAACTCGTAACCCTAACACAAAAGCAGAGGGAGAGCATGGAAGGAATGAGCAAAAGGGCCGAGGAATGGGCCACGCAAAATGAGAAACGGGTGAAGGCACTGGCGTGGTGCCTCGCCTTGGTGGAGAAAGAAAAAATATTGGCAGAAAGCAAAGCGGACGCCGCCCAGACAGCCTTCACTGCCCTGCCAACAGGCCTTTCTCAACACACTACTCGACACAACTCAACCAGAGGGAAAGGAGCCATTGGAGGTGGTGCAAAAGAAACTTGACATCGCACGTAGAGCCCTGCATGCGGGGCTACAGATGCCACCCCAACCTACGGAGGTTATGCTGGGCTTAGAAGAGCAGCGAAAGTATCTACTACTAGCCAGCCTAACGCCCCAGGAGGCAAATGCCCTCGACTTTGAAGAAAGAGAACCACAAGAAAACCGGTAGGGAAAGGAAGCCGAACTCGAAGTCGACATGAATAGATTCACAGAAGATGTAATCCCACAACCCCCCTCGCCACACGATCAGGAACAGCAACAACTCGACCCGTCCCTGGACAGACAAGCCACCCTCAAGGAGCGACGGAAAAAGCTGGTGGAAGAAGCCAGAAAAAGGCTCTAGGCCAAGCCAATCGTGCGGCCATCCGCATCCCTCCCACCATGCCCCGACGACCTCCCAACGCAATTCCACGCAGAGCTAGTGGTCTGGGAATGGCAGGAAATCGAAAAGGACCCTTTCTCTTTTAGCTTTCTTATCCCTGACAACCTGAGAAGGCTCCTGTCGATCAAATTATTGGAGGAGGTGATCGTGGCTAGCAGCCGACTAGGCCAAAAATGGCTGGATGACAGGGCAAGGACAAGGTGTACGAAGTACCACACACAGTAAGGGGCTACGACTACCAACCCCTCTGGAGAAGGCGAATATGTAATACCAACATGCTCGCCTGGATGGCATTTTGTAACACCCTACCCTACGAGCGGAACGACCCCACGTTCATGGCGTATCCCCATAGGGTAGGTGTGGATTTTGTCGCCGCCCTCCATGGGAGGCATGACTTCCCCATCATCTACAATTCTGACGCCACCTCCTTCGAAAACGCTCTACTTTTTGATTTAGGAAGCCTAACAACCTCCATGACGCACTTCCTCGCCGAATTCTCATCCTGTCCAGATCTCGCTTTCATAACCACATGTAATTACCTTAGGCTCCTTAAGCTCCTACTTAAGCAAGATCCGGCACTGCAAGAAAATGGCTTGCCTCTCCTCTTTATTGATCCTAATGCTATTGATAGCTGTGCTATGACCCGCTTAATGATGAGAGCTAGTCTACTACCTTCCTTTTGCCTAGCTCTCCTAGAGGATATGAGCAACAGCCAATTCACTGAATGTAATCATTCCTTTCTATCCACCACCTCTCTCCACGTCTGCATGAACCTGAAAGGATACATGCAAAGCCACCAATTTTTACGCAAGTCCATCTGCCCTCCCTCCTCCCCTCACTCCAATGATGAGAATTAGACTTGGCTGTCATACTCTTGATGTAATACTACCCCTAACTGTATTAAAAAAAAAAGAAACGCAGCAAAGAAAAGCACTATCATTGCATGTAGGGGTCCTTAAGTTACGAGTGTCCGGTGGCTTCGATCGGCTGGCTCCGCTCCTAACCCCCTAGCCCTTTTTGCTCCCCCACGTCACGCTTAGGGCACATCAAGGGCAGGACATACCTAGGGAGGTAACACCCACATATAGTTAGACCTGTCACCCTAAGCCACTGGCACCGCATCCCCATGACACAAATGGGGTCCTCAAGTGTGGGACATCATCCGGGCTCGCTTGCGGTTAGACCCACCTCCCCATTCCACTAGCATGGGTACACTGCACCAACACGTTTAGGAAAGCACTATCCTTAGGTAGAGCACTGCTTCTTCTTCTTGAGGCACACTAAAAGCACCAAACCACCAACTTTGGAGGCCCTCATCCACCCATGACATCCAGTGAGCTACTCCGACGAACATCATTCTTGAGCTTCCACAAGCACCTGAGGTGACTTGTGGCCCCCACCCTTACACCAACACCGAAGTGCCATGGGACTGGCACCCGTCTAGGAGGGAGGTAATGTTAACCCCAAGTCGAGATGGCGGAAAAATGGAGGAAAAAGAAAAAGGAAGATGGAAAAAGAGAAAAGACACGCAGGTGGCCTCTAAAGATGAACCAGGGCAAAAATCGCAACCTTAAATGAAAAAGCGCCTCTAAAAACTCAAGAAACTCTTGTAAAAGAGCGCTAGGCTCCCTCCTGTGCCAATTGTAAAATGTTAGATGGGTGTAGGCTAGAGGCACAAAGCTAGAAGAGGGAAGTGGAAAAAGGACCTTGCCACAATGGCCGGTCATGTAAAAAAGGGATGGGTGCCCATGGGATTTTAGGGTTTGTATATATAAAGTTCAAAAAGTGAATAAGAGATCATTCTTTTGTGTGTGGCAAAAAGGGTCTTCTTCTTCTTCTCTCCTTCTCACCTTCTTTCTTATGTGTGCTCTTGAGAGAGGGTGTGTGAGGGTGTGAGAGAGTGAGTGCGTGAGGGTGTGAGAGAGTGAGTGCGTGAGAGTGAGGGATCAAGAGGGTGAAGTTCCTCACCATCTCCTCTTCTCTTCTTCTCTTCCCTTCTCTCTTCCTGCGCACACGGCTATGGAGGATGGAGCTTGGAGGTGGAGGAGGCTTGAGGATGCTTGAGCTAGCATCTAGGATCGTGGAGCTACCGGTGTGTGGAAGAGAGGAGGCAACTCGTATCGGCACTAAGGTAAGCTCACTACACTCGTAGGATCGACGGCGCGTCCACTAGGTGAGAGATAGTCATTAGAGCTTGCTTAGAACGCTTGAAACAATAAGCGGTCCATGGGTCTTGGCGGTTGAGCGAAAGCTCCCACAGTGAAACATCCAAGCATGGAAGATATGCTTATCAAGCTTGTAACTAAGAATCTAATTAAATCCCATAGACATTGTGTAGCAGAATCCACAAATCTACTTCTATCAAGAACATGCTACCATACTAAACTTAGTATATAAGTGTACCGTGAGCAACACCCACAATGCCTAATGGTGTCCAAATACTACTTGCTAGTGCCAATACCTCAACTTGTTTATTGCAATTTGATAAAATATAAAGATTTTGTGAATCTTACTAGATTCATATATGAATATCCTCTAACTCCTAAAGAGAAGCCAAAAAGCACTTGAAAAAGGAATTCGACCATGTAGGCATAGGTTGGAGGTTTGTAACACTCCCTGGATCACTTGAAGGTTGCAAAGACAGCTTGTAAATTGGATATCATATGAGATCTTCACAGGTATACTCCACATTAGGTTTTCCTTATAGACTCTTATGCTTGCAGGGGTCATAACTCCTTGGTTAAATATTGCTCTAATACCATGAAAATTTGGGGTAAAGTAAGAAAGCTTGAGCTCTTGCAAGATAGAAAATACATTGAGAGAATGCACAAAAGATAGGAAGCTAGACCTCTAGTCTTTCTACTTCTTCTTCTTCTTCACTATATGAGTGTACCAAGAATAAGAGAGAGTATAACATATATAATATACAAGCGATCCATAGTATGAAACCACTAAGTATAAAGATGACTAGATAGATATCATGTAACTTGGGTAGGTATACTAATCGATGTTGAGCTGAAAAGTATCATTTGAATGATATACTAATGTATGTACCAGCCACATTAGTGATATGAATGAGGAAAGGATCATTGAGATACATGAGTATCAGCTCATGTTGAGCTTGACATCTCACCATTGAGAAGTTTCTTTAGCTATCTGTACTCCTTTAACCCAAGCTTTAAAGGTTCTCTAAAGAGCTGGATGCATGTTAGCAACATGCCTAATGATAAAATGATATTGGTTTGAAGATAGGGTTGCAGTTACCTTGGGATATATTTCTTGAAATTGGAAGTTCGTGATTCTTGTGTTGTGGTTATGGGATTGTAATAATATACACTAAAACTCTTCTTGAGTGAGAAGTTTACAAGTGACTTTCTAAAAGGTATGGGAATAAATGGGGCTATGTGAGATATTGTGCTAAATAAGCCAAGCACACTCATACCATCCACTACTTTCTCTCCTTGTAACTCTACTTGCATGTTCTTGACCCAATGCTTCACCTTGTGGATCACTTATAGTTATCACTCTAGGTCAAGATATTCATGTAGCTTTGCTCTCATAGTCTTTTCTTTGTGGCAACTAGTAGTGGCTCTTTGTAGTTGAAGAGACCATTTCTCCTAGTAATGCATATAGTTATCTCTTCACTCTTGAACTTGATTTCAATATGCACTTTTTTTGCTATTTGAAATCATTTTATCTATCACTAATCTATCGAAAGTGGAGAAAAACCAAAAATAAAACAATGAAAATCAAGCAATGCTAGAAATGAGTGCATTAAAGGAAAAGCAACAAGATTCTGAATTAGGGTCAAAAATACTTCAAAAATTACACTATTGTTATTCACGAGATTAAGAAAACAGCTAAAGAGAGAACTTTGTCATATATGTAAGAATATGGTATTCTTGTCTTCTCTGTTTTGGAGATAGTAGAGTTCATTCGTGATTCTCTCCTTCTTTTTAGTCAAAATCTCCAAAGTGTGACATTTTTAGGTTGTCCCAAAGTCTTTATTTACTTATAAAATCTGACAAAAGGCATGATAAAAATGGGGTGAAGTTAGTAATGACCTTTTTGAAAGTCGGGAGATCTTTTAATATTCTTTTTCGTGCCCAATATAAATTAATCTTCTTGATGTTCCTTTTTAGTTTATTTGCCTTTCTCTTTAAACTTCTTTCTTGATTAATTTATTATTTTTATGGCATCCACAAGGCACCCTTCCCATTTAGCTGATGCCAGGAGGCATATTCCATAGTGGATTCCGTGCCACGGTGGATTTCGTGAGGTTTTGCGGTGGATTCCATAAAATTTTATTACCGGGGCTAATACATAGAGTGGATTCCTTGTGCGAGAAGTCGATGGGGACGCCTATCCTTTTCGGGCATTTTGTTAATTTTATGTGTACATGGGTGATTCCATAGCGGGTGATTCCACAAAATACATATTTAAATTAATAAACGTTTATGAGTTTAGAGTGCGCACTCGTAATAAATTAAGGTTAGGATTGATTTCTAACCAATTTATTTTTGTAGCTGAAGACTGCTAGGTATTCACTTTTGTCGGTTTAATTGTATTATTTTTCTAACAATTGTGAATGCTTCAATTGATGTGTAGAGCAAGCAGCGGTGGTATTGGGAAGCATTGGAGGATAGCGTGTATTCAAATTATCATCAATTTTTTATGGGCGTGTATCTTAGGCATGGCGTCCATATTTTGTCGCGCTTATTTACTAAAGTGCTTGATATTTATTTATTATTTTTGAATGCGCATGGGCACACGATCTAAGTACTTGTATTGGACATTATATTTGGGTACCGCTTGACTTCTTGGGTGCCCATTAGCTTTAATTCTTTAGTGGCACAAAAGCAAACTCAAAAGCTAAAGCGTGCTATTTTGTAAATTGGGCTATTATTTGAGCTTGAAGATGAATAATATATTAAATACATGCTTTGTGGAGCACTCACACAATACATGGGGGGAGATTGCACCCAATTAGTCTCTTGTTCATGTCGTGCAAGCTTTCTTCATTGGTTTTTGTGTAAAAAGTAGAGTTCTTTCATTCTTGGGGACCTTCTCACGCTCACTACACACGCATACGGCATCCGATCTATGCACCATTAGCAAACTCTTACACTATCTATATAGTGAGGGAGCATACAAAAAGTAGGAGCCCAAAACCTTTAGCATAAACGATTGGGTTACCATGTTGCCCTCTTACAAGGGCTATCACAATGTGAAAATAAGAAAATTAGAGTATATAAAACATCACTCGAAAGCCTTCAAAATTATGCTTGAAGGGTGGTTCATCAAAGTGTAACATGTATACATGCAACATGCTTATATAGCCAAGGATACACACTTGCCTCTAGACAAATGTGTTTGCCAACAAACACATTGTAAGTCTTTAGTTGATAACGTATGTAATAATTTTTTCATTTAAGCAAGTACTAATAATGAATTTTTAGTTGTAGAAAAATTTTCATCATCGACAAGCATTGAATCACAACCTATGAAAAGTCTAAGTGAAACCTTCTATGTGATTCATAAGGTATTCATACACATGATCTATATTGATTAAACTGTGGGTTTTTTTGTGAGGGTAGGGTTTTTATATATTATACATAGTATGTGGTTCCCTTTAGAGTGGGTACATATGGATATATCAAGGATCTATCGTTGCCAACTCTTCCATCTCTAAATTGGAAGATTCCTAACAAGGTAATGGTGTAGAGCTTTAAATTCAAAATATCTTAGGATATTCAAAAGTCCATGATGGTTAAAAAGATCTCAAGAAGAATACACCTATCATGGTTTATGCCCTTACATACCTTTGTGGCTTTCTTCAAAATAGCACATTTTGAAAGGATGAATGTATCTTAGCTAAGTAGAAATTTTGCAAAAGAATATTTGGACAATATTATAAGAAGGCTTTGGAAATCTAGAGAGTATGACCATAAAAGCGATATCATTAGGTATAGTATACACCCCCAATCCTTGGCTTTATCTTACATAACTCAACTGACTTACATCATTAGGTATAGTACCATTGGCTTTGAACTTACAGGAGATAAAAACTTAGATCACGCATTTACGTTTCATTGGATTCTGATGCAAATTGCATACCTTTTAAACTTAAGATGCAAGTTATTGCACATGAAGAAGTAAAGGTTGTAAATGTTACTTTGAATTGGAATCTAGAGGATGTAATGGATATCTTGGAGTTTCTAGAAAATATATCCCTTTGATATAAGTTCAAAGTCAATGGTATGACAATTGGGAAAAGAGTCAAATATGTTATTTTTCTAATATAAGTTGTTTATCTCACACAATTGTAAGTTTTGAGCCATAAATATTAAAACTTTGCAAGCTCTCATATTGTTGAGTGACATTGTTAAAAAGATCTTATTCAATATAAACTTATAAGCCATTGTGAAGCAAGTTGTCTTTCAAATCTATAAAAATAAATTTATTGTATCTATATAAGATAAAAATCTTTTAATCGCATCATGAGTTACAAAATTGAAGTGCAAATATACAAGGATACAAAATAAGATTTTTATCCTCCTAACTGTTTGTTTACATCTATGTTTCTCATGTCTCTAGCACCTTCTCACTCTTTGGCATTGTAGCTTCTTCATCACTTTCCACAAAGATCTCTAGTCTTCTCACATGGGATTTTTTTTGTTGTTGGAATAATTTGACTTTGATAGGTACTCATCTTCTCTTAAGGCTTAAGAGGAGATGGATTA
This sequence comes from Lygodium microphyllum, assembly GCF_053477565.2. Lineage (NCBI taxonomy): Eukaryota > Viridiplantae > Streptophyta > Polypodiopsida > Schizaeales > Lygodiaceae > Lygodium > Lygodium microphyllum. The sequence goes on from NC_141142.1 coordinate 73,000,700, forward strand.
AACTTCATAGGAGAAAGCATTGGCATTCCTTTCTTTTTGGATTTCATCTTACTTGTCTTTGTGATTGACTTGCCCTTTCTATTGCCATTGCCCTTTTCCTTGCCCTTAGTTGAAGATTTTTGTGGAGGGGAGTCAAAATAGACTAGTATGATTGCCCTATCCAAAATCAACTCAATACACTCCTCCCTTATCCCCAACATATATGAGTTAAGGTGATACTGTCAATACAAGAATAAATATAACAAGTCTGTGAACTAATAAGCATCTCTCAAAAAACAAACAATATGAAAGAGACCTACATTCACCCTATCTATCTTTAGTAGCTTTGAATCTATTATCCTTTAGACATTTGAAATCACTCTCCATCCACCACAAGTATGTGCATCACTTTACAATGGTACTTCTTGATGGGGAAAGTTGTATGATTTTCTAGGATCAACAATATTCTCATACATGGTGTCCAAAACTGTAGTCATGAGCCTGCCAACAAACATTTCTTGTAATTAAAATAGACAAAAAATAAAATAAACTACTAATAAAAAAGCAAGCATATTTCATTCAACACACATTTTTACTTGTCCATGAATACCACTTAGAGAGTTTATGACGATAATATCTCTAGTAAGTATGTCAATATATATACTATTTCAATACCCTCTTAGAAAGCAAATAGTAGTAAGAAATCAATACAATAATAAAGAAGTATAAGTTGAACCCTTCGAAAAATTGCATATCTTTCAATGTAAGGAAAAAAGATATCATAGTGTGTGATGCAATCAATAGATTTGAAAAACATTACTATGTTGGAACCAGTTCTTGAAAACAATTCCATCGATAGCAATGGTTCAAAAATAAATATAGTTTTAGAGATATCGTAGCTAAGAGAAGCAAGCAACGCCCTATAACCAATAACAAAAACATAGGAAAGATATCTGCAATCAATATCATAATCATTCTGAATACTTAAAAATTTTGAGAATCAAAATGCCTTACCTTCTGCATTAATAAACTACAAAATTAGATGATGGAATATCTTTTTTATCTGGCATGGACTTGTCCTTAGGAGATATACTAAGATAGTCCTCTTCTTCAAATATACAAGAAACATTGATAACTGTTTGGCCATACACTTTGCCCATCCTCTCATAATTAACAGGGCCAACTAAAACAAATTTTATATTGCAAATCTCATCCTCGGTTTCTATGACCTCGTGCATTTTTTCTTCCTGGACAAACTCCTAATGAGATGTACCATTTGTGAAGTACATGTGAGTCATAACCTTGGCTTTTGACTCTTTAACTTTCCTGTACAATTTGAGAGGAATGTTAAGGATCTCATAGGATTTTTTATCAGTAGTGGGCAAGGGCCTCAATATCTTGTCTTATTCTATTGATCATGGTAAAATCTTTGTTCATCAAGGTGATTCTATGAGCATGGCCAACAACAATGTAAGTAGCATTCACAATGTCAATAACAAAATCTTAAGTTACCTCCTAAAGACAAAGAATTATTGCAAGCTACCATTTCTTTTAAAGGCTAGATTCAGTGGACACTCTTGACAATATGCCATAAATTTACTTGACAACTCTGATAAAAGTTGTGATAAAAGTTGTCTTTGGAATGGCATACTGTGTGGCTCTCTAGGCCTTCCTATCTAACTAAAACACTTTTGCATATAATAGAACCTAGACCTCCTCTTTCTCTTTATTGGCTTGGAAGGCTTACTAGCTTGAGTTCAAGAGGGTCCAAGTTGATCAACTAGCTAATCAAATGCCATGGGGGAGGTTGGGACCTTGCTACTTGGAGGAGAGGACTATCCACTGAGATCAAAGGGTTCATCATTAGCCACAGGGGGTGTTGTTACCTTACCTTGAGCAAGAGGAAAAGACACAATCTTTGCACTAGATTACTTTGAGTGCATAGCTGGAGAATGGACAAAACCAGGAGTAGGGAGGACCTTAGGGGCAACAATCTCTAGAACCTCTCATAGCCTAGCCTCTGGTCTACCATCCTTGCTATCTAAATAAACTTTTCTTGCTATCTACTTTGTCCTTGCCATTGGCCTATTAGAAAATGATAGCACAAAGAAACAAGGGATATGTAAGTGTCATTATTGATTGAAGATGGCACATCACAAGGATAGACAGTGGATCCCTTTGCAATCAAACAATTGTGTTGTATCATTAGGTACAAGAGGCACTATGAGTTAGAGGGTGAGGACAAAATGATATGGCATGAGTATATATAGTGGGTCCCTTCGATTGTGCCTTATCAGTAGGTACAAGAGGCACTGCAAGGTAAAGAGCAAGGGCAAAACGATACAGTGTGAGGACAAACAATGGGGATCTTCGAAATCAAATAATTGCACAGAATCGTTAACGCTTCAAGGCAGAGAATAAGGGAGAAATGATACGGCATGAGGAAACACAATAGTTTGGCAACCAACCAATCGCACTGTTATCTTTTGGCAATGCAATAGATGAAATGACACAGTCAGCAAGAGGCGGAGCTGGAAAATAACTTTTGCAGCGTTGCATGATAGCTAAAATGGTCCATGTTGGGTCATTTAGGCAAGGTAGCGATATTATGATCTCCAAGTTGGGTCAGTGAGTGAGGGCCAATATATGAGCTTCATAAAATAGAAAGATTCATGTTGGATCATTAAGTGAGGGGGCAAGATATGAGGTTCACCCAACAGAAAGGTTCAATGACGTAAAAAGTTGGAGTTCATATGACGATCTTTAAGGATGAAGATGGGACCATAAGATATGTATATCAAAATATTGCTACAACCATTGATACTTATGCTGTCCGAGCAACTTGCCATCATCCAAGAATATTGTATGATGAGGCCATCATTGTCGATGCTGAGATGACCACGACCGTGAATATGAATCATGCCCCCACTCCACTCCACTCCCACCTTCCCCCTCCCCCCAGTAGACCACGAATCTCTCTCTCTCTCTCTCTCTCTCTCTCTCTCTCTCTCTCTCTCTCTCTCGTGTGTACTATGCATGTGGGTGTGTGTCCGGAACACTGCTGGGTGTGTCTCTCGGCTGTTGGATTGGAAGGAGTAAATCTTCTCTATCATGCTGTTGCCAACCTGTTTGCATGCATGGCCAAGATCAAGGGTGGCCTACAACTGATCACGTCTGTAAGCAGCGCCGTGCCCTTACAAATGATCTTGTACTCGTCGCCATTGGGCGGCGGCGCCCCTTCTTTGCCTACAAAATGCAGTCCGTCAATACCTCGTCGTCCTCATCAGGTTGCAGCCTTGACCGGCTAGTTACTATGCGTGAGCTTATAACTTGCAGAACGGAGAGAGAGAGAGAGAGAGAGAGAGAGAGAGAGAGAGAGAGAGAGAGAACTTCGACGAAGAAGAAGGAGGAGAGAGCGCGAGGATGGACAAGTATCCATATTCTTTCTGCCTTTAAAAAATAAGATATAAAAAATGCTAGTTAAAAGGAAATGCGGGGTTGCGTGAACGAGAAGCGGATGGATTAACGTGATTCATTTTGATGAGATGAGGTGAAAAAAGAGCGGGCGGAGCGGCGAGGACAGCGTAGCCGTTCAGGCGCATCCCTCGAGAGAGGAGGTCGCGAGGTCGAGTACCGAAATTATCCATCCCAGGTTAGCTACTAACGATCCGATGATTCGAGAATGTGTACATATCCAAATTAACTAACTAACGATCCGATAATTCGAGGCGGTTATCTAACGATCGCTCGGCCTTGCAGGTTTTGTTTTAGCTGACCGGTATAACACCGCGGGCTATAATTATTACTCATCGTAATTGTAACCACTAGAGAAAGCCTTCTCATCTGTTTCTCTCTTTTTTTTCTTTCTTTTTTGGGCATGCCATGCTCCATAGTGTCCATCTTGCATCTTTTTTCCTAGCACCTAGAATAAAAAATGCAAAAAATAAACCTTATTTTTATTATATAATTTTAAAATTTTTTCAATGATTTCATCAGAGAATGGCTTCAATGTGTTACGCATCCTTTCGCTTTATAGAGAATGGCTTCAATAGCATTGTTTATGAGCTGCTTGCCAAGGTCACCAAACGAGCATAAAATGGATGCCATAGCCCTGAAGCAACTTCCAAGCTCTAGAAGCTCTCATCCAATGTTGCCTTACCTATTTGAAGCCACATTCCGGGTTTGTCTTCTTTGCATGAACCTTGAAGCACAAGCTCCCTCCCAACTCTACCAATGTGATCACCCTCAAGATTCTTATTTACACAAAAGAGGATGTCCAATACCTCCTATGAGCACCCTTTTTGAAGGGATGGAGATGCAAGATATGATAGCTCGCCTAAGGGCAATCTCTTTCTCAACCTTGCCATAATGAAAATAACATGAAAGCCAATCAACCATATCCTCAAACTTGGGAGAAATGCATTCTGGCACTACACCAAGGCATCCCAAATGAGGCCCTCACCTTCGATGGAGCACAAGGTTGGTACTACTAGATTTATTATGGACACTATAGACACTGAAGGTATGGACAATGACCTAGAACTCGTGAGTGGATTGGGAGGTAGTTGCGATTGCGATTGTAGTGAAGTGATTGGTGCAAGTGTTCAAGTCTTCAAAGAGGAGCATATTGTATGTGTTGTGTCTATGTTCCTTTGAAATAGGAGAAATCAAGGTGGATGGGGAGATGAACGTTCACACAATGAAGTCCTAAATGGAGCCAATGGTGTAGGGCAAGGGAATGTTTGGAACATTATCTCTGCAGCAATCCAATATGGATATACATACACCTTGTAGCTCTACCATAGAAGGTACATGTCCTTTTGTAATAGAAGCAACAAAATTTATGTACCAAGACGATTGCTACTCTCAATAGTATGAGAAATTCAAATTCTCACGTCTTATATTAGAACTCCTTCTTTTAGGTTTTGATTGAATCTCACATTTTCAAGTTTTATGCACCTCCTCATTTTGGTTTAGCATAGATTCACTGGACTAGCTGTGTGGGGGCAAGTGTGATGGATGCTAATATCAAGGTCCTATTAGTGTATCGCTTTGATTACTTATATAGAGCATTTCAACTGAGAGCTGGTGATCAACTAGCGTACTTGATCTTGAAGAGGATTGTTACTCCTAAAATAATGGAAGTGGAAAATTTGGAGGTGATTGTAAGTGGGGAGGGCAGCTTTGCTTCATCAAGTATGAATGCCAATGTTATGTCTACTTCATACATTACTAGAAATATGTCATAAGCCAATGTCCAATGTGACTTTACTCATAGAGCAAGACACATTCATAATATAGTCTCCCTAAATCCTAGGAATATATGGGACAATGAAGGGTCTTAAAAACATCATATTGTAACGTGTCAAGTAAGGTTCATTGTAAAATGAGAACACATTGCTATTGAGATCATACTTTATATTTTGATGTCTATGGGACAATTTTTCCCTCTTGACCTCATACTATGAATGTTAAAAGCCGGCATCTACTAATAGCCTAGTCTTTGCAACTTGCTTTTGTCTCAATCAAGTCTAGTTTACTACTATGGTTGTAGTTGGGCATTCATTATAGAGTAGTAAAGAGCATTTACTCTATAATGTGCTGCCTGATATTTCCTTGGCGATATGTTCTTAGTAGCCCATCAAGAGATGTCCTAGGAAGTATCCCTCCCCCCTCGAATTTTGATAAAAGCCTTAGAGTTTGCTAACTAGGCTTGCTTGAGTCTACCCCCCACAATGGAAGTTCTAGTTGCTCCCACGAGGATCGACCTGAGTTTTTTTTGTCAAATCTATTACTGGCGGCTAATTAGTATTAGCAGATTCTAGAATAATGTGAATCTGGATTTCTAGTTTTCTAATGGTCCATCAAGTGTGATTTTTATTCCTATTTAGGAAAGCTCTTGGCTTATCGAGACCACCAACCATAGGTCTAGACATCCTTCCACTTCCCTTGAGAGAGCAATTTTAATTATTTAATTATCTACCACTTTAGGTTCAACATAGCTTCTTTGAATTATCTCCTAATACAAATTTGTTACACACCCTTAATTCATGACACAAAAACAGAGTAAAGCAATTCCTTCTTGATAATTCCTTTCAAAAAAATGACCTTTTACAAATATTTTCTTGTTCAAAGGTACTATTCTCTCCAAGTTCTATTCCCCAACTAGTATTGGAACTTCCAAGACAGCCTGCAAATCGAAGGGTAGTTGATAGTTTTTGTAAGAGCCTAAGGAGTTTGTGACTAGAGCCCCCTAGTACCCTCACCTCCTCCTATCGACTAGAGTTTCCTACGACAAGACCTTTCGCATCATGATTGGTCTATTCTCACTAACGTGAAACAAAAGACACAAACTCCTTGGCGTAGGTTTTATTCACGCTGGCCTTGGGGAAGTCTAGCGCCTTTAGTAACACTGCCTCAGTCAGCATTCTGTGCTCACCAAAATATTACCTCAGTCGGCAATCTATACTCAATCATCCATCTTTTAGCCTGATGATTTTTTGAAAAGATCAGTACCTAGCTTACAATCACAAATATATTTATTTCGAATGCATTATACTTCAACTTCTAATAGGTTTGTTTTCAAGATAAATCTTTTCTTTCCAAAAATCAATAATATCGGGATAAATTAGCATAAGTGAAATAATTAGCATAGGTGGCAATACTTAATAACATCGAGACAAATTAGCATGAGTGGCAAAATAACTTTGAGAAAAATCAGCATAAGTGGCAATATAACTTTGAGACAAATTGGCATAAGTGGCAATATAACTTCGAGACAAATTAGCATAAGTGGAAATATCTTCCAATAGTCTTCCTAGACTTCCTCTTCCTAGGGGATGAGTTTGGACTGAATTTAAGCAATAATTTCTTACTTCGGGATAACTCCCTTGGAGTTTTGTGGGTCTTTCCTCGTAATAAAAGAAAATCTTGATTAGTTTAATTACGAATAGTATCATTTGGCAATCGCATCTCAAGGTCACTTATATGCCGAGGATTAGCATCCGTGATTACCCATCAGAGATTTTATTTGATCAACAAAAAAATTAAAAATATTAAATCTTTTAAGGACACACTACCTTCCTTGTACTTGCTTAGGTTCACTTTGCATAGACCCTAGCTACCTCTTTGAATTCACGATTAAGAATTCCTCAAAGAAATTATATGCAAGAATCGAATAAAATCTTATTTTACGCATGCAACTTCTATTGCTTGTTCATGGGATAAAGGCTTGCTAGCCGTTTCTATTTAAGAAAAATGGTACATGAGGATCCATGACGGGTGCTTGGTTGATGGTATTCACGGCTTCGTTTGTAATTCCCATGCTTGCCATTCTATTTCTCGAGGAAGTTACTATCCGTATATCCTCTACATCATGTGCGTTCAAGGCCTGTTTATAAATATCCTTATCTGTGAATTTTTCCTGAATAAAACATAACCATTTTCTATTCAATCTGTAAATAATCCCTTTATATTACATCCTTCTATATGTGAAAAATGTATAAAAATTGTATTTTAAAAATACCTTATTTTGAACCCACGTGATGCACACATATATTCATGAGTAACTTACCCAAGTTCCATTTTTAGTAATTGTGTGCGTAGCATTATTGGCAACTCCTACCTCCACGACCTTCATAGCTTTCTTCTTCAGGGCCACAGTCTTTAATCATGAGATCGCAAAAAGGGGATTTTGGTGAAGGAGCTTGGGGGTAATTAGACTGACATAATTTTAATTTGACGAGGAGGGGAAGGGGAGGGAAATGCAGTCACTAACAATTTTAAGAAATCGAGAAGAGTCTTGATTCCACAAGGGAATAGGATAGAAGGGATGGAGGAATTGAATTCGAGAGCTCGCGAAGCACCCTCCTTGTCTTCTTGATGAGAAATTTCCATGCTCACGCTTCTCTTGCCCTAGTCCCTCTCTTGTGCTCTATATTCGTGAGAAGGGCCTTGTTGAGATATCGAGCTCCACTCGTGATATGCCAGGGTGACCGTTGTGCATTTCTGTCACCGACTTGTCAGTTGTAGACGCGGTTGGTACACCGCCCATGAATAATAGCTAGATGACAGCTATCCTTATCTACTCTAGTTCGTGACTTGGTTAGTATGCCACCTTAGTTAGTTGAGTTTGGTTTGAGACCCATATATAGGGTTCTTCTATTTCTTTGTATGAGACTTCTTTTGGCTTACACAACTAAGAAGAGGAAAACTGTTTTTCAACCTCCACCCTTGTGTGTATTCCCCCATTGTGCAAGCAAGAAAGCTACAAGTGAGACTCCTTCCTTCTCTCCCACAATCTTGGCATGGTATCAGAGCGTTGTTCGCGGTAAGGAGCTTAAGAAAGCAAGCCAAGCTCGCGGTGTTCTGGTAAGAGGAGCAGTGTTGCTTTCATTTTCTGTTTTGGGAGCAGATCTCTGCAGGTAGCACAGCCGGAAAGTGCAGGAGTGCATTGTCTCAGGTTGAGACGCCCTTCGCGGTGAAGCAAGAGGGCAGTATATGCTGCGGGCGAGGGCTTTAGCCCTCGGCGACCTTGTTTTTTTTATTTGAGGCCATTTTGGGGCCTGTTTTGGAGGCGGAAGTTTTCTGCACGCACTCAGGAAAAGGCCCAGTTTTATACTGTGCAGCCACTGTTCTACAAGTCGATGAAAAGTTACTGTAGAAATTGCATCGTATGCTTGTGCGTAGAGACATTGGGAGTTACAGAATCATCCATGTTGCCTGTTGATGCAAAATCGTCACTAGGAAGTGACTGTGTGGTCAAATACCACTTTCATCAGTTTTGCAGATTTGTCTTTGTGAGGCTGAAGCTGTGTTCTTTGCAGTGACAGAATTTTTTGCAGTGTTCTATAATGGCGTCTGATTCTCTCTCACAGATTGTCACTGAAAAGCTTGACAAGAACAACTTCCAAGCATGGAAGTTTAGAATGACGAATTTCCTTATGGGAAAAGGATATTGGGAATTTGTTGCAGGAAATGAAGAAGAACCAGTTCTTCCTGATGTTCCCAATCAACAGCAAATGCAGGCATTTAAAGCATGGCATGAGAGAGCCAGGAAAGTTATGTACTGGCTGTCTATCAGTATTTCAGACTCTATGATTGTGCATATTCAAGATGCAAGTACGCCAAAGGAGGCATGGGATACTTTGTCAAAAATGTATAGCACAAATACTCAAGCCAGGAAAATGCAGCTCAAGCAAGAGTTGCATAATGTGCAGAGAGAAAATATGAGCATCAATGACTACCACATGAAGGTGAAGAAGATTGCAGATGCACTTGCTTCCATTGGGTCGCCAGTGGAAGATGATGATTTAGTTTCTGTGACCTTGAATGGTCTAGGAAAGGATTATGCACAGTTTCGGATATCCATTTCAGTTCGTGAAAGATTTTCTGACTTTGAGGAGTTGATTGCTCTTCTATTTTCTGAGGAGGAGAGAAATGGTGGTGCATCTTCTTCAGGAGGAACTTCAAAAGAAGCTGTCTTCTACTCAAATGCTGGAAGAGGTAGAGGCAGAGGTAGAGGAGGCCGATATGGAGGCCGTGGTAGAAATCAGAATATGCAGCAAACTCAAGAAAACCAGTCCTATGGAGGAGGACGTGGTAACTCTAGAGGTAGGGGGAGCAAAGAGGTCGTGGTGGATGGCAAAGAGGCCAAAATGCAAACATTAATGTTGAATGCTACTATTGTGGTAAAATGGGTCATATGGCTAAAGACTGCTATAAAAAGCAGAATGACATCATGAATGGAAAACTGCAACAAGGAAATTATGCATCCTCTAGTAGACAGGGTGATGACAGAAATGAGCATCTGTTTATGGTGCAGCACATGAACAATTCTGTGACAAGTGCAGAAGAAAGCAACGATGTATGGTATGTTGACTCAGGTGCATCAAACCACATGACAGGTCATGCAGAATGGATGGAGGATGCAAGGAAAATGGAAAAACCAGGATTTGTGGAGAGTAGTGATGATACTGCACATCCTATTGTGCAGATTGGAAAATTTCCTTTGTCTATGCAGGATGGGAAAAAGAAATATATGGCCGATGTATTTCATGTCCCGAATATCACCAAGAATCTGGTTTCTGTTGGTCAAATGGTTGAGCAGGGCTTGCAGGTCAGATTTAATCCTCATGGATGCTTTGTTGAGGATATGAAAAATAAAGGTCGCTTGATAGCAAAAGGAAAGAAGAAGGGCAGAATGTTTACATTGGATGCAGACATGTCTGAATTGAGTGCAGCAATGTTTGCACATGGGACCGGTGTAGTTGCAGATATTGATATCTGGCATAAACGCATTGGTCATGTTAATGTACAGCGACTTAAATCAATGCAGGCCCAAAATATTGTTGCAGGACTGCCTAAATTCAAGGTTGCAGAAATGCATAAGGTATGTGAAGCCTGTCAGTTTGGAAAACAGGCAAGGAAACCATTTCCTAGACATGTTCAAGAGAGTAAGAAGCCATTGGAATTAATCCACTCTGATGTGTGGACTACTAAAGCTGCGTCTCTTGGAGGCTGTCATTATTTTGTCACTTTTATTGATGACTATAGCAGAAAAGTTTGGGTGTATTTTATGAAAAAGAAAAGTGAAGTTTTTGGGCATTTCAAAACTCTTAAAGCTATGGTTGAAAAAGAAACAGGCCTGCAGATAAAATGCCTAAGGTCAGATGGAGGGGGAGAGTACCTCTCAAATGAGTTTGCAAGGTTCCTGCAGGAGCGTGGCATGACTCTAGAGGAGAGGTATACTGGTAGGAAACCAGATATTTCTCATTTGAAAATTTTTGGTTGCATTGCCTATGTACATGTGCCAGATGAGTTGAGATCCAAGTTGGATCCAAAAGCTGAGAAGTGCATCTTTATTGGTTACTCTCTGCAGCAAAAAGGGTATAGATGCTATAACCCTTCTACTCGTAAGTTTACAGTGAGCAGAGATGTTGTTTTTGATGAGATGAGTAGCTGGTATAAACTAGTAAATGTGATTGATGATGTAGATGCACAAAATGGTAATGCTGCACAAAATTCACAGCAGCAGTCACAAAATATTAGTGGACTTGGAGCGTCCTCTAGCAGTGGTTCACATTCTTCGCCATGGACAAGCAGATTGAGATCAGGAGAATCTTCTCAAACCAATGCAGATAGTGGTATGCAGGTATCACGAAAAGGAAAAGAGAAGGTTGATCAGCCTATGTTTGATGTGAATGCATGTCACTCTTATGTGGATGGTGAATCCAGTGGCTCAGAACAGAGCATTGATGATGAGTTGGGTATTCCTTCTATTGTTACACCTGGAGTAAGGAAGACCAGGGATGTTTTGAGAGCACCTGGGAGTGAACCTACTTTGCGCAGGTCTACGAGAGCTAGGTATCCTGTGGATAGGCTGAAATATGATGGATTTACAGCTATTCACTATGTATATATGGTCAAAGTGATACAAGAACCAGAACCCACTTCTTTTGAGCAAGCCATGGGAAAAGAAAAATGGGAGAAAGCCATGGATGAAGAACTGGATGCCTTGGAAGCAAATGCTACATGGGAGTTGGTACCTTTGCCTAAAGGTAAGAATGCAATTGGCTGTAAGTGGGTTTATAAGGTGAAGCACAATGCAGATGGTTCTGTGAACAGATACAAGGCAAGATTAGTAGTCAAGGGGTATGCACAAATATATGGCATTGACTATGAAGAAACATTCAGTCCGGTTGCAAGGATGGCAACCGTAAGAGCAGTCATTGCTACGGCTGCATCAAAGGGATGGTCTTTACATCAAATGGATGTAAAGAATGCCTTCTTGCATGGTGATTTGCAAGAAGAGGTCTATATGGAGCAGCCACCAGGTTATGTGCATGCTGTTCATCCTGAGTTTGTTTGCAGGTTGAAGAAAGCTTTGTATGGCTTGAAGCAAGCACCTAGAGCATGGTCTGACAAGATAGGATAGTATCTTGTCACTATTGGCTTTCAGATTTCCAAGGCAGATTTCTCACTTTATGTGAGAAAAACAGAGAAATGTATTATGCTACTTGTCATTCATGTTGATGATTTGATTATGACATGTGACAGTGATGAAGATATCCTTCATGTGAAAATGCTATTGAAGCAGAAGTTTGAGATGAAGGATTTGGGAGAGCTGCGTTATTTCTTGGGCATTGAGGTGATTAGATCACCAAGTGGGATACAGCTCTTGCAGAGGCAGTATGGATTGGACATGCTGTCCAAATATGGGATGTAATCGCCCCGAACAACGTAGTATGCTTAACAATTATGATATTTGCTTGTTTTCGAGATTTAATATAAAAGAGAATGAACACTTAAAGTTGAAAATGAAAATTACTCACAAAATTACAGCCATGAAAATGTAAAAGTAATGGAGACAAGATTGAGGGTTGAAGATGGGCAACCCCCCCCCGAAGGAATGTATTTCTGCTCAACCCAAGTCCCTTAGGGAAGAGCTCAGTTACAATCAACCTGAGAGTGAGAAGAAGTAATTCTCACTCTCACAAGATCATGCAAAGATGTACAAACACACATGCATTATCTATTATGCAATGATAAGAACTGATTTCTTTACAGTATGAGAGAAGAAAAAGGGGAATTCAGCCTTTCTCCATCGTTGATCAGCAGTACATGGATAGAGCTTGCTTCTTGTAGCTAAAATGGAAGAAAGAGCTCAAGAAGGAGGTGCTGTAATGAATTTACAGGCTTGCTGTCTTGTAAAACAACAGTGATAGAAGAGGGAATATGGAGGAATTTGATAATGGAGAAGTGGGGGATGATGATGGGGATGGATGGGGCCAGTTTCTGGCTATCTGTGGGTGCTGTACATGAGTTTACAGCAAAGAAAAATGATGTTGAATGAAGAAAAACGAGCTCTTATTTATAGGAGAGGGGAGAGCTAGTACAAAAGGAGAAAGTGGAGTAGCACAAGACAAGTGTCCAGCCACATGTCATGAGATGTGACAAGTGGTGGGACACTTGGAAACTTGTGTGACAAGTGTCTTGACACTTGTCTCTTCTCTATGGCCTTCCTTTTTGGGTTGAATACTGTCAAGAATAGAAACAACCAAATTTAGTAAGCACAGTCAGAGTACAGAACTTACTATTTTTAGAATGACATCCCTATTTTTTAGGACTAGCATTTTTAGGCTAATTCGAGGCTCCTAAAATTTAGGAACCTCCTAAAATTTAGGGATCTCCTAGAATTTAGGAACCCCCCCAATATGGGTATCATATAAAAGCTTTTTCCGTGTACATCGCAAAAATGGTATCCGAATCTTCATGTGACTTTCCTGTGCAAAGAAATGTGCATTTCAAGCTTTCAGCCCACACATGCACATTATACAAGCATTTCATGATCATGCCATCTTGTTGATTGTAACTGTCTGTTCTGGTGGATCTAGCCCACACTTCAAGGCATCAATCCTTTCTGTGTGCGAGTCTAACCCTGATATGCGTGAGTTCTAGTCACAGGCGCCCAATCGGGTCATATAGGTGGAAGTGTGAACTATCTTTTCTCTAACCCACCGTGTGGGTCCACCATAACCTGTGACCACTCATCAGTGGCCAGCTCCAATGCACTTTTCTTTATATCTAATTAGTGCAAAGGAAATAAATTTAATAAATCATTATATAGACAAATTAATGAAAAAGGATACAAATTTTGTTTCTATAGAGTTGTGACAGCCCTCTGGCTTTTATTCAGCTGTCCTCAGCTGAAAAGCTTCTTGATATTGCTGTAGAATATTTTGGTAATCCTTCATGAATTTTTCATCTACCCACTGTGCATCTGTTGTGGGTAGATTCTTGAATTTTAGTAAGAATTTTCGTGTCACAAGGCCACTTCTCGTGGTTCGATCCTTGAGAAAAATCTTTTCAGGTTCCAAGAGTTGCTCTGTTTCTTCAACTTCTGGGGGATCTTCAGTAATGGGTTCCTTTGGTTCTGGTCCTATGTAAGGTTTTAGCAAACTTACATGAAAAGCATTGTGTATTTTCCAATGAGTAGGAAGCTCAAGTCGATAAGAAACTTCATTTATTTTCTCAATCACTTTGAAGGGTCCAAAGTATCTACTGGAGAGCTTTGGAAAAGATAAATTTTGACCAGAACCTTGTTTGAGCCTGCTTTTATCAAACTTTAGCAAGACATATTGACCTTTTTCAAAAGCCAAAGGTCTTCTTCGTTTATCTGCTTGCTTCTTTTGTCGCTCTTGGGAAACTTTGATAGTGGCTCGAACTTGATCCATTGTGGTTTTTAAATCTGAAGCAAACTCATCAGCAGCAAAAATCTTATCTTTAGTGCGAATAATTGGAGGAGGAATCACTTTACCCTGTACTATTTCATTTGGAGCTTTCCCTGTGGATGAGTGCACTGTATTGTTGTAAGCAAACTCCAATAATGGAAGATATTTCTCCCATTGTGACTTATGTTCACTAACATAAGCTTTCAACGTATCCAAAAGAGTGAGATTCATCACCTCTGTTTGGCCGTCAGTTTGAGGATGAAAAGCTGAGGAGAACTTTAAAGTGGTTCCCAAATTCTCAAATAAAGCACGCCAAAAGTTACTTGTGAATTTGGAGTCTCTATCTGAAATGATCTCAGAAGGCATACCATGTAATCTGAAGATATGTTGAATGAAAAGTCCTGCAGCTTGTGCGGATTTCAATGTTTTATGACATGGAATAAAATGTGATTGTTTGCTGAATCTATCAATTATGACCCAAATCATATCATGACCTTGAGGTGTTCTTGGAATACCTGAGATGAAATCCATTGTGATAGATTCCCATGGATCTTTGGGCACTGGAAGAGGTTGCAACAATCCTGGAATCTTCTGCCTATCATATTTGGATTTTTGGCATACCAGACAAGCCTCAATGAAGTTATGTGTATCTTTTCGTAATGTTGGCCAATAAAAGTAGCGCTCAATTGCACTTAGAGTGGCTGCCCTCCCTCTATGCCCTGCATAAGGGGGTTCATGACTTTCTTTAAGCACCTTTTGTCGAACAGGAAGAGTGACACAAAGGCGATTGTTCATGAGAAGGTAACCATCTTTGATGGAATAATCTGGATGAGAACCTCCTTGCTGTAAATTTGACCAAACTGCTGCAAATCAGTATCTTCATCATAAGTATTCTTCATCGTTTGAAAATCTTCATGATGAGCCACTGTAATAGTTGCAATGCGAGGCACTCTAGAAAGTGCATCAGCAACTACATTTTGTTTCCCTGGAGTGTACATAATTTGAAAATGAAACATAGACAAGAAATTTTCCCATCTTGCATGTTTCTCCTGCAAACGCTTTTGAGTCTTGAAATACTTCAAGCTTTGATGATCGGTTTTAATAAGGAATTCATTGCCTAAAAGATAATGTTTCCATATCTTTAAAGCATGAACCACTGCTAAGAGCTCCTTTTCATAAATGTCATACCTTTTCTCTACATCATTTAGACGGCGGCTTTCAAAGGCTACGGCATGGCCTTCTTGATTTAGCACTGCACCAATACAATCACCGCAAGCATCTGCTTCCACCACAAATGGTTTTATCAGATCTGGAATGATAAGAACAGGTCCAGAAGTAAGAGCTGTTTTCAGCCTTGTGAAGGCTGCCTTCTCTTTTTCCTTCCATTGGAAAGAGATCTTCTTCTTTGTAAGGTCATGAAGTGGAGAAGCCATATGTGCAAAATGCTTGATGAAGCGGCGGTAATAAGAACATAAGCCAAGAAACGATCGCACCTCATGTACATCACGAAGATGAGGCTATTCTTGGATTATCCTGATCTTTTCAGGATCCATCTGAATCCCTTCAAAAGAGATGACATGCCCAAGGTAATTTATTTTATGCATGAAAAATTCACTCTTTTTACCATTTACCAAGAGTTGATTTTGTTGTAGTAATTGTAGAACAATTTCCAATTGTTGATGATGATCCTCTTCATTCTTGCTAAAGACAAGAATATCACCAATGAAAGTACCGACATATTGTCGATGCTCTCTAAAGATGCCCTCCATCATTCGATTAAAGGTGGCTGGTGCATTGGTTAATCCGAAAGGAACCACCAAGAATTCATAAAGACCGTATGAAGTGCGAAAAGCAGTTTTGTGTACATCTTGTGGTATTACCCTAATTTGATGATAACCACTCTTTAGATCAATGCGGCTGAAAACCTTTGAGCCTCCTAGACGATCCAAAATGTCGTCAATTCTGGGAATAGGAAACCGATTCTTCACAGTGATTTTGTTGAGGGCTCGATAATCAATGCACATCCTGAATGTGCTATCTTTCTTTTGAACGAGAAGAACCGGTGAACAAAATGGTGAGCTACTTGGCCTAATTAGCCCACGGTTGAGTAGGTCTTCGACTTGCTTTCTGATTTCTTCTTGTTGAGGACGGCTCACACGGTATGGCGCTATATTAGGAGGAGAACTACCCGGAATAATATCAATATGATGGTCTTCTGGCCTTTCTGGGGGAAGCTGATAAGGAAGATCTTCCAAAAAACAATCTTTATACTTTTCCAAGAGCTGAAGTTGCTCTTGGTTTTCAGCATTCATATTATCTTTTACATCAGTGACATAAAGCAGACAACATTGAACACAATCCTTAATTGCTCTAGAGACTTGCATATGGCTTACCATAGGTATGGTGTCTCCAGAAACTCCAGCTTGGATCTCGTACTTCTTGCCTTTGTTGGTGAGTTCTACCTTCTTTTTCTGAGAGAAGATGGTTGAATCTACTCTATGATTCCAGGGCATGCCAAGAATCACATCGCAACCATCAAGGTCTCCGATACAGAAGGTATCTTTGTCACTGTAGCCTTGAATTTGAAACTTGAGCTTGCCAATGTAGGGTATCACAGTCTTCACTGTGTCACCTTTATCAGCATTTAAAGCTTGGCGAACTTCTGCCGGAGTGTCCATCTCTTCATTATTTAATCCAAGCTCTTTAGCTAATTGCAAGGAAATAATATTTTCATTCACCCCAAGATCTATCGAGAATAGTGCTTGCTTACCTTGCAACTGTCCCCAAGCTTTTAATAATTTGCGCGTCTCTGGAGTGTGAGTTGTGTTTGCAACTACATCACTGATAGCATTGATTTTCACTGGCGACTTAGGCTTGTTGTCAGAAACCTTGCTTTGTCCCTTGTTTGGACATTGCTTCGCTATGTGGCCTGTTTGTCCACATTTAAAGCACTTCCCTTCTTTCATGAAGCGTTGCTTTTCTTCTTCGGAAAATTGCTTTGCTTGTGGGTATAGATTGGAGCGAAATTGAGGAGCATTAGGAGGTGCATAGGGCTTCATCTTCTTTTGATTTGATGGTGGCTGCTTTTGCCACTGTTTTTGTCCTTCATTTGGGGCTGAATACTCCTCATCATCAGCTACTCTCTTCTTATCATTCTTTTGGAATGATTTGTTGCCATTGTGCTCCATTTCCCATGTCTCAGCATGGTCAATGAGTTCCCTGAGACTAGAATAATGATAATGATTAAGAGCAGTACGAAGTTTAAAATGCAAACCTCCTTGAAACTTCCTAAGCTTTTCCGAACTGCTGATCTTCTTGAAATGTTGGACCTTCAAAAGTAGCTCCCAAAATCTCTTGGTATAGTCACCAAGTGACTCATTTTTCCTTTGCCAAAGCCGATCCCATTCCATTTTTACATCTCTTTTGAAATGAACAGGAAGAAATTGGCTTTGTATCAGGCGAACAAAGGACCGCCATGATTTTGGGGCAGCATGATCATATTCCAACCCCGTCCACCAAGTATGGGCTAAGTCGGTTAAATGTAAAGCTGCAAACTTAATCTTTTCTTTTTCTTTATACTTGTCACGACCATACAAAATTTGAAATTGACGAATAAACTTCAGAAGAAGATCAGGATTTCGGGAACCATCATACATACTGAACTTGATCTTCTTTTCAAGTTGAGATAGTGACTTAGTCTTCTTCTTCTTCTTATTCTTTCGTCCATGATCGGATCTTGAGGTTGAAGATGATGAAGTGCTTGATGGGGATGAAGATGGAGACGAGGGTGAAGAATGTCGACGCCTTTGACGATGATGAGGTCTTCCACGAGAAGGGTGTGACTCTTCATTACTAGAAGAGGATCCATCAGAATAGGCACCAGATGACTTTGAAGAAGAGGATGAGCTTCGACGCGATCTCTTTCTTTGTCTTGAAGTAGAATGGGACTGCCTCTTAGAAGTAGTTGGACTTCTTGATCGGCTCCTTTCATTGGTATGGCTTTGTCTCCTTGAAGTAGATGGGCTTCTTTCCTTGAATTCTTTGGGATTCTCAACTTTTTCTAGTTTGAGAAGTTGCTCACGAATTTGCTGATTCTCCTCTCTAAGACTTTGAGTGGCTTAAAGGATAGCACTCGATTGATCCATTGAGAAAAAGAAAAAAAAAATATGCTCAAGCACTCAATGCAAGGGCTGAAAACAAACAAACTTATAGTTGTAAGCACTACCAGTGTTGGGGGTGAGGACCGAGCCAAAG
Source organism: Lygodium microphyllum (assembly GCF_053477565.2). Taxonomy (NCBI): domain Eukaryota; kingdom Viridiplantae; phylum Streptophyta; class Polypodiopsida; order Schizaeales; family Lygodiaceae; genus Lygodium; species Lygodium microphyllum. The sequence goes on from NC_141142.1 coordinate 73,019,164, forward strand.
CTCTGATACCACTGTAATCGCCCCGAACAACGTAGTATGCTTAACAATTATGATATTTGCTTGTTTTCGAGATTTAATATAAAAGAGAATGAACACTTAAAGTTGAAAATGAAAATTACTCACAAAATTACAGCCATGAAAATGTAAAAGTAATGGAGACAAGATTGAGGGTTGAAGATGGGCAACCCCCCCCCCCCCCCCCCCCCGAAGGAATGTATTTCTGCTCAACCCAAGTCCCTTAGGGAAGAGCTCAATTACAATCAACCTGAGAGTGAGAAGAAGTAATTCTCACTCTCACAAGATCATGCAAAGATGTACAAACACACATGCATTATCTATTATGCAATGATAAGAACTGATTTCTTTACAGTATGAGAGAAGAAAAAGGGGAATTCAGCCTTTCTCCATCGTTGATCAGCAGTATATGGATAGAGCTTGCTTCTTGTAGCTAAAATGGAAGAAAGAGCTCAAGAAGGAGGTGTTGTAATGAATTTACAGGCTTGCTGTCTTGTAAAACAACAGTGATAGAAGAGGGAATATGGAGGAATTTGATAATGGAGAAGTGGGGGATGATGATGGGGATGGATGGGGCCAGTTTCTGGCTATCTGTGGGTGTTGTACATGAGTTTACAGCAAAGAAAAATGATGTTGAATGAAGAAAAACGAGCTCTTATTTATAGGAGAGGGGAGAGCTAGTACAAAAGGGGAAAGTGGAGTAGCACAAGACAAGTGTCCAACCACATGTCATGAGATGTGACAAGTGGTGGGACACTTGGAAACTTGTGTGACAAGTGTCTTGACACTTGTCTCTTCTCTATGGCCTTCCTTTTTGGGTTGAATACTGTCAAGAATAGAAACAACCAAATTTAGTAAGCACAGTCAGAGTACAGAACTTACTATTTTTAGAATGACATCCCTATTTTTTAGGACTAGCATTTTTAGGCTAATTCGAGGCTCCTAAAATTTAGGAACCTCCTAAAATTTAGGGATCTCCTAGAATTTAGGGACCCCCCCAATATGGGTATCATATGAAAGCTTTTTCCGTGTACATCGCAAAAATGGTATCCGAATCTTCATGTGACTTTCCTATGCAAAGAAATGTGCATTTCAAGCTTTCAGCCCACACATGCACATTATACAAGCATTTCATGATCATGCCATCTTGTTGATTGTAACTGTCTGTTCTGGTGGATCTAGCCCACACTTCAAGGCATCAATCCTTTCTGTGTGTGAGTCTAACCCTGATATGCGTGAGTTCTAGTCACAGGCGCCCAATCGGGTCATATAGGTGGAAGTGTGAACTATCTTTTCTCTAACCCACCGTGTGGGTCCACCATAACCTGTGACCACTCATCAGTGGCCAGCTCCAATGCACTTTTCTTTATATCTAATTAGTGCAAAGGAAATAAATTTAATAAATCATTATATAGACAAATTAATGAAAAAGGACACAAATTCTGTTTCTATAGAGTTGTGACATGGGATGACAGGCTGCAAGCCTATTTCAGTTCCTTTGGAGCAGAATGTGAAGCTGAGCATAGATGCAGGTGAGCTTTTGGAAGACCCTACTATGTACAGACGCATAGTAGGAAGTTTGATTTATATGACTATTACCAGGCCAGATTTGAGCTATGTTGTTGGATTGGTAAGTCAGTTTATGCAGGCTCCTAGGAAACCACATTTGGATGCGGCTAGACGCATACTCAGGTATGTGAAGTCCACATTGCAGTATGGACTATTTTATGAGACTGGGGTTCAGATACAGTTGCATGGATACACTGATGCTGATTGGGCTGGTAGTATTTCTGATAGACGATCTACCAGTGGATATGTGTTCTCTTTTGGGAGTGCTGCAGTCACTTGGAGCAGCAAGAAACAGCCTATAGTTGCCTTGTCGAGCACAGAGGCTGAGTACAGGGGTGCAGCAATGGCTGCATGTGAGGTAGCTTGGTTGCATAAGCTACTTTATGATATGCATCAGTCTACAGATGGGCCAGTTGTCATTTATTGTGACAACATGAGTAGTATACACTTGGTAAATAACCTAGTCTATCATGCTAGAACAAAGCATATTGAGGTGCATTATCACTATGTGCGGGAGAGGGTTTTACTAGGTCTTATTGATCTAGTTTATGTCAACACAGAGGATCAGGTAGCTGACATATTCACGAAGGCATTGGGCGCAGAGAAGCTGCGCAAGTTCAGAGACCTGCTTGGTGTGCAGGAATTGGGATTGAGCTCGAGGGGGAGTGTTGAGATATCGAGCTCCACTCGTGATATGCCAGGGTGACCGTTGTGCATTTATGTCACCGACTTGTCAGTTGTAGACGCGGTTGGTACACCGCCCATGAATAATAGCTAGATGACAGCTATCCTTATCTACTCTAGTTCGTGACTTGGTTAGTATGCCACCTTAGTTAGTTGAGTTTGGTTTGAGACCCATATATAGGGTTCTTCTATTTCTTTGTATGAGACTTCTTTTGGCTTACACAACTAAGAAGAGGAAAACTGTTTTTCAGCCTCCACCCTTGTGTGTATTCCCCCATTGTGCAAGCAAGAAAGCTACAAGTGAGACTCCTTCCTTCTCTCCCACAATCTTGACAGGCCTCTCCTCTCTTCCTCCCACTGCTCTCAACGGCTCCCCATGCCAATTATTTATAGTTAAATTGGAGAAGAATGATTATGGCTAAGAAGAAGAGTTCTTTATGGAGAAGATCTTAGCAAAATCAACAATCTGAAGCTTCTAAGATGCAATTTAATGTTGGCAATTTGATCTTTGAGGTCCAGAGAAGCTACCAAAGATGCTTGACTGATTCGCCTGGCCCTCAGATGATCTTGCTTCATCCCAAGCCTCTCGTTGAACTAAAAAGAGGGGGAGATTGCTGGAGTTAATTGTTGAATCTCTGGAGCTAAATTCAAGATTTTTGGTATAGAATTGGAGATGCCAAATTGGGGAGGAATATTGCGTTATTATTTTTTCCCAAAAAAGAGGGAGGGGGCGGCGCCCAGATCATCGTCATCTTCCTCTCTTACTCTTCTTCTTTTTCTTCATAAAGTTAAAGCTTTGAAGCTTTTGTGACTTATTCCCCTTGCCAAGTTTAAAATGGGTTTGGTTAATCCAAAACTTACTAGCCATGGTTGCCATGCATATGGAAATCCTTGTGTATTGATATTCACAGTGGTATCACACTCGGAAGGTGTCGGGTTTTATGAACTTTGGACTATTTTTGGTCGAGACTTTCTCTAGTTAATGGTCTAGAATCCTTCAAGTACAATTACAAGAAGTGAGGAAAATTTGAAATTAAAGTCAGGATCTCACATTCTCTCCCCCTTAGAGGAATCGAGATGTCCTCATCTCGAATGAAATTGGGGATATCGGTTACATAGCAATTTATGGTCAATCCAAGTGGCATTCTCTTCAGGGTAGTCTTTCCACTGGCACGAGATAATCTCTAGCAATTTTTTTTCTTAGAGTCTTCTCCCACATGTCAAGTATCTTTTCTGGTTGAAGTTCAAGGTCTCCTTGGCTAGGCATTACAATTTGCTGGTTGTTAAGTACATGGTCTGGGTTAGGAACATAAGGTTTCAATAGACTGACGTGAAATACGTTATGTACTTTCAAGTTATTAGGAAGTTGCAACTTGTAGGTATTTAGTTCTAGAAACTTTAGCATCTTATATGGCCCACAATACTTAGGACTTATCTTCTTTAATTCCCCAAAAGATAAGGAACTTTTCTTTGGGCAAACTCATAGGAAAATGATGTCACCTTCTTTGAAGATGAGTTCTTGCCTTATTTGACCAGCATATGCCTTCTGTTGATCCTTGGAGGCTTGAATATCTTGCCTTATAGCTTTCACTTATTGCTCCATTTGTTCCAACATTTGCCTAGATGCTTCTACCTATAGGGTAGGATTGGAAAAATTTAATGGTGCAAGACAATCTTGCCCATATAGTGCTTGAAAAGGAATCATTTGAATACTTTGATGGTATGTCACATTGTAGGCAAATTCAACAAAGGGTAGCTATTGGATCCACCGTTTGGGTTTGCTATTACAATAAGCCCTTAGTATGTCCTCAATAACTTGCTTAACCTACTATGTTTGACCATCGGTTTGGGGATGGTAAGCAATACTAAATCAGAACTCGATTCCTGGAGCTTTAAACAAACTCTTCAAAAATATTGATGTAAAGAGAGAATTGCAATCGCTGATGATTCTTTGGGGTAATCCATGTAACTTAAAATTTTCCTTTATGAAAAGCTTGGCAATATTGGAGACCTTGTAATTGGTTTTTAGAGGAATAAGGTATGTAACTTTTGTTAACATATTAATGACTACCATTATGGAGTTATATCCTCCTTGTACTAGGGGTAACCCAACTATGAAGTCCATATTGATATACTCCCATGTCATTTGAGAGATGTCAAGTGGCTAGAGCTTTCCTGGTATCTTGACACACTCGACCTTAATTCATTGACAGTTTAGGCATTTGGTGACATACTTGAGTACATAACCCTTTAGTCTCTCCCAGTAGAAGCTTCTTCTAAATATATATTGAGCCTTAACATAACCAGGATGTCCTAAAAATGGGGAATTGTGAGCGTCCCAGAGTATTCTCCTTTTGAGTTCCTGACTTGTAAGAATACATATTCTTGTCCTACAATAGGCAAGCTCCTCGTTTATGGAAAAATCTTAATACCTAGTTTTGAGTTTTGGACTTGAATCCTTGATGAAAATTTCTCTTAACAAGTTCTAATAGCTTAGATCCTTTCCTGCCTCTTCTTTAGCTAGTTCTATGAGAGGCTTACTAAGCATCGAAATCATTGTGGCAAGATTTCCAGTCCTAGAGGGTTCTTTTTGGATTAGAGCATTAAGGAATGATATACGGCTTAGGGCATCCGCAATCACATTCTCCTTGCCTGGTCTATACTTGATTTCAAAGTCAAATTCCTGTAAGGTCTCAATCCATTAGCATTGTCTCATATTGAGATCTGGTTGAGTAAAAATCCACTTTCGGCTTTTATGATCAATGACTAGAGAAAACCTATTACCAAATAGGAAATGTCTCCATAGTTTAAAGGTATGGATTACATCGAGTAATTCTAGATCAGTGTGGCATAGTTTCTTTTGTGGATCTTTCATTTTCTTGAAGCATAGGCTACTGGATGTCCGTCTTGCATAAGCACACAACCCAAAGCAAGAGAGTTTGCATCAATTATGACTTGGAATTCTTTACTGAGGTTGGGTAGCCTTAGGATAGGGGCAGTTACCAAACTTTTCTTAAGCTTCTCAAAGCTAGATTGTTTGGTAGACATCCATGTAATGGAGACCTGCTTTTTGAGAAGGTGAGTGAGAGGAGCAGCAATTGAGGCATAGTCATTAATGAAGACTCTATACCAACCCGTTAGCCCTAGAAACCTTCGCATTTCATTGACCATTGTCGGGGATAGCCAATCTTGTACATCTTGGACCTTGGCAAGATCCACTGATATGCCACCTGCCGATACTATGAATCCTAGATATTCAATCTGCTTCTTGAAGAATGCACATTTCTTCTTTTTAGCATATAGTTTGTAGGCTCTCATTGTTTCAAAACTATTCGTGGCTGTGGTCCATGGTCTTCTTCATTCTTGGAATAAGTTAAGATATCATCAAAGAAGATGAGGATGAAGTCGTCAAGGTAGGGTCAGAAAATTTCTTGCATCAACTTCTTGAAGGTGGCAGGGGCATAATTTGTTAACCCAAATGACATCACAAGAAACTTGTAACGATTGTACCTTGTGTTAAAAGAAGTTTTAGGGATATCTTCCTCCCTAATCCTTATCTCATAATAGCCTAATCTAAAATTGATCTTTGAAAATACCTTTGCTCCCTGGAGTTAGTCAAGCAACTCATCTATCCTGGAAATTGGATATTTGTTTTTCACTCTCACTTGGTTTAATCCATGGTAATTGTTACAAAGGCGGAGTGTTCCGTCTTTCTTTTTCTAAAATAAAACAGGGGCTCTGCATGGTGAATTACTTGGTTCAGATGTATCCTTGGTCTAATAGCTCTTGATTTGTTTATTTCAGCTCAACGGCTTCAGGAATTGACATCTGGTAAGGCCGATGGGGGCAGTGCCTGGAATAAGTTGAATTTCATCATCTACATCCCTTATTGTTGGGAGATCTATTAGGTCTTCTGGACAAACATCTGCATATTCTTTTAGCCAAGATACTTTACTATCCTACTCAGCCTTGTTGAGTTTAATTAGATAGACGGGTAATCCTTCCTTGAGTCCTTGTGACTATTCGAGAGACTTTAGCTAGCTGAACCTTAGGGTTTCCTCCTTCTCCCTGAGTGGTTAATTGTTCTCCCCTTGAGTTCTAGAATGTGATTGGGCCCTTTCTACAATGGATATGGGCATTACTTGGAATTAGCCAATCCATTCCTAGCAAACACTCATAAGCCCCGAGGTTTATAATTCCAAAGTTCATTTTGGAAGAATTTCCATCCAAGCTAAATTTTGCCTTGCTAGTTTGTTGTGTTGATAGAACTTCTTTGCCGTTTGCTAATTCCACAAGCATTCTAGGTGCGAGAATTGTGTTTATGCCTAGCCTTTTTGCACATTTTGGTAATATGAAAGAGTGGGTACTTCCACATTTAATTAAAATTCAAAAGGGTTTACCTTGATAATCTGATGGTGTTTGAATTATTGAGAATTGGCGATTTGGAAACTTCTTATTCAGAGTGGCATGTACTCTAGCTCTTTCCATGTCGGATTCCATCATGGGATGTTTATCATTATTGATCTCCTTTAGGTTTTTTCGAGCAACCTTTCCCCTGGCATCTTGGCTTTGCCCATGAAATTGACCTTGGCCAAGCTTTTGGCACTACCTCTTGAAATGTCTTTGTTTCTTGCAATAGAACCACCTTGGAGTCTCACTGCTCCTCCTTTGGGTATAAAGCTTCTCACCGCAAGTGATTTGACCTCCTTTGTTTTGTTTGGTTGGTATTGTCCTTGGGCTCTTTTTGCATAACCTTGGAAGTTGCCCTTATTTTTATTATTTCTCTCTCAATTTTTTGCATTTCTTGGCCTTTGTTCAATCTCTTGAACTATTGGAGTTGCTCCAATCAATGCATCTTATAAATCCGATAGTCTCATTGATTCAAGACGCATATTCAAGGGCGGATTTAGGCCATTGCAAAATTTGGATACTTGCTGTGAAACATTCATCATAGGTGCATATTTTAGAAGTGTTACGAATTTGGAGTAGTAGGCTTCAAGGCTTAGGCTTAACTACTTTAGATTGAAGAACTCGTTCATTTTCTCGACTTGATATGTGGGTGGAAGATATCTCCCACATACCACGTCCTTAATTTTGTCCCAAGTGATAGCGCCTTTGGGCGTTCTTTGGTTGTTGCACCATTTTATTTCCACCAAAGATGGGCATCTCCTATGAGTTTTAGTTTAGCGATCATGGCTTGATTTGACGATGCAGTCACCTGCAACAGTGAAATAGTCTTCCATAGATTCTATCCATGTTTCTGCGTCAATTGGAATGTCCTTTCCTTTACCATCAAACTCCAATGGCTTGTACTACTTGAGAATAAATTTGTTCTAGACTTGGGCTTTTGTAGTATTGAGATTTAGGGTGGCATTCTAAGAATTATGCAATTTTATGATCAATTTTATTTCAAACCATATTCAAAAAATATATATATGTACTTGCTTACTCTACCTCATTAATTTAGGGAGGAAATTATGTACTACTTGTCCTTCCAATAATGATCAAGGTTTATACTTCAAAAGAGAGTTTTGAATTTTAATCAAGAAAAAAGTCCATCTGCTATTTTTTATTTATCAAGGAGACAAACGGATGGACAAAAATAATTATTTACATCAATAGGAAGAGAATGCATTATTCAAGTAGTTCACGAGATTATATTATTATTGGAAAAGATTTTTCTACCACAATCTAGGCATGGCATTGCAATACATCCATCGCATAGTAATTAGGATTTTGAGAATAAATATCCAAAAATCTATATTTCAGAGGAAGACCAAGTAATCCATCTTTCTTGTAGTTGTGGCAATTGGAGGGTCCTACAACCATGACTCAATCAGTCGGTATAACCCTTGTAACTTCCTCATAGATGTACCGATTTAGTTGGACCTATCACCCTCTAGTAAACATATTTAAGTTTACTATGGCCTCATAGAAGAGATAAATCTTGGCAATCTTAAGGGCTTCCATCCACCTTAATCTCTTTAAATTATTATGGAGGTAAGCAAGACAGTTTGCATCAATGTAACAATACCCTCTGCTTAACATCCATCGCCTTTCGTAATATAGGGGTAAAGGGTTGTATATTTGATCTTATATTTGCATCGTCTGGTTTCTCCAGCTAAAGCTAGAGGAGTGCTTTGCTGACATAAACATAACTTGAAAAATCAAGAGTCATTCCCAAGGTTCCTCTTTCTGCCAAAAATCAAGAACATATATCAACAAGAGAAGATTTCACTATTTAGGAAAATGATATTTTATGCTATAAATATAACTAATTTTATTTACTTGCATCACGTCCTACATCAACGTGTGCTTTGATACCAACTGTAATGTGTCTTTCCTTGGAATATGTTCTTAGTAGCCCATCAAGAGATATCCTGGGAAGTATCATCTAGGATTTTGATAAAACCCTCGAAATTTGCTAACTAGGCTTGCTTGAGTCTACCCTGTAGTGGAAGTTTTAGCCGCTCACACAAACTGTAGACAACTTCTAGAATAGGATGACATCTAAAAGAAAGCAAGTGGCTTTTAGCCATTTTTGGAGGATTTTATGTAAAAAGAAGGATTCGTGAAATCGCACAACGTGCGATCGCAGTTTTCAAGCAATGAACAGCACTTCGAACTAGGAGATGAAGGAGTGATCTGTCGGCGAATTTTGGCCAGGTGTCATAGTATTTTGCCCCCCTTTCAAAGCTAATGGAAGCATCAGATTGGCAGTCTAAGCAGCAATATAGAGCACAGTTTTCAAGCAATGAACAGCACTCCGAACTGGAAGATGGAGTGATCTGTCAAAATTCTGGCCAAGTGTCATAGTATTTTACCCCCTTTAAAACCTAATGGAAGCATCAAATTGGCACTCTAAGCAGCATAGAGGAAGATATTGTTTTATGTATGTTTTTGATGTACAAGAGATTTTATCTTCTTAGAATGCAGAAATAATTTGACAGGCTTCACCTCTGTGAGTATTCTTCTACATCTTCTATTTCTTTCAACCCCTTCTCTTTTGTCTACTCCTCTCCCTGAATCTCCCTTCACCATGATGTCTCTTACCCCCCCACAGTAGACTTTCAACCCCTAACGCTCCAATAGTGTGGTGAACCCAACGCGAAAGTCGGCTAGTAGGTATGTAAAGATGGGGGATTCTGTAGGTTCAAGTGGTGGTGATGCTTTACAAAAAATGATTACTTTGTTGCAGTAGCAACAACAACAACAACAATTGTTGTTACAACATTAGATGCAAACTTGGCAAGAATCAGAAAGATTTGATTCCTTAGTTGTGAATGCATTGGAGGCAGTGGGACAAGAATTGTAGTTTAATGGTCAAAATGTTTCAGCCTTCATGCGGTTGTATGAAGAAAAGATGTTGTTTCATGGGGTACTACAGTATGCATGGAGTCGATATTTCTCCTGTTTGGCCATGCATGCATTGCATGACCGGATTGATGAGTTACATAGAAGAGATGTTGATTGGGTAGCTTTTAAGAAAGCTTTGACAGAAGATTTTTTCTTGGAAGATGTAGGATTAGTAACTAAAAGGACATTTACAATTGGATTGAAAAGCCCAATAAAGGGTTGGCTACTACAACTTTGCTCCATGAATATGAAAGTCGGTATAGGCAGTTGGATACCGATGAGCAGCAATCATTGGAGAGTCAAAATTTTGATTTATTTCTGAAGGCTACAAATCTTGCTTTGTAGGAGAAGCTGACAGATCGTTTTAGAAGATGCCTCTTCTAAAACGGAACTAAAATCAGATTGGGCTAATGTAACTAAGGTAGTGCATATGTTGGTAAAGAGAGAGCAGATGAAATTAAGGTGGGGTATAGGCACCACACTTGCCAGTGCTCAGAAGGAGGCTGAAATCGCAGCCAATAGCAATCGGCTATACTTGTTGGTACGGCTCTTCAAGGTGATACTGTGGATGAATAAATAAAAGGCATGCCTGATTTGAGGCTGAATTTGACAAAGATCTATGCAAAGGTTGAAATTTTGGATGTTAAGGTAGAAGACAAGGCTCGGGCAATAGCCCAAAGACAGTACAAAGAAGGATACAAGAGGAGATGCAATTGGTGTGATAGTTTACACCATGAAAAGTGAGACTGTATAGCCTACCGTGAAGCAAAAGCAAAAAGATTAGTCTTTTGGCAAGATGGTAAAATACATGCAACAGAAACTAGTCTTCCAATAGAGCCAAATTTTTAAAATGGTGGCATGCAAAAGAGGTTGGAAGATATGGATGCAATGATAGCATTTGTTGCCATAGATGCAGAGCCACATATGGGTTGAGAATTGAAAGGACTGATGAAGCTTGTAAAGGAGGCATGGGTAAAGCAAGTTCTTGCATTTGGATACAAGCATTAGATTGCATGGAAAAGGGCAAAACAGGAAAGTCTGAATTGACTAATGCACGTCAGAGTATACAAGGGAGAACAGGATGAAGTGCACCAGTGGATTCATTTTCAACCTATGCTTATTTGACTGAGAGTCATATAATAAAGAAGCTCTTGTGGAAGAAAAGAGAAGAACAGATGAGGACACGGTGTCGTGTTGCTGCGCATCCGAGTCGTATACACCTCCATTTCTTTTGTTGTGCATTTGTGTTAATTTCCGCATGTGATTCATTGATGTGTGATGCATTTTAATAATCCGTATCCAATGTATATATTCCCTTAGTGCATGCGCACGATTTTGTTTGGATGCATGAAGTGCGTGTATTAGAAAAATATGAAAAACTGATGCCAAAGGATCTTTGTCCTGCTGCTATTTGGTCTAGCTCTATGTGCAATGACAGCCTTGGTGCAAGTGTTTTGGAGATATGCTACAAGAAGGATATTTAAAGGAGGAATAAGAGTTGCTGCAAGATATGCCTCTTGCAAATAATCTTGGTTGCTTGGATGTCAATGTTGAATTAATGAAAATGGCGTGGTGACATATTACTAGCACAGCAAGGCTTTGACAAAAATTATGCTCATGTCAGACTTTTATAAAAGTGCTGGAATGAGGAAGGTCGCTTGCCTAATTTGACATGTGAACAAGAAAAAGAAAAACTAAAGATAGAGGAGAAAAGGAAGGGGAAAAGGAGACTAATTGGGGAAGAGAATTCGAATGGGGAAAAAAAAGGAGAGAAAAAGCGGGAGGAAGTTACGAACAAGGGGAGGAGAGACAAAGAGCACTATGGGATGCCTTCTGTTTTCATCCTAAGGTGGCGTCATCAACTCCGGGAGCTTCAGGGCATTGATGGCGACTTCCATGCACACGCAATGATCTCCTCAGTGAAGGACTGCTGACTCGAATTTCCAATTGCCTGCACTCAGATTTGCTTCCCCAAGAAGCCTGCAAGTAGGCTGTCTTGCCCTCTCTGTCTACCAATTCTGTGTAGAAGCAGTCAGAAAACACGGGCCTCGAGAGAACAGGAAGATCAGAGCGAGAAGTCCTTCTCATCCTCAAGATTTACCCCGCCATTACCCAACTCTTTTAATTGGGATTTTGAAGATGATGCTGCCGGGCCGCTTGGCAGAGCATCACGGCCAGGGCCTATCATTGAGGATGAGGACTTGACTTCATCTAATGCTGAATACAGGAGATACAAGAGAAAGGCTAGAACCAATGAGCCAGATGAGATTTCTTTTCTGAGTGGCAAAAACAACTTCATCCTGGCTGGCATCTTTGTGCTTGGCATTGGGGCAGGGATTGCTCTTGACTCTGGTCTGAATGTGGAACCCAACAATGTTGCATCTCGGGAGGTCATCGATCGTTAAACACCAAACCCGGACTTATGCTTGGCCAATGGGATGAGCGCAATGGTTCTTGACCATCGTCTATTCATCACCTTCAATCTGTTCAATGTCTTTGTATCTCAGGCAGAGGTAAAACCAGGTTGTGTGCCGAGGCAGAGCACTTGGAATGTGCTGGAATCACGCGGTTTAATTTCAGCAGATGATGTCAGGGACTGTCAGAGAAATATGAATACTTTTGGTTTTGTTGGAGATTTGAGGCAAGCACCTGAAATCAGCTGTGTGTATAACAGCGAAAGTGCAGAGAATCAGTTGGATGCAACTTGAGGTGTCGTGATTATCATCAGCAGTTGATTGTGTCATGTCCTAGGTTAACGGACTAGCAGTCTGGAAGAGGGGCACTAAATTTAGGATGTCATCGTTGGTTCTGGATACAAGCAAAATACTGTTGTTGGTGTTTTTCATTTTCCCCTTAGCACGTCAGGTCTATGCAGATACAAGAGCTAACAATTTATGAGGGCTATTAATTCATGAGTAAGCTGAATGCAGATCTGTCACATAATTTCAAAACTGAGACTTACTGGAAGGGTGGAAGGCTCACAAAAGCGTTAAATTCCAAGTGCAAATGTTATTGTCATCGGGCTTGTTGTTGATTGATGTTTAGAGAGCTTTACCATTGATATTGGAGGTCCAAGCTATGGAACTCTTTCTATCTTTGCATTTGAGGGTGCCACTAGACGCAATGTACCCAGCCTTCAAGCAGGTTCAGTGTTGTACATGCGAGTTGTGAAAGCTAACTATGACATGCCGCCTGAGCTTTCATGCATTGATGCCACTGGTAAATCAGCAGGCTTTGGACAGTTGAAGAATGGTTTTGTTTTTAATTGTTCAACAGGACTTGCTTGAGTGCTGCTGAGCAGGCCCACCTGTCCTGTACTCGATGCACTCAGCAAAAGCTTGTCTTTTGAAATTGCTGTGAGTCTGGATCAATAGTCCTTCGGTATCTACAGTAATCCTTGTTTCTAATGCCATTATAAATGCTGAGTTCTTGAGTGCTGCTCAACAGCAAGTGATGGTGCAGAAATTGCTACAAAGGGTACAATGATTTTGAACTATTGGAATGCTCGTGTTGCTGGAGATCCACTCAAAGTGGATTTGATGTTGATTTCTGAATTCTATTAATGAAAAAAGGAAGATGTGGCCTTACTCTCTTTTCTGTGTGGGATACTTGTGAAGTCTGTCTAGGGCAGATCTGAAGCCAGGACCATTCAGTATATGCCAGGGTTCAAAACCTGAAAACAAATTCCGGTCTGGTGTGCATGCGCTTTCTTCAATCGAAATTTGTTAATGAGTATGAAGCTGATACTAAGAGGAGTAGAGCTGAAGAGGGTTATTGAAGAGGAAGAAAAGAGGGGACTACTCTGATTCAGACTGGAGTGAAAAAGCTCAGATTCAGAGGATAGTTCAGTTAGTAGTTCAGATTATGAAACATCTGACATTGTGGTTACAGATCACTCTAAACTGTTTTAAAACCTAAAGAAGAGTGGAAATTGAAATAAAATAAAAGGATCTTTGGTTACCAATGAGAGGATCAATTGTTGAAATACCAAAACTGTTCATGACAGCATATCAAGAACATGGGTTTGATCAGTTTCTTTGTTGTAACTCTATGATTATGATAAGGAATATAGTGATCTTTGACATCCAATATTTGAGTTCTTCTTGTTAGCCTCATTTCTTGCTGTACCTTGAACCCCGTGTTCTGCAGCTCTCGCACGATCTCTTTGACATTTCTGGTGAACCCGACGTGAAAGTGCTGCGTCATCAGCAAGATGGGAGACTCGCAAGAAGAGATGACAGATGATAATGTCATGAAGAACCTGTTTCAATCATTTACCATGTATATGTAGCAGCAAGTTCATGCAAAACGAGATAGTGATGCTATGGATGCTTTGAAAGCTGTCCAACAGGAGATGAAGCAGTTTAATGGCCAGCAAGTGTCAACTTACCTGCATTTGTATGAAGAAAAGATGAAGTTTTTTGGGGTTTCTCAAGATGTTTGGAGCCGCTACTTCTTGCGGATCGTGGTGCGCGCTCTTGAAGGTCGAATTGCAGAAATTCAAGAATCACATGCAGGTTGGGCTGAATTTAAAAAGGCATTAAAAGATGAATATTTCCTGGAGGATACAGGTCTTATGAATCGTAGGAATTTTTTAGCATGGGTTTCTATGCCTAATAAGGGACTTTCTGTTACCGCTCTTCTGCGAGAGTTTGAAAGCCGTTATGATCAGTTGGATGGGACTGAACAGCAAGCTTTGGAGATGCAGAAAGTGGAGTTATTTTTGCAAGCTGCAGATGCTGATTTACAGGAAAAGTTGGATGATCTTTTGGAAGATCAAGCTACTGATTCAGGTTTAAAGACTGAGTGGAGACATGTCATTGATGCTGTGAATGCTCTTGTCAAGAAGCAGCGCAGGAGAGTCAGATTGCATCGTAATACAGGATTAGTTCCTGAAAAATCCTTGGAGACTTCTTCTTCTACCCCTGCTGCAGCTTCTTTGCCTAAGCCTACTCCTCCTGCTGTGAATCCACCAGTACCTGCTGCTCCAATGCCCTTATCTGTAGATGATGTTATTAAAGGCTTGGCGGATTTGACGATTGAAGCTGTCAAAGCTGAAGTTGGTAAGTTAAAGGAGCAACTTATGTCAGTACCTGCTGTAGCACCTGCTCCAGTGACTGCGTTTCCAGCTGGTCAAAGGAAAGGGCGACGATGTATTTGGTGTGATAGTACAGAGCACCAACACTGCAGAGATTGTGATGCTTTTCAGGAAGCACGTAAGAAGAATGTAGTGTTCTGGGGACAAGATGGGAAGATATGGCTGACAGAGACTGGTGCTCCTCTTGACACGAACTTTGGTAAGGGAGGTATGAAGAAGCTTGTTGATGATATGGCTGCGCGATCAGCTTATGTGAGTGTTAGAGGAGATGCTTCAGCTTTTGGAGTCCAGCTTGAGCAGAAATCTGATGGAGACTCTACCTTATGGTCTTCTGCCTTGGAGATAGCGAGAAGAGGGAAAGTTCAAACTTCTACTATGACTTGTGTGGGCTCTAGCATCCGAGGAGAAACAGGATGGGATTCTCCTGTTGACAGGTATTCTATTTTTGCTTATATTGCTAAAACGCAGGGTTTAGATGCCATGGTTGAGGAAAAGAGAAGAAGAGATGAGGAGGGTCCTAGCTCCTCCAAAAAGACTGGAGGGGGTGACTTTGTGTCACCACCTGTTACAGCTCCACCTATGCCAAATTCTCTAGCTCAAACAGGTTCTGATCAACCAATGGGAGACAAGCAGAAAGAAAAGAGGCAACCAAGAAAAGAGCCAGGATTCAAGCTCTTGTCAGACCTTGATATGCAAACGGATATGAGTAAGATTTTTCATGAAAGAATTTTGAATAGTGAAGTCACTTTTACTGTTGGAGAGGCTCTTGGGATTGCTAGAAGAGAAATACAGGATCAGATGCAAGATCTTTTGCGGAGGAAACAGCATGCGATGGAAGGACCTGCTTTACAGGGATTGTGGCATGGAGCTCTTGGAGAAGAGCATGATGATGCAGTGATGGTTGAGAATGCTTCTGTTAATCCGCACTTGGAGAAAATAGTGCAGCCTATGCAGTATGAAGATGATGAGACCCCTATTCTCATTCCTCGCAGCCATTTTTCACGAAGTCATTGGGCTAGAGCAACCACTGAGACAGTGGTAAGGATTGGAGAGAAACAAATTCCCTTGATTGCTTTAGTTGATCATGGTTCTGAGATTAATCTTATTGCTCGAGGTGTTTATGAGAGTGGCAAGTGGCCTATGGATGCAGAGCATGGCTGGCGCATGAGAGCCGCCAATAATACTTCTGGTGATATGTATGCTGCTTGTCCGAGTATCAAAATTTCTATTGGTAATGTTGAAGAGGATTATCATTGCTTTGTTCAGGATTCATGCTCTTATCCGATTATTCTTGGACAGCCTTTTATTACAGAAGCAAGAATGGAAACAAAAGTGATGGATGATGGGTCAGCTTATGCGCGGATACGCAGTAAAGATGGCATGCGAGCTGTTCAGTTTATGACTGTTGGGGTAAATCATCCGAGAAACAGGGACTCCTTGCGTGAGGCACCACTACCTGCGAAGGAGTTGGATTTTCATTAGGTACCGCTATCTTGCGAGACGCCAGTGGTACGGAGCGGAGAAAAGAGGAGATCTCGCCTCCTGGCAGCCAGTCTTTCTCCAATAACTTTGTTGGGTTTACTTCAGATAGTTCGGTAAGTTATCAGAAAATTTCAAATTTTCCTAGAGCTGCCAGGCAGTACATTGGTCGTAAGGAGAAAGAGTTGAAGAATGCAAGTATTTTGCAAGCAGAAGAGCATGTAGATGGATTGTATGAAGGGATGTCTTATGCAGATACATTGTTTGAGATGAGAGCAATGCTGAAAACTGATGTATGCAAGGGTTCAAAGATCATACCTGTGCAAACCTTGGATATGTTTCAGGAAATTTCTGGTTTTATGCTGTAAACAGAGTTAGAGGCTGAGAAAACTCAGCAAAATGAATTTATGGCTGATCTTGATCAGCTAACAGAATTGCAGAGGGCTGAATCCATTCAGCCAACAGAGTTGAATGCAGAAAAATTTCTGCATACAGAGTTTCAAGATGCGTCTATGCAGTCCATTGAGCCGAGGGCTGAATTCATTCAGCCAACAGAGTTGAATGCAGAAAAATTTCTGCATACAGAGTTTCAGGCTGCACCCATGCAGTCCATAGAGCTAAAGGCTGAAATTTTTCAGCCAACAGAGTTGAAAGATGCTGAAAATTTGCAGAAATTGCAGCAAAGAAAAGAGTGCTTGAATGATGCCAAGGTTGACACAAAATATAAAACAGTTGATAAGAAGGTTAAGCCGGTTGCAGGCCCGCTTCCTTCTGATAGTGATGAACAGATTGAAAAAGCTATGAAGCAGCCTATGTTGAGGGATCCTGCAAATATTGGACATAAGTTTACAGCTGAAACTCTTGCAGAATTGAAAATTGGAAATGAGGATTTTTTGCTTCCAGTGGAAAAAGAATGTTTTAGAGAGATGCTTGGACGTCATGGTAAGGCATTTGCTTTCTTTCCACATGAAATTGGCTGCATTAGTCCCAAATTGGTTGCACCTATGGTCATCTTCACTGTTCCTCATGTACCATGGAATATACGCCCTATACCTGTGCCTAAAGTACACTTACCAAAGCTGATAGAGTTGCTGAATGAGAAGATTAAAATGGGGATTTTGGAACCCTCTTCTGCACCCTATTCTAACAGGTGGTTTACTATACCAAAGAAGAATGGTACTTTGAGATTTATTCAGGATATGCAGCCCGTGAACAAAGTGACAATCAGGAATGTGGGAACAGGTCCAGTTGTGGATGAATTTGCTGAGGCTTTTGCAGGACGAGCCATCTATTCACTAGGTGACTTGTATTCAGGTTATGATCAGTTTCATCTTGCCTTGGAAAGCAGGGATATTACTACTATGCGGACACCTATTGGTCTTGTGAGGATGTGTACCTTGCCACAAGGTGCTACAAACTCAGTTGCTCATATGATGAATGCTATGCATAGAGTTCTTCGAGACTATATTCCGCAGTATACCATGCCATTTCTAGATGATGTGGCTATTAAGGGTTGTGCAGATGAAGAAAAGAATGAAAATCTTGATTTGCGTGGATGTAGACAGTTTATGGCTGATCACTTGAATGCTTGTGAACAAATATTGACACGATTAGAGGAGGTAAATTTGACACTTTCAGGGCTAAAATCTGTCTTTGCTGTTAATGAAGTCATCATAGTTGGGCATATGGTTGGATATTATGGCAGAAAGCCTTCTCCTGCAAAGGTGGATGCCATAAACAGGATTGCAGAGTATTGCTCAACTACTTCAGAGGTGCGGAGATTTGTGGCAGCTTGTGTATTTTACATGATTTGGATTCCACATTTTGCTCATATTGCAGAAGTTCTCTATCAGCTGTTTCGAAAGGGGCAGAAATTTCATTGGGATGATGAAAATGATGGAGAAACAGGTTTACTAGAATCAGAAGATAGACTTGACATGTTTGTGGACTTGAATGATCCTGGATAGTTGGCACATCCGGAGGATGCGCAGGTTTAGAGGGGGTGGATGTCGTGTTGCTGCGCATCCGAGTCGTATACACCTCCATTTCTTTTGTTGTGCATTTGTGTTAATTTCCGCGTGTGATTCATTGATGTGTGATGCATTTTAATAATCCGTATCCAATGTATATATTCCCTTAGTGCATGCGCACGATTTTGTTTGGATGCATGAAGTGCGTGTATTAGAAAAATATGAAAAACTGATGCCAAAGGATCTTTGTCCTGCTGCTATTTGGTCTAGCTCTATGTGCAATGACAGCCTTGGTGCAAGTGTTTTGGAGATATGCTACAAGAAGGATATTTAAAGGAGGAATAAGAGTTGCTGCAAGATATGCCTCTTGCAAATAATCTTGGTTGCTTGGATGTCAATGTTGAATTAATGAAAATGGCGTGGTGACATATTACTAGCACAGCAAGGCTTTGACAAAAATTATGCTCATGTCAGACTTTTATAAAAGTGCTGGAATGAGGAAGGTCGCTTGCCTAATTTGACATGTGAACAAGAAAAAGAAAAACTAAAGATAGAGGAGAAAAGGAAGGGGAAAAGGAGACTAATTGGGGAAGAGAATTCGAATGGGGAAAAAAAAGGAGAGAAAAAGCGGGAGGAAGTTACGAACAAGGGGAGGAGAGACAAAGAGCACTATGGGATGCCTTCTGTTTTCATCCTAAGGTGGCGTCATCAACTCCGGGAGCTTCAGGGCATTGATGGCGACTTCCATGCACACGCAATGATCTCCTCAGTGAAGGACTGCTGACTCGAATTTCCAATTGCCTGCACTCAAATTTGCTTCCCCAAGAAGCCTGCAAGTAGGCTGTCTTGCCCTCTCTGTCTACCAATTCTGTGCAGAAGCAGTCAGAAAACACGGGCCTCGAGAGAACAGGAAGATCAGAGCGAGAAGTCCTTCTCATCCTCAAGATTTACCCCGCCATTACCCAACTCTTTTAATTGGGATTTTGAAGATGATGCTGCCGGGCCGCTTGGCAGAGCATCACGGCCAGGGCCTATCATTGAGGATGAGGACTTGACTTCATCTAATGCTGAATACAGGAGATACAAGAGAAAGGCTAGAACCAATGAGCCAGATGAGATTTCTTTTCTGAGTGGCAAAAACAACTTCATCCTGGCTGGCATCTTTGTGCTTGGCATTGGGGCAGGGATTGCTCTTGACTCTGGTCTGAATGTGGAACCCAACAATGTTGCATCTCGGGAGGTCATCGATCGTTAAACACCAAACGCGGACTTATGCTTGGCCAATGGGATGAGCGCAATGGTTCTTGACCATCGTCTATTCATCACCTTCAATCCGTTCAATGTCTTTGTATCTCAGGCAGAGGTAAAACCAGGTTGTGTGCCGAGGCAGAGCACTTGGAATGTGCTGGAATCACGCGGTTTAATTTCAGCAGATGATGTCAGGGACTGTCAGAGAAATATGAATACTTTTGGTTTTGTTGGAGATTTGAGGCAAGCACCTAAAATCAGCTGTGTGTATCACAGCGAAAGTGCAGAGAATCAGTTGGATGCAACTTGAGGTGTCGTGATTATCATCAGCAGTTGATTGTGTCATGTCCTAGGTTAACGGACTGGCAGTCTGGAAGAGGGGCACTAAATTTAGGATGTCATCATTGGTTCTGGATACAAGCAAAATACTATTGTTGGTGTTTTTCATTTTCCCCTTAGCACGTCAGGTCTATGCAGATACAAGAGCTAACAATTTATGAGGGCTATTAATTCATGAGTAAGCTGAATGCAGATCTGTCACATAATTTCAAAACTGAGACTTACTGGAAGGGTGGAAGGCTCACAAAAGCGTTAAATTCCAAGTGCAAATGTTATTGTCATCGAGCTTGTTGTTGATTGATGTTTAGAGAGCTTTACCATTGATATTGGAGGTCCAAGCTATGGAACTCTTTCTATCTTTGCATTTGAGGGTGCCACTAGACGCAATGTACCCAGCCTTCAAGCAGGTTCAGTGTTGTACATGCGAGTTGTGAAAGCTAACTATGACATGCCACCTGAGCTTTCATGCATTGATGCCACTGGTAAATCAGCAGGCTTTGGACAGTTGAAGAATGGTTTTGTTTTTAATTGTTCAACAGGACTTGCTTGAGCGCTGCTGAGCAGGCCCACCTGTCCTGTACTCGATGCACTCAGCAAAAGCTTGTCTTTTGAAATTGCTATGAGTCTGGATCAATAGTCCTTCGGTATCTACAGTAATCCTTGTTTCTAATGCCATTATAAATGCTGAGTTCTTGAGTGCTGCTCAACAGCAAGTGATGGTGCAGAAATTGCTACAAAGGGTACAATGATTTTGAACTATTGGAATGCTCGTGTTGCTGGAGATCCACTCAAAGTGGATTTGATGTTGATTTCTGAATTCTATTAATGAAAAAAGGAAGATGTGGCCTTACTCTCTTTTCTGTGTGGGATACTTGTGAAGTCTGTCTAGGGCAGATCTGAAGCCAGGACCATTCAGTATATGCCAGGGTTCAAAACCTGAAAACAAATTCCGGTCTGGTGTGCAAGCGCTTTCTTCAATCGAAATTTGTTAATGAGTATGAAGCTGATACTAAGAGGAGTAGAGCTGAAGAGGGTTATTGAAGAGGAAGAAAAGAGGGGACTACTCTGATTCAGACTGGAGTGAAAAAGCTCAGATTCAGAGGATAGTTCAGTTAGTAGTTCAGATTATGAAACATCTGACATTGTGGTTACAGATCACTCTAAACTGTTTTAAAACCTAAGGAAGAGTGGAAATTGAAATAAAATAAAAGGATCTTTGGTTACCAATGAGAGGATCAATTGTTGAAATACCAAAACTGTTCATGACAGCATATCAAGAACATGGGTTTGATCAGTTTCTTTGTTGTAACTCTATGATTATGATAAGGAATATAGTGATCTTTGACATCCAATATTTGAGTTCTTCTTGTTAGCCTCATTTCTTGCTATACCTTGAACCCCGTGTTCTGCAGCTCTCGCACGATCTCTTTGACAACGGTTGGTCCTTCCTCTTTAGGCCCATCAAAACACATAACACGAAGTAAAATGGAGCAACACAAAGAGGCTAAAAAATCCATACTTGAGCATGCTATGGAAGATGCATCTCAAGAGAAGAAACAAGAAGGAAAAAAAAGGGGCAAGCAGCCTGATTACAGGTTACAATCAGATCTTGAGACTGCCACAAACCTTTAAAAGGTTTTGGAAGATTGCATACTTGGTAGTAGAGTGGAATTCACACTTGGCAAAGTTCTTGGAATCGCAAAGCGTGAATTTCATGATGCAATCATTGATATGTTGAAATGAAAAAGATAGTTTGATGGTGAAGTTTTGCAAGCATTGATGTAGATTGACAAAGACATAGAGAAACATCTTCAAAGGGAATATGATGATGCATGTAATGTTGTTTTGGAACAAGATGATGCTAAAAATCGGCTAAATGGAAGTATAGATAGCAAGCTTGTGGCTGAAAATGGTATTATGGGGGGCAGCATTAAGCATAGAGAGAAGGCTATGTATAATGGAGATGTCCATCAATAAGCACATGAAGAAGAAGATGCTTATTTTATTCCAAGCAATCATTGTTCACGAATGTATTGGGCTCGTGCTACAATAGAGACAATTGTTAAAGTGGGAGAAAGAGAGATGCATTGCATAGCTCTCTTGGATCATGGTTTTGAAATCAATGTTATGGCACACAGTTTGCATAAGAATGGAGGTTGGCCGATTGATGTAGATCTAGGACGATGCATGTGGACAGCAAACAATTCATCAGGGGATCTTTATGCGGCTTGTCCAAATGTACCCATGACTATTAAAGATGTTAGGGATAAATATCATTTTTTTGTGTAGGATTCATGTAGCTATCAGATGACTTTGGGGCAGCCCTATATTTCATATTCAAGACTGGAAACAAAAGCCTTGGGTGGTGGTACTTCATATGCTCAGGTTCACAATAAAGACAATACAAAGGTAGTACAATTTCTCACTGTTTGTGTGAATCATCCCCACAATTGGGAAAGATTGTGGGATAATCCTATGCCACCTAGTGCACAAGATTTTAAGAGTTTTTAGGCAACACTACTGTAACTGGAGGATGTGGCAGTGCCTTTAGGAAGATAATTATGCCTCCAAGAAAGGGGGAAACTGTGTTTGTGTTTGGACTGCAAGAATGGATAGCATGTAGTCTTTGCACTTTTAAGAATATTTTAGTCATGTATAGGGTTGAAAAGAAATATGTAGGATGGGCTGAAAATATATGAGGACATATGGTTCAATGGCTGCAAACGAAGGCACTTCAAGGTTGTTTTCAAGGCTAGTTGATGTTGATACAGTGGCTGAAATTTTTGCAACAATTAATGCTAAAAAATGGGCAGAAAAAGAGGTTATTTATGTTTACACTTTAGAGATGTATGAAGTCATTCAAGAGTTTGCTAAGCATGAACATGAGAATATGGAAGAAGAAGAGGTAGAAGATGAAGACATTGATATGACAGAGTATACTTCTTCTGACATTGTAGATTCATAAGACTTTGGCACATGGAGGAAGATGTGTAGGTTAGGAGGGAGTGGATGTAATGCCGCTACATGCATATAGTGTGAAAAACTCTAGAATACATTGTCATTCGGCTTTCTTATTGATCTAGAGAGCCAATGCCATAATAGTCATTAATGTCAGTGTCCATAGTGTGGACAGTCCAAAAATATTAGATTGTTGGACAAGTTTAGTCAATTTTTGATATTTTAGATATTATCTCTTGTAAATATCCAAAAATTTGTAGACAAATTCTAGAATAGGATGACATGTAAAAGAAAGCAAGTGGCTTTTAGCCATTTTTGTAGGATTTTATGTAAAAATAAGGATTGTGAAATCACGCGACACGATATACAAGTTTCTCCATGATTCTGACAAAAGCATGCAATGAAAAAATGTGAATACGATCCAATGGAATGTTCCTTTCAGAGCCAATGAAAGCATCAGAATGGCAGTCTAAGTAGCATAGAGGAATGTATTGTTTTATGTATGTTTTTTGTCTACAAGAGATTTTATCTTCTTAGAATGCAGAAATAATTTGACAGGCTTCACCTCTGTGAGTATTCTTCCACATCTTCTATTTCTTTCAACCCCTTCTCTTCTAGCTACTCCTCTCCTGAAATCTCCCTTCACCCTACTATCTCTTATCCCCACAGAGTAGACTTTCAACCCCTAACGCTTTGACACAACAGGTACTTGATTGATGGTATTCGTGTGGCTTCATTTGTAATCCTCATACTCACCATTTCATTTTGTAGTAATTGTATCTGCAACATTATTGGTAGCTCTTGCCTCCACAACCTTCGTAGCTTTCTTCTTCGGGGCCATGGTATTTAATCATGAGATCACCAAAAGGAAAATTTGGTGATGGAGCTTGGGGTGATTAGATTGACGGAATTTTTATTTGATCGGGGGGGGGGGGGGGGGGGAGAGAGAGGGGGGGAGGGGGGGTTTTGGTAGAAGGAAAAGCGATCACCAAGAATTTCAAGAAATCGAGAAGAGTCTTGATTCCACATGGGAATATGATAGAAGGGATGGAGAAATTGAATTCGAGAGTTTGCGGCGGAGTATCCTCCTTGTCTTCTTGATGAGAAATTCTCGTGCTCATGCTTCTCTTGTCCCACTCCCTCTTGCTCTATACTCTTGAGAAGGGCCTCTCCTCTCTTCCTTTGACTACTCTCAATGGCTTCCCATGCCTCTTATTTATAGCTAAATTGGAGAAGAAGGGTTGTGGCTAAGAAGAAGAGCTCTTTATGGAGGGGATCTTGGTAAAATCTGAAATCTGAAGCTTCTAAGATGCAATTTGATGTTGGCAATTTGATCTTTGAGGCCCAAAGAAGCCACCAGAGATGTCGTGAATGATTTGCCTGGCCCTCGAATGATCTTGCTTCATCCCAAGCCTTTGGTCAAATTGAAAAGAGAGGGAGATTGCTGGAGTTAATTGCTGAATATCTGGAGCTGAATTCATGTTTTTTGGTATAGAATTGGAGATGCCAAATTGGGAAAAATATTGCACCATTTTTTTCCAAAAAATAGGGGAGGGAGCAATGGCCAAATCGTCATCATCTTCCCCTATTAATCCTCTTCTTTTACTTCATAAAGCTAAAGGTTTGAAGCTTTTGTGACTTATTCAACTTGCTAAGTTTAAAATGTGTTTAGTCAATCCATAACTTACTAGTCATAACTATCATGCATATGGAAATCCTCATGTAGAGATATTCACAGTCGTATCAAACTCAAAAGATATCGGGTTTACAAACTTTTGACTATTTTGTTTCAAGACTTCCTCTATTTAATGGTCTAGAATCCTTCAAGTAGAATTGCAACAAGTTGAGAAAATTTGAAATTAAATTCAGGATATCACATCCTCTCACCCTTAGAGGGATTAAGATGTCCTCATCTTGAATGAAATTAGGGATATTGTTTACATAGCAATTCATGGTCAATACAAGCAACATCCTCTTCAGGATAGTCTTTTCACTGGACGAGATATACTCTAAGGGTTTTGTTTCTTAAAGTCTTCTCCCACATGTCAAGTATCTCTTTTGGTTGAAATTTGATGACTCCTTGACTGGGCATTACAATTTGTTGGTCGTTAAGTACATGGTCTAGGCTGGGAACATAAGGTTTCAGTAGACTGGCATGAAATACATTATGTACTTTCAAGTTACTAGGGAATTTGCAGCTTGTAGGTCATTAGTCCTAGACACTTTAACACCTTATATGGCCCAAATACCTGGGACTTAGCTTCTTCAATTTCCCCAAAGATGATGAACTTTTCTTTAGGCAAACTCACAGAAAACCATGTCACCTTCTTTGAAGATGTGTTCTTGCCTTCATTGATCGGCATATGCCTTTGTTGATCCTTGATGGCTTGAATATCTTGCCTTATAGCTTTAACTTTCTAATCCATTTCTTCCAAAATTTTCCTGCATGCTTCTACCCATAAGGTAGGATCAGAAAAATTCAATGGTGTAAGACAATCTTGCCCGTATAGTTCCTAAAAAGGAGCCACTTGAATAACTTCTAAGAGGTTTGTTTCTAAGATAAATATCCAAAAATTAATAATATCAAGATAAATTAGCATAAGTTGCAATATCTTTCAATAGTCTTCCTTGGCTTCCTCC
Organism: Lygodium microphyllum; assembly: GCF_053477565.2. Lineage (NCBI taxonomy): Eukaryota > Viridiplantae > Streptophyta > Polypodiopsida > Schizaeales > Lygodiaceae > Lygodium > Lygodium microphyllum. The sequence goes on from NC_141142.1 coordinate 73,044,520, forward strand.
TCCTAGGGGATTAGTTTGGACTGAATGTAAGCAAGAATTTCTTACTTGAGGATAACTCCCTTGGATTTTTGTGGGTCTTTTTCTGCAATAAAAGAAAATTTTGGTTGATCAACACAAAAATAAAAAATACTAAATCTTTTAGGGACACACTTCCTTCTTTGTACTTTCTTAGGTTCATCTTGTATAGACCCAAGTAACCCCTTGGAATTCATGGTTAAGAATTCCTCAAAGAAATTATATGCAAGAACTGAATAAAATCTTATTTTACACATGCAGATTTTGTTGCATGTTTATGGGATAAAGGCCTATTGGGTGTTTCTATTTAAGAAAAATAGTACCTAAGGATCCATGATAGGTGCTTGGTTGATGGTATTCATGGCTTCGTTTGTAATCCCCATACTCACCATTCTGTTTGTAGTAATTGTGTTTGCAGTATTATTGGCAACTCTTGCCTTCGCGACCTTTGTAGCTTTCTTCTTCGGAGCCATGTCTTTAATCGCAAAAAGAGGAATTTGGCAAAGGAGCTTTGGGGTAATTACATTGATGGAATTTTGATTTGACAAGGGGGAAGGGAGGGAAAGGCGATCACCAAGAATTTCAAGAAAACGGCAAGAATCTTGATTACACATGGGAATAGGATAGAAGGGATGGAGGAATTGAATTTGAGAGCTCGCGGAGTATCATCCTTGTCTTCTTGACGAGAAATTCCTGTGCCCATGCTTCTCTTGTCCCACTTTCTCTTGCTCTATACTCCTGAGAAGAGTCTCTCCTCTCTTCCTCTGACTACTCTCATCAACTTCTCCCCATGCTTCTTATTTATAGCTAAATTGGAGAAGAAAGGTTGTGGCTAAGAAGAAGAGCTCTTTATAGAGGGGATCTTGGCAAAATCAGCAATCTGAAGCTTCCAAGATGTAATCTGATGCTGGTGATTTGGTCTTTGAGGTCCAGAGAGGCTGTTAGAGATGCTATGACTGATTTTCCTAGCTCTTGGATTATCTTGCTTCATCCCAAGCCTCTGGTCAAACTAAAAAGAGGCAGAGATTGCTGGAATTAGAACTCATAAGGAGAGCATTATGATACGGTCTCCATGAAAAGACATCTAGGGCCACCACTAGCCTCAATATGGAAGAGCAAAGGCAACATTTGATCAAGGAAGGGTTTTCTACGCAAGAGCTTGGTTGTTGGGATTCAGGGAATAAGAGAAGCAAGCACATTCCCCTACTAAAGAGCCTATAAAGCCAATTCTTAAAGAAGGGTGTGATTTTGAGCAGGAGATTGATAAGGAAGAGCAGCTTGATGTGCTAAGTCCACCCCCACAAGCAAAGTTGCGAGCAGAAGCACATGACAAAGACCCCACTGCCCCAGAGAGAATTCTAAAAATGAGATGTAGAAGGAGGGAGTTGGCAAAGTTGTCATAGAAAAATCTTAGTACCAAGCCTCAGCAGTGCTTGAAGTCTGCATCCCTCAATGTGAAGAGTGATTTTTGCTAGTTAACTAGGCATGAGAACTGACCTTATGGGAACAATATGAAAGCCAATCCAACCCATTTGAATTCATCTTCTCATACCCCCCATCACTTGATTGAGTAGTGTCACTAAGGGTGGTGGAGGAGCTAATCAAGCTTTCAATACAACTAGGAAAAAGGTGGCTAGAAGAAAGAGCAAGGCAACCAATGTTGTGGCAAAGGGAACCAGCTAGATATTGGGAGGATAAAGTGATGGATGAACCTAGAACAATTAAGGACTTGGAATCTCATCTTCAAGTAGGTTCTTCACTCAGTCAGCCCTTCTTCACTGCTCTGATACCATGTCAGAGTGCAGCGATGCGGAAGCGTGGGACCAAGACTGAGAGAGAGAGAACGTAGAGAGAAGAGAGAGAGAAAGAGACAGTGGAAGATGAAGATCTGTTGTATAAAGTGTGCTGTATACAAAGATATGCAGATATGTACACGGGCGCAGTGCGCGGGACTGCGTGTCTCCACCTCGAGGCGAGACAAGCTCCCTAGGTGTGTCCTACCCTTGATGTGCCCTAAACAATTGTGGGGAATGTGTAGAGGGCTAGGGGACTAGGGACAGAGCCAATCGACAAAGGTCACTGGGCGTACCTAATTTGAGGATCCCTAGGTGTCATGCTGTGATTGTGAGCGCTCTTTTTCTTTTCTTTTCTTTTCTTTCTTTCTTTCTTGGGAAAAATGAAGATTTAAGGCTCAAATGTAACTCGTTTTGCAAGGTGACTAAGGCACAAGATATAATGGGACATTTTAAAGCTAAAGACAAAGCAAGCATAAAGTTTACATTAGGAGAAGTCTTGGGCAGTCCAATCATCAATTTTGAGTCAAAGCCTATTTTTTAGATCAAAGTTGATGCTAAAATAACCTTCATTTATGGGAAAAGCAACGGGATAGCCCTAGCTAAATCTCTGGAGCTGAATTCAAGCTTTTTGGTATAGAATCGGAGATACCGAATTAGGGGGGAATATTGCACATTTTTTTCCCAAAAAGGGGGGGGCAGCCAGATCATTCACATCTTCCTCTCTTAATGTTCTTCTTTTTCTTCATAAAGCTAAAGCTTTAAAGATTTTGTGACTTATTCAACTTGCCAAGTTTAAAATGTGTTTGGTCAATCCAAAATTTACTAGTCATAACTGTCGTGCATATATGGAAATTCTCGTGTAGAGATATTTATGATGGGATATTTATAGAAGAGACATTTATTCACTCTTCTATAAATAATCCTAATCTATATTCACTCTTCGATAAATAACCCTAGTCTATATTTTTATTAGAAGTGACATTTTCCAGGATATTTATAGAAGAGTGTTTTCTTTTCATGATAAAAATATATATAGTGACTTGACGACCACTATAAGGCATGTATTATGTTGGGATTTGACAATTAAATCCTTTCAAACCAACAATCATCTATTGTCAAGGAAAATGACTATGCACTTTCTATACTATGGAGTATATAGATTGGTGTGATATGAACCTCAAAGTCTGCGAGATAGGATTGACATATCCAAATAGAAGAAATAATCCAGAAGTCCACAAGTCACTATAACAAAATGTTCTCTTGTAACCCCCTAAATCACATTGAAGAAGTAGAGCAAATGCATAAGTATTCTATTGTAACACTCTAAATCAACAAAAGCCTTGATTATGTTGCATTTTTTTAAAACTTGTACATATGTTGATGTATGGTCTTATCAATGACAAAATATTGTGCATTTTTTGTCTTTTCTAACAGGTAGTGTTACATGAATCCTGTGGTGCAAGGACATCCTTGAGCTACTACACCAAACACACATAACACACACAAGAGGAAGCTCGCTTAAGAATATAAGAAGAGAGATGGAGACCAAAACGTTTTCTTACTAGTTTTTCTTCCTACTTCACTCATCTAAAATATACACAAAGTATAAATAAGATACAACATAAAGAAAAGCAACCTACTAAGTCAAATATTGCGTAACTGACTATAGTAACCCATTGGCATTATAATTATGCTAGCTGTAGATGGGTGTAACTAACCATTGTCACGTGTTGAGCTTGTCATCTCAAAGGTAGGACATGCACAACATGTCCCTAAATGAACCAAAGTCATTAGCAATAATCAAGTCTAGAAGGTAATTTGTTATGAGGCAAAATGATTTTACCTAACTACAATAAATAAAAAATCATTATCAAAATATATAAAGAAAAGTATTGTATCTCTTAGAGTTTTAAGTATAATAAGTGGTAATAGAACTGTCGCTCTATCTCCTCATAATGTGAGAATATCTTTGCATATTTTGTAAGAACATCTAGGCTCCTCTTCTCTCTTTTTTAGTATATGGTAAAATGATTTTGCCTGATTACCATAAGGAAAAAAAAGTTCTCAAAAGATAGAAAGAAAAATATTGTGTTGGTTACAATTCTAAGTATAATAAGTGGTAATACGAGGTCCATCCCTCTATCCTCTCTCAATGTGGAACTATCTTTGCATCTTCATTAAGCACATTTGGGCTCCTCTTCTCTCTTTTTGACTATTAGGGTCTCTCTTATCTCACGAATCACGTGGTGGGGGGACTTGCTTGAGCTATTGTGTCAAACACATACCATACACAAGAGAAAGCTTAATCAAGAGCACAAGAAGAGAGATGGAGGCCAAAATGTTTTCTTAATGGTTTCTTCTTCTTCTTTCAGATACAATACAATATACACAAAGTATAGAAAAAATACAACATAAAGAAAAGTGGTCTCCTAAGTCAAACAATGCACAACTAACTATATTATTCCATTGGCGCTTTGTAGGTAGGTGTAACAAACCAAATATAACAAGTGATAAGTTTGTAGCCATGTAAGAGTCATAATGACCACCAACATGCTAAGTATAGGCATATGAGTCCATCTAACTAGGTAGTGTCAGAGGGATTTTAGTTTAAAGGTCATATTATCCATTAGGGATAAGAGACAGAAGGAAGTAGAGAATAGGAGATAGAAGAGAAGGAAAAGAATAGGCAAGAAATTCAAATAAATCCCAAGAATGCTCGAAATCAAGTTCTCTTCAACATGTCTATACATCATGAATAAATCATAAAACCTTATGTCAAGTCTACCAAAGCCTTTACACAATATAAAGACAAAGGTCAATGACTCAAACTTTACACGTATTACATCTAAACTCTATTGTACATCCAAGACAAAGAGTTCAAAAACTCCAAATGTCGATAGGTTTAGATGATTTTTTGATAGAAGAAGCCCAAGTACTTCCTCCTGGAGCACTATGTATTGATAGAACTTAAGGGAAACAAAAGCCTTGTATGGGATTCAAAACAAACTTCAACCTTGTGTATTCTTAGTTATTACAGTAGTCATAAGCTCATCATTTTATGGCTAAACTCCAAGACAAATGTTTTTGGATTATCTAGACATAGTCTACTACTACTTGGAAGCAATCTCCAAGCATTAAATCTCCTGGATCTCCCTATTTGTTTGACATTTTGTCCTTTTTATTATGCTAACTATTTCAATTTTGCAATTAAAAGGTTTGATAGAGACAACAGTTTCATTTTGTGTTTAAAAAGGGAATTTTTCCAAGTTCAATCCAAATTCTAACCATTTCAACACCACTATTTAGCGAATCAACTCAGTGAAGGCTCATCTATGGCAATAAATTATCAATTTGCTCTTCTCTATACTGTAGAGTAACAAATGACTAATTTCAAGCGCATACTTTAGATAATCGAACTAATTTAGATAGAAGGAAGTTGAGCTTGTTCCTTTGCATCTAGTTATCTATTCATTGCATTATTTCAAATTCAAATCCTATTTTATACCTATTGAATCAAAGGTGGAGGTGGAAGAGAAGTTGCACTCCTTGTAGCAACTATTTGCTCCGCTACCATTGTAGCTAGGAATTTCTTAGCTATAGCCTCTTTTCTCTTTGAGGCCATCATGAATTAAATATTCCAAATGCCCTCTCATAACAATGTATTCTATGGGTGGTAGAAGACTTGCTAGTGCTATGTAGGTAGTGTACTTCTCCTATGAGAATTCATTTTTAGATTTTTACTCGCGAGTTTCATGGTATTGCACTCTCTTCACTAAAACAAGCTAGAACTAAACATTAAATTGTAGGATGGAGAGAGAGAGAAACTAATTTGACTACAACTAGAACATGGATGATTTCTAGCCATAATACATTCTAAATTTAGGGTATTTTTAAGGAATTAGCTAGAAAAATGAGAATCTTACGTTGGTTAAGAATGGGAAAGAGGGGCATCTTTTAGTCTCTTACAACACTTCAAGCATTGCTTTCAACTTGTGGGTTGATAAGGGTCATCAGTTATTCAAATATTTGAATGATTTAAAATGCTCTAAACTCAAGTTTATTACTATTCGCTATTATGTACTATTGTGATAGTCTTTAGTAGTTCCATTTGCCTTACATTAGCCTTTGTCCCTCTAAGATTTCTATTTTGGGTTATGGACTATTGTTGGACTGCTTAGTGATTAGTTTATTGGCTGCACAAAGGAGTAATAATGGGAGAGAAGAGAGAAAAAGAAGTTCAAATGTAATGAGTGTATGCTTTCTCAAGCAAGGGGGAAAAACCGAGAGAGAACTATACTTGAGACGAGATTTTCTATGAGGTCAACCCAAGAAGCACCATTTGGTAACAAACTCCTCATTGCATATGTATAAACAATTGTACCTATTGGAGGAAACCTTTGAATTTTGAGCTTGTACCATCAAATTTCCCTAGAAGATTGAACTTTGGTTTTTTTCTATATTGACCATAAAGGTTGCTAGTAGTTAATTGACCTCATGCTTGATGTAGTCTTGTCTCTTGAATTTCTTGAAGTTGAAGTTATAGGCTGTGCATAGCTAAGCCCAATTTAGAATGTGGCTGGTTTTCTTGTAGCTTTACAGTACTCTCTTGAAGCTCTTGGATTTGCTATTGTATAATTTGTAAAGAAGCAACAATTCCTTTCGTCAAACTCCATCACAACTAGGCAAGATTGTGGTAGGAGGGGCTTGCCAAACTATTATGAGAACGGTAAGTGTTCTTTGAGAGAGAAGATTACAAGACTAGAACAAGGCAAGACCAAAACAAGACAAGACTTGATATAAGACTAGACTAGAACACGACAAGACTAGAACAAGACAAGAACTAGAAGAGGCCTTACCTTGTAGGAGCTGCACAATTGGTGTTGGTAAGATTGAAGGGCCTATAATGTAAGACCCCTATTTATATTAGAATTGAGGAGGGTAAGGAAAATCTTCTCGATGATGACATCATTGATGACATAAGCATCATTAATATAAGCAATGACATAAGCAATGTTGATTGATGCTATCCTCTTCTAGAACATTGCAAAGAATTATGTAGAATCCTCTAGTACTTTCTCGAATTTGCTAGAATATTCTAGAATCTTTTTGAAACTTCATAAAATTAGGGGATGTACCTACTTATATACAAACGAAGGGATGTCCTTGCTTGAGCATCTGTTACATTACTTGAGTATGTGCTACTCTTACTGAGGTAGAATATGTACAAGCACTGCTTTCCCAAGAGTCAAATAGTGTGGTATTTATTATTTTAGATAGCTAGAGCTTAAAGGATTGCAAGTGGATATACTAAAGAAGAGATATGATCTCCCCTCATTAGGGAATTTTGAGGTTAACAAGACAATCAAGTTTGTTTCAAGGGATTTTTGATAGCCACAAATATGGAAATTAGTTAAGGACTTTACATTATTCTTGTGACATGCAATCAAGCTAAAGTCCCTTGTCATTGACCTCATGGTCTTCTTCCTGTATTACCTATTCCAAGTAAGCCATAGTCATCTTTATCCATGGACTTCATTTTCGAACTACCTTCTTGGAGGCTGTATGATTCCATCTTGGTGGTGGTTTATCAATTCACAAAAATGGCACACTTTATCCTAAGAACCAAGAGTATCAATGGGGATGGCACAATAAGGGTCTTTCTAAAGTAGGTTTATTGGCCCTACAAGTTAATGATATTTTCTGTGATCATGGCCCCCATTTCATCTCTAGGTTTTGGAGAAGCCTCTTTAATCCACTGAGTGACGCTCATGTCCACTATGTGGAAGAACCAAACGAGAAAGAAGCTTACATATGTCCTTATGTCTCGCATGACGATGAGGGCAACGCTATCCTCATGGATTATCGCCCCGTACTGGTGATGGCATTAGGAAGAGGACGAGGTAGAGGCCTAGGAGGGCAGATGCAGGATCCAATCACCTGTTGGACTTGTCGCCACCCAGGTCATGTCTCATCACGCTGCCCTGAAAGGGAGCAGCAAAGCAGAGACAAGGCAGACCAAAGGTGTGCTGAGTCCGGAATCACCAATCTCTTCATCGATTGCCCAAGGCAAAAGCCGTTGTCTAGCTCAGCCAACGAGCCATCTGTCCCATTGGGGTTGTTTGGTTTCGAAAACCACGATGGGGAGGCCACGCCTATTCCATTGCGGGTCATGACCCGTGCCCAAACGAAGCAGGCTGGCATCTCTCTGCCAGGAGCTGGCAATCTTGATGCAGCCTTGATAGGGAAGAAGAGCCGTAGACGACGGAGGAAGAAGTCGAAAGCTAAAATCGCACTAAAAACGGAGAGTGCTACAACTCTGCCTGCTAGAAAGAAGTTCTCTGACGCAGAAGTAGAGACGTCAGCCCCCAAGACGGCTGAAAAGGAAAGTGATAAGGTAGAGGAATACCCGCATCCAAAGCGACAATTAGAGGCCATAGAAAAGGTGAAGAAATGGATGAAGGAAACCCAAGAGCATCTAAAAGACGCTAAGCCCATCATAGAGGACGTGATTGATGATCTCTCCAGCATAAGTACGCCAACCTCGCCTCCACAACCAAAGTCAAGAGAAACAATTGCACCACAAACAGTGCCGCTAAGGCCAAGCCTCGGCGGTGCTACAGGGCCGCGGTTCAGTCACTGCCACTGGTTAGAACATTCCAGGTTAGGAGAGATACGAACACCCAACAATCTCCTAACCACATTGGTGACTACTCTTGTAACACTTAGTCTGGGAGATCTGCTTAGGCAGCATCCCACCCTATGGCAGAATCTTAAGCAGTGGGTTGAAGGGTCACAAGAGCAGGTTACAGTAGAGCCTCATGACCACGATGCAGAGATGCAAATACCGAGTTTGATGTTGCACTCTATGCCTAAATCCTTGCACGTCAATGCCTTATGGGAAGGTTCCGAGATGCATGTGGTCTTACCGGTTTTAGCCCTAGGCGATACAACGAGGAAGGGAATTATGGATACGGGGATTGGGGTTAGTGTGATTAGCCACGCATTGCTTCAGACTTGGGGAAACCCACCTATTGAGGCTGCTAGGTTTAATGTCACACTAGCAAATGGTATGAGAGTCAAGCCATTCGGGGTGCTGAAGAATTGGCCAGTGAAGATTACAGGTGTCCAGTTCTCCGTTGACTTTATAGTTATGAAGGGAATGGACTACGACATCCTATTAGGCCGCCCCTAGATGCGCAACACTAGAGTCATCGAAGATTGGGGTAACGGCTTGATCTTCCTTGGCAATAGGAAAGACGCCGTGAGAGTAGAGATGGACACCTGGAAGACCTCACCAGTCAACTTAGATGCCATCTCTTCAAACGCTTAGACAAACTCCGAGCAATCTTTGAGCGGTGTCACTTATATCGTCTCTCCTTGAAACCCTTAAAGGGCCAGTTTTGGGTGAAGCATGGATGCATCCTAGGGCATGTGGTGTCGAAGAACAGCATTGCCATTGACTTCTCAAAGGTCAGGGTCATTGTTGACCTTCCACCCCCAACCAACTACAAGGGAGTTCAATGCTTTCTAGGCCATACTGGATACTATTGATGGTTTGTACTGAATTATGCATTGATCGCCAGACCCTTGTACAAGCTGCTTATTATGTTTGAATGGACTGAAGCATGCCAGCAGGCATATGAAGAATTGAAGAAGACTCTAACCACAGCACCAATCCTACGAGCCCCAGATTGGACCACTACCTTTCACGTGCACATCGATGCTTCTAAGTTTGCCGTGGGGGTAGTGTTGTGCCAACCTGGCGAACATAATTTAGACTATCCAGTGAGCTTTGCTAGCAGGCAACTCACTGAGATGGAAATGAGTTACTCGACGACAAAAAGAGAGGGATTAGCCATGGTATTCGCAGTGAAGCAATTCTAACATTATCTTTTGGCCACGCCCTTTACCTTCTTTGTGGACCATCAAGCCTTGCTCTATCTAGTAAAAAAACCTTGTGCTACAGGACGCATAGCTCGATGGCTCCTTCTGCTTTTAGAATTTTACTTCTCCGTAGTGGTACGGAAGGGAAAACAGCATTACATGGCTGATCACGTGTCGCGCATTCCTACCGGAGAAGCCATTGGACAAGTTGTTATTGATGAACTGCCCGACGCCCATCTGTTTCACCTTTCCAGCGAGAGAGATCTATTTAAGGCTGATCTAACGCCGTATTGGGCAGATGACATAGTCCAAGTGCTTGAGCACGCACTGCCTAACCGACCAATAGAAAAAGCCCGACTTAGACGATTAATCCTTAAGCTCCAGTCCTATCAGCTGATTGCAGGCCAACTCTATAGGCTGGGGCAAGACGGATTGTTTCACAGATGCGTGTGCGAATATGAGATGCATGACGTGCTCTCAGAAGCGCACGGCGGTATTCCTGGAGGGCACTTTAGTAGTCTCAACTGTGGTGGCCACGCTTTTCCGCGACGAACACAATTTGTCAAGCACTATGACGAGTGCCAGTGGACGAAGTCCCAATTCGCAAAGATCAAATGAAATTAACCCCAGTTATTGCTCGAAAACCCTTTGAAAAATGGAAAATTGAGTTCATTGGACCCATCAGTCCTGCGGCACAATATTCACAGGCCAAGTACATCATTGTGGCCATGGATTACCTCACTAAATGGGCAGAAGCGCGAGCGACACGCAAAAACGATGCTAGAACGACGGCTAAGTCCTTATGGGAGCAAGTGATTTCACGATTCGACTGTCCCATCGTACTGGTCAGTGACCAAGGCACGCACTTCATCAATGAAGTGATCGCGCATCTCCTGTCCATCTTCCTCATCATCCATCGCAAATCCTCACCATACTACCCTCAGGCAAACTGCCAGGCTGAATCAACGAATAAGATTCTTGTCAATGTCCTAACCAAGGTTGTCTCTGCCTCACGCAACGACTGGGACAACAAGTTGATGGCAGCTCTATGGGCTTACCAAACAGCTTATAAAATGACTGTCGGTCAAACCCCCTTTAGACTGACATATGGAACAGAAGTGATTCTACCATTAGAGTTCTTCATTCCCAGACTGAGAATAGCGCTTCAAGAACGCTGGGAAGGAAAGGAGGCATCGACGCAATGACTAGTTGAGCTCGAACGCCTCTCGGAAACTTGTCTTCTCGCCACCCATGCACTGATCTGTAAGAAAGCCCGACACAAGAGCTGGTTTGACCAGCACGTCACACAGCACGAGTTCGATCAGGGTGACTTAGTGCTCCTCTACTCAGTTAAGGGGCATAAACAAAAAATGAAATTTAGAGGTCTTGGACCCTTCAAAGTTCATGCGATCAGCCAAACAAGCAATGTCGAACTTGAGACCCTAAACGGTAACGGAATAGGCTTCTTCAATGGCAGTCGCGTCAAGAAGTACTACCCCCCTACGCATCCTTTGCATGAGCCACCGATGTTAGAACCGTCGAGTAGCCACAATCATTGAAATTGATGACAAGGATGAGGAGGCCGTAGAACCCGCATACCTCCGTATCACGGTCACGGAAAAACAAACATGTACTTTCAACGCCTTGATCGACGAGGGAGCAGACTTTAATGTCTTAACCCACAATCATTGGACTCAACTTGGCAAACCACAACTTCAACCCACGACTGCCAAATTAAGCCCATATGGGGCCCATTCCTATGCACTACTCGGCAAGTGCAAAGCAGTCGTTTCTATCGAGTCTTGCGACTGTTCCAATGATTTTTTACGTGTTGCCAAATGCTAAAAACGTAGGCACAAAGTCACTGCTGGGGCGCACCTTCAAAAAGCAGACCCAGTGCAATGTTGACTACACATCGCAGCGCATCAACCTCACAATAGGCAATGTTCGCATTGTTATAACTTCCAGCAAGGGCTATGCAACCTCATCACGGGCCACAAAGCCACCGATACAAACATCTGTAGGCAAGTCTGAGGGGGGTAGTGCGTGGCCGCCACTCCCCAAGCTTCATAGACCGCAACCCATAGCAGCCAGAGCTAAGGCCCCACAGCCTCGCCTTCAATGGATGTCTAAACAACTGCAACAGCCGCCTAGGAGTCGATGCTCCTACCCTCATAAGACCAGAAACTCTAAACCTAGGAAGCCCAAACGCAGTTATAGGAATACATGTGTAATTAGTCAAAGATGGGTCCCCAAGGCCCTCTTGCACGTACAAGGCTACTATGAGGGCAATGCTTTGTTGTGATATCGAGCTCCACTCGTGATATGCCAGGGTGACCTTTGTGCATTTATGTCACCGACTTGTTAGTTGCAGATGCGGTTGGTACACCGCCCATGAATAATAGCTAGATGACAGCTATCCTTATCTACTCTAGTTCGTGGCTCAGTTAGTATGCCACCTTAGTTAGTTGTTTGGTTTGAGACCCATATATAGGGTTCTTCTATTTCTATGTACTTGACTTATTTTTGGCTTACACAACTAAGAAGAGGAAAACTGTTTTCAGCCTCCACCTTTGTGTGTATTCCCCCATTGTGCAAGCAAGAAAGCTACAAGTGAGACTCCTTCCTTCTCTCCCACAATCTTGACATGGTATCAGAGCCTTGTTCGTAGTAAGGAGCTCAAGAAAGCAAGCCAAGTTCGCAGTGTTCTGGTAAGAGGACCAGTGTTGCTTTCATTCTTCTGTTTTGGGAGCAAGTCTCTGCAGGTAGCACAGCCGGAAAGTGCAAGAGTGCATTGTCTCAGATTGAGACGCCCTTCGTGGTGTAGCAACAGGGCAGTATATGATGCGGGAAAGGACTTTAGCCCTTAATTGCTCTGTTTTTTTTATTTGAGGCCATTTCGGGGCCTGTTTTGGAGGTGGAAGTTTTCTGCACGCACTCAGGAAAAGGCCTTGTTTTATGCTGTGTGACCACTGTTCTACAGCTCAGTGAAAAGTTACTGTAGAAATTGCATTGTATACCTGTGCACAGAGACATTGGGAGTTACAGAATCATCCTTGTTGCCTATTGATGCAAAATCGTCACTAGGAAGTGACTGTGTGGTCAATTACCACTTTCATAAGTTTTGCAGATTTGCCCTTGTGAGGCTGAAGCTGTGTTCTTTGCAGTGACAGAATTTTTTGCAGTGTTCTGTAATGGCGTCTGATTCTCTTTCACAGATTGTCACTGAAAAGCTTGACAAGAACAACTTCCAAGCATGGAAGTTCAGAATGACGAATTTCCTTATGGGAAAAGGATATTGGGAATTCGTTACAAGAAATGAAGAAGAACCAGTTCTTCCTGATGTTCCCAATCAACAGCAAATGCAGGCATTTAAAACATGGCATGAGAGAGCTAGGAAAGTTATGTACTGGCTATCTATCAGCATTTCAGACTCTATGATTGTGCATATTCAAGATGCAAGTACGCCAAAGGAGGCATGGGATACTTTGTCAAAAATGTATAGCACAAATACGCAAGCCAGGAAAATGCAGCTCAAGCAAGAGTTGCACAATGTGCAAAGAGAGAGCATGAGCATCAATGACTACCACATGAAGGTGAAGAAGATTGCAGATGCACTTGCTTCCATTGGGTCGCCAGTGGAAGATGATGATTTAGTTTCTGTGACCTTGAATGGTCTAGGAAAGGATTATGCACAGTTCCGAACATCCATTTCCGTCCGTGAAAGATTTTCTAATTTTGAGGAGCTGATTGCTCTTGTAATTTCTGAGGAGCAGAGAAATGGTGGTGCATCTTCTTCAGGACGAACTTCAAAAGAAGCTGTCTTCTACTCAAATACTGGAAGAGGTAGAGGCAGAGGTAGAGGAGGCCGATCTGAAGGCCGTGGTAGAAATCAGAATATGCAGCAAACTCAAGAAAACCAGTCCTATGGAGGAGGACGTGGTAACTCTAGAGGCAGGGGGAGCCAAAGAGGTCGTGGTGGATGGCAAAGAGGCCAAAATGCAAACAGGAATGTTGAATGCTACTACTGTGGTAAAATGGATCATATGGCTAAAGACTGCTATAAAAAGTAAAATGACATCATGAATGGAAAATTGCAACAAGGAAATTATGCATCTTCTAGTAGACAGGGTGATGACAGAAATGAGCATTTGTTTATGGTGCAGCACATGACCAATTCTGTGACAAGTGCAGAAGAAAGCAACGATGTGTGATATGTTGACTCAAGTGTATCAAACCACATGACAGGTCATGCAGAATGGATGCAGGATGCAAGGAAAATGGAAAAACCAGGATTTGTGGAGACTGGTGATGATACTGCACATCCTATTGTGCAGATTAGAAAATTTCCTTTGTCTATGCAGGATGGGAAAAAGAAATACTTGTCGGATGTATTTCATGTCCCGAATATCACCAAGAACCTAGTTTCTGTTGGTCAAATGGTTGAGCAGGGCTTGCAGGTCAGATTTAATTCTCATGGATGCTTTGTTGAAGATATGAAAAATAAAGGTCGCTTGATAGCAAAAGGAAAGAAGAAGGGCAGAATGTTTACGTTAGATGCAGACATGCCTGAATTGAGTGCAGCAATGTTTGCACATGGGACCGGTGTAGTTGCAGATATTGATATCTGGCATAAACGCATTGGTCATGTTAATGTACAGCGACTTAAATAAATGCAAGCCCAAAATATTGTTGCAGGATTGCCTAAATTCAAGGTTGCAGAAATGCATAAGATATGTAAAGCCTGTCAGTTTGGAAAACAAGCAAGGAAACCATTTCCTGGACATGTTCAAGAGAGTAAGAATCCATTGGAATTAATCCACTCTGATGTGTGGACTACTAAAGCGGCATCTCTTGGAGGCTATCATTATTTTGTCACTTTTATTGATGACTATAGTAGAAAAGTTTGGGTGTATTTTATGAAAAAGAAAAGTGAAGTTTTTGGTCATTTCAAAACTCTTAAAGCTATGGTTGAAAAAGAAACAGGCCTGCAGAAAAAATGCCTAAGGTCAGATGGAGGGGGAGAGTACCTCTCAAATGAGTTCGCAAGGTTCCTGCAGGAGCATGGCATAAAGCAGCAATATTCATGCAGTCATACCCCACAACAAAATGGAATTGCAGAAAGGAAAAACAGGCATATTGGAGAGGTATCTCGTGCCATGCTCAATGAAAAAGACCTGCCAGATTTTTATTGGGCTGAGACAGTTGCTACAGCAGTCTACATAATGAACAGGACTCCCACTGTAGCAATACATGGGATGACTCCAGAGGAGAGGTATACTGGTAGGAAACCAGATATTTCTCATTTGAAAATTTTTTGTTGCATTTTCTATGTTCATGTTCCAGATGAGTTGAGATCCAAGTTGGATCCAAAAGCTGAGAAGTGCATCTTTATTGGTTACTCTCTACAGCAAAAAGGGTATAGATGCTATAACCCTTCTATTCGTAAGTTTACAGTGAGCAAAGATGTTGTTTTTGATGAGATGAGTAGCTGATATAAACTAGTAAATGTGATTGATAATGTAGATGCACTGTCAAGATTGTGGGAGAGAAGGAAGGAGTCTCACTTGTAGCTTTCTTGCTTGCACAATGGGGGAAGACACACAAGGATGGAGGCTGAAAACACTTTTCCTCTTCTTAGTTGTGTAAGCCAAAAGAACTCCAGTACAAAGAAATAGAAGAACCCTATATATGGGTCTCAAACCAAACTCAACTAACTAAGGTGGCATACTAACTGAGCCACGAACTAGAGTAGATAAGGATAGCTATCATGTAGCTATTATTCATGGGCGGTGTACCAACCGCATCTGCAACTGACAAGTCGGTGACATAAATACACAACGGTCACCCTGGCGTATCACGAGTGGAGCTCGATATATCAACACTCCCCCTCGAGCTCAATCCCAATTCCTGCACACCAAGCAGGTCTCTGAACTTGCGCAGCTTCTCTGCGCCCAATGCCTTCGTGAATATGTCAGCTACCTGATCCTCTGTGCTGATATAAACTAGATCAATAAGACCTAGTAAAACCCTCTCTCGCACATAGTGATAATGCACCTCAATGTGCTTTGTTCTAGCATGATAGACTGGGTTATTTGCCAAGTGTATACTACTCATGTTGTCACAATAAATGACAACTGGCTCATCTGTAGACTGATGCATATCATAAAGTAGCTTATGCAACCAAGCTACATCACATGCAGCCATTGCTGCACCCCTGTACTCAGCCTCTGTGCTCGATAAGGCAACTGTAGGCTGTTTCTTGCTGCTCCAAGTGACTGCAGCACTCCCAAAAGAGAACACATATCCACTGGTAGATCGTCTATCAGAAATACTACCAGCCCAATCAGCATCAGTGTATCCATGCAGCTGTATCTGAACCCCAGTCTCATAAAATAGTCCATACTGCAATGTGGACTTCACATACCTGAGTATGCGTCTAGCTGCATCCAAATGCGGTTTCCTTGGAGCCTGCATAAACTGACTTACCAATCCAATAGCATAGCTCAAATCTGGCCTGGTAATAGTCATATAAATCAAGCTTCCTACTATGCGTCTGTACATAGTAGGGTCTTCCAGAAGCTCACCTGCATCTGCGCTTAGCTTCACATTCTGCTCCAAAGGAACTGAAATAGGCTTACAGCCTATCATCCCATATTTGGACAGCATGTCCAATCCATACTGCCTCTGCAAGAGCTATATCCCACTTGGTGATCTAATCACCTCAATGCCCAAGAAATAACGCAGCTCTCCCAAATCCTTCATCTCAAACTTTTGCTTCAATAGCATTTTCACATGAAGGATATCTTCATCACTGTCACCTGTCATAATCAAATCATCAACATAAATGACAAGCAGCATAATACCTTTCTCTGTCTTTTTCACATAAAGTGAGAAATCTGCCTTGGAAATCTGAAAGCCAATAGTGACAAGATACTGCCCTATCTTGTCAGACCATGCTCTAGGTGCTTGCTTCAAGCCATACAAGGCTTTCTTCAACCTGCAAACAAACTCAGAATGAACAGCATGCACATAACCTGGTGGCTGCTCCATATAGACCTCTTCTTGCAAATCACCATGCAAGAAGGCATTCTTTACATCCATCTGATGTAAAGACCATCCCTTTGATGCAGCCATAGCAATGACTGCTCTTACAGTTTCCATCCTTGCAACCGGACTGAATGTTTCTTCATAGTCAATGCCATATGTTTGTGCATACCCCTTGACTACTAATCTTGCCTTGTATCTGTTCACAGAACCATCTGCATTGTGCTTCACCTTATAAACCCACTTACAGCCAATTGCATTCTTACCTTTAGGCAAAGGTACCAATTCCCATGTAGCATTTGCTTCCAAGGCATCCATTTCTTCATCCATGGCTTTCTCCCATTTTTCTTTTCCCATGGCTTGCTCAAAAGAGGTGGGTTCTGGTTCATGTATCACTTTGACCATATATGCATAGTGAATGGCTGTAAATCCATCATATTTCAGCCTATCCACAGGATACCTAGCTCTCGTAGACCTGCGCAAAGTAGGTTCACTCCCAGGTGCTCTCAAAACATCCCTGGTTTTCCTTACTCCAGGTGTAACAATAGAAGGAATGCCCAACTCATCATCAATGCTCTGTTCTGAGCCACTGGATTCACCATCCACATAAGAGTGACCTGCATTCACATCAAACATGGGCTGATCAACCTTCTCTTTTCCTTTTCGTGATACCTGCATACCACTATCTGCATTGCTTTGAGAAGATTCTCCTGATCTCAATCTACCTGTCCATGGTGAAGAATGTGAACCACTGCTAGAGGATGCTCCAGGTCCACTAATATTTTGTGACTGCTGCTGTGAATTATGTGCAGCATTACCATTTTGTGCATCTACATCATCAATCACATTTACTGGTTTATACCAGCTACTCATCTCATCAAAAACAACATCTCTGCTCACTGTAAACTTACGAGTAGAAGGGTTATAGCATCTATACCCTTTTTGCTGCAGAGAGTAACCAATAAAGATGCACTTCTCAGCTTTTGGATCCAACTTGGATCTCAACTCATCTGGCACATGTACATAGGCAATGCAACCAAAAATTTTCAAATGAGAAATATCTAGTTTCCTACCAGTATACCTCTCCTCTGGAGTCACCCCATGTATTGCTGCAGTGGGAGTCCTGTTCATTATATAAACTGCTGTAGCAACTGCTTCAGCCCAATAAAAATCTGGCAGGTCTTTTTCATTGAGCATGGCACGAGATACCTCTCCAATATGCCTGTTTTTCCTTTCTGCAATTCCATTTTGTTGTGGGGTATGACTGCATGAATATTGCTGCTTTATGCCATACTCCTGCAGGAACCTTGCAAACTCATTTGAGAGGTACTCTCCCCCTCCATCTGACCTTAGGCATTTTATTTGCAGGCCTGTTTCTTTTTCAACCATAGCTTTAAGAGTTTTGAAATGCCCAAAAACTTCACTTTTCTTTTTCATAAAATACACTCAAACTTTTCTGGTATAGTCATCAATCAAACTGACAAAATAATGACAGCCTCCAAGAGATGCAGCTTTAGTAGTCCACACATCAGAATGGATTAATTCCAATGGCTTTTTACTCTCTTGACCATGTCTAGGAAATGGTTTCCTTGCCTGTTTTCCAAACTGACAGGCTTCACATACCTTATGCATTTCTGCAACCTTGAATTTAGGCAATCCTGCAACAATGTTTTGGGCCTGCATTGATTTAAGTCGCTGTACATTAACATGACCAATGCGTTTATGCCAGATATCAATATATGCAACTACACCGGTCCCATGTGCAAACATTGCTGCACTCAATTCAGGCATGTCTGCATCCAATGTAAACATTCTGCCCTTCTTCTTTTCTTTTGCTATCAAGTGACCTTTATTTTTCATATCCTCAACAAAGTATCCATGAGGATTAAATCTGACCTGCAAGCCCTGTTCAACCATTTGACCAACAGAAACCAGATTCTTGGTGATATTGGGGACATGAAATACATCGGACAGGTATTTCTTTTTCCCATCCTGCATAGACAAAGGAATTTTTCCAATTTGCACAATGGGATGTGCAGTATCATCACCAGTCTCCACAAATCCTGGTTTTTCCATTTTCCTTGCATCCTCCATCCATTCTGCATGACCTGTCATGTGGTTTGATGCACCTGAGTCAACATACCATACATCATTGCTTTCTTCTGCACTTGTCACAGAATTGTTCATGTGCTGCACCATGAACAAATGCTCATTTCTGTCATCACCCTGTCTGCTAGAAGATGCATAATTCCCTTGTTGCAGTTTTCCATTCATGATGTCATTCTGCTTTTTATAGCAGTCTTTAGCCATATGACCCATTTTACCACAGTAGTAGCATTCAACATTACTGTTTGCATTTTGACCTCTTTGCCATCCACCATGACCTCTTTGGCTCCCCCTGCCTCTAGAGTTACCACGTCCTCCTCCATAGGACTGGTTTTCTTGAGCTTGCTGCATATTCTGATTTCTACCACGGCCTCCAAATCGGCCTCCTCTACCTCTGCCTCTACCTCTTCCAGCATTTGAGTAGAAGACAGCTTCTTTTGAAGTTCCTCCTGAAGAAGATGCACCACCATTTCTCTGCTCCTCAGAAATTAGAAGAGCAATCAACTCCTCAAAATCAGAAAATCTTTCACGAACTGAAATGGATGTCCGAAACTGTGCATAATCCTTTCCTAGACCATTCAAGGTCACAGAAACTAAATCATCATCTTCCACTGGTGATCCAATGGAAGCAAGTGCATCTGCAATCTTCTTCACCTTCATGTGGTAGTCATTGATGCTCATTTTTTTCTCTTTGCACATTATGCAACTCTTGCTTGAGCTGCATTTTCCTGGCTTGAGTATTTGTGCTATACATTTTTGACAAAGTATCCCATGCCTCCTTTGGCGTACTTGCATCCTGAATATGCACAATCATAGAGTCTGAAATACTGATAGACAGCCAGTACATAACTTTCCTGGCTCTCTCATGCCATGCTTTAAATGCCTGCATTTGCTGTTGATTGGGAACATCAGGAAGAACTGGTTCTTCTTCATTTACTGCAACAAATTCCCAATATCCTTTTCCCATAAGGAAATTTGTCATTCTAAACTTCCATGCTTGGAAGTTGTTCTTGTCAAGCTTTTCAGTGACAATCTGTGAAAGAGAATCAGATGCCATTACAGAAGACTGCAAAAAATTCTGTCACTGCAAAAACCACAGCTTCACCCTCACAAGGGAAAATCTGTAAAACTGGCGAAAGTGGTATTTGACCACACAGTCACTTCCTAGTGACAATTTTGCATCAACAGGCAACAGAGATGATTCTGTAACTCCCAATGTCTCTGCGCACAAGCATACAATGCAATTTTTACAGTAACTATTCACCGACCTGTAGAACAGTGGCTGCACAGCATAAAACTGGGCCTTTTCCTGAGTGCGTGCAGAAAACTTCCGCCTCCAAAACAGGCCCCGAAATGGCCTCAAATCAAAAAAACAAGGTCGCCAAGGGCTAAAGCCCTTGCCCGTAGCATATACTGCCCTCTTGCTTCACCGCAAAGGGCGTCTCAACCTGAGACAATGCACTCCTGCACTTTCCGGCTGTGCTACCTGCAGAGATCTGCTCCCAAAACAGAAAATGAAAGCAACACTGCTCCTCTTACCAGAACACCGCGAGCTTGGCTTGCTTTCTTGAGCTCCTTACCACGAACAAGGCTCTGATACCATGTCAAGATTGTGGGAGAGAAGGAAGGAGTCTCACTTGGGGTCTCAAACCAAACTCAACTAACTAAGGTGGCATACTAACTGAGCCACGAACTAGAGTAGATAAGGATAGCTATCATGTAGCTATTATTCTTGGGCGGTGTACCAACCGCATCTGCAACTGACAAGTCGGTGACATAAATACACAACGGTCACCCTAGCGTATCACGAGTGGAGCTCGATATATCAACATGCACAAAATGGTAATGCTGCACAGAATTCACAGTAGCAGTCATAAGATATTAGTGGATCTGGAGCGTCCTCTAGCAGTGGTTCACATTCTTCGCCATGGACAGGCAAATTGAGATCAGGAGAATCTTCTCAAAGAAATACAGATAGTGGTATGCAGGTATCACGAAAAGGAAAAGAGAAGGTAGATCAGCCCATGTTTGATGTGAATGCAGGTCACTCTTATGTAGATGGTGAATCCAGTGGCTCAGAACATAGCATTGTGGATTTTCATTCTATTGTTACACCTGGAGTAAGGAAGACCAGGGATGTTTTGAGAGCACCTGGGAGTGAACCTACTTTGCGCAGGTCTACCAGAGCTAGGTATCCTGTGGATAGGCTGAAATATGATGGAATTACAGCCATTCACTATGCCTATATGGTCAAAGTGATATAGGAACCAAAATCCACTTCTTTTGAGCAAGCCATGGGAAAAGAAAAATGGGAGAAAGCCATGGATGAAGAAATGGATGCCTTGGAAGAAAATGCTACATGGGAATTGGTACCTTTGCCTAAAGGTAAGAATGCAATTGGCTGTAAGTGGGTTTATAAGGTGAAGCACAATGCAGATGGTTCTGTGAACAGATACAAGGCAAGATTAGTAGTCAAGGGGTATGCACAAACATATGGCATTGATTATGAAGAAACATTCAGTCCGGTTGCAAGGATGGCAACCGTAAGAGCAGTCATTGCTATGGCTGCATCAAAGGAATGGTCTTTACATCAGATGGATGTAAAGAATGCCTTCTTGCATGGCGATTTGCAAGAAGAGGTATATATGGAGCAGCCACCAGGTTATGTGCATGCTGTTCATCCTGAGTTTGTTTGCAGGTTGAAGAAAGCCTTGTATGGCTTGAAGCAAGCACCTAGAGCATGGTCTGACAAGATAGGACAGTATCTTGTTACTATTGGCTTTCAGATTTCCAAGGCAGATTTCTCACTTTATGTGAGAAAAACAGAGAAAGGTATTATGCTACTTGTCATTTATGTTGATGATTTGATTATGACAGGTGACAGTGATGAAGATATCCTTCATGTGAAAATGCTATTGAAGTAGAAGTTTGAGATGAAGGATTTGGGAGAGCTCCGTTATTTCTTGGGCATTGAGGTGATTAGATCACCAAGTGGGATACGACTCTTGCAGAGGCAGTATGGATTGGACATGCTGTCCAAATATGGGATGGCAGGCTATAAGCCTATTTCAGTTTCTTTGGAGCAGAATGTGAAGCTAAGCGTTGTCGTATTGCTGCGCATTCGAGGTGTGAAAACCACCCGAAAGTTTTGTGTGTGATTTGATACTTTGTACATACTTAGTTGTTGTGTTTACATTTATTTTCTGCGTATGAGTATAGTGGGGAGGAGTTGGAGGCATAGTGGTGAACATGATGAGATGCTTTCAGCCTATGTTGAGCAAGGTCAAGTGGAAAGCACAACTGATGATGGTGAACGTGCTACACGTATTCGTTTAGGACTTTGCCTTCTCCTTCTTCAGCTACATTAAAAATACCTAATGATACCAAGCCTCCATATCCAGGAGTTGGAAAGATTCAAGCCAATTAACAAGCGCAAGTTTCCTTATGAGGTGAATGAAATAGCGTGGAATACCACTGGAGAACTGTACTTCCTCACAACTGGGAATGGAACGGTGGATATCTTGTCCTATCCATCTCTTTCTACATTACACACACTTGATGCTCACACAGCAGGTTGTTATTGTTTTGCCATTGATCTGACTGGGAGGTACTTTACAGTGGGGAGTGTAGATGCTCTTGTGCCTCTGGGATCTTTCTGAGATGCTTTGTGTTCGTACTTTTACCACGCTTGAAGCAAAGCAAAAGATCTAGAGTTGAAGGGACATGTGACGTGAAGATGAAAGATGCCGCTTTTCTGCGTGTGTATGAGAGGAAAGTGTGGCTAAAAAAGTGGGCTTTTTCTGGTTCACGGAAGAAAAAAGCAGGGGAGAAAACGCAGAAGGGTGCGGAAGACGAAAACTTGGAAAAGAGGGAGGTGGGAAAAACAAGGTCGTTTTTCCTGGACGACACAGGGTGCTGAGAAGGAAAAGCAAACTGAGAAGAGGGAACGAGGGGATTTTGACGTAGCAGAAGAAGATGCAGAAGACAAGGAGGCCAAGATAAGATGCAACGAAAGGAGAAGTAATGCCGAAACCTGCTGATGAGGACGATAAAGACATGACTTGATTACCAAGGTGGCGAAAGAAAGGAGGAAGGAATAGCTGGAAGTACCGAAGGAAAAACGTCATGAAGATGACGGAATGGGGAAATCCACACTCATGCAGGCTCTCCATCGCAATTGTTATCCGGATTGCTCGTCATGATTGTTGGAAGCCAACCTCTGTAATGGCTTAGTCTGCAGCGATTGAAGAAGACGGTGAAAGGCGTAATCGTGGCTTGCAACTCGTGCTGGACGACATCAAAGCGGCACTCATGGCGAATATATAGTCGTGCGCATTGAAGAGTCTTAATCGAAAGCTGTTGTGAAGTTTTTGGCTCACATCATCAGCCAGAAGCGTCAGCGCCGCTTGTTGCTGGGACAGAGAAGAAGGAAGAACTTTGGAGAGCTCAAAATGAAGATAAAGGTGACAGAGCAAACCTGGCCGCAAGGACAATGAAGGAAATTGAAGTTGTTGATGTTGTTACTACAAAGTTGGTGTTCTGCGACTCCCATAACTCTCTCTCTCTTTGAAAGTCTTTCTAAACTGGAACCCTTTACGAAACGTTTTAATATTCTCATGCTGTTATCATGGATCTCTTCACTTAAAACTGCTGTGACTTATATGCGATGAACTGAAGGGAGAAAATATGTAGATGTCGAAGGCTGAAGAAGGAGGACCGAAAACATGAAAGCTAACGCTGAAGCAGAAGAGCCAAAAGACGACAAAACCTTCAAAGGTTGACGGCTGAAAAGAATGTGTCTCAGAGATTTCACTTCTTTGCATGATTGCAACAAAGACAAGCTTCAGAACGTGTTTCAACAAGCGTCAATTTTGCCATCTATTTAGTCCACCACCATCATCGAATACATTGACGTCTCCTCGCCTTCTCCTAACCCGCTTCTCCTTAAAGACCCTTACGCATGTGTATGTACATGTTTCTTGACAGATTTTGTAGAAGGGAAATCTTACTTTGAAGGGGACTTGCTTGGCTCTAGGACATTATGGTTGGCTCATATGCAACATCACTACAACAAAAAGGGTTCCTAGACGTGTTTGTGGACTTCAGTTTTTGAACAACCAATTTAGAAATCGAATTTGTTTTCTTTATGAAATTGAAATTGTTGATGTTGATTAAGGATGTAAATGTCACGCTTGATTGATCTTCTATCCTGAAATTTAACAAGGACTTCTGAAGTTGCGACATTGCTTTCAAAACCCTTCGACATCTTTGGTGAACCCGACGTGAAAGCGTCACAGAAATTTCAGGATGGGAGATACTTCAGCCTCTATTTCAGCCTCTTCTACAATTCCAGCTGCGTCTACTTCAGCTCCATCAATGACTGCTGCGTCAAGTACTTCAACAGAGGATCTAAAGCAGATTTTGCAGAATATGTCCATGTATATGCAGCTCCAAAATCAGCAAACACAATTGTATATGCAGCAGCAACAACAATTGCATCAACAGCAGTTGTCTCAGCAAAGGCAACTCTATTCGGAGCAGGAGAATGCAAACAACGCGACTAAGGCTATTGAAGCAGTTGAGAATGAGAAGAAGCTATTTGACGGCCGTAATGTTTCAGCATATTTGAAGACATATGAGATCAAGATGGGGTTTTTTAGAGTTCCAGCTGGACTTATGAGTAAGTACTTCCTTCCTCTTTTCACGCCCGCTTTGAGGACAAAAGTGACTGATCTTTTTATTCAAAATACACATTGGCAAGATTTTAAGAAGGCCTTGAAAGAAGAATATTTCCTTGAGGACTTTGGTATGGCTACTCGGCGGTCATTCCGAGAGTGGGTCTACATGCCAAACAAAGGTCTAGCTGCTTCAGAGTTGATTCGAGAATTTGAGGAGAGGTATAGTCAGCTTGATGCCATTGAACAAAGAGCATTGGATGTTGAAAAAGTTGAGCTTTTCTTGCAAGCTGCAGATCCTGCTCTTCAAGAAGATTTGGGTGAGCTTCTTGAGGATCGCACGAAGCCTATGGGTCTTAAAACGGATTGGCAGGATGCTCAGGATGCAGTCTCGACTTTGACCAAGAGGAGGATATGGAAGACTCGTCTACAGAATGGTTCCATGACACCTACACCATCATCAGCTCCTATGCCTGCTTCTATTCCTGTTATTTCTTCTCCTCCTCAGCCAGTTCCTTGGCCTATGCTAGTGCCTACTGTTTCCACTCCACCTATTCCTCTTGTTCCACGACCGATGCCTACTCCTTCTGCTCCAAAACCATCCGCTCCATCGGTGCCTACCTCTCTTGATGACATAATCAAAGGAATAACAGATTTGACACTGGAGTCAGTCAAAGCGGAGTTGGTGGGAAAGTTGAAAGAGCAGTTTGCTTCAACTGCGCCTACTACTTCTTCTAGTGTTCCTACTGCACCTAGGAGTGCTCCTAGTGCACCTAGGAGAGACCGGAGATGTATTTGGTGCGATAGTACGAACCATCAGCATTGCAGGGATTGTGAATCTTTTCAAGATGCAAGGAGGAAGAATTTGGTATATTGGGGACAAGATGGTAAGATTTGGTTGACTGAGACAGGAGCTCCACTTGCTACCAACTTTGGTAAAGGTGGAATGAAGAAGTTAGTGGATGACATGGCTGCGCGTACTTCTTATGTGACAGCTAGAGGTGATGCTTCTGCATATGGAGTCCAGATTGAGAAGGGATCAGAGACCCAGTCAGCGCTATGGACTTATGCTATGGAGACTGCAAACAAGGGGAAAATTCAGCAAATTGTTTTGACTAGTGCAGGCTCTAGCATCAGATCAGAGACAGGTTGGGACTCGCCTGTTGACAGGTACTCTATTTATGCTTATTTGGCTAAGTCTTAGGGAGCAGATGTACTTGTTGAGGAGAAGCGTAAGAGGGATGATGAAAATCCAAGTACAGCTAAAAAGACTAGAGGGGGTGAGTTTGTTATTCCACCTATTGCAGGACCGTCTTCAAGACCAGGGCCAGATCGACAGATTGAAGATGCTCAAAAGAGAGAAAAGAGGCAAGAGCCTAGAGAGAGAAAGCAGCCAGGGTTTAGATTGATGTCCAATATTGAGACATCTACAGACATGAAGAAAATCTTTAATGACAAGATACTTGCCAGTGAGGTGACTTTCACTATTTCTGAGATTTTGGGTATCTCGAAAAGAGAGTTTCAGGATCAGTTTCAAGAGGTTTTGAAGAGGAAAAGACATGCATTGTCTACCACTGATACACAGGGAGTTTTGATTGGGGAGTTGGATGAGGATGAGGATGAGGTTATGGTTGAGAATGCTTTTGTTTTTCCGCAGGTAGAGAAGAGGGTTCAGCCTATGCTTTATGCTGAAATTGATGAGCCTGTCTTGATACCGCGTAGTCACTTTTCGCGGAGCCATTGGGCTAGGGCAACTACAAAGACGATGGTAAAGATTGGAGAGAAACAGATGCCTTATATTGCATTGGTGGATCATGGTTCAAAGATTAATCTCATAGTTCGTGGAGTTTATGAGAGTAACAAATGGCCTATGGATGTAGAGCATGGGTGGCGTATGAGAGCTGCCAATAACACTGCAGGTAATTTGTATGCTGCATGTCCTAGTGTCAGGGTTTCTATTGGTGATGTAGAGGAGGATTTTCATTTCTTTGTGCAGGATTCATGCTCTTATCCCATAATTCTTGGACAGCCATTTATCACAGAGATGCGCATGGAAACAAAGGTCATGGATGATGGATCTGCTTATGCACGGATTCGCAGTAAAGATGGTATGAGAGCAGTTCAATTTATGACTGTGTGTGTGAACCATGTCAGAAACAGGGATACTCTCAGAGATGCACCTTTGCCCACTGTGAGGGATTCGGTTTTTCATTAGGTATTGCCGTTTCGCGAGACGACGGTGGTACAAAGCAGAGGAGATTGGAGTTCTCGCCTCCTAGCAGCGGTGTTTTCTCCTCCGGTTTTGTTGGGATTTCAGCAAATAGTTCAATGAGCTATCAGAAGACTTCTAGGTTGCCTAGAACTGCCAGGCAGTATAAATGCAGGAAGGAGAAAATTTTGAAAAATGCAGGAATTTTGGAGGATGATGAGCACATAGATGGGATGTATGACAGTGTGATTTGTGCAGATACAATAACAGAGATGGTAGATATGCTGAAAACTGATATGCAGAATTGTCACAGTAATGTATTAGTGCAGTCCCTGGACATGTTTCATGAAATTGCAGATTTTGTGTCACAGATTGAGTTAGAGGCTGAGGTAACTCAGCAAAGAGTGTTGAGTGCTGAAAAAATTCAGCAAACAGAGTTTCCAGCTGGTTATGATCAGCTTTCAGAGACACAGAGGGCTGAAAACTTTCAGCCAACAGAGTTTACTACTGAAATATTTCAGCATCCAGAGTTTAGGGCTGTTTCTATGCAGTCCATAGAGCAGAGGGCTGAGGATATTCAGCCATTGGAGTGCAGAATTGCTGATTTACAGCAAGATTTGAGTAATGCAGAGGATCATAATGAAGCGAGGGTTAACAGGAAATACAAGACTGTTGAAAAGAAGGTGGATGCTATAGGCAAGATTATAGAGTATTGTTCTACCACTTCAGAGATACAAAGATTCATTGGAGCTTGTGTGTTTTACATGATTTGGATACCCCATTTTGCACACATAGCAGATTGTTTATATGAGCTGTTTCGAAAGGGGCAGAAATTATTTTGGGATGAGAGCCACACTAGAGCCTTGCGGAAAATGAGGAAGTTATTGCAGATTATTTGGAAGATTGTGAAAAGATGGTTTGGATTGTATACAGTTAGACATGTCTTTGATAATGCAACATATGAGTTGACAGAATTGGATGGGACAGTACTTAGAGTGCCTATTACAGGAAAAAGAATTAAGATTTTTAAGAAAAGAGATGATGAGGATTATGCATTGGAAGAATTTGCAAGAGAAGAGCAACGAGAAGAAATTTTAATGAAAGAGACAGATGATATGACAAATAATCTTGTTGATATACTAGAAATGCATAATGAAGAGATTGATCTATTTGTGGATCTTGATGATAATGATCATGGGTAGTTGGCCCATCCGGAGGATGCGCAGGATTAGAGGGGGTGGATGTCGTATTGCTACGCATTCGAGGTGTGAAAACCACCCGAAAGTTGTGTGTGTGATTTGATACTTTGTACATACTTAGTTGTTGTGTTTACATTTATTTTCTGCGTATGAGTATAGTTGGGAGGAGTTGGAGGCATAGTGGTGAACATGATGAGATGCTTTCAGCCTATGTTGAGCAAGGTCAAGTGGAAAGCACAACTGATGCTGGTGAACGTGTTACACATATTCATTCAGGACTTTGCCTTCTCCTTCTTCAGCTACATTAAAAATACCTAATGATACCAAGCCTCCACATCCAGGAGTTGGAAAAATTCAAGCCAATCAACAAGCGCAAGTTTCCTTATGAGGTGAATGAAATAGCATGGAATACCACTGGAGAACTGTACTTCCTCACAACTGGGAATGGAACGGTGGATATCTTGTCCTATCCATCTCTTTCTACATTACACACACTTGATGCTCACACAGCAGGTTGTTATTGTTTTGCCATTGATCTGACTGGGAGGTACTTTACAGTGGGGAGTGTAGATGCTCTTGTGCCTCTGAGATCTTTCTGAGATGCTTTGTGTTCGTACTTTTACCACGCTTGAAGCAAAGCAAAAGATCTAGAGTTGAAGGGACATGTGACGTGAAGATGAAAGATGCCGCTTTTCTGCGTGTGTATGAGAGGAAAGTGTGGCTAAAAAAGTGGGCTTTTTCTGGTTCACGGAAGAAAAAAGCAGGGGAGAAAACGCAGAAGGGTGCGGAAGACGAAAACTGGGAAAAGAGGGAGGTGGGAAAAACAAGGCCGTTTTTCCTGGACAACACAGGGTGTTGAGAAGGAAAAGCAAACTGAGAAGAGGGAACGAGGGGATTTTGACGTAGCAGAAGAAGATGCAGAAGACAAGGAGGCCAAGATAAGACGCAACGAAAGGAGAAGTAATGCCGAAACCTGCTGATGAGGACGATAAAGACATGACTTGATGACCAAGGTGGCGAAAGAAAGGAGGAAGGAATAGCTGGAAGTACCGAAGGAAAAACGTCGTGAAGATGACGGAATGGGGAAATCCACACTCATGCAGGCTCTCCATCGCAATTGTTATCCGGATTGCTCGTCATGATTGTTGGAAGCCAACCTCTGTAATGGCTTAGTCTGCAGCGGTTGAAGAAGACGGTGAAAGGCGTAATCGTGGCTTGCAACTCGTCCTGGACGACGTCAAAGCGGCACTCATGGCGAATATATAGTCGTGCGCATTGAAGAGTCTTAATCGAAAGCTGTTGTGAAGTTTTTGGCCGCCTCACATCATCAGCCAGAAGCGTCGGCGCCGCTTGTTGCTGGGACAGAGAAGAAGGAAGAACTTTGGAGAGCTCAAAATGAAGATAAAGGTGACAGAGCAAACCTGGCCGCAAGGACAATGAAGGAAATTGAAGTTGTTGATGTTGTTACTACAAAGTTGGTGTTCTGCGACTCCCATAACTCTCTCTCTCTTTGAAAGTCTTTCTAAACTGGAACCCTTTACGAAACGTTTTAATATTCTCATGCTGTTATCATGGATCTCTTCACTTAAAACTGTCGTGACTTATATGCGATGAACTGAAGGGAGAAAAGATGTAGATGTCGAAGGCTGAAGAAGGAGGACCGAAAACATGAAAGCTAACGCTGAAGCAGAAGAGCCAAAAGACGACAAAAACTTCAAAGGTTGACGGCTGAAAAGAATGTGTCTCAGAGATTTCACTTCTTTGCATGATTGCAACAAAGACAAGCTTCAGAACGTGTTTCAACAAGCGTCAATTTTGCCATCTATTTAGTCCACCACCATCATCGAATACATTGACGTCTCCTCACCTTCTCCTAACCCGCTTCTCCCTAAAGACCCTTACGCATGTGTATGTACATGTTTCTTGACAGATTTTGTAGAAGGGAAACCTTACTTTGAAGGGGACTTGCTTGGCTCTAGGACATTATGGTTGGCTCATATGCAACATCACTACAACAAAAAGGGTTCCTAGACGTGTTTGTGGACTTCAGTTTTTGAACAACCAATTTAGAAATCGAATTTGTTTCCTTTATGAAATTGAAACTGTTGATGTTGATTAAGGATGTAAATGTCACGCTTGATTGATCTTCTATCCTGAAATTTAACAAGGACTTCTGAAGTTGCGACATTGCTTTCGAAACCCTTCGACAGCGTAGATGTAGATGAGCTTCTGGAAGACCCTACTATGTACAGACGCATAGTAGAAAGTTTGATTTATACGACTATTACCAGGCCAGATTTGAGCTATGTTGTTGGATTGGTAAGTCAGTTTATGCAGGCTCCAAGGAAACCGCATTTGGATTCGGCTAGACGCATACTTAGGTATGTGAAGTCCACATTGCAGTATGGACTATTTTATGAGATTGGGGTTCAGATATAGTTGCATGGATACACTGATGCTGATTGGGCTGGTAGTATTTCTGATAGACGATCTACCAGTGGATATGTATTCTCTTTTGGGAGTGTTGTAGTCACTTGGAGCAGCAAGAAACAACCTACAGTTTCCTTGTCGAGCACAGAGGCTGAGTGCAGGGGTGCAGCAATGGCTACATGTGAGGTAGCTTGGTTGCATAAGCTACTTTGTGATATGCATTAGTCTACAGATGGGCCAGTTGTCATTTATTGTGACAACATGAGTAGTATACACTTGGCAAATAACCCAGTCTATCATGCTAGAACAAAGCACATTGAGGTGTATTATCACTATGTGCGGGAGAGGGTTTTACTAGGTCTTATTGATCTAGTTTATATCAGCACAGAGGATCAGGTAGCTGACATATTCACGAAGGCATTGGGTGCAGAGAAGCTGCGCAAGTTCAGAGACCTGCTTGGTGTGCAGGAATTGGGATTGAGCTCGAGGGGGAGTGTTGAGATATCGAGCTCCACTCGTGATATGCCAGGGTGACCTTTGTACATTTATGTCACCGACTTGTTAGTTGCAGATGCGGTTGGTACACCGCCCATGAATAATAGCTAGATGACAGCTATCCTTATCTACTCTAGTTCGTGGCTCAGTTAGTATGCCACCTTAGTTAGTTGAGTTTGGTTTGAGACCCATATATAGGGTTCTTCTATTTCTAAGTACTTGACTTCTTTTTGCCTTACACAACTAAGAAGAGGAAAATTGTTTTCAGCCTCCACCTTTGTGTGTATTCCCCCATTGTGCAAGCAAGAAAGCTACAAGTGAGACTCCTTCCTTCTCTCCCACAATCTTGACATGCTTGGCTATGGATACGTAAGGCCCACACAGCCAGAGGCACCACTCATACGCCAGCCTCAAGCTTGATCATTCCAAAAATCGTAGAACCTCGAAACCACAAGCTGCAGAGCTTCCCCGACCCGCAACCATCAAGTTCATCCACGTGCAACCCACGCAAGTCGCCCAAGCCTGTCAACCCAAGCGACAACTGCCATCTCAAGAGTCACCACCCGTCGGAGTCGATCTGACTTTCCAAATCCATCCTGAAAGCAATAGCCTGTCACTTGAGGCTGCTACTAACACAGCCTTCATCCCAGCGACCCAATCGCAAGATCAAGAACACTCATCACCGCAAATTTCCATCGGCAAAGGCTTAAGTCCTACCAAACCCCAACCATGCGCAAGCCTTAGGCCCTCTTACGAGAGGAAATCCTTCGCAACCGAAGTTCAAACGATGCCTTGTTCTTGGAAAACATTTGAATTCGCATTTGCAAAAGTCGCTACCTCTGCTGCTAAGTTTCTCAGCAATGAGATCTCAAAAGAGCAAGCAATTAAACAATGCCTCATTACGCCATATGATCAGCGAACCACTTCTACCATCACTGACCAAGAAGTGGCAGAGCTATCAAGACTTGCTAAGACAAAATCCCAGTTCCTAAGGCATTGGTACGCTCTTAGGTTGCAATGGAAGGTTGAAGGATGCCGAATAATGACCAACGCTGAGCAGCGCCGCACTATCAAAACAGCAGAGCACGACCCCACATACGTCGCGCCAACCTCATATCGAGTGTTAACCACTCTATAGGGCCATCGTATAGAAGAACACATCAAAGGACACCAATACCTCAACCGCTTGTTGACCGAGGAGGAGTTACACATTGCTAGCCGAGTCAACTCGAATGACTTCCTAACTGATGTTCTCACATACATCACCCAAGTGGGGATTAAACCCTCTGATCTGGATCACGAAGCCCATTTGGAATACAACCCCAATTTCTATACTTGGCTCCTTCACAAGTAGCCCCTACACCTTCATGCCGAAAGCCCTTCACCTTCTAATCCTAAATCCTAAAAAGGATTCTTCTCAAACTGGAAGGGGAGGGGGTAACGTGAATAAGATCAAAATCAGTAAATCAAATCAAAGTCAGTGAAGCACGTAGACATACATTGTGAAAAATGGATGGGGTAGGAAAAGGGCATGAAAACTTTGAATTAAAGGGCAAAAAGTCAAAGTCTGAAAAAGGGAATCTGCATTAGATCTTAATGAATTCATTCAAAAGCATAGAGTTTTTTCTTTTTCAGTAATTATTATGTCGCAAGCACTAATGGAAATTACAGTTTATAACAGGAACAAAAAATGTCGCAATAGGAACGAGCCCACCGACTCCCCTTCACGGAGGAGGAGAGAACGCGGTACAGCATCAACCTGGAGAGCCGCACCTACAATCAATTGAAATTCCAAACTATTCACAATTTAGAAGAATTAGTGGCCAAGGAAGAGGTGGCCAGGAGAGTCCTGGAAAGCTGCGACTTCAAGAAGTACCTGGAAAGTTTCGCACAAGAACTCGACCACACAAGTTGTGTGGAATTTCTCAGGTCCTACAACCCTGACAGCGAATGCGGCACCGTCAAAGTGGAAAGAGGACAGAATGCTAAGCGAGTATTGGTTCGTCTAACCCCGGCCTTGGTGGAGAAGGCACTGGGACTGGAACCAAAGGTGGAAAAGAAGCAGAAGAATGATGTATATGCCATGCTGGGGATGAGAAAGGAGGACGTGCTGACGAACAATGGCATTAGTATCCAGGACATCCCCAATGGAGAGACTAGGTTACAGGTGAAATTCATACATGTGCTCTTCTCCAGCCAACGCTACAATGCGTTGATGCACCGAATCAGCGTACCAATACTAGAAAATGTGGCGGCCCATATCCTGCACGAAGTCGACTGGAACGGCTACATGTGCAAGACCATCGACTAGGCATCTCGAGCGCTAGCCTTAGGAAGCATACCAATAAGAGGAGAATCCCTAGTGTCGAAGGCCACGGAAAGAAAGAGGGCCTCCTCCAAAGCCTCGTTCATCGCCTATGGGGGCATCTTAATGGCACTTATCCAGGAGGCCATGAAGGAAGCAGAAGAGGGGGAGGGGGAAACACCTGACACATCACCTCCTCATCAACACCAGGAGAGGTCCAGTGATAGGACGGAGATCGAGGAAGAAGGGGAAGAACAGAAAAGCAAAAAGCAGGTCAAGGAGACCAAGAAAAAAGTAAAGAAATAGGATGAAGGCCGTAGAAAGGAGAAGGAAGACTTGGAGAAAGTGAAAAGACAATCCCTCAGGGAGGCAGAGGAGAGAGAAAGGAAGAGGAAGCAGGAAGAAGAAGAAACAACAGAGCAAGTCAGGCAGGCTAAAAAGGCGTCAAAGCAAGAGGCTGAAAGGATAAGAAGAGAAGAGCAGGAGGAAAAGTAAAAACTAGAGGAAGAATGCCAAAAGGCCGAAGAGGAAAGGAAAAGAAGAGTCGCGGAGGAGGAAGAGGAGTTAAGAAGAAAGGAGAAGGAGGACCTGGCCGAGGCTACATGCCGGTCCATCGAGCAGCAGTGCAGGGCGGATGACCTAGAAGCCTGGAATCATCCAAGGAAAGAAGGGCCTGGCTCCAACATGCAGGCACCAGAACGCGCGCCCCCCGCAATTCCGAAAGGAAAAGGAAAAGCACCCCTCCATCCTATCCCCACCCTCATGGCACCCCCCGCTGAACCCACTACGCTCACCCCTAGCATTCCCACCAGCTTGGAAGTGTTCAACCTGGTGGCCTGGATGCAATACTTCATCAGTAAGGAAATGGCCCAAGGGAAGAGCACGAAAACCATGACCACGGGACCAAAAAGGCCAGCTGCAGATGTCGAATCGAGGCAGGACCAGAAGTGTCCGTGTATAGAGGCCTCGACCACCCCCACCCACACAACAATGACGCCACCAGCCAGTTACGACGAATATGTCACTGAGCTGCTCTCCCAACTGGAGAGAGTGAAGGAGAAAAAAAGAATGGTGGTGGCTGAGTTGGTGACAGAAAAAGAGTTAGTGGAGGCCTTCCAACTGGAGAAAACACGCATCATCGCCATGCAGAAACGCCAAATATTTGAACTCAAACAGGAATTGAAAGCAAAAGAGGACAAGAAAGAAATCTACAGATAGCACGGTTGGAGAACGAGAATCAAGAACTTGTGCAGATGTAGCGAGAATACAAGCTCCTCCTGACGCAATCTAAGGAATTGGAGTCAAAAACCGCCACCATTGGGCAAATGATGAAGGAACTGAACACCAAAGAAGAGCAGAGAAGAGAAGAGAGGGAGCAACAACGAAAAGAGATCGAGTCCATGACCGATCAACTATACCTCAGGAAGAAAGAGCAAGACAACATGAGCAGAGAGCTCAGAGACTAGGAGCAGAAACTCGTAGCCCTAGCACAAAAGTAGAGGGAGAGCATGGAAGGAATGAGCAAAAGGGCCAAGGAATGGGCCACGCAGAACGAGGAACGGGTGAAGGCACTAGCACGGTGCCTCGCCTTGGTGGAGAAAGAAAAAATCTTGATAGAAAGCAAAGCGGACGCCGCCCAGACAGCCTTCACTGCCCTGCCAACAGGCTTTCCTCAACACACTACTGGACACAACTCAACCAGAGGAAAAGGAGTCGTTGGAGGTGGTGCAAAAAAAACTCGATATCGCAGGCAGAGCCCTGCATGCGGGGCTACAGATGCCACCCCAACCTACGGAGGTTATGCTGGGCTTAGAAGAGCAGCGAAAGTATCTACTACTGGCCAGCCTAACCCCCCAGGAGGCAGATGCCCTCGGCTTTGAAGATAGAGCACCACAAGAAAACCGGCAGGGGAAGGAAGCCGAACTCGAAGTCGAGATGAATAGATTCAGAGAAGATGTAATCCCGCAACCCCCCTCGCCGCACGATCAGGAACAGCAGCAACTCGACCCGCCCCTAGACAGACAAGCCACCCTCAAGGAGCAATGGAAAAAGCTGGTGGAAGAAGCCAGAAAAATGTTGTAGGCCAAGCTAATCGTGCGGCCATCCGCATCCCTCCCACCATGCCCCGACGACCTCCCAACGCAATTCCACGCAGAGCTAGTGGTCTGGGAATGGCAGGAAATCGAAAAGGACCCTTTCTCTTTTAGCTTTCTTATGCCTGACAGCCTGAGAAGGCTCCTGTCGATCAAATTATTGGAGGAGGTGATCGTGGCTAGCAGCCGACTAGGCCAAAAATGGCTGGATGACAGGGCAAGGACAAGGTGTACAAAGTACCACACACAATAAGGGGCTACAACTACCAACCCCTCTGGAGAAGGCGAATATGTAATACCAACATGCTCGCCTGGATGGCATTTTGTAACACCCTACTCTACGAGCGAAACGACTCCACGTTCATGGCATATCCCCGTAGGGTAGGCGTGGATTTTGTCGGCGCCCTCCATGGGAGGCATGACTTCCCCATCATCTACAATTCTGACGCCACCTTCTTCAAAAATGCTCTACTTTTTTATTTAGGAAGCCTAACAACCTCCATGACGCACTTTCTCGCCGAATTCTCATGCTGTCCAGATCCCGCTTTCATAACCATGTGTAATTACCTTAGGCTCCTTTACCAATTTTTACGCAAGTCCATCCACCCTCCCTCCCCCCCTCACTTTGATGATGAGAATTAGACTTGGCTATCATACTCTTGATGTAATACTACCCCTAACTGTATTAAAAAAAAAGAAACGCAGCAAAGAAAAACACTATCATTGCACCTAGGGGTCCTTAAGTTAGGAGTGTCCGGTGGCTTCGGTCGGCTGGCTCTGCTCCTAACCCCCTAACCCTTTTTGCTCCCCCACATCACGCTTAGGGCACATCAAGGGCAGGACACACCTAGGGAGGTAACACCCACCTATGGTTAGACCTGTCACCCTAAGCCACTGGCACCGCACCCCCATGGCACAAATGGGGTCCTCAAGTGTGGGACATCACCCGGGCTCGCCTGCGGTTAGACCCACCTCCCCTTTCCACTAGCACGAGGACACTGCACCAACACGCTGAGGAAAGCACTCCCCTTAGGTAGAGCATTACATCTTCTTCTTCAGGCACACCAAAAGTGCCAAACCACCAACTTCGGAGGCCCTCGTCCACCCATGACATCCAATGAGCTACTCCGACGAACATCATTCTTGAGCTTCCACAAGCACCTGAGTCTACTTGTGGCCCCCACCCTTACACCAACGCTGAAGTGCCATGGGACTGGCACCCGTCTAGGAGGGGGGTAATGTTAATCCCAAGTTGAGATGGCAGAAAAATGGAGGAAAAAGAAAAAGGAAGATGGAAAAAGAGCAAAGACACGCATGTGGCCTCTAAAGATGAACCGGGGCAAAAATCGCAACCTTAAATGAAAAAGCGCCTCTAAAAACTCGGGAAACTCTTGTAAAAGAGCGCTAGTCTCCCTCCTGTGCCAATTGTAAAATATTAGATGGGTGTAGGCTAGAGGCACAAAGCTAGAAGAGGGAAATAGAAAAAGGACCTTGCCACAATGGCCGGTCATGTAAAAAAGGGATGGGTGCCCATGGGATTTTAGGGTTTGTATATATAAAGTTCAAAAAGTGAATAAGAGATCATTCTTTTGTGTGTGGCCAAAAGGGTCTTCTTCTTCTTCTTCTTCTTCTCTCATTCTCACCTTCTTGCTTGTGTGTGCTCTTGAGAGAGGGTGTGTGAGGGTGTGAGGGAGTGAGTGCGTGAGAGTGAGGGATCAAGAGGGTGAAGCTCCTCACCATCTCCTCTTCTCTTCTTCTATTCCCTTCTCTCTTCCTGCGCACACAGCTATGGAGGATGGAGCTTGGAGGTAGAGGAGGCTTGAGGATGCTTGAGCTAGCATCTAGGATCGTGGAGCTACCGGTGTGGGGAAGAGAGGAGGCAACTCGTATCGGCACTAAGGTAAGCTCACTACACTCGTAGGATCGACGGCGCGTTGGCTAGGTGAGAGATAGCCATTAGAGCTCTCTTGGAACGCTTGAAACAATAAGCGGTCCGTGGGTCTTGGCAGTTGAGCGAAAGCTCCCACAGTGAAACATCCAAGCATGGAAGATATGCTTATCAAGCTTGTAACTAAGAATATAATTAAATCCCATAGACATTGTGTAGCAAACTCCACAAATCTACTTCTATCAAGAACATGCTATCATACTAAACTTAGTATATAAGTGTACCGTGAGCAACACCCACAATGTCTAATGGTGTCCAAATACTACTTGCTAGCGCCAATAGCTCAACTTCTTTATTGCAATTTGATAAAATATAAAGATTTTGTGAATCTTACTAGATTCATATATGAATATCATCTAACTCCTAAAGAGAAGCCAAAAAGCACTTGAAAAAGGAATTCGACCATGTAGGCATAGGTTGGAGGTTTGTAACACTCCCTGGATCACTTGAAGGTTGCAAAGACAGCTTGTAAATTGGATATCATATGAGATCTTCACAGGTATACTCCACATTAGGTTTTCCTTATAGACTCTTATGCTTGCAGGGGTCATAACTCCTTGGTTAAATACTGCTCTAATACCAGCTTGAGCTCTTGCAAGATAGAAAATACATTGAGAGAATGCACAAAAGATAGGAAGCTAGACCTCTAGTCTTTCTACTTCTTCTTCTTCTTCACTATATGAGTGTATCAAGAATAAGAGAGAGTATAACATATATAATATACAAGCGATCCATAGTATGAAACCACTAAGTATAAAGATGACTAGATAGATATCATGTAACTTGGGTAGGTATACTAATCGATGTTGAGCTGAAAAGTATCATTTGAATGATATACTAATGTATGTACCAACCACATTAGTGATATGAATGAGGAAAGGATCATTGAGATACATGAGTATCAGCTCATGTTGAGCTTGACGTCTCACCATTGAGAAGTTTCTTTAGCTATCTCTACTCCTTTAACCCAAGATTTAAAGGTTCTCTAAAGAGCTAGATGCATGTTAGCAACATGCCTAATGATACAATGATATTGGTTTGAAGATAGGGTTGCAGTTACATTGGGATATATTTCTTGAAATTGGAAGTTCGTGATCCTTGTGTTGTGGTTATGGGATTGTAATAATATACACTAAAACTCTTCTTGAGTGAGAAGTTTAGAAGTGACTTTCTAAAAGGTACGGGGATAAATGGGGGCTATGTGAGATATTGTGCTAAATAAGCCAAGCACACTCATACCATCCACTACTTTCTCTCCTTGTAACTCTACTTGCACGTTCTTGACCCGATGCTTCACCTTGTGGATCACTTCTAGTTATCACTCTAGGTCAAGATATTCATGTAGCTTTGCTCTCATAGTCTTTTCTTTGTGGCAACTAGTAGTGGCTCTTTGTAGTTGAAGAGACCATTTCTCCTAGTAATGCATATAGTTAGCTCTTCACTCTTGAACTTGATTTCAATATGCACTTTTTTTGCTTTTTGAAATCATTTTATCTATCACTAATCTATCAAAAGTGGAGAAAAACCAAAAATAAAACAATGAAAATCAAGCAATGCTAGAAATGAGTGCATTAAAAGAAAAGTAACAAGATTCTGAATTAGGGTCAAAAATGCTTCAAAAATTACACTATTGTTATTCACGAGATTAAGAAAACAGCTAAAGAGAGAACTTTGTCATATGTGTAAGAATATGGTATTCTTGTCTTCTCTATTTTGGAGATAGTAGAGTTCATTCGTGATTCTCTCCTTCTTTTTAGTCAAAATCTCCAAAGTGTGACATTTTTAGGTTGTCCCAAAGTCTTTATTTACTTATAAAATCTGACAAAAGGCATGATAAAAATGGGGTGAAGTTAGTAGTGACCTTTTTGAAAGTCGGGAGATCTTTTAATATTCTTTTTCGTGCCCAATATAAATTAGTCTTCTTGATGTTCCTTTTTAGTTTATTTGCCTTTCTCTTTAAAACTTCTTTCTTGATTAATTTATTATTTTTATGGCATCCACAAGGCACACTTCCCATTTAGCTAATGCCAGGAGGCATATTCCACGGTGGATTCCGTGCCACAGTGGATTTCGTGAGGTTTTGCGGTGGATTCCATAAAATTTTATTACTGGGGCTCATACAAAAAGTGGATTCTTTGTGCGAGAAGTCGATGGGGACGCCTGTCCTTTTCGGGCATTTTGTTAATTTTCTGTGTACATGGGTGATTCCATAGTAGGTGATTCCGTAAAAATACATATTTAAATTAATAAATGTTTATGAGTTTAGAGTGCGCACTCGTAATAAATTAAGGTTAGGATTGATTTCTAACCAAATTATTTTTGTAGCTGAAGACTGCTAGGTATTCACTTTTTTCGGTTTAATTGTATTATTTTTCTAACAATTGTGAATGCTTCAATTGATGTGTAGAGCAAGCAGCGGTGGTATTAGGAAGCATTGGAGGATAGCGTGTATTCAAATTATCATCAATTTTTTATGGGCGCGTATCTTAGGCATGGCGTCCATATTTTGTCGCGCTTATTTACTAAAGTGCTTGATATTTATTTATTATTTTTGAATGCGCATGGGCACACGATCTAAGTACTTGTATTGGACATTGTATTTGGGTACCGCCTGACTTCTTGGGTGCCCATTAGCTTTAATTCTTTAGTGGCACAAAAGCAAACTCAAAAGCTAAAGCGTGCTATTTTGTAAATTGGGCTATTATTTAAGCTTGAAGATGAATAATATATTAAATACATGCTTTGTGGAGCACTCCCACAAGGCATGGGGAGAGATTGCACCCAATTAGTCTCTTGTTCATGTCGTGCAAGCTTTCTTCATTGGTTTTTGTGTAAAAAGTAGAGTTCTTTCATTCTTGGGGACCTTCTCACGCTCACTACACGCGCATATGGCATCCGATCTGTGCACCATTAGCAAACTCTTACACTATCTATATAGTGAGGGAGCATACAAAAAGTAGGAGCCCAAAACCTTTAGCATAAACGATTGGGTTACCATGTTGCCCTCTTACAAGGGCTGTCACAATGTGAAAATAAGAAAATTAGAGTATATAAAACATCACTCGAAAGCCTTCAAAATTATGCTTGAAGGGTGGTTCATCAAAATGTAACATGTATACATGCAACATGTTTATATAGCCAAGGATACACACTTGCCTCTAGACAAATGTGTTTGCCAACAAACACATTGTAAGTCTTTAGTTGATAACGTATGTAATAATTTTTTCATTTAAGCAAGTACTAATAATGAATTTTTAGTTGTAGAAAAATTTTCATCATCGACAAGCATTGAATCACAACCTATGAAAAGTCTAAGTGAAACCTTCTATGTGATTCATAAGGTATTCATACACATTATCTATATTTATTAAACTGTGGGTTTTTTTGTGAGGGTAGGGTTTTTATATATTATACATAGTATGTGGTTCCCTTTAGAGTGGGTACATATGGATATATCAAGGATCTATCGTTGCCAACTCTTCCATCTCTAAATTGGAAGATTCCTAACAAGGTAATGGTGTAGAGCTTTAAATTCAAAATATCTTAGGATATTCAAAAGTCCATGATGGTTGAAAAGATCTCAAGAAGAATACACCTATCATGGTTTATACCCTTACATACCTTTGTGGCTTTCTTCAAAATAGCACATTTTGAAAGGATAAATGTATCTTGGCTAAGTAGAAATTTTGCAAAAGAATATTTGGACAATATTATAAGAAGGCTTTGGAAATCTAGAGAGTATGACCATAAAAGCGATATCATTAGGTATAGTATACACCCCCAATCCTTGGCTTTATCTTACATAACTCAACTGACTTACATCATTAGGTATAGTACCATTGGCTTTGAACTTACAAGAGATAAAAACTTAGATCACGCATTTACGTTTCATTGGATTCTGATGCAAATTGCAGACCTTTTAAACTTAAGATGCAAGTTATTGCACATGAAGAAGTAAAGGTTGTAAATGTTACTTTGAATTGGAGTCTAGAGGATGTAATGGATTACCTGGAGTTTCTAAATAATATATCCCTTTGATATAAGTTCAAAATCAATGGTATGACAATTGGGAAAAGAGTTAAATACGTTATTTTTCTAATATAAGTTGTTTATCTCACACAATTGTAAGTTTTGAGCCATAAATATTAAAACTTTGCAAGCTCTCATATTGTTGAGTGACATTGTTAAAAAGATCTTATTCAATACAAACTTATAAGCCATTGTGAAGCAAGTTGTCTTTCAAATCTATAAAAATAAATTTATTGTATCTATATAAGATAAAAATCTCTTATTCGCATCATGAGTTACAAAATTGAAGTGCAAATATACAAGGATACAAAATAAGATTTTTATCCTCCTAACTGTTTGTTTACATCTATGTTTCTCATGTCTCTAGCACCTTCTCACTCTTTGGCATTGTAGCTTCTTCATCACTTTCCACAAAGATCTCTAGTCTTCTCACATGGGATTTTTTTTGTTGTTGGAATAATTTGACTTTGATAGGTACTCTCTTCTCTTAAGGCTTAAGAGGAGATGGATTAAACTTCATAGGAGAAAGCATTGGCATTCCTTTCTTTTTGGATTTCATCTTACTTGTCTTTGTGATTGACTTGCCCTTTCTATTGCCGTTGCCCTTTTCCTTGCCCTTAGTTGAAGATTTTTGTGGAGGGGAGTCAAAATAGACTAGTATGATTGCCCTATCCAAAATCAACTCAATACACTCCTCCCTTATCCCCCACATATATGAGTTAAGGTGATATTGTCAATACAAGAATAAATATAACAAGTCTGTGAACTAATAAGCATCCCTCAAAAAACAAACAATATGAAAGAGACCTACATTCACCCTATCTATCTTTAGTAGCTTTGAATCTATTATCCTTTAGACATTTGAAATCACTCTCCATCCACCACAAGTATGTGCATCACTTTACAATGGTACTTCTTGATGGAGAAAGTTGTATGATTTTCTAGGATCAACAATATTCTCATATGTGGTGTCCAAAACTGTAGTCATGAGCCTGCCAACAAACACTTCTTGTAATTAAAATAGACAAAAAATAAAATAAACTACTAACAAAAAAGCAAGCATATTTCATTCAACACACTTTTTTACTTGTCCATGAATACCACTTAGAGAGTTTATGACGATAATATCTCTAGTAAGTATGTCAATATATATACTATTTCAATGCCCTCTTAGAAAGCAAATAGTAGTAAGAAATCAATACAATAATAAAGAAGTATAAGTTGAACCCTTTGAAAATTTGCATACCTTTCAATGTAAGGAAAAAAGATATCATAGTGTGTGATGCAATCAAAAGATTTGAAAAACATTACTATGTTGGAACCAGTTCTTGAAAACAATTCCATTGATAGCAATGGTTCAAAAATAAATATAGTTTTAGAGATATCGTAGCTAAGAGAAGCAAGCAACGCCCTATAACCAATAGCAAAAACATAGGAAAGATATTTGCAATCAATATCATAATCATTCTGAATACTTAAAAATTTTGAGAATCAAAATGCCTTACCTTCTGCATTAATAAACTACAAAATCAGATGATGGAATATCTTTTTTATCCGGCATGGACTTGTCCTTAGGAGATATACTAAGATAGTCCTCTTCTTCAAATATACAAGAAACATTGATAACTGTTTGGCCATACACTTTGCCCATCCTCTCATAATTAACAGGGCCAACTAAAACAAATTTTATATTGCAAATCTCATCCTCAGTTTCTATGACCTCGTGCATTTT
The DNA here is from genome assembly GCF_053477565.2 of Lygodium microphyllum. NCBI lineage: Eukaryota > Viridiplantae > Streptophyta > Polypodiopsida > Schizaeales > Lygodiaceae > Lygodium > Lygodium microphyllum. Next base: position 73,087,483 of record NC_141142.1, read on the forward strand.
TTCTTCCTGGACAAACTCCTAATGAGATGTACCATTTGTGAAGTACATGTGAGTCATAACCTTGGCTTTTGACTCTTTAACTTTCCTGTACAATTTGAGAGGAATGTTAAGGATCTCATAGTCTTTTTTATCAGTAGTGGGCAAGGGCCTCAATATCTTGTCTTATTCTGTTGACCATGGTAAAATCTTTGTTCATCAAGGTGATTCTATGAGCATTGGCAACAACAATGTAAGTAGCATTCATAATGTCAATAACAAAATCTTAAGTTACCTCCTAAAGACAAAGAATTGTTGCAAGCTATCATTTCTTTTAAAGGCTAGATTCAGTGGACACTCTTGACAAAATGCCATAAATTTACTTGACAACTCTGATAAAAGTTGTGATAAAAGTTATCTTTGGAATGGCATACTGTGTGGCTCTCTAGGCCTTCCTATCTAACTAAAACACTTTTGCATATAATAGAACCTAGACCTCCTCTTTCTCTTTATTGGCTTGGAAGGCTTACTAGCTTGAGTTGAAGAGGGTCCAGCTTGATCAACTAGCTAATCAAATGCCATGGGGGAGGTTGGGACCTTGCTACTTGGAGGAGAGGACTATCCACTGAGATCAAAGGGTTCATCATTAGACACAGGGGGTGTTGTTACCTTACCTTGAGCAAGAGGAAAAGACACAATCTTTGCACTAGATTACTTTGAGTGCATAGCTGGAGAATGGACAAAACCAGGAGGAGGGAGGACCTTAGGGGCAACAATCTCTAGAACCTCTCATAGCCTAGCCTCTGGTCTACCATCCTTGCTATCTAAATAAACTTTTCTTGCTATCTACTTTGTCCTTGCCATTGGCCTATCAGAAAATGATAGCACAAAGAAACAAGGGATATGTAAGTGTCATTATTGATTGAAGATGGCACATCACAAGGATAGATAGTGGATCCCTTTGCAATCAAACAATTGTGTCGTATCATTAGGTACAAGAGGCACTATGAGTTAGAGGGTGAGGACAAAATGATATGGCATGAGTATATATAGTGGGTCCCTTCGATTGTGCCTTATCAGTAGGTACAAGAGGCACTGCAAGATAAAGAGCAAGGGCAAAACGATACAGTGTGAGGACAAACAATGGGGATCTTCGAAATCAAATAATTGCACAGAATCGTTAACGCTTCAAGGCAGAGAACAAGGGAGAAATGATACGGCATGAGGAAACACAATCTTTTGGCAACCGACCAATCGCACTGTTATCTTTTGGCAACGCAATAGATGAAATGACACAATCAGCAAGAGGCGGAGCTAGAAAATAACTTTTGCAGTGTTGCATGATATCTAAAATGGTCCATCCATAAAAACATCATATTGTAACGTGTCAAGTAAGGCTCATTGTAAAATGAGAACACATTGCTATTGAGATCATACTTTATATTTTGACGTCTATGGGACAATTTTTCCCTCTTGACCTCATACTATGAATGTTAAAAGCTGGCATCTACTAATAGCCTAGTCTTTGCAACTTGCTTTTGTCTCAGTCAAGTCTAGTTTACTACTATGGTTGTATTTGGGCATTCATTATAGAGTAGTAAAGAGCATTTACTCTGTAATGTGCTGCATGAGATTTCCTTGGTGATACGTTCTTAGTAGCCCATCAAGAGATGTCCTAGGAAGCACCCTCCCCCCCCCCAAAATTTGATAAAATCCTTAGAGTTTGCTAACTAGGCTCACTTGAGTCTACCCCCCACAATGGAAGTTCTAGCTGCTTCCACGAGGATCGACCTGAGTTTTTTTTGTCAAATCTATTACTGGCGGCTAATTAGTATTAGCAGATTCTAGAATAATGTGAATCAGGATTTTTAGTTTTCTAATGGTCCATCAAGTGTGACTTTTATTCCTATTTAGGAAAGCTCTTGGCTTACCGAGACCACCCAACCATAGGTCTAGACATCCTTCCACTTCCCTTGAGAGAGTAGTTTTAGTTATTTAATTATCTACCACTTTAGGTTCAATATAGCTTCTTTGAGTTATCTCCTAATACAAATTCGTTACACACCCTTAATTCATGACACAAAAACAAAGTAAAGCAATTCCTTCTTGATAATTCCTTTTTAAAAAATGACCTTTTACAAATATTTTCTTGTTCAAAGGTACTATTCTCTCCAAGTTCTGTTCCCCAACTAGTATTGGAACTTCCAAGACAGTCTGCAAATCGAAGGGTAGTTGATAGTTTTTGTAAGAGCCTAAGGAGTTTGTGACTAGAGCCCTCTGGTACCCTCACCTCCTCCTATCGACTAGAGTTTCCTACGACAAGACCTTTCACATCATGATTGGTCTATTCTCACTAATGAGAAACAAAAGACACAAACTCCTTAGCGTAGGTTTTATTCACACTGGCCTTGGGAAAGTCTAGCGCCTTTAGTAACACTGCCTCAGTCAGCATTCTGTGCTCACCAAAATACTACCTCAGTCGGTAATCTATACTCAATCATCCATCTTTTAGCTTGATGATTTTTTGAAAAGATCAGTACCTAGCTTACAATCACAAATATATTTATTTCGAATGCATTATACTTCAACTTCTAATAGGTTTGTTTCCAAGATAAATCTTTTCTTTTCAAAAATTAATAATATCGGGATAAATTAGCATAAGTGAAATAATTAGCATAGGTGGCAATACTTAATAACATCGAGACAAATTAGCATAAGTGGCAAAATAACTTTGAGAAAAATCAGCATAAGTGGCAATATAACTTTGAGACAAATTAGCATAAGTGGCAATATAACTTTGAGACAAATTAGCATAAGTTGTAATATCTTCCAATAGTCTTCTTGGACTTCCTCTTCCTAGGGGATGAGTTTGGACTGAATTTAAGCAAGAATTTCTTACTTCGGGATAACTCCCTTGGAGTTTTGTGGGTCTTTCCTCGTAATAAAAGAAAATCTTGGTTAGTTTAATTATGAATAGTATCATTTGGCAATCGCATCTCAAGGTCACTTATATGCCGAGGATTAGCATCCATGATTACCCATCAGAGATTTTATTTGATCAACACAAAAATCAAAAATATTAAATCTTTTAGGGACACACTACCTTCCTTGTACTTGCTTAGGTTCACTTTGCATAGACCCTAGCTACCTCTTTGAATTCACGATTAAGAATTCCTCAAAGAAATTATATGCAAGAATCGAATAAAATCTTATTTTACGCATGCAACTTCTATTGCTTGTTCATGGGATAAAGGCTTGCTAGCAGTTTCTATTTAAGAAAAATAGTACATGAGGATCCATGACGGGTGCTTGGTTGATGATATTCACGGCTTCGTTTGTAATTCCCATGCTTGCCCTTCTATTTCTCCAGGAAGTTACTATCTGTATATCCTCTACATCATGTGCGTTCAAGGCCTCTTTATAAATATCCTTATCTGTGAGTTTTTTCTGAATAAAACATAACCATTTTCTATTCAATCTGTAAATAATCCCTTTATATTACATCCTTCTATATGTGAAAAATGTATAAAAATGGTATTTTAAAAATACCTTATTTTGAACCCACGTGATGCACACATATATTCATGAGTAACTTACCCAAGTTCCATTTTTAGTAATTGTGTGCATAGCATTATTGGCAACTCCTACCTCCACGACCTTCATAGCTTTCTTCTTCAAGGCCACGGTCTTTAATCACGAGATCGCAAAAAGGGGATTTTGGTGAAGGAGCTTCGGGGTAATTAGACTGACATAATTTTAATTTGACGAGGGGGGGAAGGGGAGGGAAATGCAATCACCAAGAATTTTGAGAAATCGAAAGGAGCCTGGATTCCACAAGGGAATAGGATAGAAGGGATGGAGGAATTGAATTCGAGAGCTCACGAAGCACCCTCCTTGTCTTCTTGATGAGAAATTCCCATGCTCACGCTTCTCTTGCCCTAGTCCCTCTCTTGTGCTCTATACTCGTGAGAAGGGCCTCTCCTCTCTTCCTCCGACTGCTCTCAACGGCTCCCCATGCCAATTATTTATAGCTAGATTGGAGAAGAAGGATTATGGCTAAGAAGAAGAGCTCTTTATGGAGAAGATCTTAGCAAAATCAACAATCTGAAGCTTCTAAGATGAAATTTAATGTTGGCAATTTGATCTTTGAGGTCCAGAGAAGCTATTAGAGATGTTTGACTGATTCGCCTGGCCCTTAGATGATCTTGCTTCATCCCAAGCCTCTCGTTGAACTAAAAAGAGGGGAAGATTATTGGAGTTAATTGTTGAATCTCTGGAGCTTAATTCAAGCTTTTTGGTATAGAATTGGAGATGCCAAATTGGGAAGGAATATTTCACTATTATTTTTTTCCAAAAAAGAGGGAGGGGACGGCGCCCAGATCGTCGTCATCTTCCTCTCTTACTCTTATTCTTTTTCTTCATAAAGTTAAAGCTTTGAAGCTTTTGTGACTTATTCCACTTGCCAAGTTTAAAATAGGTTTGGTCAATCCAAAACTTACTAGTCATAGTTGTCATGCATATGGAAATCCTCATGTAGAGATATTCGCAGCGGTATCACACTCGAAAGGCGACGGTTTTACGAACTTTAGACTATTTTTGGTCAAGACTTTCTCTAGTTAATGGTCTAGAATCCTTCAAGTACAATTACGAGAAGTGAGAAAAATTTGAAATTAAAGTCAGGATCTCACATTATCTCCCCCTTAGAGGAATCCAGATGTCCTCATCTCGAATGAAATTGGGAATATCGGTTACATAGCAATTTATGGTCAATCCAAGTGGCATTCTCTTTAGTGTAGTCTTTCCACTGGCACGAGATACTCTCTAGCAATTTTTTTTCTTAGAGTCTTCTCCCACATGTCAAGTATCTTTTTTGGTTGAAGTTCGAGGTCTCCTTGGCTAGGCATTACAATTTGTTGGTCGTTAAGTACATGGTCTGGGTTAGGAACATAAGCTTTCAATAGACTGACGTGAAATACCTTATGTACTTTCAAGTTATTAGGGAGTTGCAACTTGTAGGTATTTAGTTCTAGAAACTTTAGCATCTTATATGGCCCACAATACCTAGGACTTAGCATCTTTAATTCCCCAAAAGATAAGGAACTTTTCTTTGGGCAAACTCATAGGAAAACATTGTCACCTTCTTTGAAGATGAGTTCTTGCCTTCTTTGATCAGCATATGCCTTATGTTGATCCTTGGAGGCTTGAATATCTTGCCTTATAGCTTTCACTTATTGATCCATTTGTTCCAGCATTTGCCCAGATGCTTCTACCTATAGGGTAGGATTGGAAAAATTTAATGGTGTAAGACAATCTTGCCCATATAGTGCCTAAAAAGGAATCATTTGAATACTTTGATGGTATGTCACATTGTAGGCAAATTCAACAAAGGGTAGCTATTGGATCCACCGTTTGGGTTCCCTATTACAATAAGCCCTTAGTATGTCCTCAATAACTTGCTTGACCCACTATGTTTACTACTTGTCCTTCCAATAATGATCAGGGTTTATACTTCAAAAGAGAGTTTTGAATTTTAATCAAGAAAAAAGTCTATCTGCTATTTTTTATTTATCAAGGAGACAAACGGATGGACAAAAATAATTATTTACGTCAATAGGAAGAGAATACATTATTCAAGTAGTTCACGAGATTATATTGCTTTTGGAAAAGATTTTTCTACCATAATCTAGGCATGGCATTGCAATACATCCATCGCATAGTAATTAGGATTCTGAGAATAAATATCCAAAAATCTATATTTCAGAGGAAGACCAAGTAATCCATATTTCTTGTAGTTGTGGCAATTGGAGGGTCCTACAACCATGACTCAATCAACAGGTATAACCCTTGTAACTTCCTCATAGATGTACCGATTTAGTTGGACCTATCACCCTCTAGTAAACATATTTAAGTTTACTATGGCCTCATAGAAGAGATAAATCTTGGCAATCTTAAGGGCTTCCATCCACCTTAGTCTCTTTAAATTATTATGGAGGTAAGCAAGACATTTTGCATCAATGTAACAATACCCTCTGCTTAACATCCATCGCCTTTCGTAATATAGGGATAAAGGGTTGTATATCTGATCTAATATTTGCATCATCTGATTTCTCCAGCTAAAGCTAGAGGAGTGCTTTGCTGACATAAACATAACAATCAAGAGTCATTCCCAAGGTTCCTCTTTCTGCCAAAAATCAAGAATATATATCAACAAGATAAGATTTCACTATTTAAGAAAATGATATTTTATGCTATAAATATAACTAATTTTATTTACTTGCATCACGTCCTACATCAACATGTGCTTTGATACCAACTGTAATGTGTCTTTCCTTGCGATATGTTCTTAGTAGCCCATCAAGAGATATCCTAGGAAGTATCATCTAGGATTTTGATAAAACCCTTGGAATTTGCTAACTAGGCTTGCATGAGTCTACCCTATAGTGGAAGTTTTAGCCGCTCCCACGAGAAAATCCACCTGAGTTTTTCTAGTCAAATCTATTACTAGCGGCTAATTAGTATTAGTTGATTCTAAAGTGATGTGAATCGGGATTTTTGGTTTTCTAATGGTCCATCAAGTGCAATTTTTATTCCTTTCTAGGAAAGCTCTCGGCTTATCGAGACCACCCAACTATAGGTCTGGATTTGTGAGAGGTCCATCCTTCCACTTCCCTCGAGAGAGTAGTTTTAGTTATGTAATTACCTACCACTTTAGGTTCAACATATAAGAACAACTTCTTTGAGTTATCTCTTGATACAAATTTGTTACACTCCCTTAATTCACAACACAAAAACAAAGTGAAGCAATTTCTTCTTAATAGTTTCTTTCAGAAAAATGACCTTTTACAAATATTTTCTTGTTCGAAGGTATTATTCTCTCCAAGTTAAGTTTCCCAACTAGTATTGGAACTACTAGGACACAATCTAGAAATTGAAGGGTAGTTGGCAGTTTGTAAGAGCCTAAGGAGTTTGTGACCAGAGCCCCCTACTACTACCCTTAGCTCCTCCTATAGTTCCCTATGACAAGACCTTTCACATCATGATTGGTCTATTCTCACTAATGCGAAATAAAAGAAGAAAACCTCTTGGAGTAGGTTTTATTCACGCTGGTCTTGGGGAAGTCTAGCGCCATTAGAAACACTACCTCAATCGGTATTTTGTGCTCACTGGAATATTGCCTCAGTCATCGATGATATGTACTCATTCATCCATCTTTTAGTCTGATGATTTTTAGAAAAGATTAGTACCTAGCTTGCAATCACAAACATCTTTATTTCGAATGCATTATACTTAAACTTCTAACAGGTTTGTTTCCAATACAAATCTTTTCTTTCCAAAAATTAATAATATCGGGACAGATTAGCATAAGTGGCAAAATTAGTGTAAGTGGCAATACTGAATAACCTCGAGACAAATTAGCATAAGTCACAAAATAACTTCGAGACAAATAAGCATAATTGGCAAAATAGATTTGAGACAAATTAGCATAAGTGGCAATATTTTCGAATAGTCTTCTTGGACTTCATCTTCTTTGGGGATTAGTTTAGACTGAATTTAAGTAATATTTTATTACTTGAGGATAACTCCCTTGGAGTGTTGTGGGTCTTTGCCTACAATAAAAGAAAATCTTGGTTAGTTTAATTATGAACAGTATCATTTAGCAATTGCATCTCAAGGTCTCTTATATGCTGAGGATTAGCATCCATGATCACCCATCAGAGATTTTGTTTGATCAACACAAAAATCAAAAATATTAAATCTTTTGGGGACACACTACCTTCCTTGTACTTGCTTAAGTTCATATTGTATAAACCCAAGTTACCCCTTGAAATTTGCGGTTAAGAATTCCTCAAAGAAATTATATGCAAGAATCAAATAAAATCTTATTTTATGCATGTAGCTTATGTTGCCTATTCATGGAATAAAGGCCTGCTAGTTGTTTTTAGTTAAGAAAAATAGTACATGAGGATCCATGACAGTGTTGTGCCGCTATGCGCACATAGTGTGAAAAACTCTAGAAGGCATTGTCATTCAGCTTTCTTATTGATCTAGAGAGCCAATGCCATATTAGTCATTAATTTCAGTGTCCGTAGTGTGGATGATCCAAAAATATTAGATTTTTGGACAAGTTTAGCCAATTTTTGATATTTTAGAAATATTCAAAAAACTGTAGACAACTTCTAGAATAGGATGACATCTAAAAGAAAGCAAGTGGCTTTTAGCCATTTTTGGACGATTTTATGTAAAAAGAAGGATTCATGAAATCGCACAACGCACGATCGCAGTTTTCAAGCAATGAACAGCACTCCGAACTGGGAGATGAAGGAGTGATCTGTCAGTGAATTTTGGCCAAGTGTCATAGTATTTTGTGGTGCGCAGATCGGATGCTGTACGCTCACGTAGTGAATGCCGGAAGGTCCCCAAGAACAATAGAACTCTACTTTTTGCACAAAATTCAAGGTAAAAAGCATGAACGACATGAACAAAAGACCAATTGGGTGCAATCTCCCCCCATGCCTTGTGTGAGCGCTCCACAAAGCATGTATTTTTATGTATTAATCATCTTCAAGCTCAAATAATAGCCCAAATTACAAAATAGCAAGCTTTTAGCTTTTGAGTTTGCTTTAGCACAAAATAGGAATAAAGCTAATGGGCGGTGCCCAAAGAGTCTTGCATGCCCAATACAATGTCCAAATATAAATAACATAATCGTGCGTCCATGCGCATACAAAATAATAAATAAATATCCAATGCCTCAATAAATAGGCGCGACAAAATATAGGCGCCATGCCTAAGGTATATGCCCATCAAAATATAAATGATAAATCGAATACTCGCTATCCTCCAATGCTTTCCTCCGCCACTACTGCTATCTCTACACATCAACTGAAGCATTCACAATCGTTAGTAAAATAATACAATTAAACCGACAAAAGTGAATACCTAGCAGTCTTCCGCTACATAAATAAATCAACTGGTTAGAAATCAATCCTAACCTTAATTTATTACGAGTGCGCACTCTAAACTCATAAACGTTTATTAATTTAATATGCATTTTGCAGAATCACCCGCTATGGAATCACCCATGTATACACTAAATTAATGAAACGCCTGAAAAGGACAAGCGTCCCCATCAACTTCTCACACAAAGAATCCACTTTGTGTATGATCCCCGGTCATCAAAGTTTACGGAATCCACCGTAAAACCTCACGGAATCCACCGTGAAATATGCCTCCTGGCATCATTTTGCCCCCCTTTCAAAGCCAATGGAAGCATCAGATTGGCAGTCTGAGCAGCAATATAGAGCACAGTTTTCAAGCAATGAACAGCACTCTGAACTGGAAGATGAAGGAGTGATTTGTCAAAATTCTAGCCAAGTGTCATAGTATTTTACCCCCCTTTAAAAGCTAATGGAAGCATCAGATTGACACTCTAAGTAGCATAGAGGAAGATATTGTTTTATGTATGTTTTTGATGTACAAGAGATTTTATCTTCTTAGAATGCAGAAATAATTTGACAGGCTTCACCTCTGTGAGTATTCTTCTACATCTTCTATTTCTTTCAACCCCTTCTCTTTTGTCTACTCCTCTCCCTGAATCTCCCTTCACCATGATGTCTCTTACCCCCCCACAGTAGACTTTCAACCCCTAACGCTCCAATAGTGTGGTGAACCCAACGTGAAAGTCAGCTAGTAGGTGTGTAAAGATGGGGGATTCTGTAGGTTCAAGTGGTGGTGATGCTTTACAACAAATGATTAATTTGTTGCAGCAACAACAACAACAACAACAATTATTGTTACAACATCAAATGCAAACTTGGCAAGAAGCAGAAAGATTTGATTCCTTAGTTGTGAATGCATTGGAGACAATGGGACAAGAATTGTAGTTTAATGGTCGAAATGTTTCAGCCTTTATGCGGTTGTATGAAGAAAAGATGTTGTTTCATGGGGTACTACAGTATGATGGAGTCGATATTTCTCCCATTTGGCCATGCATGCATTGCATGACCGGATTGATGAGTTACATAGAAGAGATGTTGATTGGGTAGCTTTTAAGAAAGCTTTGACAGAAGATTTTTTCTTGGAAGATGTAGGATTAGTAACTAAAAATATATTTACAAATTGGATTGAAAATCCCAATAAAGGGTTGGCTGCTACAGCTTTGCTCCATGAATATGAAAGTCAGTATAGGCAGTTAGATACTGATAAGCAGCAATCATTGGAGAGTCAAAATTTTGATTTGCTTCTGAAGGCTACAAATCTTGCTTTGTAGGAGAAGCTGATAGATCGTTTTAGAAGATGCCTCTTCTAAAACGGGACTAAAATCAGATTGGGCTAATGTAACTAAGATAGTGCATATGTTGGTAAAGAGAGAGCGGATGAAATTAAGGTGGGGTATAGGCACCACACCTGCCAATGCTCAAAAGGAGGCTGAAATTGTAGGCAAGGCACCTGTGGCTATGGCAAAACAATCAGCTATACTTGTTGGTACTGCTCTTCAAGGTGATGCTGTGGATGAATAAATAAAAGGCATGCCTGATTTGAGGCTGAATTTGACAAAGATCTATGCAAAGGTTGAAATTTTGGATGTTAAGGTAGAAGACAAGGCTCGGGCAATAGCCCAAAGACAATACAAAGAAGGATACAAGAGGAGATGCAATTGGTGTGATAGTTTACACCATGAAAAGTGAGACTGTACAGCCTACCATGAAGCAAAAGCAAAAAGATTAGTCTTTTGGCAAGATGGTAAAATACATGCAACAGAAACTAGTCTTCCAATAGAGCCAAATTTTTAAAATGGTGGCATGCAAAAGAGGTTGGAAGATATGGATGCAATGATAGCATTTGTTGCCATAGATGCATAGCCACATATGGGTTGAGAATTGAAAGGACTGATGAAGCTTGTAAAGGAGGCATGGCTAAAGCAAAATCTTGCATTTGGATACAAGCATTAGATTGCATGGAAAAGGACAAAACAGGAAAGTCTGAATTGACTAATGCACGTCAGAGTATACAAGGGAGAACAGGATGAAGTGCACCAGTGGATTCATTTTCAGCCTATGCTTATTTGACTGTGAGTCATATAATCAAAAAGCTCTTGTGGAAGAAAAGAGAAGAACAGATGAGGACATGGTTGGTCCTTCCTCTTCAGGCCCATCAAAACACATAATACGAAGTAAAATGGAGCAACAGAAAGAGGCTAAAAATCCATACTTGAGAATGCTATGGAAGTTGCATCTCAAGAGAAGAAACAAGAAGGAAAGAAAAGGGGCAAGCAGCCTGATTACAGGCTACAATCACATCTTGAGACTGCCACAAACCTTTAAAAGGTTTTGGAAGATTGCATACTTGGTAGTAGAGTGGAATTCACACTTGGCAAAGTTCTTGGAATCGCAATGCGTGAATTTCATGATGCAATCATTGATATGTTGAAATGAAAAAGATAGTTTGATGGTGAAGTTTTGCAAGCATTGATGTAGATTGACAAAGACATAGAGAAACATCTTCAAAGGGAATATGATGATGCATGTAATGCTGTTTTGGAACAAGATGATGCTAAAAATGGGCTAAATGGAAGTATAGATAGCAAGCTTGTGGCTGAAAATGGTATTATGGGGGGCAGCATTAAGCATAGAGAGAAGGCTATGTATAATGGAGATGTCCATCAATAAGCACATGAAGAAGAAGATGCTTATTTATTCCAAGCAATCATTGTTCACGAATGTATTGGGCTCGTGCTACAATAGAGACAATTGTTAAAGTGGGAGAAAGAGAGATGCATTGCATAGCTCTCTTGGATCATGGTTTTGAAATCAATGTTATGGCACGTAGTTTGCATGAGAATGGAGGTTGGCCGATTGATGTAGATCTAGGATGGCACATGTGGACAGCAAACAATTCATCAGGGGATCTTTATGCGGCTTGTCCAAATGTACCCATGACTATTAAAGATGTTAGGGATGAATATCATTTTTTTGTGTAGGATTCATGTAGTTATCGGATGACTTTGGGGCAGCCCTATATTTCATATTCAAGCCTGGAAACAAAATCCTTAGGTGGTAGTACTTCATATGCTCGGGTTCGCAATAAAGACAATACAAAGGCGGTACAATTTCTCATTGTTTGTGTGAATCATCCCTGCAATTGGGAAATATTGTGAGATAATCCTATGCCATCTAATGCACAAGATTTTAAGAGTTTTTAGGCAGCACTACTGTAACTGGAGACTCTGGCAGTGCCTTTAGGAAGATAATTATGCCTCCAAGAAAGGGGGAAACTGTGTTTGTGTCTGGACTGCAAGAATGGATAGCATGTAGTCTTTGCACTTTTAAGAATATTTTAGTCATGTACAGGGTTGAAAAAAAATATGTGGGATGGGCTGAAAAAGATCTGAAGACATATGGTTCGATGGCTATAAACGAAGGCACTTCAAGGTTGTTTTCAAGGCTAGTTGATGTTGATACAGTGGTGGCTGAAATTTTTGCAACAATTAATGCTAAAAAATGGGTAGAAAAAGAGGTTATTTATGTTTACACTTTAGAGATGTATGAAGTCATTCAAGAGTTTGCTAAGCATGAACATGAGAATATGGAAGAAGAAGAGGTAGAAGATGAAGACATTAACATGACAGAGTATACTTCTTCTGACATTGTAGATTCGTAAGACTTTGGCACATGGAGGAGGATGTGCAGGTTAGGAGGGAGTGGATGTCATGCCGCTACATGCACATAGTGTGAAAAACTCTAGAATACATTGTCATTTAGCTTTTCTATTGATCTAGAGAGCCAATGCCATAATAGTCATTAATGTTAGTGTCCATAGTGTGGACAGTCCAAAAATATTAGATTATTGGACAAGTTTAGTCAATTTTTGATATTTTAGATATTATCTCTTATAAATATCCAAAAATTTGTAGACAAATTCTAGAATAGGATGATGTGTAAAAGAAAACAAGTGGCTTTTAGCCATTTTTGGAGGATTTATGTAAAAATAAGAATTGGTGAAATCACGCAACACGCGATCGCACTTTTTAGGCAGTGACAATACTTCGAACTAGGAGATGAAAATTGAGTGATCTGGCAGAATTCATGCCAAGTTTCCTAGTATTTTACCCACCTTTCAGAGCGAATGAAAGCATAACATTGGGAGTCTGAGTAGCATAGAGGAAGGTATTGTTTTATGTATGTTTTTTGTCTACAATAGATTTTATCTTCTTAGAAGGGGGGGTGGGGAGTTGGCAGGAGGAAAAGCGATCACCAAGAATTTCATGAAATCGAGAAGAGTCTTGATTCCACATGGGAATAGGATAGAAGGAATGGAGAAATTGAATTCGAGAGTTTGCGGCGGAGTATCCTCCTTGTCTTTGTGATGGGAAATTCTCGTGCTCATGCTTCTCTTATCCCACTCCCTCTTGCTCTTTACTCCTAAGAAGGGCCTCTCCTCTCTTCCTTTGACTACTCTCAATGGCTTCCCATGCCTCTTATTTATAGCTAAATTGGAGAAGAAGGGTTGTGGCTAAGAAGAAGAGCTCTTTATGGAGGGGATCTTGGTAAAATCAGCAATCTGAAGCTTGTAAGATGCAATTTGATGTTAGCAATTTGATCTTTGAGGTCTAGAGAAGCCACCACAGATGTCGTGACTAATTTGCTTGGCCCTCGAATGATCTTACTTCATCCCAAGCCTTTGGTCAAATTGAAAAGAGGGGGAGATTGCTGGAGTTAATTGCTGAATCTCTGGAGCTGAATTCATGTTTTTTGGTATAGAATTGGAGATGCCAAATTGGGAAAAATATTGCACTGTTTTTTTCCAAAAAATGGGGGAGGGGGCGGTGGCCAAATCGTCATCATCTTCCTCTATTAATCTTCTTCTTTTTCTTCATAAAGCTAAAGCTTTGAAGCTTTTGTGACTTATTCAACTTGCTAAGTTTAAAATGTGTTTAGTCAATCCATAACTTACTAGTCATAACTATCATGCATATGGAAATCCTCGTGTAGAGATATTCACAGCCGTATCAAACTCAAAAGATATCGGGTTTACAAACTTTTGACTATTTTGTTTCAAGACTTCCTTTGTTTAATGGTCTAGAATCCTTCAAGTAGAATTGCAACAAGTTGAGAAATTTTGAAATTAAATTCAAGATATCACATCCTCTCACCCTTAGAGGGATTAAGATGTCCTCATCTTGAATGAAATTAGGGATATTATTTACATAGCAATTCATGGTCAATACAAGCAACATCCTCTTCAGGATAGTCTTTCCACTGGACGAGATATACTCTAAGGGTTTTGTTTCTTAGAGTCTTCTCCCACATGTCAAGTATCTTTTTTGGTTGAAATTCGTTCTTGACTAGGCATTACAATTTGTTGGTTGTTAAGTACATGGTCTAGGCTGGGAACATAAGCTTTCAGTAGATTGGCATGAAATACATTATGTACTTTCAAGTTACTAGGGAATTTGCAGCTTGTAAGCCATTAGTCCTAGACACTTTAGCACCTTATATGGCCCACAATACCTAGGACTTAGCTTCTTCAATTTCCCCAAAGATGATGAACTTTTCTTTAGGAAAACTCATAGAAAACCATGTCACCTTCTTTCAAGTTGCGTTCTTGCCTTCTTTGATTGGCATATGCCTTTGTTGATCCTTGGTGGCTTGAATATCTTGCCTTATAGCTTTAACTTTCTAATCCATTTCTTCCAAAATTTGCCTACATACTTCTACCCATAAGGTAGGATCAGAAAAATTCAATGGTGTAAGACAATCTTACCCATATAGTTCCTGAAAAGGAGTCACTTGAATACTTTGATGGTATGATGCATTGTAGGCAAATTCAACTAAGGGTAGGTACTAGATCCACCGTTTGGGTTCCCTATTACAATAAGCCCTCAGTATGTCCTCAATGTCTTGGTTGACCCGCTCTGTTTGACCATCGGTTTGGGGATGGTAAGCAATACTGAAGCAGAGCTAGGTTCCTAGAGCTTCAAGCAAACTCTTCCATAAGTTTGAGGTGAAGAGAGAATCATGATCACTGATGATTCTTTGGGGTAATCCATGCAACTTAAAAATTTCCTTGATGAAAAGCTTGGAAATATCGGAAGCCTTGTAATTGGTTTTTAGAGAAATAAGGTGTGTAACTTTTGTTAACATATCAATGACTACCATTATGGAGTTATATCCTCCTTGTACTAGGGATAACCCAACTATGAAATACATGCTAATATACTCACATTTTATTTGAGGGATGTCAAGTGGCTAGAGCTTCTTGACATGCTCGGCCTTAACTCATTGATAGTTTAGGCAATTGGTGACGTACTTGAGTACATCACCCTTGAGTCTTTCCTAGTAGAAGCTTCTTCTAACAAGAGTCTTAGCATAACCAGGATGTCCTGAAAATGGGGAAACGTGAGCTTTCCATAGTATCTTCCATTTGAGTTCTTAACTTGATGGAATACATAGTCTTGTCTTGTAATAGGAAAGCTCCTCATTTATGGAAAAATCTTGATACTTAGTCTTGAGTTTGGGACTTGAATCCTTGATGAAAATTTCTCTTTACAAGTTCTGAAAGCTTGGATCCTTTGCTGCCTCTTCTTTAGGTATTTCTATGAGAGGCTTACTGGGCATCGAAATCATTGTAGCAAGAGTTCCAGCCCTAGAGATTTCTTTTGGGATTACTACATTAAGAAATGATTTATGGCTTAGGGCATCTGCAATCACATTCTCCTTGCCTAGTATGTACTTGATTTCAAAGTCGAATTCCTGCAAGGTCTCAATCCATCGACGTTGTCTCATATTGAGATCTGGTTGAGTAAAAATCCACTTTAGGCTTTTATGATTAGTGACTAGAGAAAACCTTTTACCAAGCAGGTAATTTCTCCATAGTTTGAAGGTATGTATTACAACAAGTAGTTCTAGATCATGTGTGCATACTTTCTTTCGTGAATCTTTAATTTTCTTGAAGCATAGGCTATTAGATGTCCTTCTTACATAAGCACACAACCCAAAGCAAGAGATCTTGCATCAGTTATGACTTGGAATTCTTTGTTGAGGTCGGGTAGCCTTAGGATAGGGGCAGTTACCAAACTTTGCTTAAGCTTCTCAAAGCTAGATTGTTCAGCAGATCTCCTTGTAATGGAGACCTACTTTTTGAGAAGGTCAGTGAGAGATGTAGCGATTGAGGCATAGTCATTAATGAAGACTCTATACCAATTCGTTAACCTTAGAAAGCTTCATACTTCCTTGACCATTGTTGGGGGTGGCCAGTCTTGTACATCTTGGACCTTGGTAGGATACACTGAAATGCCACCTTCTGATACTATGAATCCTAGATATTTAATCTACTTCTTGAAGGTGGCATATTTTTTCTTTTTAGCATATAGTTTGTGGGCTCTCATTGTTTGAAGAACTACTTGTAGCTATGGTCCATAGTGTTCTTCATTCTTGGAATATGTTAAGACTGGGTACTTCCATAGTCGATTAAAATTCGAAAGGGTTTACCTTGATAATCTGTGAGAATTGGGGATATGGATCCTTCTTATTGAGAGTGGCATGTGCTCTAGCTCTTTCCATATTAGATTTCATTGTGGGATCTTTATTGTTACTGATCTCCTTTAGGTTTATGTCAGCAACCTTTCCCCTAACATCTTGGCTTTTCCTATGAAACTGACCTTAGCCAAGCTTCGGGCACTACCTCTCTTGAAATGTCATGGTTCCTTGCAATAGAAACACCTTGGAGTCTCATTGCTCCTTCCTATGGGTATAAAGCTTCCCACCACATTTGATTTGGCCTTCTTTGTTTTGTTTGGTTGATACTGTCCTTGGGCTCTTTTTGCATAACCTTGGTAGTTGCCCTTATTTTGACTATTTCTCTCCCAAATTTTTGCATTTCTTGGTCTTTGTTCAATCTTCTAAACTATTGGAACTACACGAATTAATCGAATGGTCTTATTGATTCAAGACGTGTATTGAGGGGTGGATTTAGACCATTGCAAAATTTGGATACTTGCTGTGAAATATCCATCGTAGGTGCATATTTTAGAAGTGTTACGAATTTGGAATGGTAGGCTTCTAGGCATAGCCTTAACTACTTTAGATTGAAGAACTCGTTCATTTTTTGGACTTGATATGTGGGCGAAATCTATCTCCCATGTACCGCGTCCTTAATTTTGTCCCAAGTAATAGCACCTTCAGGAGATCTTTGGTCCTTGCACCATGGTTTTCTCCAAAGTCGCGCATCTCTTGTGAGTTTTAGTTTGGTGATCATGGCTTGATTTGACAAAGCAGCCCCTGCAGCAGTGAAATAGTCTTCCATAGATTATATCCATGTTTCTTGTTCAAATGGAATGTCCCTCCCTTTACCATCAAACTCCGGTGGCTTGTACAACTTGAGAAGAAATTTATTCGCTTGGGCTTCTGTAGTATTGAGATTCGAGGTGATGTTCTAAGAATTATGCAGTTTTATGATCAACTTTCTTTCCAACCATATTCAAAGAAAAAAGGTGTTTACTTGCTTACTCTACCTCATTAATTTAGGGACAAAATTATGTGCTACTTATCCTTTCGATAATGATCAGGTTTTATACTTCAAAAGAGAGTTTTTATTTTTAATCAGGAAAAAACTCTATCTACTATTTTTTATTTATCAAGGAGACAAAGGGATGGACAAAAATGATTATTTACAACAATAGGAAGATAATACATTATTCTAGTAGTTTGCAAGCTCATATTATTTTTGGAAAATATTTTTCTACCACAATCTAGGCATAGCATTGGGATACATCCATCACACAGTAATTAGGATTTTGAGAATAAATGTCCAAAAATCTATATTTCATATGAAGATCAAGTAATCCATCTTTCTTGTAGTTGCAACAACTAGAGCGTCCTACAACCATAACTCAATCAGCCGGTATAACCCTTGCAACCACCTCATAGATGTACCAATTTAGTTTGACATGTCACCCTCTAGTGAACATGTTTGAGTTTACTCTGGTCTCATAGAAGAGGTAAATCTTGGCAATCTTAAGGGCTTCCATCCGCCTTAATCTCTTTAAATTATTCCGCAGGTAAGCAAGACAATTTGCTTCAATTTAACAATACCCTCCTCTTAACATCCATCACCTTTCGTAATAGAGGGGTGAAGGGTTGCATATCTAATCTAATATCTGCATCATCTAGATTCTCAAGCTAAAGCTAGAGGAGTGCATTTCTCCCATAAACATGAATTGGAAAATCATGAATCATTCCCAAGGTTCATCTTTCTGCCAAAAATCAAGAACATATATCAACAAGGGAAGATTTCACTATTTAAAAAAATGATATTTTATGCTATAAATATAACTAGCTTTATTTACTTGCATCATGTCCTATATCAACGTGTGCTCTAATACCAACTGTAACATGCCACCCGAGCTTTCCTTGGTGGTATGTTCTTAGTAGCCCATCAACAGATGTCCTAGGAATTTTTGTCCGGGATTTTGATAAAACCCTCGAAGTTTGCTAACTAGGCTCACTTAAGTCTACCCCACAGTGGACGTTCCGGTCACCCACGAGGATCGACGTGAGTTTTTCTGGTTAAATATATTACTAGTCACTAATTAGTATTAGCTGATTCTAAAGTGATGCGAATCAGGATTTTTGGTTTTCTAATTGTCTATCAAATGCGATTTTTATTCCTTTCCAGGAAAGCACTCGGCTTACCGAGACCACCCAACCATAGGTCTGGATCCATCCTGGGTTCCATCCTCGCACTTCCCTCGAGAGAGTGATTTTAGTTATCTAATTACCTACCACTTTAGGTTCAACATATAAAAATAACTTCTTTGAGTTATCTCCTGATACAAATTCGTTACACGCCCTTAATTCATGACACAAAAACAGAGAGGAAAGAAATTCCTTCTTAATAGTTCATTTCAGAAAAATAACCTTTACATATATTTTCATGTTTGAATGTATTATTCTCTCCAAGTTTCATTCCCCAACTAGTATTGGAACTTCCAGGACACAGTCTGTGAATCAAAGGGTAGTTGGTAGTTTGTAAAAGCCTAAGGATTTTGTGACCAGAGTCCCCTGGTACCCTCACCTCTTCCTGCTAACTAGAGTTCTCGACAACAAGACCTTTCACATCATGATTGGTCTATTCTCACTAATGCAAAATAAAAGACAAAAACCCCTCAGAGTAGGTTTGATTTACACTAGCCTTGGGGAGGTCTAGGGCCATTAGGAACACTGCCTCAATTGGCGTTCTATGTTCACTGGAATATTGCCTCAGTCTCGGCGATCTGTACTCAATCATCTATCTTTTAGCCTGATGATTTTTAGGAAAGATCAGTATCTAGCTTGAAATCATAAACATATTTATTGTGAATGCATTATACTTAAACTTCTAAGACGTTTGTTTCTAAGATAAATATTTTCTTTCCAAAAATTAATAATATCAAGATAAATTAGCATAAGTTGCAATATCTTTTAATAGTCTTCCTTGGCTTTCTCCTCCTAGGGGATTAGTTTGGACTGAATGTAAGCAATAATTTCTTACTTGAGGATAACTCCCTTGGAGTTTTGTGGGTCTTTGCCTGCAATAAAAGAAAATCTTGGTTTATCAACACAAAAATAAAAAACACTAAATCTTTTAAGGACACACTACCTGCTTTGTACTTTCTTAGGTTCATCTTGTACAGACCCAAGTAACCCCTTGGAATTCACGGTTAAGAATTCCTCAAAGAAATTATATGCAAGAACTTAATAAAATCTTATTTTGCACATGCCCCTTTTGTTGCATGTTTATAGGATAAAGGTCTATTAGGTGTTTCTATTTAAGAAAAATAGTACCTAAGGATCCATGACAGGTGCTTGGTTGATGGTATTCACGGCTTCGTTTGTAATCCCCATACTCACCATTCTGTTTGTAGTAATAATACATTCTTAATTTAGGGTATTTTTAAGGAATTAACTAGAATAATGAGAATCTTACGTTGCTTAAGAATGGGAAAGAGGGGCATCTTTTAGTCTCTTACAACACTTCAAGCATTGCTTTCAACTTGTAGATTGATAAGGGTCAGTTATTCAAAGATATGAATGATTTAAAATGCTCTAAACTCAAGTTTATTACTATTCGCTATTATGTACTATTGTGATAGTCTTTAGTAGTTCCATTTGCCTTATATTAGCCTTTGTCCATCTAAGATTTCTATTTTGGGTTATGGACTATTGTTGGACTGCTTAGTGATTAGTTTATTGGCTGCACAAAGGAGTAATAATGGGAGAGAAGAGAGAAAAAGAAGTTCAAATGTAATGAGTATATGCTTTCTCAAGCAAGGAGGAAAAACCAAGAGAGAACTATACTTGAGACGAGATTTTCTATGAGGTCAACCCAAGAAGCACCATTTGGTAACAAACTCCTCATTGCATATGTATAAACAATTGTACCTATTGGAGGAAACCTTTGAATTTTGAGCTTGTACCATCAAATTTCCCTAGAAGATTGAACTTTGTTTTTTTTCTATATTGACCATAAAGGTTGTCAGTAGTAGTTAATTGACCTCATGCTTGATGTAGTCTTGTCTCTTGAATTTCTTGAAGTTGAAGTTATAGGCCTTGCATAGCTAAGCCCAATTTAGATTGTGGTTGGTTTTCTTGTAGCTTTACAGTACTCTCTTGAAGCTCTTGGATTTGCTATTGTATGCTTTGCAAAGAAGCAACAATTCCTTTCATCAAACTCCATCACAACTAGGCAAGATTGTGGTAGGAGGGGCTTGCCAAACTATTATGAGAACGGTAAGTGTTCTTTGAGAGTGAGAAGATTACAAGAGTAGAACAGGGCAAGACCAAAACAAGACAAGACTTGATATAAGAGAAGACTAGAACACGACAAGACTAGAACATGACAAGAACTAGAAGAGGCCTTACCTTGTAGGAGCTACACAATTGGTGTTGGTAAGATTAAAGGGCCTATAGTGCAAGACCCCTATTTATATTAGAATTGAGGAGGGTAAGGAAAATCTTCTTGATGATGACATCATTGATGACATAAGCATCATTGATATAAGCAATGACATAAGCAATGTTGATTGATGCTATCCTCTTCTAGAACATTGCAAAGAATTATGTAGAATCCTCTAGTACTTTCTCGAATTTGCTAGAATATTCTAGAATCTTTTTGAAACTTCATAAAATTAGGGGATGTACCTACTTATATACAAACCAAGGGATGTCCTTGCTTGAGCGTCTGTTACATTACTTGAGTATGTGTTGTAGAATATGTTTACCCTCACACCAAAGTGCATTGAATAATGTGCACTAGTAGTAAAAGATAAAAGATCAAACATGTCAATTATTTATATAAAATAAAACTTATAGAAACAAATTAATTGATAGTATGTCTCACCTTTGATAAGCAACCTCGTGCATATTCCCACTCTTCTTGAGATATATTAATTTCCTCCTCTTTTTCCATTCTCTCCATTTCCTCATGTAACCAATCTATATCAATATGACGTGGGAGCGCATTTAGATGATCTGGAAATGAGACATTATGTCCATATCTAGTGCGAAATTCTTGTCTTTTGCTTTTTCTTCTTGCCCTTGCTTCATTATATAGTGTCACCCATTTGCTCATTATATCACTATTGAGCACACAAAAACTATCTAACTTACGAAGTTCTTCTTTTGTTAGCACTTTACTCATTCCTTTTCCTTGAGGTACTATAGAGGTCATCCTCAAGTCTTCATCATCTTTCCATAGTCGTGGTTGAGAGGGATCCACTTTAGCAAGATATTCAAAGATATAAACAAGGGACGATTGCACTAACCAACCCTCAGCCATGCTTCCCTCAAGCCGTGCTTTTTGCCTCACAAAATCTTTCAAGATTGTCATGAAGCGCTCAAGAAAAAACATCCACCTTACATGAACTGCCCCACAAAGTGCGATCTCATCAATCAAATGTACGAGTAAATGTAATTGAGTAGTCAAAATGGATCGAGGAAAAATTTCCTCCACCAAACAAACCACCTCAACAGATAATACTCGAGCATCTTGCAATGTGTTTGGATCAATTTCCTTCGAGCTCACGTATCTGTCAAGATGTATTTGAGAATTGTTTATTTTTGTGTAGAAATTCAAAGATATATAATGAAAAAATACAATGTATACACACCTCATAAGCTCTCCCATCTTGTAAATGATATCACGTACATCTTTGGATACACAATGGGATATGCTAGTAGAAAGTACGAACTGAATGTAAACAATATTCATAGATCAAATGATTAGTTGAGGAAAAAGTCATCATACCCCAAAGTTTACACATAGTTACTCCACTAATTACTATATTCATGGTTAGAGATACCCTTACTTGAATCATTTTGTGCCAATCGTGAGACTTCAAACTAGATAGTTGCTCCACACCTCTTTTCTTTTTCTTTATGAAGGCTCCCTTGAGACATCTCATACATCCTGTGGGTGTTCGAAAGCTATATATTTGTTCCTTCACTATTTTTTCCTCGTTCTTTGACAACATCCAAGCTGCATGGGGTAGCTCAATCTTTCCTCTGGGTCCAATGCATAGCCAGGCTCGTCTCATGCGACCAATGTTACGTAAATCCTCCCTTACATTAACTAAATCACGAGCCCCTATCAAGTGATCCCATAATGTAGATACAACTATTTTTAATATGTGCATGGGGTCCAACAGGTGATTGATCTTGAGTTCAGTCCAGTACGGAAGACGAAAAAATATAGAGAACCTATCAAACAAACAATATATTATGTAAACAATTCATCATGCTAAATACTTTAAAGTCAATCAAGAGAAATGCACTTCTTACCGACTCATGCCGAGTGGAGGGTGGCTGTCAGCGTTAATCCATCTCTCCTTCCAATCTCGAATGGTTAGAGATTGTGGAGTCATTCCATTAGTAGGGAGAACATATTTGGGATGGTCAATAGGAAGAAATCGATGATGATTGTCGTAGATAACCTTCTTTAAACGTGTCAGCCTAGAGGAAACTAGAGAGGGACCGCAAATAGGACATGCATGATATCCTGACGTGGTTAAACGTGAAAAAACAAGTGAATTAATAAAATGCAATTGATTCAAGTCTTGAATTTCAAATATAGAGTTATATACATGTACTTGAACACTCTCCGTATCCTGGAAAGTCATGCATGGTCCACAACAACATGGCCTTCAATGTGAAATCTCTAGAGGATGCAGATGCACTTGTACCTTGCACCTCAATACCTTCCCATAACATTTCTAACTCTTCAATCAAAGGCTCTAAGTAAATGTCCATGTTTTTACCTTGTGCTTTTCAGGAATTAGGGACAACATTACATGCCCCTTTTTAATTGCCATGGATGGAGGAATATTATAGTTTACCAATACCACTGGCCGTACACTGTATGATGTGCTTTTGATGCCAAATGGATTGATTCCATCCATACCTAAACCAAATCTCAAATTTCTTGGTTCTTCTTTGAAAACGGGCCACAAATTATCTATATGTTGCCATGCCGGTGTGTCTGCAGGATCCTCCATTTTCCATCACTTGAATGATGACTAGCATGCCATGATATGAGCTTTCCAATAGACTTACACTTGAACATAAGTTTTATACGTGGAACAATCGGAAAATGTCGCAAAACCTTACAAGGCACATCCATTGACTTCATCTCCACTTCGTATCTTAATTCGCCACAAACAGGACACTCTCGTGCGAACTCATGAATCCCACGAAATAAGACACAATCATTGACACATGCATGGATCTTGACATAATCGAGGCCTCCCAGAGATGTCAAGTAATGTCTTGCTTGCTCTCTCTTAGTTGGAAATTTGTTTCCTTTTGGAAGCATTTGTGATAATAACCTACATATACTTTTAAAAGTGAGTTAAAAAACCACCAACATATATTTCTGTCTGATTTCAAAATAGAACAATTAATATTATGATTCATAAGCCAAACTGAATTGATACCTACTTCAATAACGCATCCAAACTGACATTACTCCATCCATAAATTGTTTGCAAGTTAAGTATCTCGAGGGACGCACGAAGAACGGAGTACGTATAACCTTCATACAACGGAGTAGATGGTGCTACATATAGTGGATCATCTGGCTTCATAGAGTGACCTTCTCCCTGAACCGGTTGCGAAAATAGATGGTGTACCATGTTGTCCAAAATCTCATCCTCTACGACTTGATGGGGCATTTCATGAGGGCTACTATCATGGTCGTCAGTCTCTACTCTTCTTGAAGACTCTGCCTCCTCGCGTCGACGTTTTGCAGCCTCTCGATGCCCGGGACGGAGCATCTGAGGATGTGGCACCACATCCTGCTCAAGCACAAAAGGGAGTTTCATGTACGTTGATATATAATTCATGTAATATAGACTAGCAATCTTAGTGGTAAAAAAAAACAATGAATACCGGTGATTTTTCTCGGTCCCATTCTCCATACAAGCTGAGGTGTGACATTGCAATTCGATGTGCTCGAAAAATACACCCTTGACAACGATCACACATGCATTTAATTTTTCGTCGTAGCCATGCATCTCGATTATGAAGATGCAATGTTTCATCCTCACTTGAGGATGTGCTCATTGACTCATCAGCATGCACCGCACTAGGTGATGACGACGACATGATTAAATCTAATTCATGACAACATCAAATTAAAATATTTATCATTCATATGTTTACATAAGATCTCAATTTTAAATACACAAAAATCATCATAAATACATTAAAACTTATGATAAGAATTCACTATTAAAACTTATCTTAAAAACGAAGAATTATGATAAAGCCTAAATGTGCGTCTATATCCGCGTTTACATACGCGTCTATATTAGCATCCATTTTCGCGTCTATACTCGCGTCTATCTGAACAATAGACGCGCATATACACGTAAAAATAGACGCACACGTCAAAATTCAAACCATACTTCAATCATTTCTTTTCAAACTGTGCCTTTCTTCTCCTATGTTTTTTGCGGTTCTGAAGCTTGAGTTTAGCCGACATGCAATCTCTTCATGTCTCACCTAGTCTCTTCATGCCTCACCTCCTCATGACTCACTTCTTCTTTTATTTCAAACACACAAGAAGGGAAAAAAGAAAGCCAAGGAGAGGAAGAAAGAGAGAAAAAGAGAGACAAGAACAAGAAGAAGCAGCAAGCAAGCATCAAGGGAGGGTAACTTATCAAGGAGAGAAAGAAGGAGAAGGAAGAAGCACCACCACCTGCCACACCAAACACCCGAGGTGAGTCTCTCTCTCTCTCTCTCTCTCTCTCTCTCTCTCTCTCTCTCTCTCTCTCTCTCTCTCTCTCTTTCTCTCTTTCTCTCTCTGCTCTGTCTTTGTATTTAGGATTTTTTATTCCATTATGTATTGCATTTTGTAAATCATCAATGGCAGTCGTCGGGCTAAAATCAGCCGACCGAGTGCGTCTGATAGCGCGTCTACATTTTAGTGTAGACGATGCAGATATAGACGTGAAAAAATGTTTCCTCTCATAGCGTCTGAGGGCGCGTCTTAGAGCGCGTGTGCTGGTCAATCTACACGCGAGGATACACACGCGCACAGATTGACCTGGAATTTGCGTCTGACAACGCGTCTGTGATGCATCTTAGATGCGAATATAGACGCACTAGACAAAAGGTTGACTTTGGGAGCGCGTCTGAGGGTGCGTCTAACCTGCAATTTAGACGCGGTTATACACACGCCAGCTCTCCCAGCTCTGATAGTAAACAATATATTTTTGCAATGATGAATGTGACCAATCCCATGTTTGTGTTTATCAATTTTCTTGTTTATGAGAAGCATTAGCACTTAATTTTTATGCTCAATGTCTAAATAAAGCTCTTTGCAAATGTAAGTAATATATGATTTTTTGTATGCAAATAAATTTGTCTTTTTCCTGTGTTTTTTTTGCAGATGTCATATCCTGGTTCATCTAGCAATGACCCGGATTTGGATCGCATGAATGATACATTGGCCTCGTTTGGCAGGGGGTCAATGCATTTTTTGGAGGTTTTCCTAGAAGGGAAGACTTCATGGGAGAGATGATCAGACACCTTGGCCGCTCTCCCACAGCGGACGAGGTGTTCAGTGTCATGTCTGGAACACCTCTGATGTCTTTGCCTGGCACTACTTCCCAAACTCCACATGCAGGTACTCCACATGCAGGTACTCCACGTGTAGCTGTACGTGCATCGGCTGAAGCACAAGCATCTGCAGAAGCACATGCGTCCAGCGAGGCAGAGGATAGTCGACAGAGAGGGAGGAGGGAGAGTCGAGGGGGAGGACGAGGCTTGTGTGGGGGTTGCCTAGGAGGTGGTGAGCGATCACCCTCACCAGTAGATCACGCAGAGGAGGTTATACGCCAGTACTATAGAGTTACAGATGCTAGTGGCATCTTTCATGATGATGAAGGAAGGGATGTAATGGCGTACATGAGGAGCGTTGTGCATACGACGTATAAAGATTGTTTCATTACCTTCAAAATCAGAAAAGCAGCTTGTGGCAGGAGGTGTTGAGGGCAGTCCATAGGAGGTACCCAAATCCTGAGGGTCAGCGATTCTTGGATGATTGGGGACGCACAAAAGTGAGGGATATGCTTCACAACAAAAGATCCCACCTCATGACACGGGCCAGGGACTCACTGCGGAGGTAGGAGGAGGGGCGTGGAGCCTATAGCCAACCATCTATGTGCCGCTGCATAGAGTGGAAGAAAGCCAAGAAGAAAGCAGCAGAGAAAGTGAAGAGTCGCCAGCATACAGAGGCGCGACGGATCCAAATGGAAACCATGGGATCGTCGCATTATGGATCGTGTAGCAGAGAGTTGTGGGAGGCAGAGTTTGTAAGTATATTTTGATTTCTAGTTTTTTAAATTTTATATTTCTTTCAATTCTTTATATAATTTATTCTAATATATTGTGACTCATAATTTTTTGTATATATCATAATTGTTTTGCAGACTACTATCGTTGGTAGGATACCTACTCCTAGAGAGGCAGGTTACCATCGAGGCCATAACCGCGCAGCCACATGGCTTCACTTCTATGAGGAGAGTCTCATCATTGAGGACCAATACAACCGGGCCATGAGGATTCGACAGCCAGAGGAGGTATGTTTTTCTTACTTTCCTATTAAAAGTATAGCTAATTATAACTTTTTCTCCACCATGTCTATGTAAGCAACCTTGATCTTTTGTGTGTGTAGGCAAACCCGGATGTGGAGCATAGCGAGGAGGGGATAGCGACGCTAGTAGCCATGGTGGTACTAGCGAAGATGTTTCTTCTTCAGTTTCGTAGAGGAGCACCATACCTCCTCATGAGGCCTTGTTTTCTTGTATATGTATGATCCATCTTTGAGCCTACTGCTTGCGGCCACGCTTTAGGTCGCAAGCACTTAAACTTCCCATGTAAATGCTTTTGATCTATAATGAATACATGGACTTTTATTTTCAATTCTCGTGCCCATAAGATATATTGTCTTTTTCCCAAATGCACAATCTAATGTATGGGAGGGGGAAAAAAAAAAACCAGAGACCATGTGCAACCACATGCTCTTTGGTTTTTTTTTTTCTAGTTCTGTTTTGCACATCTATCCGTGCGTCTAAATTGCAAAAAAATCCACGTTTATATGCGCATCTACAGTGCAGATTACACGCGCTTATACACGCGCTCTATAATTAAAATTTAAAAATAAATTAAATATCTTTTTTAAAAAAAGAAGATTTTTTGTTTTCCGTTCGCGTCTACCAGTGCTTGTAAAAGCGCGTCTACCAGCGCGTCTATATACCCGTCTAACTGCCAAATAAACGCGCTTATAGACGCGAAAAATGAATTAAATAAATAGCAATTTTGATTTATTATACGCATGTATTTGCGCGTGTATATGTGCGTCTATTGCGCCTCTATTTTTGTGTGTAAATTCGTTGATACATGCGATTATAGACGCGAAATGGTAGACGCCCAAATAGACGGGCTGATAGACGCGCCCGTAAGATTTTCTCTATATTCAAAAATCGCATCTAAAAGTGCGTCTATGAGGCCTTTTTGTTGTAGTGTCACGGCCACTGGTCAGGACAATCCAGGTTAGGGAAGAGACGAACACCCACAACGATCTCCTAACCACGTTGGTGACTACTCCTGTAATACTTAGCCTGGGAGATCTGTTTAGGCAGCATCCCACCCTATGGCTGGATCTTAAGCAGTGGGTTGAAGGGTCACAAGAGTAGGTTACGGCAGACTCTCATGACCACGATGCAGAGACACAAATACCGAGTTTGATGCTGCACTCTATGCCTAAATCCTTGCACATCAATGCCTTATGGGAAGGTTCCGAGATGCATGCGGTCTTACCGGTTTTAGCCCTAGGCGATACAACGAGGAAGGGAATCGTGGATACGGGGGCTAGGGTTAGTGTGCTTAGCCACGCAGTGCTTCACACTTGGGGAAACCCACCTGTTGAGATTGCTAGGTTTAATGTCACACTAGCAAATGGTATGAGAGTCAAGCCATTCGGGGTGCTTAAGAATTGGCGAGTGAAGATCGCAGGTGTCCAGTTCTCCATTGACTTTATAGTCATGAAGGGAGTGGACTACGACATCCTATTAGGCCGCCTTTGGATGCGCAACGCTAGAGTCATCGAAGATTGGGGTAACGGCTTGATCTTCCTTGGCAATAGGACAGACGCCGTGCGAGTAAAGATGGACACCTGGAAGACCTCACCAGTCGACTTAGATGCCATCTCTGCTATGCTCAAGGGTAATGCTCAGGTCAAGGAGTCCTATGGGCCCTTGACCAAGTATATCCCATGCCCAGAGGACGAGCAGGATTGGATGTATGTCCTTGCTACAATCGACCTGTCGTTCTCTAATCACGAGGTGTATGAACAAGGCATCAAAACAATCAGCAAGGCTAACGACACACCCTCCGTACCAGTCTGCAAGATGATAGGAAGCCTTCGGGGGAAACCGAAGCCCATTAGCTCCCAAGTCCCAACCAACAAAAGGGAACTCCAGGAGATATTGGAATACCTAAGGAACAAGCTAGCTGGCAATCCAGTTGCAAATTTCAAACCACTCCAGGACCTCTTGGATGAATCCAAATGGCAATGGACCAAAGTGCATGACTTGATCCTCATGTATAACTGGGCCCTGGTTTCTAACCAACGACCAGAGAGATACCAAGCCCTAGGAGACCACGAGCAGTCTGATGACGAGAAATCCAACGACGAATACGAAAACTGCCAATCCTTCAATAATGAAAGTGAGAGTGAGGTAGATACCGTGGAATACGACACTGAAGGACAAGAAATAGAGTAAATATGAGCAGACTCCAAGCCGTAGAAAAGGAGTATCTTCAGGATGGAGTGAGGAGTCATGCACGTGGAATGTGATCACGCCTGGTTGGAACACGTAGGAGCCATAAACCTTGAGCAAGTAGGACTCGCCCAGCCAGGAATGATATCAGTGTTTAGGACTGAATCACCATCTGAACTGCGCCCACCAGGGGAGACCACCTCTTCTAGCAAAGACGGAGGGTTCAACTCTGAATTGAAGGTTAGTTCGGATAGTGATCTAGAGATCCCTAGGCCGCCCATAACCGGATGCACCAAGGGGGACCTACCAGTCCACCTGAGGTGCAAACAATTAAGACAAGAAAAGGCAAAACAACCCAGGGATACTCAAACGGAAGAACAGCAAAAACCGCAGGACCTCCCTAAACGATTTACGAAATTCAAAAAAGGGGATAGGGTGGTAGCTCTGTTAGGTGCCAAACGTCAAGCACAGACAAGCAAACAAATTGAGGGACCAGCAAAGGTCAAGGAGGTGGACCTAGCCCCAAAAGGGGAAACACCCCAACCAATCTTCATTACCGATGACTTGACTAATTAAGAATAAACGAGTCTTGTCTCTCTCTTGCGAGAGTACATAGACGTGTTCGCCTGGTTCTTAAAAGAGCTTAAGGGGGTAGATCTGAGTGTCGTGACTCACAACATATCCATGATGCCAGACGCAACGCCGTCAAGCAGCAACCGTACCCTATGAATCCAAAACATGCTCATGCTGCCAAGGAAGAGATTGATAAGCTGATGAGAGCAGGATTCATTTACGAAATTGAGCACACAGAGTGGGTATCGCCCAGAGACATCGTGATAAAGAATAATGGAAAAATTCGAGTGTGCGTCAATTACAAGAAGGTAAACACTGCTACCAAGAGGGATATCTATCCATTGCCGTACACCGAGCACATGCTTGAGAGAGTGGCAGGCAAGGAAGCCTATAGTTTTCTCGACGGCTTCTCAGGGTACAACCAGGTGCAAGTGCATCCTGCGGACAGGCATAAGACTGCCTTTGCCACTGAGTGGGGCATCTTTGCTTACATAGTCATGCCCTTCGGGTTGACTAATGCCCCTGTCACTTTCCAACAACTCATGTGCACCATCTTTAAGGACATGCTTCGCAAGGAGTTAGAAGTCTTTGCCGATGACCTCTGTGTCCACTTGACCTGGATCGAACACTTAGACAAACTCCGAGCAGTCTTCGAGTGGTGTCGCTTATATCGTCTCTCCTTGAACCCCTTAAAGTGCTAGTTTTGGGTGAAGCATGGATGCATCCTAGGGCATGTGGTGTCGAAAAACGGCATTGCCACTGACTTCTCGAAGGTCAAGGTCATTGTTGACCTTCCACCCCCAACCAACTACAAGGGAGTTCAATGCTTCCTAGGCCATACTGGATACTATCGACGGTTTGTACTGAATTATGAATTGATTGCCAGACCCTTGTATAAGCTGCTTATTGTGTTCGAATGGACTGAAGCATGCCAGTGGGCATACAAAGAATTGAAGAAGGCTCTAACCACAGCACCAATCCTACGAGCCCCAGATTGGACCACTACCTTTCACGTGCACATCGATGCTTCAAAGTTTGTCGTGGGGGCAGTGTTGTGCCAACCTGGCGAACATAATTTAGACTATCCAGTGAGCTTTGCTAGCAAGCAACTCATTGAGATGGAAATGAATTACTCGACGACGGAAAGAGAGGGATTAGCCATGGTATTCGCAGTGAAGAAATTCCGGCATTACCTTTTGGCCACTCCCTTTACCTTCTTTGTGGACCATCAAGCCTTGCTCTATCTAGTAAACAAACCTTGTGCTATAGGACGCATAGCTCGATGGCTCCTTCTGCTTTTAGAATTTGACTTCTCTGTAGTGGTACGGAAGGGAAAACAACATTACATGGCTGATCACATGTCGCACATTCCCACCGGAGAAGCCGATAGACAAGGTGTTATTGATGAACTGCCCGACGCCCATCTGTTTAACCTTTCCAGCAAGAGAGATCTATTTAAGGCTGATCTAACGCCATATTGGGCAGATGACATAGTCCAAGTGCTTGAGCACGGACTGCCTGATCGACCAATAGAAAAAGCCCGACTTAGGCGATTAATCCTTAAGCTCTAGCCCTATCAGTTGATTGCAGGCCAACTCTATAGGCTGGGGCAAGACAGATTGTTACACAGATGTGTGTGCGAATATGAGATGCACAATGTGCTCTCAGAAGCGCACGGTGGCATTGTCGGAGGGCACTTTAGCGGAGACACAACAACATGAAAAGTGTTGTAGTCTCAATTGTGGTGGCCCATGCTTTTCCGCGATGCAGCACAATTCGTCAAGCACTGTGACGAGTGCTAGTGGACGAAGGTCCCAATTCGCAAAGATCAAATGAAATTAACCCCAGTTATTGCTCGACAACCCTTCAAAAAATAGAGAATTGATTTCATTGGACCCATCAGTCCTGCGGCACAATATTCACAGGCCAAGTACATCATTGTGGCTGGATTACCTCACTAAATGGGCAGAAGCATGAGCGACATGCAAAAATGAGGCTAGAATGACGGCTAAGTTCTTATGGGAGCAAGTGATTTCACGATTCAATTGCCCCATGGTACTGGTCAGTGACCAAGGCATGCACTTCATCAATGAAGTGATCGCGCATCTCCTGTCCACCTTCCTCATCATCCATCGCAAATCCTCTCCATACTACCCTCAAGCTGGTGGTAGACCTTCAACTCTTAACGCGACGACAGTGGTGAACCCGACATGAAGGTCCGCTGCGGAAGAAGAAGTCCAATGGGATGCTTTGCAACAGTTGGTTCGTCTAATGTAAGAGAGCCAACAACAACAGCTGCAATTTCAACAACAGTTGCAATTACAACAACAATGAAGACAAGAAGAAGAGCGGATTGATGCTGTTGCCATTAAGGCCTTAGAAGCAGTTGGGCATGAGCTCAAGCAATTTAATGGGCAAAATGTGTCCTCTTTTATCCGCCTCTACACTGACAAACTGGTCTTCTTTGGAGTTCCTCAACATGCATGGAGCCGTTACTTTGCCCGCCTGGCCGTGCATGGTCTCCAGGATCGAATTCATGGTCTTTCCCAAAAAGATGCAAGGTGGACTGTGTTCAAGAAGGCTCTTCGAGAAGAATTTTTCCTTGAAGATTCTGGCCTTATGACAAAGAAAATCTTCACCGAATGGGTCGAAAGGCCCAATAAGGGTCTAAATGCTACTGCTCTTCATCGAGAGTTTGAAAGCAAATTTTCCCAACTAGATCCCGATAACCAACAAGGTATGGAAAGTCAAAAGATTGAATTATTTTTAAAAGCTGCAGATTCTTCTCTTCAGGAGAAATTGACTGACCGACTTGAAGATCCTGACTCTGAGTCGGGATTGAAGACTGTTTGGAGTGATGTCACTGAAGCAGTTAATATGATTGCTCGAAGAGAGCGATTGCACCTAAGATGGGGATCAACCCCTATAACAATTGAATCTATGAAGGAGCCTGTTCCAGTTTCTCGACCTCCTGTCTCTATGGCTGAGCAATCAAGAAATTCTGTTGTTCCTTCTCCAAAGAAGGATGTCATGGACGAGTTAATTGAAAGCATGTGGGATCTCCATCTTAATTTAACAGAAATTAATTCTAAAGTAGAAAGGCTTGATGTTAAAGTAGAAGAAAGGGGTCGGTCAACCGCCCAAAGACCTGCACGAGAAGGCTTCAAAAGACGTTGCATTTGGTGTGATAGCCTTCAGCATGACAAGAGGAAGTGCGGTGCATTCCGTGAAGTTGAAGCACAAAAATTAGTCTTTTGGAAGGATGGAAAAATTCATGCAACTGAAACCGGGCTTCCTCTTGAGCTAAACTTCGGCAACAGTGGCATGAAGAAAAGATTGGAGGATTTGGCAACAAGAATGGCCTATGCAGCTATTGATGCTGCAACTTATGGATTGCAAATTGAGCCAACTAATGAAATTGTTAAAACATGTAAAACTAATGCAAAATCTAAAGTGTGGACGCAGG
Source organism: Lygodium microphyllum (assembly GCF_053477565.2). Lineage (NCBI taxonomy): Eukaryota > Viridiplantae > Streptophyta > Polypodiopsida > Schizaeales > Lygodiaceae > Lygodium > Lygodium microphyllum. Next base: position 73,120,818 of record NC_141142.1, read on the forward strand.
CCTTGGAACGCATGGAGCAAGGCAAGGCAAGTAAGGATGATTTAACCACTGCCAGCCAATGTATTTGAGGAAGAACCGGATGGTCCGAGCTTGTGGAGTCATTTTCAGCTTTTGCCCAGTTAGCTAAAATTAATAATCAAGAAGCCATGATAGAAGAAAAGAGAAGAAGAGAAGAAGATGTTGCCGGTCCTTCCTCTTCAGAACCGGCTAAACGCATAACAAGAAGCAAACCAGACCAACAGAAGGCTGCTGAAAATCCGCCACCACCAAAATTTGACATGGAAGAAGCCCCTCAAGCAAAGAAAACAGAAGGAAAAAGAAAAAGTAAACATCCCAGTTACAAGTTGCAGTCTGACATAAAGACCGCAATGGATCTTAAACGGATCCTAGAAGAAAGGATTCTTGGAAGCAGAATTGAATTTACATTAGGTGAAATTCTCGGTATTGCAAAACGAGGATTTCATGATGTAATAATTGATATAATTAAACGAAAAATACAATATGTTGGTGAGGAAACTGAAGAATATGTACATGCTTTTTTGCAAGTACTTCATGTGTATTTGCAGGATGAAGAGAAGCTGAAAACCCAAGGGATTCGACTGGAGGCAATCAAAGAATTGATTGCGGCCATAGAAGCCAAAGAAGAAGACATTTATGAAGCAGAAGCTGAAGAAGCCATAATGGTGGAAACTTCTCAATCTAAAGTGCAGCCCATGCATAAGAAAAAGACTCTTCTTCACAACATGCAAGAAGAAAGTGAAACTCACTTTATTCCAAGTAGTCACTATTCTCGTACCCATTGGGCAAGGGCGACTACTGAAACTGTTGTTAAAATTGGTGAGAAAGAAACTCCATGCATTGCCCTTATAGACCATGGTTCAGAAATTAATGTTATGTCAAGAAGTCTCTATGAGAATGGTGGATGGCCCATTGATGTGGACCCAGGATGGCGCATGAAGGCAGCCAATAACTCTTCTGGCAATCTTTATGCAGCATGTCCTTATGTACAAGTTACTATTGATAATGTAAAAGATGAATTTCATTTCTTTGTTCAAGATTCCTGGAGTTATCCAATCATTCTTGGACAACCATTTATTTCCGAGTCTCATTTAGAGACAAAGGCTCTTGATGATGATTCATCATATGCTCGGATAAGAAGCAAGGATAATGATAAAGCTATTCAATTCCTAACTGTCTGTGTTAATCACCATCGGAATAGGGATCGATTGAGAGATCATCCTGTTCCTCCTAATGCCCAAGAATTTAAGGGTTTTCGGGTAGCGCTGCTATAAGTGGAGGCTATGCAGTGCATTATGTCACAAAAAACTGCCTCCACATATGAAGGAGGCAAGGCCAAAAGCTGATTTGCAGGTTTTTTCAGCCAATGGAGTAGGCTATTATAAACAGTTTTCAGTCATGAACAGGGCTGAAAGAAAGTATTTGAGTCATATGGAGCAAGAGCTGAAGCAAATTGATGTTTTACCTAAAGATGAAGAAATTTCAGGACTATTTTATGGGTTGAATTATAATGATACAATGGCTGAAATTTATATAGTCATTCATGCAGAAAATCAAGCTGAAAATCAGTCCATACAGGTATGTACATTGGATATGTATGACATAATTCAAGAATTTGCAGATTATGAAGCTTTTGGACAGCCAAACAACGATGAAGCAAGAGTAGAAACAAAGTATAAAACAGTTGATAAGAAGGTCAAGCCGGTAGCTACTCCTCTACCACCTGAAAGCGAAGGACTGGCAGAAAGGGCTTCCAAACAACCAAGCATTCGTGATCCTAAAGATATTGGTCACCAACAACAGAAAGTCTACAAAAGCTGAAAATTGGTGGTTATAATGGAGGGAAATGACCTCTTTTCTTCAGGACATTGTTCATAGATGATCAAAAGTGCTTCTTCTTGAGTTTATGCACTCATTTTGAACTTGATTATGGGCTGGAATTTTCTATTTTAAAATAGGGCTGAAGCTAAAATTATACTTTTTCAATTCATTTCATGTATCTTTGGCCCAAATCTTGGATGTATTTGAATCTATCAACAATATACTTGTTCCAAAGGGTTGAAATTCATCTATCTACATGAAATAAATGCCATTAGAGTTTGCATTTGACATTCATAAATGAATTGAGAATCTGAAAATATCCTTTATGATATGATGTATGTATCCTGAGGCATTTGATGTAATCAAGTTAGTCTTATTCCTTCTGTTCATGTATGCTAAGTACATAGTGAGAAGGCTTGAACTCTTCTTCCGTACCTAAATCATTTCTAAATCTCGGATCTTATTAAACCTCAATCCATTTTTCCTTTTCGAATCTTGAATCCTAAACTCTTCTTCTGCACTAAAAGCCCAGTGGTAGACCTTCAACTCTTAACGCGACAACAGCGCATGCCCGCACGCTCTAAATACTTGTATTGGACATTGTATTTGGGTACCACCTGACTTCTTGGGCGCCCATTAGCTTTAATTATTTAGTGGCAAAAAAGCAAACTCAAAAGCTAAAGCGTGCTATTTTGTAAATTGGGCTATTATTTGAGTTTGAAGATGAATAATATATTAAATACATGCTTTATGGAGCGCTCACACAAGGCATGGGGGGAGATTGCAACCAATTGGTCTCTTGTTCATGTCGTGCAAGATTTCTTCATTGGTTTTTGTGTAAAAAGTAGAGTTCTTTTGTTCTTGGGGACCTTCTAACGCTCACTACGCGCACATACGGCATCCGATCCGTGCACAGTGGTATCAGAGAGAAGCTGAGATCGAGAGCTTCCAATCGCTTACCATCTCGTACGAAGGCAAAGCTCCTAGAATGATCGAGCTCTACAGTGAGTCTCGTCATGAACGGTCGATACCAGCGTGTTCCTGGCAGTCCCAACCATAGGTCTAAATTTGTGAGAGGTCCATCCTTCCACTTCCCTCGAGAGAGTAGTTTTAGTTATGTAATTACCTACCACTTTAGGTTCAACATATAAGAACAAATTCTTTGAGTTATCTCTTGATGAATTTTGGCCAGGTGTCATGGTATTTTGCCCCCCTTTCAAAGCCAATGGAAGCATCAGATTGGCAGTCTGAGTAGCAATATAGAGCACAATTTTCAAGCAATGAACAGCACTCCGAACTGGAAGATGAAGGAGTGATCTGTCAAAATTCTGGCCAAGTGTCATAGTATTTTACCCCCCTTTAAAAGCTAATGGAAGCATCAGATTGGCACTCTGAGCAGGATAGAGGAAGATATTGTTTTATGTATGTTTTTGATGTACAAGAGATTTTATCTTCTTAGAATGCAGAAATAATTTGACAGGCTTCACCTCTGTGAGTATTCTTCTACATCTTCTATTTCTTTCAACCCCTTCTCTTTTGTCTACTCCTCTCCCTGAATCTCCCTTCACCATGATGTCTCTTACCCCCCCGCAGTAGACTTTCAACCCCTAATGCTCCAATAGTGTGGTGAACCCAACGTGAAAGTCGGCTAGTAGGTGTGTAAAGATGGCGGATTCTCCAAGTTCAAGTGCAGCAACAACAACAACAACAACAACAATTGTTGTTACCACATCAGATGCAAACTTGGCAAGAAGCAGAAAGATTTGATTCCTTAGCTATGAATGCATTGGAGGCAGTGGGACAAGAATTGTAGTTTAATGGTCAAAATGTTTCAGCCTTCATGCAATTGTATGAAGAAAAGATATTGTTTCATGGGATACTACAGTATGCATGGAGTCGATATTTCTACCGTTTGGCCATGCATGCATTGCATGACCGGATTGATGAGTTACATAGAAGAGATGTTGATTGGGTAGCTTTTAAGAAAGCTTTGATAGAAGATTTATTCTTGGAAGATGTAGGATTAGTAACTAAAAAGATATTTGCAAATTGGATTGAAAAGCCCAATAAAGGGTTGGCTGCTACAACTTTGCTCCATGATTATGAAAGTCGGTATAGGCAGTTGGATACCGATGAGTAGCAATCATTGGAGAGTCAAAATTTTGATTTGTTTCTGAAGGCTACAAATCTTGCTTTGTAGGAGAAGCTGACAGATCGTTTTAGAAGATGCCTCTTCTAAAACGGGACTAAAATTAGATTGGGCTAATGTAACTAAGGTAGTGCATATGTTGGTAAAGAGAAAGCGGATTAAATTAAGGTGGGGTATAGGCACCACACCTGCCAGTGCTCAGAAGGAGGCTGAAATCATAGCCAAGGCACCTCTGGCTATGGCAAAACAATCTGCTATACTTGTTGGTACGGCTCTTCAAGGTGATCCTGTGGATGAATAAATAAAATGTATGCCTGATTTGAGGCTGAATTTGACAAAGATCTATGCAAAGGCTGAAATTTTAGATGTTAAGGTAGAAGACAAGGCTCGGGCAATAGCCCAAAGACAGTACAAAGAAGGATACAAGAGGAGATGCAATTGGTGAGATAGTTTACACCATGAAAAGTGAGACTGTACAGTCTACCGTGAAGCAAAAGCAAAAAGATTAGTCTTTTGGCAAGATGGTAAAATAATGCAACAGAAACTAGTCTTCCAATAGAGCCAAATTTTTAAAATGGTGGCATGCAAAAGAGGTTGGAAGATATAGATGCAATGATAGCATTTGTTACCATAGATGTAGAGCCACATATGGGTTGATAATTGAAAGGACTGATGAAGCTTGTAAAGGAGGCATGGCTAAAGCAAAATCTCGCATTTGGATACAAGCATTAGATTGCATGGAAAAGGGAAAAATAGGAAACTTTGAATTGACTAATGCACATCAGAGTATACAAGGGAGAACAGGATGAAGTGCACCAGTGGATTCATTTTCAGCCTATGCTTATTTGACTGAGAGTCATATAATCAAGAAGCTCTTGTTGAAGAAAAGAGAAGAACAGATGAGGACACGGTTGGGCCTTCCTCTTCAGGCCCATCAAAACACATAACACGAAGTAAAATGGAGCAACACAAAGAGGCTAAAAAAGCCATACTTGAGCATGCTATAGAAGATGCATCTCAAGAGAAGAAACAAGAAGGAAACAAAAGGGGCAAGCAGTCTCATTACAGGTTACAATCAGATCTTGAGACTACCACAAACCTTTAAAAGGTTTTGGAAGATTGCATACTTGGTAGTAGAGTGGAATTCACACTTGGCAAAGTTCTTGGAATCGCAAAGCGTGAATTTCATGATGCAATCATTGATATGTTGAAATGAAAAAGATATTTTGATGGTGAAGTTTTGTAAGCATTGATGTAGATTGACAAAGACATGGAGAAACATCTTCAAAGGGAATATGATGATGCATGTAATGTTGTTTTGGAACAAGATGATGCTAAAAATGGGCTAAATGGAAGTATAGATAGCAAGCTTGTGGCTGAAAATAGTATTATGGGGGGCAGCATTAAGCATAGAGAGAAGGCTATGTATAATGGAGATGTCCATTAATAAGCACATGAAGAAGAAGATGCTTATTTTATTCCAATCAATCATTGTTCATGAATGTATTGGGCTCGTGCTACAATAGAGACAATTGTTAAAGTGGGAGAAAGAGAGATGCATTGCATAGCTCTCTTGGATCATGGTTTTAAAATCAATGTTATGGCACGCAGTTTGTATGAGAATGGAGGTTGGCCGATTGATGTAGATCTAGGATGGCGCATGTGGACAGCAAACAATTCATCAGGGGATCTTTATGCGGCTTGTCCAAATGTACCCATGACTATTAAAGATGTTAGGGATGAATATCATTTTTTTGTGTAGGATTCATATAGTTATCGGATGACTTTGGGGCAGCCCTATATTTCATATTCAAGACTGGAAACAAAAGCCTTGGGTGGTGGTACTTCATATGCTCGGGTTTGCAATAAAGACAATACAAAGGCGGTACAATTTCCTCACATTTTATTTTAGGGATGTCAAGTGGCTAGAGCATCTTGACATGCTCGGCCTTAACTCATTGATAGTTTAGGCATTTGGTGACGTACTTGAGTACATCACCCTTGAGTCTTTCCTAGTAGAAGCTTCTTCTGACAAGAGTCTTAGCATAACCAGGATGTCCTAAAAATGGGGAAACGTGAGCTTTCCATAGTATCTTCCATTTGAGTTCTTAACTTGATGGAATACATAGTCTTGTCTTGTAATAGGAAAGCTCCTCATTTATGGAAAAATCTTGATACTTACTCTTGAGTTTGGGACTTTTATCCTTGATGAAAATTTCTCTTTACAAGTTCTGATAGCTTGGATCCTTTGTTGCCTCTTCTTTAGGTATTTCTATGAGAGGCTTACTGGGCATCGAAATTATTGTAGCAAGAGTTCCAGCCCTAGAGAGTTTTGGGATTACTACATTAAGGAATGATTTATGGCTTAGGGCATCTGCAATCATATTCTCCTTGCCTAGTATGTACTTGATTTCAAAGTCGAATTCCTGCAAGGTCTCAATCCATCGACGTTGTCTCATATTGAGATCTGGTTGAGTAAAAATCCACTTTAGGATTTTATGATTAGTGACTAGAGAAAACCTATTACCAAGCAGGTAATTTCTCCATAGTTTAAAGGTATGTATCATTCTTATTGAGAGTGGCATGTGCTCTAGCTCTTTCCATATTAGATTTCATTGTGGGATCTTTATTGTTACTGATCTCCTTTAGGTTTATGCCAGCAACCTTTCCCCTAACATCTTGGCTTTTCCTATGAAACTGACCTTAGCCAAGCTTTGGGCACTACCTCTCTTGAAATGTCGTGGTTCCTTGCAATAGAAACACCTTGGAGTCTCATTGCTTCTTCCTATGGGTATAAAGCTTCCCACCACATTTGATTTGGCCTTCTTTGTTTTGTTTGGTTGATACTGTCATTGGGCTCTTTTTGCATAACCTTGGAAGTTGCCCTTATTTTGACTATTTCTCTCCCAAATTTTTGCATTTCTTGGCCTTTGTTCAATCTCCTAAACTATTGGAACTACTAGAATTAATCCAATGGTCTTATTGATTCAAGATGTGTATTGAGGGGTGGATTTAGACCATTGAAAAATTTGGATACTTGTTGTGAAACATCCATCGTAGGTGCATATTTTAGAAGTGTTACGAATTTGGAGTGGTAGGCTTCTAGGCATAGCCTTAACTACTTTAGATTGAAGAACTCGTTCATTTTTTGGACTTGATATGTGGGCGAAAGCTATCTCCCATGTACCGCGTCCTTAATTTTGTCCCAAGTAATAGCGCCTTCAGGAGTTCTTTGGTCCTTGCACCATTGTTTTCTCCAAAGACGCGCATCTCTTGTGATTTTTAGTTTGGTGATCATGGCTTGATTTGACAAAGCAGTCCCTATAGCAGTGAAATATTCTTCCATAGATTATATCCATGTTTCTCGTTCAAATGGAATGTCCCTCCCTTTACCATCAAACTCTGATGGCTTGTACAACTTGAGAAGAAATTTATTCGCTTGGGCTTCTGTAGTATTGAGATTCGAGGTGATGTTCTAAGAATTATGCAGTTTTATGATCAACTTTCTTTCCAACCATATTCAAAGAAAAAAGGTGTTTACTTGCTTACTCTACCTCATTAATTTAGGGACAAAATTATGTGCTACTTATCCTTTCGATGATGATCAGGTTTTATACTTCAAAAGAGAGTTTTTATTTTTAATCAGGAAAAAACTCTATCTACTATTTTTTATTTATCAAGGAGACAAAGGGATGGACAAAAATGATTATTTACAACAATAGGAAGATAATACATTATTCTAGTAGTTTGCAAGCTCATATTATTTTTGGAAAATATTTTTCTACCACAATCTAGGCATAGCATTGCGATACATCCATCACACAGTAATTAGGATTTTGAGAATAAATGTCCAAAAATCTATATTTCAGATGAAGATCAAGTAATCCATCTTTCTTGTAGTTGCGGCAACTAGAGCGTCCTACAACCATAACTCAATCAGCTAGTATAACCCTTGTAACCACCTCATAGATGTACCAATTTAGTTTGACATGTCACCCTCTAGTGAACATGTTTGAGTTTACTTTGGTCTCATAGAAGAGGTAAATCTTGGCAATCTTAAGGGCTTCCATCCGCCTTAATCTCTTTAAATTATTCCACAGGTAAGCAAGACAATGCATCAATTTAACAATACTCTCCTCTTAACATCCCTCACCTTTCGTAATAGATGGGTGAAGGGTTGCATATCTAATCTAATATCTGCATCATCTGGTTTCTCAAGCTAAAGCTAGAGGAGTGCATTTCTCCCATAAACATGAATTGGAAAATCATGAATCATTCCAAAGGTTCATCTTTCTGCCAAAAATCAAGAACATATATCAACAAGGGAAGATTTCACTATTTAAGAAAATGATATTTTATGCTATAAATATAACTAGCTTTATTTACTTGCATCATGTCCTACATCAACGTGCGCTCTAATACCAACTGTAACATGCCACGCGAGCTTTCCTTGGTGGTATGTTCTTAGTAGCCCATCAACAGATATCCTAGGAAGTTTTGTCCAAGATTTTGATAAAACCCTCGAAGTTTGCTAACTAGGCTCACTTAAGTCTACTCCACAGTGGACGTTCCGGTCACTCCTACGAGGATCGACGTGAGTTTTTCTGGTTAAATATATTACTAGTCACTAACTAGTATTAGCTGATTATAAAGTGATGCGAATCAGGATTTTTGGTTTTTTAATTGTCCATCAAATGCGATTTTTATTCCTTTCCAGGAAAGCACTCGGCTTACCGAGACCATCCAACCATAGGTCTCGATCCATCCTAGGTTCCATCCTCGCACTTCCCTCGAGAGAGTGATTTTACTTATCTAATTACCTACCACTTTAGGTTCAACATATAAAAATAACTTCTTTGAGTTATCTCCTGATACAAATTCATTACAGGCCCTTAATTCATGACACAAAAACAGAGTAAAGAAATTCCTTCTTAATAGTTCCTTTCAGAAAAATAACCTTTACATATATTTTCATGTTCGAAGGTATTATTCTCTCCAAGTTCCATTCCCCAACTAGTATTGGAACTTCCAGGACACTGTCTGTGAATCGAAGGGTAGTTGGTAGTTTGTAAAAGCCTAAGGATTTTGTGACTAGAGCCCCCTGGTACCCTCACCTCTTCCTGTTGACTAGAGTTCTCGACAATAAGACCTTTCACATCATGATTGGTCTATTCTCACTAATGTAAAATAAAAGACAAAAACCCCTCAGAGTAGGTTTGATTTACACTGGCCTTGGGGAGGTCTAGGGCCATTAGGAACACTGCCTCAATTGGCGTTCTATGCTCACTGGAACATTGCCTCAGTCTCGACGATCTGTACTCAATCATCTATCTTTTAGCCTGATGATTTTTAGGAAAGATCAGTATCTAGCTTGCAATCATAAACATCTTTATTGTGAATGCATTATACTTAAACTTCTAAGAGGTTTGTTTCTAAGATAAATATTTTCTTTCCAAAAATTAATAATATCAAGATAAATTAGCATAAGTTGCAATATCTTTCAATAGTCTTCCTTGGCTTCCTCCTCCTAGGGGATTAGTTTGGAATGAATGTAAGCAATAATTTCTTACTTGAGGATAACTCCCTTGGAGTTTTGTGGGTCTTTGCCTGCAATAAAAGAAAATCTTGGTTTATCAACACAAAAATCAAAAACACTAAATCTTTTAGGGACACACTACCTGCTTTGTACTTTCTTAGGTTCATCTTGTACAGACCCAAGTAACCCCTTGGAATTCGCGGTTAGGAATTCCTCAAACAAATTATATGCAAGAACTAAATAAAATCTTATTTTACACATGCAGCTTTTGTTGCATGTTTATAGGATAAAGGCCTATTAGGTCTTTCTATTTAAGAAAAATAGTACCTAAGGATCCATGGCAGGTGCTTGGTTTATGGTATTCACAGCTTCGTTTGTAATCCCCATACTCACCATTCTATTTGTAGTAATTGTGTTTGCAGCGTTATTGGCAACTCTTGCCTTCGCGACCTTCGTAGCTTTCTTCTTCGGAGCCATGTCATTAATCGCAAAAAGGGGAATTTGGCGAAGGAGCTTTGGGGTAATCATATTGATGGAATTTTGATTTGACAGGGGGGGAAGGGAGGGAAAGGCGATCACCAAGAATTTTAAGAAAATGGGAAGAGTCTTGATTACACATGGGAATAGGATAGAAGGGATGGAGGAATTGAATTTGAGAGCTCGCGGAGTATCCTCCTTGTCTTCTTGACGAGAAATTCCCGTGCTCATGCTTCTCTTGTCCCACTCCCTCTTGCTCTATACTCCTGAGAAGGGTCTCTCCTCTCTTCCTCTGACTACTCTCATCAACTGCTCCCCATGCTTCTTATTTATAGCTAAATTGGAGAAGAAAGGTTGTGGCTAAGAAGAAGAGCTCTTTATAGAGGGGATCTTGGCAAAATCAGTAATCTGAAGCTTCCAAGATGTAATCTGATGCTGGTGATTTGGTCTTTGAGGTCCAGAGAGGCTGTTAGAGATGCTATGACTGATTTTCCTAGCTCTTGGATTATCTTGCTTCATCCCAAGCCTCTGGTCAAACTAAAAAGAGGCGGAGATTGCTGGATTTAATAGCTAAATCTTTGGAGCTGAATTCAAGCTTTTTGGTACAGAATCGGAGATACCGAATTAGGGGGGAATATTGCACCTTTTTTTCCCAAAAAGGAGGGGGCAGCCAGATCATTGACATCTTCCTCTCTTAATGTTCTTCTTTTTCTTCATAAAGCTAAAGCTTTAAAGATTTTGTGACTTATTCGACTTGCCAAGTTTAAAATGTGTTTGGTCAATCCATCGTGCATATATTGCAATCCTCGTGTAGAGATATTTATGATGTGATATTTATAGAAGAGACATTTATTCACTCTTCTATAAATAACCCTAATCTATATTCACTCTTGGATAAATAGCCCTAGTCTATATTTTTATTAGAAGAGACATTTGAGCCAAAGTCATTAGCAATAATCAAGTCTAGAAGGTAATTTGTTATGAGGCAAAATGATTTTACATAACTACAATAAATAAAAAATCATTATCAAAATATATAAAGAAAATTATTGTATCTCTTAGAGTTTTAAGTATAATAAGTGGTAATAGAACCATCGCTCTATCTCCTCATAATGTGGGAATATCTTTGCATATTTTGTAAGAACATCTAGGCTCCTCTTCTCTCTTTTTTAGTATATGGTAAAATGATTTTGCCTGACTACCATAAGGAAAAAAAAGTTCTCCAAAGATAGAAAGAAAAATATTGTGTTGGTTACAGTTCTAAGTATAATAAGTGGTAATACGAGGTCCATCCCTCTATCCTCTCTCAATGTGGAACTATCTTTACATCTTCGTTAAGAACATTTGGGCTCCTCTTCTCTCTTTTTGACTATTAGGGTCTCTCCTATCTCACGAATCACGTGGTGGGGGGACTTGCTTGAGCTATTGTGTCAAACACATACCATACACAAGAGAAATCTTAATCAAGAGCACAAGAAGAGAGATGGAGGCAAAAAATGTTTTCTTAATGGTTTCTTCTTCTTCTTTCAGATACAATACAATATACACAAAGTATAGATAAAATACAACATAAAGAAATGTGGCCTCCTAAGTCAAACAATGCACAACTAACTATATTATTCCATTGGCGCTATAACTATGCTAGCTATAGGTAGGTGTAACAAACCAAATGTAACAAGTGATAAGTTTGTAGCCATGTAAGAGTCATAATGACCACCAACATGCTAAGTATAGGCAGATGAGTCCATCTAACTAGGTAGTGTCAGAGGGATTTTAGTTTAAAGGTCGTATTATCCATTAGGAATAAGAGACTGAAGGAAGTAGAGAATAGGAGATAGAAGAGAAGGAAAAGAATAGGCAAGAGATTCAAATAAATCCCAAGAATGCTAGAAATCAAGTTCTCTTCGACATGTCCATACATCATGAATAAATCATAAAACCTTATGTCAAGTCTACCAAAGCCTTTACACAATATAAAGACAAAGGTCAATGACTCAAACTTTACATGTATTACATGTAAACTCTATTGTACATCCAAGACAAAGAGTTCAAAAAATCCAAATGTCGATAGGTTTAGATGATGTTTTGATAGAAGAAGCCCAAGTACTTCCTCCTGGAGCACTATGTATTGATAGAACTCAAGGGAAACAAAAGCCTTGTATGGGACCCAAAACAAACTTCAACCTTGTGTATTCTTAGTTATTACAGTAGTCATAAGCTCATCATTTTATGGCTAAACTCCAAGACAAATGTTTTTGGATTATCTAGACATAGTCTACTACTACTTGGAAGCAATCTCCAAGCATTAAATCTCCTGGATCTCCCTATTTGTTTGACATTTTGTCCTATTTATTATGCTAACTATTTCAATTTTGCAATTAAAAGGTTTGATAGAGACAACAGTTTCATTTTGTGTTTAAAAAGGGAATTTTTCCAAGTTCAATCCAAATTCTAACCATTTCAACACCACTATTTAGCGAATCAACTCAGTGAAGGCTCATCTATGGCAATAAATTATCAATTTACTCTTGGCTATACTGTAGAGTAACAAATGACTAATTTCAAGCGCATACTTTAGATAATCGAACTAATTTAGATAGAAGGAAGTTGAGCTTGTTCCTTTGCATCTAGTTATCTATTCATTGCATTATTTCAAATTCAAATCCTATTTTATACCTATTAAATCAAAGGTGGAGGTGGAAGAGAAGTTGCACTCCTTGTAGCAACTATTTGCTCCATTGCCATTGTAGCTAGGAATTTCTTAGCTATAGCCTCTTTTCTCTTTGAGGCCATCATGAATTAAATATTCCAAATGCCCTCTCATTACAATGTATTCTATGGGTGGTAGAAGACTTGCTAGTGCTATGTAGGTAGATTTTTACTCGCGAGTTTCATGGTATTGCACTCTCTTCACTAAAATAAGCTAAAACTAAACATTAAATTGTAGGATGGAGAGAGAGAGAGAGAGAGAGAGAGAGAGAAACTAATTTGACTACAACTAGAACATGGATGATTTCTAGCCATAATGCATTCTAAATTTAGGGTATTTATAAGGAATTAGCTAGAAAAATGAGAATCTTACGTTGCTTAAGAATGGGAAAGAGGGGCATCTTTTAGTCTCTTACAACACTTCAAGCATTGCTTTCAACTTGTGGGTTGATAAGGGTCAGTTATTCAAAGATATGAATGATTTAAAATGCTCTAAACTCAAGTTTATTACTATTCGCTATTATGTACTATTGTGATAGTCTTTAGTAGTTCCATTTGCCTTACATTAGCCTATATCCCTCTAAGATTTCTATTTTGGGTTATGGACTATTGTTGGACTACTTAGTGATTAGTTTACTGGCTGCACAAAGGAGTAATAATGGGAGAGAAGAGAGAAAAAGAAGTTCAAATGTAATGAGTGTATGCTTTCTCAAGCAAGGGGGAAAAACCGAGAGAGAACTATACTTGAGACGAGATTTTCTATGAGGTCAACCCAAGAAGCACCATTTGGTAACAAACTCCTCATTGCATATGTATAAACAATTGTACCTATTGGAGGAAACCTTTGAATTTTGAGCTTGTACCATCAAATTTCCCTAGAAGATTGAACTTTGGTTTTTTTCTATATTGACCATAAAGGTTGCCAATAGTTAATTGACCTCATGCTTGATATAGTCTTGTCTCTTGAATTTCTTGAAGTTGAAGTTATAGGCCGTGCATAGCTAAGCCCAATTTAGATTGTGGTTGGTTTTCTTGTAGCTTTACAGTACTCTCTTGAAGCTCTTGGATTTGCTGTTGTATGCTATGTAAAGAAGCAACAATTCCTTTAATCAAACTCCATCACAACTAGGCAAGATTGTGGTAGGAGGGGCTTGCCAAACTATTATGAGAATGGTAAGTGTTCTTTGAGAGTGAGAAGATTACAAGACTAGAACAAGGCAAGACCAAAACAAGACAAGACTTGATATAAGACAAGACTAGAACACGACAAGACTAGAACAAGACAAGAACTAGAAGAGGCCTTACCTTGTAGGAGCTGCACAATTGGTGTTGGTAAGATTGAAGGGCCTATAGTGCAAGACCCCTATTTATATTAGAATTGAGGAGGGTAACGAAAATCTTCTCGATGATGACATCATTGATGACATAAGCATCATTAATATAAGCAATGTTGATTGATGCTATCCTCTTCTAGAACATTGCAAAGAATTATGTAGAATCCTCTAGTACTTTCTCAAATTTGCTAGAATATTCTAGAATCTTTTTGAAACTTCATAAAATTAGGGGATGTACCTACTTATATACAAACCAAGGGATGTCCTTGCTTAAGCATCTGTTACATTACTTGAGTATGTGTTACACTTACTGAGGTAGAATATGTACAAGCACTACTTTCCCAAGAGTCAAATAGTGTGGTATTTATTCTTGTAGATAGCTAGAGCTTAAAGGATTGCAAGTGGATATACTAAAGAAGAGATATGATATCCCCTCATTAGGGAATTTTGGGGTTAACAAGACAATCAAGTTTGTTTCAAGGTATTTTTGATAGCCACAAATATGGAAACTAGTTAAGGACTTTATATTATTCTTGTGACATGCAATAAGCTAAAGTCCCTTGTCATTGACCTCATGGCCTTCTTCCTGTATTACCTATTCCAAGTAAGCCATAGTCATGTTTATCCATGGCCTTCATTGTCGAACTACCTTCTTGTAGGCTGTATGATTCCATCTTGGTGGTGGTTTATCGATTCACAAAAATGGCACACTTTATCCTAAGAACCAAGAGTATCAATGGGGATGGCACAATAAGGCTCTTTCTAAAGTAGGTTTATTGGCCCTACAAGTTACCTAATGATATTTTCTATGATCATGGCCCCCAGTTTCTCTAGGTTTTGGAGAAGCCTCTTTAATCCACCGAGTGATGCTCCTGTCCACTATGTGGAAGAACCAAACGAGGAAGAAGCTTACATATGCCCTTATGTCTCGCATGACGATGAGGGCAACGCTGTCCTCATGGATTATCGCCCCATACCAGTGATGGCGTTAGGAAGAGGATGAGGTAGAGGCCTAGGAGGGCAGATGCAGGATCCAATCACCTGTTGGACTTGTGGCCACCCAGGTCATGTCTCATCACGCTGCCCTGAAAGGGAGCAGCAAAGTAGAGACAAGGCGGACCAAAGGTGTGCTAAGTGCAGAATCACCCATCTCTTCGTCGATTGCCCAAGGCGAAAGCCATCGTCTAGCTCAGCCAACGAGCCATCTGTCCCATTGGGGTTGTTTGGTGTCGAAAACCACGATGGGGAGGCCACACCTATTCCATTGCGGGTCATGACCCGTGCCCAAACGAAGCAGGCCGGCATCTCTCTGCCAGGACCTAGCAATCTTGATGTAGCCTCGATAGGGAAGAAGAGCCGTAGATGGGGGAGGAAGAAGTAGGAAGCTAAAATCGCACTAAAAATGGAGAGTGCTACAACTCTCTGCCTGCTGGAAAGAAGGCCTTTGATGCAGAAGTAGAGACGTCAGCCCCCAAGACGGCTGAAAAGGGAAGCACTAAGGTAGAGGAATACCCGCATCCGAAGCGACAATTAGAGGCCATAGAAAAGGTGAAGGAATGGCTGAAGGAAGCCCAAGAGCATCTAAAAGACGCTGAGCCCATCATAGAGGACAGGATCGATGATATCTCCAGCATAAGTATGCCAACCTCGCCACAACCAAAGTCAAGAGAAGCGATTGCACCACAAACGGTGCCGCTAAGGCCAAGCCTCGGCGCTGCTACAGGGCCGCGGTTCAGTCACGGCCACTGGTCAGGACAATCCAGGTTAGGGGAGAGACGAACACCCAACGATCTCCTAACCACGTTGGTGACTACTCTTGTAACACTTAGCCTGGGAGATCTGCTTAGGCAGCATCCCACCCTATGGTAGGATCTTAAGTAGTGGGTTGAAGGGCCACAAGAGCAGGTTACAGCAGACCCTCATGACCGCGATGCAAAGACGCAAATACGGAGTTTGATGCTGCACTCTATGCCTAAATCCTTGCACATCAATGCCTTATGGGAAGGTTCCGAGATGCTTGCGGTCTTACCGGTTTTAGCCCTAGGTGATACAACGAGGAAGGGAATCGTGGATACGGGGACTGGGGTTAGTGTGCTTAGCCACGCAGTGCTTCACACTTGGGAAAACCCACCTGTTGAGTCTGCTAGGGTTAATGTCACACTAGCAAATGATATGAGAGTCAAGCCATTCCGGGTGCTTAAGAATTGGCCAGTGAAGATCGCAGGTGTCCAGTTCTCCGTTGACTTTATAGTCATGAAGGGAGTGGACTACAACATCCTATTCGGCCGCCCCTGGATGCGCAACGCTAGAGTCATCGAATTTTGGGGTAACGGCTTGATCTTCCTTGGCAATAGGACAGACGCCGTGAGAGTAGAGATGGACACCTGGAAGACCTCACCAGTCGACTTAGATGCCATCCCTGCTATGCTCAAGGGTAATGCTCAGGTCAAGAAGTCCTATGGGCCCTTGACCAAGTATATCCCATGCCTAGAGGACGAGCGGGATTGGATGCATGTCCTTGCTACAATCGACCTATCATTCTCTGATCACGAGGTGTATGAACAAGGCATCAAAACAATCAGCAAGGCTAACGACACACCCTCCGTACCAGTCTGCATGATAATAGGAAGCCTTCGGGGGAAACCGAAGCCCGTCAGCTCCCAAGTCCCAACCAACAAAAGGGAACTCCAAGAGATATTGGAATACCTAACGGACAAGCTAGCTGGAAATCCAATTGCAAATTTCAAACCACTCCAGGACCTCTTGGATGAATCCAAATGGCAATGGACCAAAGTGCATGACTTGAACCTCATGTATAACTGGGCCCTGGTTCCTGACCAACGACCAGAGAGATACCAAGCCCTAGGAGATGAAGAGTAGTCTGATGACGGAAATTCCAACGACGAATACAAAGACTGCCAATCCTTCAGTTATGAAAGTGAGGGTGAGGTAGATAACGTGGAATACGACACTGAAAGATAAGAAATAGAGCAAATACGAGCAGACTCCAAAAGGAGTATCTTTAGGATGGAGCGAGGAGTCATGCGCATGGAATGTGATCGCACCTGGTTGGAACACGTAGGAGCAATAGACCTTGAGCAAGCAAGACTCGCCCAGCCAGGAATGACATCAGTGTTTAGGACTGAATCACCATTTGAACTGCGCCCACCAGGGGAGACCACCTCTTTTAGTGAAGACGGAGGGTTCGACTCTAAATCGAAGGTTAGTTCGGATAGTGATCCAGAGATCCCTAGGCCGCCCATAACCAAATGTACCAACGGGGACCTACCAGTCAACCTGAGGCGCAGACGATTAAGACAAGACAAGGCAAAACAACCCAGGGATACTCAAATGGAAGAATAGCAGAAACCACATGCCCTCCCTAAATGATTTACAAAATTCAAAAAAGGGGATAGGTGGTAGTTTTGTTAGGTGCCAAATGTCAAGCACAGACAAGCAAACCAATTGAGGGACCAGCCAAGGTCAAGGAGGTGGACCTAGCCCCAGAAGAGAAAACACCCCGACCAGCCTTCATTACCGATGACTTGACTAATGAAGAAGAAACGAGTCTTGTCTCTCTCTTGCGAGAGTACATAGACGTGTTCGCCTGGTTCTTAGAAGAGCTTAAGGGGGTAGATCCGAGTGTCGTGACTCACAACATACCCATGATGCCAGACGCAACGTCGGTCAAGCAGCGACCGTACCCTATGAATCCAAAACATGCTCATGCTGTCAAGGAAGAGATTGATAAGCTGATGAGAGCAGGATTCATTTACGAAATTGAGCACACAGACTGGGTATCTCCCATAGTCATCGTGATAAAAAAGAATGGAAAAATCCGAGTGTGCGTCAATTACAAGAAGGTAAACGCTGCTACCAGGAGGGACAACTATCCATTGCCATACACCGAGCACATGCTTGAGAGAGTGGCAAGCAAGGAAGCCTATAGTTTTCTGGACGGCTTCTTAGGGTACAACCAAGTGCAAGTGCATCCTACGGACAGGCATAAGATTGCCTTCGCCACTGAGTGGGGCATCTTTGCTAACATAGTCATGCCCTTCGGGTTGACTAATGCCCCTGCCACTTTCCAACAACTCATGTGCACCATCTTTAAGGACATGCTTCGCAAGGAGTTAGAAGTCTTTGTCGACGACCTTTGTGTCCACTCGACCTGGATCGAACACTTAGACAAACTCCGAGCAGTCTTCGAGCGGTGTCGCTTATATCGTCTCTCCTTGAACCCCTTAAAGTGCCAGTTTTGGGGGAATCATGGATGCATCCTAGGGCATGTGGTGTCGAAGAACGGCATTGCCACTTACTTCTCGAAGGTCAGGGTCATTGTTGACCTTCCACCCCCAACCAACTACAAGGGAGTTCAATGCTTCCTAGGCCATAATGGATACTATCGACGGTTTGTACTGAATTATGCGTTGATTGCCAGACCCTTGTACAAGCTGCTTATTGTGTTCGAATGGATTGAAGCATGCCAGCGGGCATACAAAGAATTGAAGAAGGCTCTAACCACAGCACCAATCCTACGAGCCCCAGATTGGACCACTACCTTTCACGTGCACATCGATGCTTCTAAGTTTGCCGTGGGGGCAGTGTTGTGCCAACCTGGCGAACACAATTTAGACTATCCAGTGAGCTTTGCTAGCAAGAAACTCACCGAGACGGAAATGAATTACTCGATGACGGAAAGAGAGGGATTAGCCATGGTATTCGCAGTGAAGAAATTCCGGCATTACCTTTTGGCCACGCCCTTTACCTTCTTTGTGGACCATCAAGCCTTGCTCTATCTAGTAAACAAACCTTGTGCTACAGGACACATAGCTCGATGGCTCCTTCTGCTTTTAGAATTTGACTTCTCCGTAGTGGTACGGAAGGGAAAACAGCATTACATGGCTGATCACATGTCGTGCATTCCCACGAGAGAAGGCGCTAGACAAGGTGTTATTGATGAACTACCCGACGCCCATCTGTTTAACCTTTCCAATGAGAGAGCGATGTTAGAACTGCCTGTCAAAGTACGAGTAGCCACAATCACTGAAATCGACAACGAGGATGAGGAGGCTGTAGAACCCGCATACCTCCGTGTCACGGTCACGATAAATCAAACATGTGCTTTCAACGCCTTGATCGACGAGGGAGCAGACTTTAATGTCTTAACCCACGATCATTGGACTCAACTTGGCAAACCACAACTTCAACCCACCACTGCCAAATTAAGCCCATATGGGGCCCATTCCTACGCACTACTCGACAAGTGTAAAGCAGCCGTTTCTATGGATTCTGAGACTGTTCCAATGATTTTTTACGTGTTGCCAAATGCTTAAAACGCAGGCATAGAGTCACTGCTGGGGCGCACCTTCAAAAAGCAGACCCACTACAATGTTGACTTTGCGTCGCAGCGCATCCACCTCGCAATAGGCAATGTTCGCATTGTTACAACTTCCAGCAAGGGCTGCGCAACCTCATCACGGGCCACAAAGCCACCAATAGAAACATTTGTAGGCAAGTCTAAGGAGGGGGTAGTGCGCAGCTGCCACTCCCCGAGCTTCATAGACCGCAACCCATAGTAGCTAGAGCTAAGGCCCCATAGCCTCGCCTTCAATGGATGCCTAAATAACGGCAACAATCGCCTAGGAGTCGACGCTCCTACCCTCATAAGACCAAAAACTCTAAACCTAGAAAGCCCAAGCGCAGTTACAGGAATAGACGTGTAATCAGTCAAAGATGGGTCCCCAAGGCCCTCTTGCACACACAAGGCTACTATGAGAGCAATCCTTGGCTATGGATACCTAAGGCCCACACGGCCAGAGGCACCACTCGTACGCCAGCCTCAAGCTTGATCATTCCAAAAATCGTAGAACCTTGAAACCACAAGCCGCAGAGCTTCCCCGACCTGCAACCATCAAGTTCATCCACGCGCGAACCCACACGAGTCGCCCAAGCCTGTCGACCCAAGCGACAACTGCCATCTCAAGAGTCACCACCCACCGGAGTCGATCTGACTTTCCAAGTCCATCCTGAAAGCAACAGGCCATCACTCGAGGCTGCTGCTAACACAGCCTTCGTCCCAGCGACCCAATCGAAAGATCAAGAACACTCATCACCGCAAATTTCCGTCACCAAAGGCTCAAGTCCTACCAAACCCCAACCACGCGCAGTCCTTAGACCCTCTTACGAGAGGAAATCCTTTCTCTCACTAGCAGCTGATTTAGCTGAAGAAATAGGGGATGACGTGGTGGATTGCATTAAGCGACTAAATGCCACTTTTGTGTCGCTAGCTCTGAGCTATGATCGCCTCGACTTAGGCCTATTGGACGAATCCTTCGCAACCGAAGTTCAAACGATGCCTTGTTCTTGGGAAACATTTGAATTCGCATTCACAAAAGCCGCTACCTCCGCTGCTAAGTTGCTCAACAGTGAGATCTCAAAAGAGCAAGCAATCAAACAATGCCTCATCATGTCATATGATTAGCGAACCACTTCTACCATCACTGACCAAGAAGTGGCAGAGCTGTCAAGACTTGCTGAGACGAAATCCCAGTTCCTAAGGCATTGGTACGCTCTTAGGTTGCAATGGGAAGTTGAAGGATGCCGAATAATGACCAACGCTGAGCAGCGCCGCGCTATCAAAATAGTAGAGTACGGCCCCACATACATCGCGCCAACCTCATATCGAGTGTTAACCACTCTACGGGCCGTCCTATAGAAGAACACATCAAAGGACACCCCCTACCTCGACCGCTTGTTGACCGAGGAGGAGTTACACATTGTTAGCTGAGTCAACTCGGGTGACTTCCTAACTGATGTTCTCACATACATCACCCAAGTGGGAATTAAACCCTCTGACCTGGACCGTGAAGCCCATTTGGAATACAACCCCAATTTCTATACTTTGCTCCTTCACAAGTAGCCCCTACACCTCCATGCCGAAATCCCTTCACCTTCTAACCCTAAATCCTAGGAAGGATTCTTCTCAAACTGGAAGGGGAGGGGGTAAGGTGAATCAGATCAGAATCAGTAAATCAAATCAAAGTCAATGAAGCACGTAGACATACATTGTGAAAAACAGATGGGGTAGGAAAAGGGCATGAAAAATTTGAATTAAAGGGCAAAAAATCAAAGTCTGAAAAAGGGAATCTGCATTAGATCTTAATGAGTTCATTCAAAAGCATAGAGTTTTTTCTTTTTCAGTAATTATTATGTCGCAAGCACTAATGGAAATTACGGTTTATGACAGGAACAAAAAATGTCGCAACAGGAACGAGCCCACCGACTCCCCTTCACGAAGGAGAAGAGAACGCGGTACAGCATCAACCTGGAGAGCTGCGCCTACAATCAATTGAAATTCCAAACTATTCACAATTTAGAAGAATTAGTGGCCAAGGAAGAGGCGGCCAGGAGAGTCGTGGAAAGCTACAACTTCAAGAAGTACCTGGAAAGTTTCGCACAAGAACCCGACCACACGAGCTGTGTGGAATTTCTCAGGTCCTACAACCCTGACAGTAAATGCAGCACCGTCACAGTGGGAAGAGGACAGAATGCTAAGCGAGTATTGGTTTGTCTAACCCCGGCCTTGGTGGAGAAGGCACTAGGACTGGAACCAAAGGTGGAAAAGAAGCAGAAGAGGGATGTATACGCCATGCTGGGGATGAGAAAGGAGGACGTGCTAATGCACCGGATCAGCGTACCAATATTGGAAAATGTGGCGGCCCATACCCTACACGAAGTCGACTAGAATGGCTACGTGCACAAGACCATCGACCAGGCAGCTCGAGTGCTAGCCTTAGGAAGCATACCGGCAGGAGAAGAATCCCCAGTGTCGAAGGCCGCAAAAAGAAAGAGGGCCTCCTCCAAAGCCTCGTTCATCGCCTAGGGGAGCATCTTAACGGCGCTTATCCAGGAGGCCGTGAAGGAAGCAGAAGAGGGGGAGGGGGAAACACCCGGCAGATCACCTCCTCATCAACACCAGGAGAGGTCTAGTGATAGGATGGAGACCGAGGAAGAAGGGGAGGAACAAAAAAGCAAAAAGCAGGTCAAGGAGACCAAGAAAAAAGCAGTGCAAAAGAAAAAGAAATAGGATGAAGGCCGTAGAAAGGAGAAGGAAGACTTGGAGAAAGCGAAAAGACAATCCCTTAGGGAGGCAAAGGAGAGAGAAAGGAAGAGGAAGCAGGAAGAAGAAGAAACAACAGAGCAAGTCAGGCAGGCTAAAAAGGCGTCAAAGCAAGAGGCTGAAAGGAGAAGAAGAGAAGAGTAGGAGGAAAAAGAAAAACTAGAGTAAGAATGCAAAAAGGCCGAAGAGGAAAGGAAAAGAAGAGTCGCAGAGGAGAAAGAGGAGTTAAGAAGAAAGGAGGAGGAGGACCTGGCCGAGGCTACACGCCAGTCTGTCGAGCAACAGTGCAAGGCGGATGACTAAGAAGCCTGGAGTCAGCCAAGGGAAGAAGGGCCTAGCTCCAGCATGCAGGCACCAGAACCCATGCCCCCCGCAGTTCCGAAAGGAAAAGGCAAAGCACCCCTCCATCCTATCCCACCCTCATGGCACCCCCCTGAACCCACTACGCTCACCCCTAGCATCCCCACCAACTTGGAAGTGTCCAACCTGGTGGCCTAAATGCAATACTTCATCACTAAGGAAATGGCCCAAGGAAAGAGCATGGAAACCATGACCATGGGACCAAAAAGGCCAGCTGTAGATGCAGAATCAAGGCAGGACCAGAAGCGTCTGCGTATGGAGGCCTCGACCACCCCCACCCACACAACAATGATGCCACCAACCAGTTACGACGAATACATCACTGAGCTGCTCTCCCAATTGAAGAGAGAGAAGGAGAAAAAAAGAATGGCGATGGCTGAGTTGCAGAAAAAGAGTCAGTGGCGGCCTTCCAACTGGAGAAAACCCGCATCATCGCCATGCAGCAACGCCAAATATTTGAACTCAAGAAGGAATTGAAAGCAAAAGAGGACAGGGAAGAAAGCTACAGACAGCGGGGCTGGAGGACGAGAATCAAGAACTTATGCAGATGCAGCGAGAGTACAAGCTCCTCCTGATGCAATCTAAGGAACTGGAGTCAAAAACTTCCACCATTGAGCAGATGATGGAGGAACTGAACGCCAAAGAAGAGGAGAGAAGACAAGAGAGGGAGCAACAACGAAAAGAGATCGAGTCCATGACCGATCAACTATACCTCGGGAAGAAAGAGCGAGACAACATGAGCAGAGAGCTTAGAGCCCAGGAGCAGAAGCTCGTAACCCTAGCACAAAAGTAGGGGAAGAGCATGGAAGGAATGAGCAAAAGGACCAAGAAATGGGCCACGCAGAACGAGAAATGGGTGAAGGCACTGGCGCGGTGCCTCGCCTTGGTGGAGAAAGAAAAAATCTTGGCAAAAACCAAAGCGGATGCTACCCAGACAGCCTTCACTGCCCAGCAACAGGCCTTCCTCAACACACTACTGGACACAACTCAACCAGAGGGAAAGGAGCTATTGGAGGTGGTGCAAAAGAAACTGGGCATTGCACGTAGAGCCTTGCATGCGGGGCTACAGATGCCACCCCAACCTGCAGAGGTTAGGCTGGGCTTAGAAGAGCATCAAAAATAACTACTACTGGCCAACCTAACCCCCCAGGAGGCAGATGCCCTCGGCTTTGAAGAAAGAGCACCATAAGAAAACCGGCAGGGGAAGGAAGCCAAACTCGAAGTCGACATGAACAGATTCAAAGAAGATGTAATCCTATAGCCCCCCTTGCCGCACGATCAGAAACAGCAACAACTCGACCCGCCCCTGGACAGACAAGCCACCCTCAAGGAGCGACGAAAAAAGCTGGTGGAAGAAGCCAGAAAAAGGTTGCAGGCCAAGCCAGTCATGCGGCCATCCGCATCCCTCCCACCATGCCCCGACGACCTCCCAACTCAATTCCACGTAGAGCTAGTAGTCTGGGAACGGCAGGAAATCGAAAAGTACCCTTTCTCTTTGAGCTTTCTTATGCCTGACAGCCTGAGAAGGTCCTATTGATCAAAGTAATGGAGGAGGTGATCGCGGCTGGCAGCTGACTAGGCCAAAAATGGTTGGATGACAGGGCAAGGACCCCCACTCTATGGGGCACGGAGGAAGCTGAATTTTGGCAGGACAAGGTGTACAAAGTGCCACACACAGTAAGGGGCTACGACTGCCAACCCCTCTGGAGAAGGCGAATATGTAATACCAACATGCTCACCTGGATGGCATTTTGTAACAACCTACCCTACAAGTGGAACGACCCCACGTTCATGGCATATCCCCGTAGGGTAGGCGTGGATTTTTTCACCACCCTCCATGGGAGGCATGACTTCCCCATCAACTACAATTCAAAATGCCACCTCCTTCGAAAACGCTCTACTTTTTGATTTAGGCAGCCTAATAGCCTCCATGATGCACTTTCTCACCGAATTCTCATCCTACCCAGATCCCGCTTTCATAACCACGTGTAATTACCTTAGGCTCCTACTTAAGCAAGATCCAGCACCGCAAGAAAACGGCTTGCCTCCCCTCTTTTTTGATCCTAATGCTATTGATAGCTGTGATATGACCTGCTTAATGATGAGAGCTAGCCTAGTACCTTCCTTTTGCCTAGCCCTCCTAGAGGATATGAGCAACAGCCAATTCACTAAATGTAATCATCCCTTTCTATCCACCACCTCTCTCCACGTCCGCATGAGCCTGAAAGGGTACATGCAAAGCCACCAATTTTTACGCAAGTCCATCCGCCCTCCCTCCCCCTCTCACTCCGATGATGAGAATTAGACTTGGTTGTCATACTCTTGATGTAATACTACCCCTAACTGTATTCAAAAAAAAAAACGCAGCAAAGAAAAGCACGATCACTACATCTAGGGGTCCTTAATTTAGGAGTGTCCGATGGCTTCTGTCGGTTGGCTCCGCTCCTAACCCCCTAGCCCTTTTTGCTCCCCCACGTCATGCTTAGGGCATATCAAGGGCAGAATACACCTAGGGAGGTAACACCCACCTATGGTTAGACCTGTCACCCTGAGCCACTAGCACCTCACCCCCGTGGCACAAATGGGGTCCTCAAGTGTGGGACATCACCCGGGCTCTAGACCCACCTCCCCATTCCACTGGCACGAGCACACTGTACCAACACGCTGAGGAAAGCACTCCCCTTAGGTAGAGCACCGCATCTTCTTCTTCAGGCACACCAAAAGCACCAAACCACCAACTTTGGAGGCCCTTGTCCACCCATGACATCCAGTGAGCTACTCCGACGAACATCATTCTTGAGCTTCCACAAGCACCTGAGTCTACTTGTGGTCCCCTACCCTTACACCAACGCCGAAGTGCCATGGGACTGGCACCCGTCTAGGAGGAGGGTAATGTTAACCCCAATTCGAGATGGTGGAAAAATGGAGGAAAAAGCAAAAGGAAGATGGAAAAAGAGCAAAGGCATGCAGGCGGCCTCTAAAGATGAACCGGGGCAAAAATCGCAACCTTAAATGAAAAAGCGCCTCTAAAAACTCGGGAAACTCTTGTAAAAGAGCGCCAGGCTCCCTCCTGTGCCAATTGTAAAATGTTAGATGGGTGTAGGCTAGAGGCACAAAGCCAGAAGAGGGAAATGGAAAAAGAACCTTGCCACAGACCGGTCATGTAAAAAAGGGATGGGTGCCCATGGGATTTTAGGGTTTGTATATATAAAGTTCAAAAAGTGAATAAGAGATCATTCTTTTGTGTGTGGCAAAAAGGGTCTTCTTCTTCTTCTCTCCTTCTCACCTTCTTGCTTGTGTGTGCTCTTGAGAGAGGGAGTGTGAGGGTGTGAGGGAGTGAGTGCGTGAGAGTGAGAGATCAAGAGGGTGAAGCTCCTCACCATCTCCTCTTCTCTTCTTCTCTTCCATTCTCTCTTCTTGTGCACACGGCTATGGAGGATGGAGCTTGGAGGTGGAGGAGGCTTGAGGATGCTTGAGCTAGCATCTAGGATCGTGGAGCTACCGGTGTGTGGAAGAGAGGAGGCAACTCGTATCGGCACTAAGGTAAGCTCACTACACTCGTAGGATCGATGGCATGTCGGCTAGGTGAGAGATAGCCATTAGAGCTCTCTTGGAACGCTTGAAACAATAAGCGGTCTGTGGGTCTTGGCGGTTGAGCGAAAGCTCCCACAGTGAAACATCCAAGCATGGAAGATATGCTTATCAAGCTTGTAACTAAGAATCTAATTAAATCCCTTAGACATTGTGTAGTAGAATCCACAAATCTACTTCTATCAAGAACATGCTACCATACTGAATTTAGTATATAAGTGTATCGTGAGCAACACCCACAATGCCTAATGGTATCCAAATACTACTTGCTAGCGCCAATACCTCAACTTGTTTATTGCAATTCGATAAAATATAAACATTTTGTGAATCTTACTAGATTCATATATGAATATCCTCTAACTCCTAAAGAGAAGCCAAAAACCACTTGAAAAAGGAATTCGACCATGTAGACATAGGTTGGAGGTTTGTAACACTCCCTGGATCACTTCAAGGTTGCAAAGACAGCTCGTAAATTGGATATCATATGAGATTTTCACAGGTATACTCCACATTAGGTTTTCCTTATAGACTCTTATGCTTGCAGGGGTCATAACTCCTTGGTTAAATACTGCTCTAATACCATGAAAATTTGGGGTAAAGTAAGAAAGCTTGAGCTCTTGCAAGATAGAAAATACATTGAGAGAATGCACAAAAGATAGGAAGCTAGACCTCTAGTCTTTCTACTTCTTCTTCTTCTTCACTATATGAGTGTACCAAGAATAAGAGAGAGCATAACATATATAATATACAAGCGATCCATAGTATGAAACCACTAAGTATAAAGATGACTAGATAGATATCATGTAACTTGGGTAGGTATACTAATCGATGTTGAGCTGAAAAGTATCGTTAGAATGATATACTAATGTATGTACCAACCACATTAGTGATATGAATGAGGAAAGGATCATTGAGATACATGAGAATCAGCTCATGTTGAGCTTGACATCTCACCATTGAGAAGTTTCTTTAGCTATCTCTACTCCTTTAACCCAAGCTTTAAAGGTTCTCTAAAGAGCTAGATGCATGTTAGCAACATGCCTAATGATACAATGATATTGGTTTGAAGATAGGGTTGTAGTTACCTTGGGATATATTTCTTGAAATTGGAAGTTCATGATCCTTGTGTTGTGGTTATGGGATTGTAATAATATACACTAAAACTCTTCTTGAGTGAGAAGTTTAGAAGTGACTTTTTAAAAGGTATGGGGATAAATGGGGGCTGTGTGAGATATTGTGCTAAATAAGCCAAGCACACTCATACCATCCACTACTTTCTCTCCTTGCAACTCTACTTGCATGTTCTTGACCCGATGCTTCACCTTGTGGATCACTTCTAGTTGTCACTCTAGGTCAAGATATTCACGCAGCTTTTCTCTCATAGTTTTTTCTTTGTGGCAACTAGTAGTGGCTCTTTGTAGTTGAAGAGACCATTTCTCCTAGTAATGCATATAGTTAGCTCTTCACTCTTGAACTTGATTTCAATATGCACTTTTTTTGTTTTTTGAAATCATTTTATCTATCATTGAAAGTGGAGAAAAACCAAAAATAAAACAATGAAAATCAAGCAATGCTAGAAATGAGTGCATTAAAAGAAAAGCAACAAGATTCTGAATTAGGGTCAAAAATGCTTCAAAAATTACACTATTGTTAATCACGAGATTAAGAAAAGAGCTAAAGAGAGAACTTTGCCATATGTGTAAGAATATGGTATTCTTGTCTTCTCTGTTTTGGAGATAGTAGAGTTCATTCGTGATTCTCTCCTTCTTTTTAGTCAAAATCTCCAAAGTCTGACATTTTTAGGTTGTCCCAAAGTCTTTATTTACTTATAAAATCTGACAAAAGGCATGATAAAAATGGGGTAAAGTTAGTAATGACCTTTTTGAAAGTCGAGAGATCTTTAAATAAGTCTTCTTGATGTTCCTTTTTAGTTTATTTGCCTTTCTCTTTAAACTTCTTTCTTGATTAATTTATTATTTTCATGGCATCCACAAGGCACCCTTCCCATTTAGCTGATGCCAGGAGGCATATTTCACGATGGATTCCATGCCACGGTGGATTCCGTGAGATTTTGCGATGGATTCCGTAAAATTTTATTACCGGGGCTCATACACAAAGTGGATTCTTTGTGCGAGAAGTCGATGGGGACACCTATCCTTTTAAGGCGTTTTGTTAATTTTATGTGTACATGGGTGATTCCATAGCGGGTGATTTCGCAAAATACATATTCAAATTAATAAACGTTTATGAGTTTAGAGTGTGCACTCGTAATAAATTAACGTTAGGATTGATTTCTAACCAATTTATTTTTGTAGTTGAAAGCTGCTACGTATTCACTTTTGTCGGTTTAATTGTATTATTTTTCTAACAATTGTGAATGCTTCAGTTGATGTGTAGAGCGAGCAGTGGTGGCATTGGGAAGCATTGGAGGATAGCGTGTATTCAAATTATCATCAATTTTTGTTGGGCGCGTATCTTAGGCATGGCCTCCATATTTTGTCGCGCTTATTTACTAAAACGCTTGATATTTATTTATTATTTTTGTATGCGCATGGGCGCACGATCTAAGTACTTGTATTGGACATTGTATTTGAGTACCGCCTGACTTCTTGGGCGCCCATTAGCTTTAATTCTTTAGTGGCACAAAAGCAAACTCAAAAGCTAAAGCGTACTATTTTGTAAATTGGGCTATTATTTGAGCTTGAAGATGAATAATATATTAAATACATGCTTTGTGGAGCGCTAACACAAGGCATGGGGGGAGATTGCACCCAATTGGTCTCTTGTTCATGTCGTGCAAGCTTTCTTCATTGGTTTTTGTGTAAAAAGTAGAGTTCTTTTGTTCTTGGGGACCTTCTGACACTCACTATGCACGCATATGACATCTGATCTGTGTACCAGTGGTATCAGAGCGAAGCTGAGATCGAGAGCTTCCAATCGCTTACAATCTCACATGAAGGTGGAGCTCTTGGAACGATCAAGCTCTACAGTCAGTCTCGTCACGAACGGTCGATACCAGCATATTCCTGGCAGTCAAGAACCCCCTTCTACACCCTCTACTCTCGCGAGAGACCAGCCTCTGTAGGCAAAGGACCGTGGTAGCAAAGCTTTTTCATCAAGTCGTGGACTTACAGATAAGAAAATTTTTCTTCTATAGCTCAAAGCTTTCAAAACTTTAACAATAAGCTTATTAAGCTTAATAATAAGCTGATTAAAAAGCTTATCTACACGAATTTCTCTGCCTGCGACGTCAGTATAAACTGACTGCCGCCGATTCCGTCGAAAAGATACTGACATCCTCAAAATCACGATTAGTTTCAACCATTAAAGATTCTTAATACTCCAAGTCTTCTAAGCAATCCTGCAAGTCACCAAAGTCACTTAAGTCATCTCCAACAACTCTTATAGCGGCCGTTCATACTGTGTATAAGCTGAACTGGTTTTGGAGCTTCGAGAGGTCCCTATTCACACTCGCAGTCTTGCTGAACCAGTTTCAGCAAAAACAGAAGTTCATACGCAGTTTCTATGCAACACTATTGTCTTGGAAGACAGTTGTGTCAACGAATACCGCAATTGTAAAGAAGAAAGATTACAAAAGCCAAACAAAATATACAAGCCTTGTAAACCCGCCTTTGAGCTACGCTCATCCCGCTAATAAGATTTCGAGTGTGTGAGGTCTTTTGGAATTTTGCAGGATGACTAAACAAAACATGGACGATCTTATGGCTGAAGGTGATTTATCCAAACTAATAATGGAGCAAAATTTGGATTTGATTATGATGCAGCTTGAAGAAGAACGAAGAGCCCGACAAGCTTTGCAAGTTCAATTGGCCAATTTGCAACGATCTATCACTGATCAAGATGGATCGCAACTCGAAGATCTTATACGACGTACCATCGATGCAACACTTGAAGCCCAATCCATCTGCAAAGAAACAAAGATAAGTAAAAGAAACTTCAAATTTTGTACTTTCAATGGATTACGCGATGGAAAGACTGTTCTTGCTTTTATCAGTCAATTTGATGATTACTTCCATGAAAAAACATATGCTGAGAAAGACAAAATTAAATGTGTCACTAACCATTTAGTTGATCGAGCATCCTTATGGTGGACTGTGGTCTGCAAGAGCGTTGATTGTCCCACTACCTGGGAGACTTTCCAAAAGAAATTTTTGCAGAATTTCCTTCCTCCTCAATTCCATGAAAAAGCTATCAAGCAATGGGATCTTCTACAACAAAGGGATCGCAAACCTATTTCCCAATACATTGAACGTTTCTGGAATGCTCTACTGCAAGTACGAATGCTCGAAGATGTACCTATAGAAACTTATAAACACAAGTTTATGTTTGGCTTACTTGGACACTTCTATGCCGAAGTCAATATGTTCAAGCCAACAACACTTGAAGATGCAATTTCCTTAGCACATGACACTGAAGACAAGATTCGTGGACGAGACAAGCGACCACAATAATTTCCAACTAATGGTAACTTTGGTTCCAAACAATTCAATACAAATTTTCAAAGATTCAATCAAAGTCGTTTTCTTCCATCTTTATTCCAGAAATCTTGGACACGGCCACCTGCCTTGCCATCAAACACCAACCCAAACCCTAAGCCATCTCCACAGTCAAACCCAACATTCCTAAACTTCCTGCCATTACCAATAATGTATCCAAAGCAAAACCCATAGTTTGTTACAAATGCCATCAACCTGGACATCTAGCAGCCAATTGGCAATCCAAAAAGCCACCTGTCCATATTAATTATATGGGAGCAATAGAAGAAGAAGAATGTGAGGAAATGCCAGACTTTACGAAAGATGATGATGACATTGGTACTACTTCGGATACTTTGCCAGGTATGCCAACTCGCCATTCTTTGTTAACAATGAAATGTTTTGTGCATGGTAAAGAAAAGACTATTTTACATGATGATGGGAGCACACATGACTTTATTTCTGCAAAATTAGTAAAGAATTTACAAACTGT
The DNA here is from genome assembly GCF_053477565.2 of Lygodium microphyllum. NCBI lineage: Eukaryota > Viridiplantae > Streptophyta > Polypodiopsida > Schizaeales > Lygodiaceae > Lygodium > Lygodium microphyllum. Next base: position 73,151,924 of record NC_141142.1, read on the forward strand.
TTCTACACATTATCGCATCAAGGCTGCATTCCTAGGAATGAGATATAATGGAACACAAGAGGTGCATAATTTAGAAATTAAAATTGGTGATTATACTGAACGAAGAATTTTTTTAGTTGTACCTTTGCAGTCTAGTGGCATTATCTTAGGAATGCCTTGGCGTCATCAATACAATCCTGATATAGATTATTCTACGCATTCAATTAAAATTTATTTTCAAGGAAAACAAATCACACTGCATGGTATGCACACTTCCAATAATTTTCCACTACTTACTCATACTCAAGCTAAACGTGCATTACGTAAAAGTAGCAAATCTTATTTAATATGGGTAAATGAAATTCAAGCTAAAGAAAAACAGATGCATCCTAGGCATACACAATTTCTCACCCAATTTCAAGATTCTTTTGATGTTGATTTACCACCTGGATTACCACCTTCGCATCCTGAAGATCATAAGATAGATTTAATTCCTGGAACACAACCACCATGTAAAGCACCATATAGACATTACCAAATTGAACAGAAAGAAATTCAAAATCAAATGGAGGAATTGCTTAACAGAGGATTAATTAGACCTAGTAGTTCTCCATTTGGTGCACCTGTTTTATTAGTGAAGAAGAAAAATAATACTTATCGCATGTGCATTGATTATCGTGCCCTAAATAAAATTACTGTTAAGAATAGATATCCGATTCCTAGGGTAGATGATCTTATGGATAAACTACAAGGATCTGCCATATTCAGTAAGATAGATCTTAAATCTGGATATCATCAAGTAAGATTGGACAAATCTGATATATTCAAAACTGCATTTAGAACACAATTTGGACACTATGAATTTCTAGTTATGCCTTTCGATTTAACTAATGCACCAACCACATTTAGTCGTATGATGAATCGCATATTTTTGAAACACCAGCATTGTGTCATAGTTTTCTTTGATGACATATTAGTTTTCAGTAAAAATGAGAATGAGCATTATGAACATTTGTTTTTAGTTTTTAAGTTGTTAAAAGACAATCAATTATATGCTAATCCAGAAAAGAGTGAATTCTTCCAAATAGAAATTGAATATCTAGGACATATTATTTCATCAAAAGGTATTAAAGTTGACCCTAAAAAGATAGAAGCAATTTTAAATTGGCGCATACCCAAAAATATGCATGAATTACGTTCTTTTCTAGATCTTGCTAGTTTCTACAGAAAATTTGTGAGAAATTTCTCATTACTTGCATTACCTTTGACAAAACTTTTAAAGAAGGGTATTGTATATAACTGGTTTGACAATCAACATAAGTCCTTTGATTTGTTGAAACATGCTTTAACTCATGCTCCTGTATTACAAAAACCTGACCTCAATAGACCATTCTTTTTAGTAGTTACTGATGCTAGTGGATCTGGAATAGGAGCAGTCCTTATGCAAGATAATCATCCCATAGCCTACTCTAGTTGTAAACTCAAACCATCTGAACTTAAATATTCTACCTACGATCAAGAATTGCTAGCCGTAGTACAAGCCTTACGTCAATGGAAACATTATTTAACGGGATCTGAATTTATGATCAAAACTGACCAACAAAGCATTAGACATCTCCTTAGTCAACCACAAATATCTGACCGAGACATTAAATTGGCAGCTTTTATTCAAAGGTTTCATCCCCTTATACAATATCTACCTGGAAAAGATAATGTTGTAGCTGATGCTTTGAGTAGAAGACCGACAATTCACAATATTTCTGCGATATCATTTGATTCCCTTATTCCTATAAAAGATACTTATCATCAAGATCCTACTTTTCAAGCTGATTGGAATAAATTAGTTGCAAATAATTGGATTCCTATTGATTCACTGTCTTATACTAATGGATTCATGTTTTATGAGAAAAGATTGTGTGACAGTTCCATTTCGATCATTTCTTTTGCATGAAATTCATTGTCCTCCATATCAAGGTCATAGAGGAATTATATCTACTTTACGTACATTGATTGAAGATTTTTATTGGCCACATATGGACACTGATGTATGTAACTTTGTATCTGAATGCTTAGTTTGTCAACGAGTTAAAAGACACCATGGTAAACAATATGGTTTACTAATCCCATTATCTATTCCATCACGACCATGGGAACAGATTTAAATGGATTTTATCACTGGTCTACCTAACAGTAAAGCTAACCATGATATGATTTGGACTATTGTAGACAGGTTTAGCAAACAAGCATACTTCATTCCATGTAAGAAAACTTTAACTGCATCTCAAGCTACTCAATTGTTTTTGAAAACTGTTTTCACTAACCATGGTTTACCAAAAGTAATTATTTATGATCGTGATTCTAGATTTTGTAATAATTTTTGGATTACTTTGTTCACTAACTTAGGAACAAAGATTGATTTTTCATATGCATTTCATCCTGAAACAAATGGTCAAACAGAAGCTACTAATAGTACTATTTTAGATCTTTTGCGTGCTTACACCATTTCAAAACCACACACATAGGATACACATCTACATTTACTTCAGTTTGCATATAATAATACACCACATATACCTACAAAGAAAGCACCATTTGAAGTTATTTATGGATATCGATTGCCTACACCTGTTGCATCATTATCAAACAAAATTCAAACTGCTGATGATATTACTAACATGCATGCTACTATTTTTGATGAAGTTAAAGATATGATTGCCAAAGCCCAACAATCATATACAAAACAAGCAAACAAGAAAAGATACGCTATGAATTTTAAAGTGGATGATTATGTTTGGTTACGAATAGAAAAACGAAGATTACAAAGTGTAGATAAACACCCAGTCGTAAAATTAGCACCGAGATTTTATGGACCATTCAAGATCATACACAAAATCAATGACAATGCATTTAAACTAGAACTACCACAACATTGGAAAATCCACAACACTTTCCATATCAGTTTATTACGACCTTTTAGAGGCCAATTACCTGCACACCCTGTCTATGAAAACCCTCCTTTGCTAGATGATGAAACTAAAATCCTTGAGCCTGAAACTATTATAGATACTGACTTTATGACCACTAGAACTGGCCGTAGATATTCTAGATATTTGGTCAAGTTTAACAATCATCCTGTTGAAGAGGCCCAATGGATGCACGCTAGAGACTTAAATGCTTTCCCCACACTGTTAGCTCCACATTGAGCTAATAGCAATTGAGGACAATTGCTATCCCACCCCAGGGGTATGATACCAGGAGGCAAATTCCACGGTGGATTCTGTGCCACAGTGGATTCCATGAGGTTTTGCGGTGGATTCCGTAAATTTTTATTACTGGGGCTCATACACAAAGTGGATTCTTTATGCGAGAAGTTGATGGGGATGCCTATCCTTTTCGGGCATTTTGTTAATTTTATGTATACATGGGCGATTCCATAGCGGGTGATTCTGCAAAATATATATTTAAATTAATAAACATTTATGAGTTTAGAGTGCGCACTTGTAATAAATTAAGGTTAGGATTGATTTCTAACCAATTTATTTTTGTAGCTGAAGGTTGCTAGGTATTCACTTTTTTCGATTTAATTGTATTATTTTTCTAACAATTGTGAATGCTTCAGTTGATGTGTAGAACAAGCAGCGGTGGCATTGGGAAGCATTGGAGGATAGCGTGTATTCAAATTATCATCAATTTTTGTTGGTCGCATATCTTAAGAATGGCCTCCATATTTTGTCGCACTTATTTACTAAAGCGCTTGATATTTATTTATTATTTTTGTATGCGCATGGGCGCACAATCTAAGTACTTGTATTGGACATTGTATTTGGGTACCGCCTGACTTCTTGGGTGCCCATTAGCTTTAATTCTTTAGTGGCACAAAAGCAAACTCAAAAGCTAAAGCGTGCTATTTTGTAAATTGGGCTATTATTTGAGCTTGAAGATGAATAATATATTAAATACATGCTTTGTGGAGCGCTCACATAAGGCATGGGGGGAGATTGCATCCAATTAGTCTCTTGTTCATGTCGTGCAAGCTTTCTTCATTGGTTTTTGTGTAAAAAGTATAGTTCTTTCGTTCTGGGGGACCTTTTAACACTCACTACGTGTGCATACGGCATCCGATCTGTGCACCATTAGCAAACTCTTACACTATCTATATAGTGAGGGAGCATACAAAAAGTAGGAGCCCAAAACCTTTAGCATAAACGATTGGGTTACCATGTTGCCCTCTTACAAGGGCTCTCATAATGTGAAAATAAGAAAATTAGAGTATATAAAACATCACTTGAAAGCCTTCAAAATTATGCTTGAAGGGTGGTTCATCAAAGTGTAACATGTGTACATGCAACATGTTTATATAGCCAAGGATACACACTTGCCTCTAGACAAATGTGTTTCCCAACAAACACATTGTAAGTCTTTAGTTGATAACGTATGTAATAATTTTTTCATTTAAGCAAGTACTAATAATGAATTTTTAATTGTAGAAAAATTTTCATCATCGACAAGCATTGAATCACAACCTATGAAAAGTCTAAGTGAAACCTTCTATGTGATTCATAAGGTATTCATACACATTATCTATATTGATCAAACTGTGGGTTTTTTTGTGAGGGTGGGGTTTTTATATATTATACATAGTATGTGGTTCCCTTTAGAGTGGGTACATATGGATATATCAAGGATCTATCGTTGCCAACTCTTCCATCTCTAAATTGGAAGATTCCTAACAAGGTAATGGTGTAGAGTTTTAAATTCAAAATATCTTAAGATATTCAAAAGTCCATGATGGTTCAAAAGATCTCAAGAAGAATACACCTATCATGGTTTATACCCTTACATACATTTGTGGCTTTCTTCAAAATAGCACATTTACAAAGGATAAATGTATCTTGGCTAAGTAGAAATTTTGCAAAAGAAGATTTGGACAATATTATAAGAAGGCTTTGGAAATCTAGAGAGTATGACCATAAAAGCGATATCATTAGGTATAGTATACAGCCCCAATCCTTGGATTTATCTTACATCACTCAACAGACTTACATCATTAGGTATAGTACCATTGGCTTTGAACTTCCAAGAGATAAAAACTTAGATCACGCTGTCAAAGAGTTTACTGTTCATAATATAAATCATGGGATTCTTATGAACACAGAAGAGCTTCACTGGAAGTTATATGAGAAATTTGCATACAAAATTCAGACATTGTTATTCAATAACCACCTTAGTTACACAAGTTCTTTTCTATTTAGCATATAATTTTCAGTTATACCATATATATTTATGTAAAATAAGTCTATGGGAACCTACAACTTGGTCATCTGGAAGTAATTGACAGTTTGCAGGATAAATCACATTAATTCAGGTGCAAAAATATGGTCGAAACACAAGAAAAATGCCAAAAGTTGCCAAAAGTCCATTAGGTCCACATGGGACCTGGAGAACAAACTTAAGTGACCAGCAAGTGACCTAGGTAGGTCAAAAAGTGACCAGGGACTGAGCAGGGAGCAGCCCGCGTTTTTCGGCGCAAAATGCGGGCTGCACTGTCTGAGGCAAACTGGAGAGAGCTGGAGCTATGGTGCATGAAATGGAGCATGCAAACTGAAGATCAACATGCCCAACTAACTGAAGATGTAAACATGGTGAGAGCTCCACTTCTCTGCCTCTTTGGTCTGACGAAAATGCATGCTGAAACAGTCTATAAAAGAGGGAAATCTGAGAGAAGAGTATTCAGCCTGCTCTTATGCATGACTTCTCTCATTTTGTTTACCTTATTCTTGGTCCAATGAAGCCCGACTTGTACCCAAGTACTTGAGTGACTTTGGGGCAAGAAAAGGGAGAGGATATTGAAGACTTATGGGCTGTTATGGGCTGAAATAACCAGTCATAAACAGGGCAGCCCACTGTTATGGTCCATTTTTATGAGCAAAAATGGGATTTTTATGGTTGTAATGGAAGGAAATGACCTCTTTTCTTCAAGACATTGTTCATGAATTATCAGAAGTGCTTCTTCTTGAGTTTATGCACTCATTTTGAACTTGATTATGGGCTGGAATTTTCTGTTTTAAAACAGGGCTGAAGCTAAAATTATACTTTTTCCATTCATTTCATGTATCTTTGGCCCAAATCTTGGATGCATTTGAATCTATCAACAATATACTTGAACCAAAGGGTTGAAATCCATCTATGTACTTGAAATAAATGCCATTAGAACTTGCATTTGACATTCATAAATGAGTTGAGAAACTGAAAATATCCTTTATGATATGATGTATGTATCCAGAATCATTTGATGTAATCAAGATAGACTTATTCCTTCTGTTCATGTATGCTAAGTACATAATGAAAAGGCTTGCACTCTTCTTCCGTACCTAAATCATTTCTAAATCCCGAATCTTATTAAACCCCAATCTATTTTCCCTTCCCGAATCTTGAATCCTAAACTCTTCTTCTGCACTAAAAGCCCTGGTGGTAGACCTTCAACTCTTAACGCGACGACAGTGGTAAACCCGACGTGAAGGTCCGCTGCGGAAGAAGAAGTCCAATGGGAGAATCATCAAGTTTGAGAGGAGATGCTTTGCAACAGTTGGTTCGTCTAATGCAAGAGAGTCAACAACAATAACTGCAATTTCAGCAGCAGTTACAATTGCAACAACAACGGAGACAAGAAGAAGAGCGGATTGATGTTGCTGCCATTAAGGCCTTAGAAGCAATTGGGCATGAGCTCAAGCAATTTAATGGACAAAATGTGTCCTCTTTTATCCACCTCTACACTAACAAGATGGTCTTCTTTGGAGTTCCTCAACATGCCTGGAGCCGTTACTTTGCCCGCCTGGCTGTGCATGGTCTTAGGACCGAATTCATGGTCCTTTCCAAAAAGATGTTGGATGGACTGTGTTCAAGAAGGCTCTTCGAGAAGAATTTTTCCTTGAAGATTCTGGCCTTATAACAAAGAAAGTCTTCACTGAATGGGTCGAAAGGCCCAATAAGAGTCTAACCGCTACTGCTCTTCATCGAGAATTTGAAAGCAAATTTGCCCAACTAGATCCTAATGACCAACAAGGTATGGAAAGTCAAAAGATTGAATTACTTATAAAGGCTACTGATTTTTCTCTTCAGGAGAAATTGACCGACCCACTTGAAGACCCTGACTCTAAGTCGAGATTGAAGACTGCTTGGAGTGATGTTACTGAAGCAGTTAATATGATTGCTCAAAGAGAGTGATTGCGACTAAGATGGGGATCAACCCCCCAATAACTGAATCTAGGAAGGAGCCTGTTCCAGTTTCTCGTCCTCCTATCTCTATGACCGAGCAATCAAGAAATTCTGATGTTCCTTCTCCAAAGAAGGATGTCATGGACGGGCTAATTAAAAGCATGCGGGATCTCCATCTTAATTTAACAGAAATTAATTCTAAAGTAGAAAGGCTTGATGTAAAAGTAGAAGAAAGGAGTCGGTCAACTGCCCAAAGGCCTACACGAGAAGGCTTTAAAAGATGCTGCATTTGATGTGATAGCCTTCAGCATGACAAGAGGAAGTGCAGTGCATTCCGTGAAGCTGAAGCACAAAAATTAGTCTTTTGGAAGGATAGTAAAATTCATGCAACCGAAACCGGGCTTCCTCTTGAGCCAAACTTCGGCAACGGTGGCATGAAGAAAAGATTGGAGGATTTGGCAACAAGAACAGCCTATGCAGCTGTTGATGCTGCAACTTATAGGCTACAAATTGAGCCAACTAATGAAATTGTTAAAGCATGTAAAACTAATGCAAAATCTAAAGTGTGGACGCAGGCCTTGGAACGCATGGAGCAAGACAAGGCAACTAAGGATGATAGTCAATGTATTCGAGGGAGAACCGAATGGTCCGAGCCTGTGGATTCATTTTCAGCTTTTTCCCGGTTAGCTGAAATTAATAATCAAGAAGCCATGATAGAAGAAAAGAGATGAAGAGATGAAGATGTTGCCGGTCCTTCTTCTTCAGGACCGACTAAACGCATAATAAGAAGTAAACCAGATCAACAGAAGGCTGCTGAAAATCCACCGCCACCAGAATTTGACATGGGAGATGCCCCTCAAGCAAAGAAGATAGAAGGAAAAAGAAAAAGCAAACATCCCAGTTACAAGTTGCAGTTTGACATAGAAACCGCAACGGATCTTAAATGAATCCTAGAAGAAAGGATTCTTGGAAGTAGAATTGAATTTACATTAGGAGAAATTCTCGGTATTGCAAAACGAGGATTTCATGATGTAATAATTGATGTAATTAAACGAAAAAGACAATATGTTGGTGAGGAAACTGAAGAATCTGTACAAGCTTTTTTGCAAGTACTTCATGTGTATTTGCAGGATGAAGAAAAGCTGAAAACTCAAGGGATTCGATTGGAGGCAATCAAAGAATTGATTGCAGCCATAGAAGCCAAAGATGAAGACATTTATGAAGCAGAAGCTAAAGAAGCCATAATGGTGGAAACTTCTCAATCTAAAGTACAGCCCATGCATAAGAAAGAGACTCTTCTTCACAATATGCAAGAAGAAAGTGAAACTCACTTTATTTTTAGTAGTCACTATTCCCGTACCCATTGGGCAAGGGCAACTACTGAAACTGTTGTTAAAGTCGGTGAGAAAGAAACTCCGTGCATTGCCCTTATAGACCATGGTTCGGAAATTAATGTTATGTCAAGAAGTCTCTATGAGAATGGTGGATGGCCCATTGATGTGGACCCAGAATGGCGCATGAAGGCAGCCAATAACTCTTCTGGCGATCTTCATGCAACGTGTCCTTATGTACAACTTACTATTGGTAATGTAAAAGATGAATTTCATTTCTTTGTTCAAGATTCCTGCAGTTATCCTATCATTCTTGGACAACCATTTATTTCCGAGTCTCGTTTAGAGACAAAGGCTCTTGATGATGGTTCATCATATGCTCGGATAAGAAGCAAGGATAATGATAAAGCTGTTCAATTCCTAACTGTCTGTGCTAATCACCATCGGAATAGGGATCGATTGAGAGATCATCCTGTTCCTCCTAATGCCCGAGAATTTAAGGGTTTTCGGGTAGCGCTGCTATAAGTGGAGGCTATGGCAGTGCATCATGTCACAAAAAATTGCCTCCACATATGAAGGAGGCAAGGTCAAAAGCTGATTTGCAGGTTTTTTCAGCCAATGGTGTGGGCTGTTATAAACAGTTTTCAGCCATGAACAGGGCTAAAAGAAAGTATTTAAGTCATATGGAGCAAGAGCTAAAGCAAATTGATGTTTTACCTAAAGATGAAGAAGTTTCAGGACTATTTTATGGGCTGAATTATAATGATACAATGGCTGAAATTTATACAGCCATTCATGCTGAAAATCAAGCTGAAAATCAGTCCATACAGGTATGTACATTGGATATGTATGACATAATTCAAGAATTTGCAGATTATGAAGCTTTTGGACAACCAAACAAGGATGAAGCAAGAGTAGAAACAAAATATAAAATAGTTGATAAGAAGGTCAAGCCGGTAGCTACTCCTCTACCACCTGAAAGCGAAGGACTGGCAGAAAGGGTATCCAAACAACCAAGCCTTCGTGATGCTAAAGATATTGGTCACCAATTTACAGCAGAAAGTCTACAAAAGCTGAAAATTGGTGAAGACTCTTTGCTCTTGCCGGCTGAAAAGCAAATCTTCATGCAGATGTTAAAGAACCATGGAAAAGCTTTTTTATTTCAGCCACATGAAATTGGCTGTGTGGATCCAAGCATTGTGGCACCAATGGTAATTTTTACGGTCCCACATGTGCCTTGGAATCTTAAACCAATTCCGGTTCCAAGGGCTCATTTGCCTAAGTTATTGGAACTTTTAAATGAAAAGATTAAAATGCGAATATTGGAGCCATCTTCAGCTCCATATTACAACCGTTGGTTTACCGTACCTAAGAAGAATATGTCTTTACGATTCATTCAAGATTTACAACCCGTCAATAAAGTCACTATTAGAAATGTTGGATCAGGACCAATTCTGGATGAGTTTGCTGAAGCTTTTGCAGGTAGGGCAATCTATTCCATGGGAGACTTATATTCAGGCTACGACCAATTTCAGCTTGCTTTGGAAACCCGTGACATTACCACAATGAAGACGCCTCTTGGCCTAGTCCGCATGTGTACTCTACCTCAAGGGGCTACGAATTCAGTAGTTCACATGATGAATGCTACGCATAAAGTATTGAGGGATTATATTCCTCAATTGACTCTTCCTTTTCTTGACGATGTTTCAATTAAAGGATGTGAAGTTCATGAGAAAAATGAAGAACTCAATGAACTTGGATGTCGAAAGTTTGTTTATGATCATATTAATGATTGTGCTCAAATCTTATCTAAATTACAAGAAGTTCATCTTACTCTTTCAGGAGCTAAATCTGTTTTTGGAGTCGAAGAAGTCCTTGTGGTCGGTCATATGTGTGGTCCATATGGCCGAAAGCCTTCTCCATCCAAAATAAATGCTATCAGCAAAATGCAGGAAGAATGTACAAATGTTTCAGAAGTGAGAAGATTTCTTGGTGCATGTGTCTTCTACCTTATTTGGATACCACATTTTGCCCATGTTGCTGAAAGTCTTTATCGACTTCTGAGAAAGGGACAAAGGTTTATATGGGAAAAAGAACACACTCAGGATATTCGGAAACTCAAGAAAATGCTAACTTCAGCCCCCACTTTAAAGAGGGCTAATTACTCTAATGGACAGTCCATTATACTCACAGTGGATACAAGTCCTATTGGAATAGTATGGGCAGTTGGTCAAGACGACCTTGAAGGCAACAAATATGTAATCTGTTTGGAGCGAAGGTTCTTAATGAACAATAAAGAAGGTATGCTCAAATTAAAAGAGAGCTTTGGGGAGTAGTAAATGCATTAAAATGTGACAAGGAGTACTTCATGGGCGCACATGTTATAGTTGAGATAGATTGCCTTCCACTCTTGGGAATGATCGCCAACTGTTCCACTCCTGACATAGCCATGCTAAGATGGATAGCCTATATTAAATCCTTAAATCCTGATTTAAAACATATTGCAAGTAGAGATAATCCAGTTGTTGCTGACATGCTTTCACGTGCCAAATATATGGATAAAGAAGAAATGATGGATGAAGAAGAATCGGAGTTTATAAATGATGATGTTAATGCAGGTACAAATCTGAAAATAGCAAGTATAGCTGAATCTAATATTGATTCAACAGTCAAAAAGGTTGGTACAATAAAAATTACAGCAAATACAGCAGGTTCAGCTGCTAAAACAAATGTTACATCAGCAAGGAAGGATGAATCAACCAAAGAAGGACAATGGACAGCTAGTAAACAGCATATTCAATGTTTTATTATGGTTTGTTTACACTTTAAAGAAGAATATTATGCAGATGATTGGCTAAAAATTGGCCAATATTTGAGCACTATGACAAAGAAAGAAGATTGGACTAATGAAGAGTTCAAGAGAATTAAGAGAAAAGCCTATGGTTTTTTTCTTAAAGATGGATACCTCTGGAGGCATGCAAAAAAGAAAGGAAGGGCGCCTATTCGTGTCTTAGGAGATAAAAAGACACAAAGACAGGTCATGCAAAAATTCCATGAAAGCCTATTGGCTGGTCATAGAGGCATATGGGGCCCTTTTTTCCAAAATAAAAGAGAAATTTTGGTGGCAAAACATGTATAAAGACATTGAGCATTTTGTTGAGTCGTGTTATGTTTGTCAAATGTATTCTATGGTAAAGCATAGAGATGGGCTTCAGCCTACCTATCCTTTATCCATTCACTATAGATGGGTTATTGATTTATTAACCATGCCTACAGGAATTTGGAACATGAGATATCTAGTACTTGCTAGAGAAGATCTCACAAATCAAGTGGAAGGAAAGGCCTTGACAACAAAGTCCACTCATGCTGTTTGTAGATTTTTACTTGAAGAAGTATTTTGCAGGTATGGATGTGTTGCTAAAGTAACTGCTGATAGAGGAGAATTGGATGCCAATGTGGCTCGCCATTTCTTTGCTCAATCGGGAATTAAGCTATCTCTTACCTCAGCCTACAATCCTGAAGGCAATGGTAAGAGTGAAAAAGGCCATCAACCAATTCTTAAAGCTTTAGCAAAATCATGCAAAGGAAAGTTGAGGGAATGGCCTAAAATGCTACCATTCGCATTATGGGCTGATAGAACTACCCATAGTGCAGTGACAGGATATATGCCAGCTGAACTCATGTATGGACAGCCACCCGTTATGTCTATTGAGGAATCCATTGTCACATGGAGTATCTTGCCTTGGAATGAAGGCATGAATAGAGAAGAATTGCTATCTTTACGCATAAGGCAACTTGAAAGAAGGCTAGAAGATGTCAAAACAGCCATTAAAAGGCTAAAAAACACCATATTGGGGAATATTGAAATTTCGCATAAGTTTGGGACACGTGGTCAAATCTTTGGATTTGTCATAACTTGAACATTATAACTTCAAATCGAGTGTTCTATAGCTCAATAGATTCAATTTTTCAAGCGCTTTCCAATGATAGGTCACATCATATGGTTTTGAGAAACTTATGGGCATGTTGGTCGGGTGCCACCTTTTCGATATTCAAAAAATGGGAATCGGACATTCCCAAACTCACTAATATTGTGTTAAAAACAGCAAGATTAAAGAATAAGAAGAGGTTTGACAAGCAACATCGACTCCGTCCAAGAGCTATTCAAGAGAATGATTGGGTTCTTGTCTATGATAGCAACCTGGACAATCAATATGGTGCTCATAGGAAGTTAGCCAAGCGATGGTTTGGACCATATGTTGTAAAAGTAGTACATAATAATGCTACTTACTCTTTGGCTGAAATGGATGGGACCAAGATTAAGATTCCAATAGCTGGGAAACGAATCAAACTCTTCAAACAAAGAGAATCTTCAACTTATGAACTTGATGACTTAGATATAAGCCCTCTACTTGAAGACATGCAGGAAGAAAAAGACTTAGAGAATGAAGATGAAGAAGAAGACCCTCCTTGACATGTAATCTTATGAAATGTCACATGTCGGAGGATGTGCAGGTTAGGAGGGGGTGAATGTCAAAGAGTTTACTGTTCATAATATAAATCATGGGATTCTTATGAACACAGAAGAGCTTCACTGGAAGTTATATGAGAAATCTGCATACAAAATTCAGACATTGTTATTCAATAACCACCTTAGTTACACAAGTTCTTTTGTATTTAGCATATAATTTTCAGTTATACCATGTATATTTATGTAAAATAAGTCTATGGGAACCTACAACTTGGTCATCTGGAAGTAATTGATAGTCTGCAGGATAAATCACATTAATTCAGGTGCAAAAATATGGTCAGAACACAAGAAAAATGCCAAAAGTTGCCAAAAGTCCATTAGGTCCACATGGGACCTGGAGTAACAGACTTAAGTGACCAGCAAGTGACCTAGGTAGGTCAAAAAGTGACCAGAGACTGAGTAGGGAGCAGCCCGCGTTTTTTGTCGCAAAATGCGGGCTGCACTGTCTGAGGCAAACTGGAGAGAGCTGGAGCTATGGTGCATGAAACGGAGCATGCAAACTGAAGATCAACAGGCCCAACTACTGAAGATGTAAACGTGGTGAGAGCTCCACTTCTCTGCCTCTTTGGTCTGACGAAAATGCATGCTGAAACAGTCTATAAAAGAGGGAAATCTGAGAGAAGAGTATTCAGCCTGCTCTTATGCACGACTTCTCTCATTTTGTTTACCTTATTCTTGGTCCAATGAAGCCCGACTTGTACCCAAGTACTTGAGTGACTTTGGGGCAAGCAAAGGGAGAGGATATTGAAGACTTATGGGCTATTATGGGCTGAAATAACCAGTCATAAATAGGGCAGCCCACTGTTATGGTCCATTTTTATGAGTAAAAATGAGATTTTTATGGTTGTTATGGAAGGAAATGACCTCTTTTCTTCAGGACATTGTTCATGAATGATCAGAAGTGCTTCTTCTTGAGTTTATGCACTCATTTTGAACTTGATTATGGGCTGGAATTTTTTATTTTAAAACAGGGCTGAAGCTAAAATTATACTTTTTCAATTCATTTCATGTATCTTTGGCCCAAATCTTGGATGCATTTGAATCTATCAACAATATACTTGAACCAAAGGGTTGAAATCCATCTATATACTTGAAATAAATGCCATTAGAACTTGCATTTGACATTCATAAATGAGTTGAGAATCTGAAAATATCCTTTATGATATGATGTATGTATCCAGAATCATTTGATGTAATCAAGATAGACTTATTCCTTCTGTTCATGTATGATAAGTACATAATGAAAAGGCTTGAACTCTTCTTCCGTACCTAAATCATTTCTAAATCCCGAATCTTATTAAACCCCAATCTATTTTCCCTTCCCAAATCTTGAATCCTAAACTCTTCTTCTGCACTAAAAGCCCCGGTGGTAGACCTTCAACTCTTAACGCGACGACAACGTATTTACATTTCATTGGATTCTGATGCAAATTGCATACCTTTTAAACTTAAGATGCAAGTTATTGCACATAAAGAAGTAAAGGTTGTAAATGTTACTTTGAATTGGAGTCTAGAGGATGTAATGGATATCTTGGAGTTTCTAGAAAATATATCCCTTTGATATAAGTTCAAAGTCAATGGTATGACAATTGGGGAAAGAGTCAAATACGTTATTTTTCCAATATAAGTTGTTTATCTCACACAATTGTAAGTTTTGAGCCATAAATATTAAAACTTTGCAAGCTCTCATATTGTTGAGTGACATTGTTAAAAAGATATTATTCAATACAAACTTATAAGCCATTGTGAAGCAAGTTGTCTTTCAAATCTATAAAAATAAATTTATTGTATCTATATAAGATAAATATCTTTTAATTGCATCATGAGTTACAAAATTGAAGTGCAAATATACAAGGATACAAAATAAGATTTTTATCCTCCTAACTGTTTGTTTACATCTATGTTTCTCATGTCTCTAGCACCTTCTCACTCTTTGGCATTGTAGCTTCTTCATCACTTTCCACAAAGATCTCTAGTCTTCTCATAGGGGATTTTTTTTGTTGTTGGAATAATTTGACTTTGATAGGTACTCTCTTCTCTTAAGGCTTAAGAGGAGATGTATTAAACTTCATAGGAGAAAGCATTGGCATTCCTTTTTTTTTGGATTTCATCTTACTTGTCTTTGTGATTGACTTGCCCTTTCTATTGCCGTTGCCCTTTTCCTTGCCCTTAGTTGAAGATTTTTGTGGGGGGAGTCAAAATAGACTAGTATGATTGCCCTATCCAAAATCAACTCAATACACTCCTCCCTTATCCACCACATATATGAGTTAAGGTGATACTGGCAATACAAGAATAAATATAACAAGTCTGTGAACTAATAAGCATCCCTCAGAAAACAAACAATATGAAAGAGACCTACATTCACCCTATTTATCTTTAGTAGCTTTGAATCTATTATCCTTTAGACATTTGAAATCACTCTCCATCCACCACAAGTATGTGCATCACTTTACAATGGTACTTCTTGATGGAGAAAGTTGTATGATTTTCTAGGATCAACAATATTCTCATATGTGGTGTCCAAAACTGTAGTCATGAGCCTACCAACAAACACTTCTTGTAATTAAAATAGACAAAAAATAAAATAAACTACTAACAAAAAAGCAAGCATATTTCATTCAACACACATTTTTACTTGTCCATGAATACCACTTAGAGAGTTTATGACGATAATATCTCTAGTAAGTATGTCAATATATATAATATTTCAATGCCCTCTTACAAAAGCAAATAATAGTAAGAAATCAATACAATAATAAAGAAGTATAAGTTAAACCCTTCGGAAAATTGCATACCTATCAATGTAAGGAAAAAAGATATCATAGTGTGTGATGCAATCAAAAGATTTGAAAAACATTACTATGTTGGAACCAGTTCTTGAAAACAATTCCATCGATAGCAATGGTTCAAAAATAAATATAGTTTTAGAGATATCTTAGCTAAGAGAAGCAAGCAACGCCCTATAACCAATAGCAAAAACATAGGAAAGATATTTGCAATTAATATCATAATCATTCTGAATACTTAAAAATTTTGAGAATCAAAATGCCTTACCTTCTGCATTAATAAACTACAAAATCAGATGATGGAATATCTTTTTTATCCGGCATGGACTTGTCCTTAGGAGATATACTAAGAGAGTCCTCTTCTTCAAATATACAAGAAACATTGATAACTGTTTGGCCATACACTTTGCCCATCCTCTCATAATTAACAGGGCCAGCTAAAACAAATTTTATATTGCAAATCTCGTCCTCGATTTCTATGACCTCGTGCATTTTTTCTTCCTGGACAAACTCCTGATGAGATGTACCATTTGTGAAGTACATGTGAGTCATAATCTTGGCTTTTGACTCTTTAACTTTCCTGTACAATTTGAGAGGAATGTTAAGGATCTCATAGGCTTTTTTATCAGTAGTGGGCAAGGGCCTCAACAACTTGTCTTATTCTATTGACCATGGTAAAATCTTTGTTCATCAAGGTGATTCTATGAGCATGGGCAACAACAATGTAAGTAGCATGCATAATGTCAATAACAAAATCTTAAGTTACCTCCTAAAGACAAAGAATTGTTGCAAGCTGCCATTTCTTGTGAAGGCTAGATTCAGTGGACACTCTTGACAATATGCCATAAATTTACTTGACAACTCTGATAAAAGTTGTGATAAAAGTTGTCTTTGGAATGGCATACTGTGTGGCTCTCTAGGCCTTCCTATCTAACTAAAACACTTTTGCATATAAGAGAACCTAGACCTCCTCTTTCTCTTTATTGGCTTGGAAGGCTTACTAGCTTGAGTTGAAGAGGGTCCAGCTTGATCAACTAGCTAATCAAATGCCATGGGGGAGGTTGGGACCTTGCTACTTGGAGGAGAGGACTATCCACTGAGATCAAAGGGTTCATCATTAGCCACAGGGGGTGTTGTTACCTTACCTTGAGCAAGAGGAAAAGACACAATCTTTGCACTAGATTACTTTGAGTGCATAGCTAGAGAATGGACAAAACCAGGAGTAGGGGGGACCTTAGGGGCAACAATCTCTAGAACCTCTCATAGCCTAGCCTCTGGTCTACCATCCTTGCTATCTAAATAAACTTTTCTTACTATCTACTTTGTCCTTGCCATTGGCCTATCAGAAAATGATAGCACAAAGAAACAAGGGATATGTAAGTGTCATTATTGATTGAAGATGACACGTCACAAGCATAGACAGTGGATCCCTTTGCAATCAATCAAACAATTGTGTCGTATGATTAGGTACAAGAGGCACTATGAGTTAGAGGGTGAGGACAAAAATGATATGGCATGAGTATATATAGTGGGTCCCTTCGATTGTGCCTTATCAGTAGGTACAAGAGGCACTGCAAGATAAAGAGCAAGGGCAAAACGATACAGTGTGAGGACAAACAATGGGGATCTTCAAAATCAAATAATTGCACAGAATCGTTAATGCTTCAAGGCAGAGAACAAGGGAGAAATGATACGGCATGAGGAAACACAATCTTTTGGCAACCAACCAATCGCACTATTATCTTTTGGCAACGCAATAGATGAAATGACACAGTCAGCAAGAGGCGGAGCTGGAAAATAACTTTTGCACTGTTGCATGATAGCTAAAATGTCCATGTTGGGTCATTTAGGCAAGGTAGCGAGATTATGATCTCCAAGTTGGGTCAGTGAGTGAGGGCCAATATATGAGCTTCATAAAATAGAAAGATTCATGTTGGATCATTAAGTGAGGGGGCAAGATATGAGGTTCACCCACCAGAAAGGTTCAATGACGTAAAAAAGTTGGAGTTCATATGACGATCTTTAAGGATGAAGATGGGACCATAAGATTGTATATCAAAATATTGCTACAACCATTGATACTTATGCTACGACCGTGAATATGAATCATGCCCCCACTCCACTCCACTCCCACCTTCCCCTCCCCCCAGTAGACCACGAATCTCTCTCTCTCTCTCTCTCTCTCTCGTGTGTACTATGCATGTGGGTGTGTGTCCGGAACACTGCTGGGTGTGTCTCTCGGCTGTTGGATTGGAAGGAGTAAATCTTCTCTATCATGCTGTTGCCAACCTGTTTGCATGCATGGCCAAGATCAAGGGTGGCCTACAACTGATCACGTCTGTAAGCAGCGCCGTGCCCTTACAAATGATCTTGTACTCGTCGCCATTGGGCGGCGGCGCCCCTTCTTTGCCTACAAAATGCAGTCCGTCAATACCTCGTCGTCCTCATCAGGTTGCAGCCTTCACCGGCTAGTTACTGTGCGTGAGCTTATAACTTGCAGAACAGAGAGAGAGAGAGAGAGAGAGAGAGAGAGAGAGAGAGAGAACTTCGACGAAGAAGAAGAAGAAGGAGAGAGCGCGAGGATGGACAAGTATCCATATTCTTTCTGCCTTTAAAAAATAAGATATAAAAAATGCTAGTTAAAAGGAAATGCGGGGTTGCGTGAACGAGAAGCGGATGGATTAACGTGATTCATTGTTTATGACCTGCTTGCCAAGGTCACCAAACGAGCATAAAATGGATGCCATAGCCCTGAAGCAACTTCCGAGCTCTAGAAGCCACATTCCAAGTTTGTCTTCTTTGCATGAACCTTGAAGCACAAGCTCCCTCCCAACTCTACAAATGTGATCACCCTCAAGATTCTTATTTACACAAAAGAGGATGTCCAATACCTCCTATGAGCACCCTTTTTGAAGGGATGGAGATGCAAGATATGATAGCTCGCCTCAAGGGCAATCTCTTTCTCAACCTTGCCATAATGAAAATAACATGAAAGCAAATCAACTATATCCTCAAACTTGGGAGAAATGCATTCTGGCACTACACCAAGGCATCCCAAATGAGGCCCTCACCTTCGATGGAGCACAAGGTACTACTAGATTTATTATGGACACCATAGACACTGAAGGTATGGACAATGACCTAGAACTCGTGAGTGGACTGGGAGGTAGTTGTGATTGCGATTGTAGTGAAGCAATTGGTGCAACTGTCCAAGTCTTCAAAGAGGAGCATATTGTATGTGTTGTGTCTATGTTCCTTTAAAATAGGAGAAATCAAGGTGGATGGGGAGATGAACGTTCACACAATGAAGTCCTAAATGGAGCCAATGGTGTAGGGCAAGGGAATGTTTGGAACATTATCTCTGCAGCAATCCAATATGGATATACATACACCTTGTAGCTCTACCATAGAAGGTACATGTCCTTTTGTAATAGAAGCAACAAAATTTATGTACCAGGACGATTGCTACTCTCAATAATATGAGAAATTCAAATTCTCATGTCTTATATTAGAACTCCTTCTTTTAGGTTTTGATTGAATCTCACATTTTCAAGTTTTATGCACCTCCTCATTTTGGTTTAGCATAGATTCACTGGACTAGCTGTGTGGGGGTAAGTGTGATGGATGCTAATATCAAGGTCATATTAGTGTATCCCTTTGATTACTTATATAGAGCATTTCAAATGAGAGCTGGTGATCAACCAGTGTACTTGATCTTGAAGAGGATTGTTACTCCTAAAATAATGGAAGTGGAAAATTTGGAGGTGTCATACATTGCTAGAAATATGTCATAAGCCAATGTCCAATGTGACTTTACTCATAGAGCAAGACACATTCATAATATAGTCTCCCTAAATCCTAGGAAAATATGGGACAATGAAGGGTCTTAAAAACATCATATTGTAACGTGTCAAGTAATGTTCATTGTAAAATGAGAACACATTGCTATTGAGATCATACTTTATATTTTGATGTCTATGGGACAATTTTTCCCTCTTGACCTTATACTATGAATGTTAAAAGCTGGCATCTACTAATAGCCTAGTCTTTGCAACTTGCTTTTGTCTCAATCACGTCTAGTTTACTACTATGGTTGTATTTGGGCATTCATTATAGAGTAGTAAAGAGCATTTACTCTGTAATGTGCCACCTAAGATTCCCTTGGCGATATGTTCTTAGTAGCCCATCAAGAGATGTCCTAGGAAGCACCCCCCCCCCCCCCCCACTCCCCCCGAATTTTAATAAAACCCTTAGAGTTTGCTAACTAGGCTCACTTGAGTCTACCCCCCACAATGGAAGTTCTAGCTGCTCCCACGAGAATCGACCTGAGTTTTTTTTGTCAAATCTATTACTGGCGGCTAATTAGTATTAGCAGATTCTAGAGTAATGTGAATCAGGATTTCTAGTTTTTTAATGGTCCATCAAGTGTGATTTTTATTCCTATTTAGGAAAGCTCTTGGCTTACCGAGACCACCCAACCATAGGTCTAGACATCCTTCCACTTCCCTTGAGAGAGTAGTTCTATTTATTTAATTATCTACCACTTTAGGTTCAACATAGCTCCTTTGAGTTATCTCCTAATACAAATTCGTTACACACCCTTAATTCATGACACAAAAACAGAGTAAAGCAATTCCTTCTTGATAATTCCTTTCAAAAAAATGACCTTTTATAAATATTTTCTTGTTCAAAGGTACTATTCTCTCCAAGTTCCGTTCCCCAACTAGTATTGGAACTTCCAAGACAGTCTGCAAATCGAAGGGTAGTTGATAGTTTTTGTAAGAGCCTAAGGAGTTTGTGACTAGAGCCCCCTGGTACCCTCACCTCCTCCTATCGACTAGAGTTTCCTACGACAAGACCTTTCACATCATGATTGGTCTATTCTTGCTAACGTGAAACAAAAGACACAAACTCCTTGGCGTAGGTTTTATTCACGCTGGCCTTGGGGAAGTCTAGCGCCTTTAGTAACACTGCCTCAGTCAGCATTCTGTGCTCACCAAAATATTGCCTCAGTCGGCAATCTGTACTCAGTCATCCATCTTTTAGCCTGATGATTTTTTGAAAAGATCAGTACCTAGCTTACAATCACAAATATATTTATTTCGAATGCACTATACTTCAACTTCTAATAGGTTTGTTTCCAATATAAATCTTTTCTTTCCAAAAATTAATAATATCAGGATAAATTAGCATAAGTGAAATAATTAGCATAGGTGGCAATACTTAATAACATCGCTTAATAACATCGAGAAAAATTAGCATAAATGGCAAAATAACTTTGAGAAAAATCAACATAAGTGGCAATATAACTTTGAGACAAATTAACATAAGTAGCAATATAACTTCGAGACAAATTAGCATAAGTGGCAATATCTTCCAATAGTCTTCCTGGACTTCCTCTTCCTAGGGGATGAGTTTGGACTGAATTTAAGCAAGAATTTCTTACTTCGGGATAACTCCCTTGGAGTTTTGTGGGTCTTTCATCGTAATAAAAGAAAATCTTAGTTAGTTTAATTACGAATAGTATCATTTGACAATCGCATCTCAAGGTCACTTATATGCCGAGGATTAGCATCCGTGATTATCCATCAGAGATTTTACTTGATCAACACAAAAATCAAAAATATTAAATCTTTTAGGGACACACTATCTTCCTTGTACTTGCTTAGGTTCACTTTGCATAGACCCTAGCTACCTCTTTGAATTCACGATTAAGAATTTCTCAAATAAATTATACGCAAGAATCGAATAAAATCTTATTTTACGCATGCAACTTCTATTGCTTGTTCATGGGATAAAGGCTTGCTAGCCGTTTCTATTTAAGAAAAATAGTGCATGAGGATCCATGGCGGGTGCTTGGTTGATGGTATTCACGGCTTCGTTTGTAATTCCCATGCTTGCCCTTCTATTTCTCGAGGAAGTTACTCTCTATATATCCTCCACATCATGTGCGTTCAAGGCCTGTTTATAAATATCCTTATCTGTGATTTTTTTTGAATAAAACATAACCATTTTCTATTCAATCTGTAAATAATCCCTTTATATTACATCCTTCTATATGTGAAAAATGTATAAAAATGGTATTTTAAAAATACCTTATTTTGAACCCACGTGATGCACACATATTTTCATGAGTAACTTGCCCAAGTTTCATTTTTAGTAATTGTGTGCGTAGCATTATTGGCAACTCCTACCTCCACGACCTTCATAGCTTTATTCTTCAAGGCCACGGTCTTTAATCATGAGATCGCAAAAAGGGGATTTTGGTGAAGGAGCTTGGGGGTAATTAGACTGACATAATTTTAATTTGACGAGGGGGGGAAGGGGAGGGAAATGCAATCACCAAGAATTTTGAGAAATCGAGAAGAGTCTTGATTCCACAAGGGAATAGGATAGAAGGGATGGAGGAATTGAATTCGAGAGCTCGGGAAGCACCCTCCTTGTCTTCTTGATGAGAAATTCCCATGCTCACGCTTCTCTTGCCCCAGTCCCTCTCTTGTGCTCTATACTCGTGAGAAGGGCCTCTCCTCTCTTCCTCCGACTGCTCTCAACGACTCCCCATGCCAATTATTTATAGCTAAATTGGAGAAGAAGGATTATGGCTAAGAAGAAGAGCTCTTTATGGAGAAGATCTTAGAAAAATCAACAATCTGAAGCTTCTAAGATGCAATTTAATGTTGGCAATTTAATCTTTGAGGTCCAAAGAAGCTACCAAAGATGCTTGACTGATTCGCCTGGCCCTCAAATGATCTTGCTTCATCCCAAGCCTCTCGTTGAACTAAAAAGAGGGGGAGATTGCTGGAGTTAATTGTTGAATCTCTGGAGCTGAATTCAAGCTTTTTGGTATAGAATTGGAGATGCCAAATTGGGGAGGAATATTTCACTATTATTTTTCCCCAAAAAAGAGGGAGGGGGCGGTGCCCAGATCGTCGTCATCTTCCTCTCTTACTCTTCTTCTTTTTCTTCATAAAGTTAACGCTTTGAAGCTTTTGTGACTTATTCCACTTGCCAAGTTTAAAATGGGTTTAGTCAATCCAAAACTTACTAGTCATAGTTGTCATGCATATGGAAATCCTCGTGTAGAGATATTCGCAGCGGTATCACACTCGGAAGGTGTCGGGTTTTACAAACTTTGGACTATTTTTGTTCGAGACTTTCTCTAGTTAATGGTCTAGAATCCTTCAAGTACAATTACAAGAAGTGAGGAAAATTTGAAATTAAAGTCAGGATCTCACATTCTCTCCCCCTTAGAGGAATCGAGATGTCCTCATCTCGAATGAAATTGGGGATATCGATTACATAGCAATTTATGGTCAATCCAAGTGGCATTCTCTTCACGGTAGTCTTTCCACTAGCACGAGATACTCTCTAGCAATTTTTTTCTTAGAGTCTTCTCCCACATGTCAAGTATCTTTTCTGGTTGAAGTTCAAGGTCTCCTTGGCTAGGCATTACAATTTGCTGGTCGTTAAGTACATGGTCTGGGTTAGAAACATAAGCTTTCAATAGACTGACGTGAAATACGTTATGTACTTTCAAGTTATTAGGGAGTTGCAACTTGTAGGTATTTAGTTCTAGAAACGTTAGCATCTTATATGGCCCACAATACCTAGGACTTAGCTTCTTTAATTCCCCAAAAGATAAGGAACTTTTCTTTGGGCAAACTCATAGGAAAACGATGTCACCTTCTTTGAAGATGAGTTCTTGCCTTCTTTGATCAACATATGCCTTCTGTTGATCCTTGGAGGCTTGAATATCTTGCCTTATAGCTTTCACTTATTGATCCATTTGTTCCAGCATTTGCCTAGATGCTTCTACCTGTAGGGTAGGATTGGAAAAATTTAATGGTGTAAGACAATCTTGCCCATATAGTGCCTGAAAAGGTCACATTGTAGGCAAATTCAACAAAGGGTAGCTATTGGATCCACCATTTGGGTTCCCTATTACAATAAGCCCTTAGTATGTCCTCAATAACTTGCTTGACCTACTATGTTTGACCGTCAGTTTGGGGATGGTAAGCAATACTAAAGT
The DNA here is from genome assembly GCF_053477565.2 of Lygodium microphyllum. Classification (NCBI taxonomy): domain Eukaryota; kingdom Viridiplantae; phylum Streptophyta; class Polypodiopsida; order Schizaeales; family Lygodiaceae; genus Lygodium; species Lygodium microphyllum. The sequence goes on from NC_141142.1 coordinate 73,175,798, forward strand.
AGAACTCGATTCCTGGAGCTTTAAACAAACTCTTCAAAAATATTGAGGTAAAGAGAGAATTGCAATCGCTGATGATTCTTTGGGGTAATCCATGTAACTTAAAATTTTCCTTTATGAAAAGCTTGGCAATATCAGAGACCTTGTAATTGGTTTTTAGAGGAATAAGGTATGTAACTTTTGTTAACATATCAATGACTACCATTATGGAGTTATATCCTCCTTGTATTAGGGGTAACCCAACCTTGAAGTCCATATTGATACACTCCCATTTCATTTGAGAGATGTCAAGTGGCTAGAGCTTTCCTGGCATCTTGACACACTCGACCTTAATTCGTTGACAGTTTAGGCATTTGGTGACATACTTGAGTGCATAACCCTTGAGTCTCTCCCAGTAGAAGCTTCTTCTAAATATATATTGAGCCTTAACATAACTAGGATGTCCTAAAAATGGGGAATCGTGAGCATCCCAGAGTATTCTCCTTTTGAGTTCCTGACTTGTAAGAATACATAGTCTTGTCCTACAATAGGCAGCTCCTCGTTTATGGAAAAATCTTGATACTTAGTCTTGAGTTTTGGACTTGAATCCTTGATGAAAATTTCTCTTAACAAGTTCTAATAGCTTGGATCCTTTCCTGCCTCTTCTTTAGCTATTTCTATGAGAGGCTTACTAGGCATCGAAATCATTGTGGCAAGATTTCCAGTCCTAGAGGGTTCTTTTTGGATTAGAGCATTAAGGAATGATATACGGCTTAGGGCATCCACAATCACATTCTCCTTGCCTGGTCTATACTTGATTTCAAAGTCAAATTCCTGCAAGGTCTCAATCCATTAGCATTGTCTCATATTGAGATATGGTTGAGTAAAAATCCACTTTAGGCTTTTATGATCAATGACTAGAGAAAACCTATTACCAAATAAGTAATGTCTCTATAGTTTAAGGTATGGATTACATCGAGTAATTCTAGATCATGTGTGGCATAGTTTCTTTTGTGGATCTTTCATTTTCTTGAAGCATAGGCTACTGGATGTCTGTCTTGCATAAGCACACAACCCAAAGCAAGAGAGTTTGCATCAATTATGACTTGGAATTCTTTACTGAGGTTGGGTAGCCTTAGGATAGGGGCAGTTACCAAACTTTTCTTAAGCTTCTCAAAGCTAGATTGTTTGGCAGACGTCCATGTAATGGAGACCTGCTTTTTGAGAAGGTCAGTGAGAGGTGCAGCAATTGAGGCATAGTCATTAATGAAGACTCTATATCAGCCTAGTAGCCCTAGAAACCTTCGCATTTCCTTGACCATTGTCGGGGGTAGCCAATCTTGTACATCTTGGACCTTGGCAAGATCCACTGATATGCCACCTGCCGATACTATGAATCCTAGATATTCAATCTGCTTCTTGAAGAATGCACATTTCTTCTTTTTAGCATATAGTTTGTAGGCTCTCATTGTTTCAAGAACTATTTGTGGCTGTGGTCCATGGTCTTCTTCATTCTTGGAATATGTTAAGATATCATCAAAGAAGACGAGGACGAAGTCGTCAAGGTAGGGTCGGAAAATTTCTTGCATCAACCTGTTGAAGGTGGCAGGGGCATTTGTTAACCCAAATGACATCACAAGAAACTTGTAATGATTGTACCTTGTGTTAAAAGAAGTTTTAGGGATATCTTCCTCCCTAATCCTTATCTCATAATAGCCTAATCTAACATTAATCTTTGAAAATACCTTTGCTCCCTGGAGTCAGTCAAGCAACTCATCTATCCTAGAAATTGGATATTTGTTTTTCATCACTGTCACTTGGTTTAATCCATGGTAATTGTTACAAAGGCGGAGTGTTCCGTCTTTCTTTTTCTAAAATAAAACCGAGGCTCTGCATGGTGAATTACTTGGTTCAGATGTATCCCTGGTCTAATAGCTTCTCGATTTGTTTCTTTCAGCTCAATGACTTCAGGAATTGACATTTGGTAAGGCCGATGGGGGCAGTGCCTGGAATAAGTTGAATTTCATCATCTACATCCCTTATTGTTGGGAGATCTATTAGGTCTTCTGGAAAAACATCCACATATTCTTTTAGCCAAGATACTTTACTATCCTACTCAACCTTGTTGAGTTTAATTAGATAGATGGGTAATCCTTCATTCAATCCTTATGACTATTCGAGAGACTTTAGCTAGATGAACCTTAGGGTTTCCTCCTTCTCCTTGAGTGGTTAATTGTTCTCCCCTTGAGTTCTAGAATGTGATTGGGCCCTTTTTGCAATGGATATGGGCATTACTTGGAATTAGCCAATCCATTCCTAGCAAACACTCATAAGCCCCGAGGTTTATAATTCCAAAGTTCATTTTGGAAGAATTTCCATCCAAGCTAAATTCTGCCTTGCTAGTTTATTGTGTTGATAGAACTTCTTTGCCATTTGCTAATTCCACAAGCATTCTAGGTGCGAGAATTGTGCTTATGCCTAGCCTTTTTGCACATTTTGGTAATACGAAAGAGTGGGTACTTCCACATTTAATTAAAATTCAAAAGGGTTTACCTTGATAATCTGATGGTGTTTGAATTATTGAGAATTGGTGATTTGGAAACTTCTTATTCAGAGTGGCATGTACTCTAGCTCCTTCCATGTCGGATTCCATCGCAGGATGTTTATCATTACTAATCTCCTTTAGGTTTTTTCGAGCAACCTTTCCCCTGGCATCTTGGCTTTGCCCATGAAATTGACCTTGGCCAAGCTTCTGGCACTACCTCTTGAAATGTCTTTGTTTCTTGCAATAGAAACACCTTGGAGTCTCACTGCTCCTCCTTTGGGTATAAACCTTCCCACCGCATTTGATTTGACCTCCTTTGTTTTGTTTGGTTGGTACTGTCCTTGGGCTCCTTTTGCATAACCTTGGAATTTGCCCTTATTTTGATTATTTCTCTCTCGAATTTTTGCATTTCTTGGCATTTGTTCAATCTCCTGAACTATTGGAGTTGCTTCAATCAATGCATCTTATAAATCCGATAGTCTCATTGATTCAAGATGCATTTTCAAGGGCGGATTTAGGCCATTGCAAAATTTGGATACTTGCTGTGAAACATCCATCATAGGTGCATATTTTAGAAGTGTTACGAATTTGGAGTAGTAGGCTTCAAGGCTTAGGCTTAACTACTTTAGATTGAAGAACTCATTCATTTTCTCGACTTGATATGTGGGTGGAAGATATCTCCCACATACCACGTCCTTAATTTTGTCCCAAGTGATAGTGCCTTTATTTCCACCAAAGATGGGCATCTCCTATGAGTTTTAGTTTAGTGATCATGGCTTGATTTGATGGTGCAGTCACCTGCAACAGTGAAATAGTCTTCCATAGATTCTATCCATGTTTCTGCGTCAATTGGAATGTCCTTTCCTTTACCATCAAACTCCGATGGCTTGTACTACTTGAGAATAAATTTGTTCTAGACTTGGGCTTTTGTAGTATTGAGATTCAGGGTGACATTCTAAGAATTATGCAATTTTATGATCAATTTTATTTCAAACCATATTCAAAATATATATATATGTACTTGCTTACTCTACCTCATTAATTTAGGGAGGAAATTATGTACTACTTGTCCTTCCAATAATGATCAGGGTTTATACTTCAAAAGAGAGCTTTGAATTTTAATCAAGAAAAAAGACTATCTGCTATTTTTTATTTATCAAGGAGACAAAAGGATGGACAAAAATAATTATTTACGTCAATAGGAAGAGAATACATTATTCAAGTAGTTCACGAGATTATATTATTCTTGGAAAAAAAAATTCTACCACAATCTAGGCATGGCATTGTAATACATCCATCGCATAGTAATTAGGATTCTGAGAATAAATATCCAAAAATCTATATTTCAAAGGAAGACCAAATAATCCATCTTTCTTGTAGTTGTGGCAATTGGAGGGTCCTACAACCATGACTCAATCAGCCGGTATAACCCTTGTAACTTCCTCATAGATGTACAGATTTAGCTGGACATATCACCCTCTAGTAAACATATTTAAGTTTACTATGGCCTCATAGAAGAGATAAATCTTGGCAATCTTAAGGGCTTCCATCCACCTTAATCTCTTTAAATTATTATGGAGGTAAGCAAGACAGTTTGCATCAATGTAACAATACCCTCTACTTAACATCCATCGCCTTTCGTAATATAGGGGTAAAGAGTTGTATATCTGATCTAATATTTGCATCATCTAGTTTCTCCAGCTAAAGCTAGAGGAGTGCTTTGCTGACATAAACATAACTTGAAAAATCAAGAGTCGTTCCCAAGGTTCCTCTTTCTGCCAAAAATCAAGAACATATATCAACAAGAGAAGATTTCACTATTTAAGAAAATGATATTTTATGCTATAAATATAACTAATTTTATTTACTTGCATCACATCCTACATCAATTTGTGCTTTGATACCAACTGTAATGTGTCTTTCCTTGCGATATGTTCTTAGTAGCCCATCAAGAGATGTCCTAGGAAGTATCATCTAGGATTTTGATAAGACCCTCAGAATTTGCTAACTAGGCTTGCTTGAGTCTACCCTGTAGTGGAAGTTTTAGCTGCTCCCACGAGAAAATCGACCTGAGTTTTTCTAGTCAAATCTATTTTGATTCTAAAGTGATGTGAATTGGGCTTTTTGGTTTTATAATGGTCCATCAAGTGCAATTTTTATTCCTTTCTAGGAAAGCTCTCGGCTTATCGAGACCACCCAACCATAGGTCTGGATTTGTGAGAGGTCCATCCTTCCACTTCCCTCGAGAGAGTAGTTTTAGTTATGTAATTACCTACCACTTTAGGTTCAACATATAAGAACAACTTCTTTGAGTTATCTCTTGATACAAATTTGTTACACTCCCTTAATTCACAACACAAAAACAAAGTGAAGCAATTTTTTCTTAATAGTTCCTTTCAGAAAAATGACCTTTTACAAATATTTTCTTGTTCGAAGGTATTATTCTCTCCAAATTATGTTCCCCAACTAGTATTGGAACTGCTAGGACACAGTCTAGAAATTGAAGGGTAGTTGGCAGTTTGGAAGAGCCTAAGGAGTTTGTGACCGGAGCCCCCTACTACTACCCTTAGCTCCTTCTATAGTTCCCTATGACAAGACCTTTCACATCATGATTGGTCTATCCTCACTAATGTGAAATAAAATAAGAAAACCTCTTGGAGTAGGTTTTATTCACACTGGACTTGGGGAAGTCTAGTGCCATTAGGAACACTACCTCAGTCGGTGTTTTGTGCTCACTGGAATATTGCCTCAGTCATCAGTGATATGTACTCATTCATCCATCTTTTAGTCTGATGATTTTTAGAAAAGATTAGTACCTAGCTTGCAATCACAAACATCTTTATTTCGAATGCATTATACTTAAACTTCTAACAGGTTTGTTTCCAAGACAAATCTTTTCTTTCCAAAAATTAATAATATCGAGATAAATTAGCATAAGTGGAAAAATTAGTGTAAGTGGAATTATTGAATAACCTCGAGACAAATTAGCACAAGTCGCAAAATAACTTTGAGACAAATTAGCATGATTGGCAAAATAGATTTGAGACAAATTAGCATAAGTGGCAATATCTTCGAATAGTCTTCTTGGACTCCATCTTCTTTGGGGATTAGTTTGGACTGAATTTAAGTAATATTTTCTTACTTGAGGTTAACTCCCTTGGAGTGTTGTGGGTCTTTGCCTACAATAAAAGAAAATCTTGGTTAGTTTAATTACGAACAGTATCATTTGGCAATTGCATCTCAAGGTCTCTTATATGCTGAGGATTAGCATCCATGATTACCCATCAGAGATTTTGTTTGATCAACACAAAAATCAAAAATATTAAATCTTTTGGGGACACACTACCTTCCTTGTACTTGCTTAGGTTCATCTTGTACTCAGAAAGTTATGTGTTGGATTTCCATTAGTGTTTTAGACAATATGATTGGGTATATACAAGATGCAAATAGTCCTATAGGTCTTCTCTAGAAGTCAAGAAAGTAAAGAGATACAAAATAACAATGAAGCTGAATATGTGTATTCAGCTAGGATACAGGAAGATAGTTGCAAAAGGAGATGCTATGTTGGTGATCAAACAAGTTCAAAATGTTTGGAAGGCCAATAAAAATATTTTGAAGGAGTGGTCGTTTAAGATAAAAGCCCTCATGAGGTAGCTGCAAAAATTTGAAATTTGGCATATTGGCAGGGAGAACAATTGTAGAGCTCATGAATTGGCTGAAGATGCTCTTTCCTAGTATGTTGCTACCATGAGGGTGGATAATCCTAGATATGAGGGCACAAAAAGCCTTCACTTGATTGAAGAGTTTCTAAAAAGTGGGGAGTTAAAGTCATTGGCTGATAAATACAAAAGGTATGCCATTTTCAGAAAGGCCAGGGCATATGTGCTCATAAATGATCAATTGTACATGAAGCGGATTGATAATGTACTGAGAAGGGTGTTGGATAGTTCTAAGATTCCTACTTGCCTATCTTCTTGTCATGAGGAAGCATATGGTGGTCATTTTGGTTTTGAGCTTACCAAAAGGAAAATTCTGCTAGCAGGACTTACTTGGCCTAGTCTAAGTGTTGATGTTTCTCATTGGTGCAAAAGTTGTCATGCTTGCCAGTCATATGCAAAAAGGGTACTAATTCCAAAACACTTACTCGTAGTGGGAGTCAGGTTGATAGATGGAAATCCCAAGTGGTAGCATGCATGTTCGACACGTGGTTGTGATATTTCAGTTTTGAGACACACGCCTCATGCAAGAAGAGATATCCTCATATAGGGAACGTGTTCTCACTTCCGATTTTAAGTCTCCGAGTGGAATTTTATGTTCCAATTTTCTAACTCGGTATCAAGTCCTCAATGTATTTATAAAGCTACCTATCTTTAATGTGATAGATGTTAGCATGTGTGGGGTCCTACAAAGATTTTGACTTTGAGTGGTTGCAAGAATTATTATATTTCCTTCATTGATGATCATACTCACAAAATATGGGTTTACTTTATAGGTGATGAGAAAAGTGAGGTGTTCACTCACTTTAAAGGCTTTAAAGCTTTGGTTGAGAAGGAGGCATGGTTGTACATTAGATGCTAAGGTTAGATAAAGGGGGAGAATAGCTCTCCAGTGAGTTTTCTAATTTCTTCTAGAAAAATGGTATACAATGGCAGTATACATATAGATATACTCCCAAGAAAAATGAAGTTACTAAGTAGAAAACATGCATACTGCAAAGGTGGCTCATACATTTATGACAGAAAGAAACTTTTCTCGTTATTTTTGGGTTGAAGCAGTTGCTATTGTTGTATACATTATGAATATGACACCCACTCTTGCTATATATGGTATGACACTCAAAGAGAAGTTTATTTGTAGATAGCCAAATCTGTCCCATTTGAAAATCTTTGGATGTATTTCCTATATACATATTCCTAATGAGCTCATAGTAGCTTGGATCCCAAAGTAGAAAAATGTGTATTTGTGGGGTATTGTTTTGAGAAGAAGGGATATAGATATTATAATCCTATTGCACCTGAGTTGAAAGTGAGCAAAGGGATGTTGTTTTTAATCAAATAAGTAGCTAGTATAAGAATGTACATAATAGCATTGGTGTTGATGAGCATGAGAGTGTAGCTATGTAGAAAACAAGTCAATAGTCATAGATTTTGAGTGGACCACAAGAGTCTCCTACTCATGGTTCTATTGATAGACCTTGGAGTGGTAGATTGAGGTCACATGTTACTCCACCAAGTATATTATAGGTGTTTAAAAAAAAGGTAAAGAGAAAGTTGGGGACTCACCTATTATGAAAGATGTATAATGAAGTTTCTCTCATGTTGACAGTGATTCAAATGGCCATATCAAGATATACTTTGTGCAAATAGTCGCTATACAAATTAGGCTTAAGTTAATTAGTCACTCAATATAATATAACATTGCTTCTCATTCTTTTTTACAATTTTTTGCAAAATTCTTCCCCACACTCTTGTAAAGATTACTTGGTGGTGCACCAAGCCCTATGAAAGTAGTTGTGTTTATCAATAATTTAACATTGTGATCACCTTTTGACCTACCTTGATACTCATAGAAACTAGGAATCAACTGTCATGTGCCATTTGTGCATCTTTTGCTAAACATTTATAATGCATGTGCATTAGAGACATAGATTAAAAGGATCCCCTTTCTCATAAGGGCAATGCCCTAAAATAAACATCAACATACTAAGTCTACTTGTATGGAAAACTGCAATCCATACATACCTCTCGATATTAGTGAATACATAGAAGTAGATTCAAGGCAATGATAGGCCTAGTTCAAGCTCCTATTTCATGGTTTTAAAACATGAAATTGCCACATATAATAGTTCACAAAGAAGCTTTGTTCCTCATTTTTTTGTTACTTATACCTCTTCTTGCATATACCCTCCTCTATCCTTTGTCTCCAACCCCTGAATATGCCTTGTAGAGTAAGCTTTTCTTTTCACACATAGACCTACCTTTGATCACATCTTTAGTAGCCCCCAAATAGGCACAATTTTGTGGATTGAGCCCCCTTCATCCATGATTGCAAGCATAATAAAGAAATTTTCATTTGGAGAGTCCAAGTAGCTATCCCCTCATGGCAAAGAAATAAAACTCCCAAATCTAGAAATATTGCTTAGTCCAATCAAGAGACCTACAACAAGGAGACAATAAAGATATTGAATGTGGAAAATCAACAACTGACCCTAGTTACTAATTCGATTAAATGATTGAAGTCTCCCAATTCAAATCCATCATCACCAAAATAGAAATGCAAAACACAAGAACAGTAACCCCTTGCCACTATGCTACAAAATCTTATCATAATGGGAAATAACCATAATACATGTACCAAAAAGGAGCCAAAATTACCAACTAGTACATTCAAAACTAGTGAATTCAAGAAGTCTTTCAAACTATCTAAGTATGCAAGTAAGCATTAGTTTTCGATTGTTACCTTTGTTAAATCCATTAACTCTTCAACTATTGCTTTTGAATTTGAAGTAAAAACCCAACAGTTGGACCCCTTGATTTTTTCAACTAGAATAATTCAATTTTCCCTGGAGAAAACAAATAGTGACTTAGCAAAGAGGGATGCAAACCTTGAATTCAAAAGTGTCATCTGGTGAATGATCATTGGATAAGAAATTCTCCACTCAATCAAAACCTTTAGCAAACTTGAAGTCTAAGTGGATATAGAGATCTATTATGGAGATGGTAGAGAAAAAACTAAGTGCCTTAAGGAACTCCATAATTGAAAATTTTGTATCATATACCCTGTAAGTCTTATTACAAAGTATGAAGAGTTTCTCAATTGGAAATTGACATGGGAAGAGGAAGAATATATTTGTGCATGATACCCAATGATGGTTTCCATACTTATGCATCATATGCCCAAAGTTGAAGTTCAAGAACTTGATTTGATTCTCTTATCCCAAACTAAGAGTTGTAAAGGAAGTCCTAAGAAAGTCCAAGAACTAGAACTAAAAGTAGAAGGGTAGAATGAGTTTGATTAAAAATAGTATATCATGGGGGTTTCAATCACAAAAATTGGGGTCCGACTGATGACTATTGTCTTGAAAGATGGGCTATATGAGATTCTATGAATGGCTTGATGTATAAAGCTCCCATTTCCTTATGAATACTTGCAACTATACAAAATATCATCTCCCCGAATTAATCTAAGATCACTCATTGTTGCTAAATAAACTTCTCCTAGAGGACAAATTACACGTTGCTAGTTGCTTAGGGTCAAGAATTGTAGTGCTTGATGTAATAGCATATATATTATTTGTTGTGAAAGTTATGAAATCCTTGACACTTACACTACACTCTAATACAATCCCCACTTCTACAAATGGTATGGGAGTAATATTATACCAAGCTTATTAACTTATATATAAATAATAAACTCATTGTAATCACAAGTATACCATGAGAGCAATACCCTTGCAATGCTTGGAAACATTGCAATGTTTTTGTGCAAGGGAGGAAGTAGCCACCAGTATAAGCCACTAACAAGTTTGGAACTAGTAGTGGTAAAAATTAAGTTGAAATGTCAAATTTCCAAAAATTTCCATTCTCTTAAATTCAACAGCATATGCTCTCAAATTTCATCAAGTGAATGTAGGACAAAATAGGTGATAAGCAATATGCTCAATCTAAGGGAAATGTCAATGAAGCAAAAAGTCAACAACCTCCGAGAAGAGCTCTAAGAACAAACAAGATAGGAGGGAGGTGAAGAGCACACACCCAAAAACAATGCAGACTTGAGCACAAAGGGATAGGGCTAAAATCTTTTTATTTTTCTTTTTTCTTATTCCACTCAAAAAAAGAACTCGGTCTATAACATGAGAAAAGACTAATATGAAAGTACCACAATGTATGTACACATGATCACTTAGTACGAACTAGATAAGGAAAGAAGAGATGGCACAATGAATGTGTTAGAACCAAGGGTGGACTACATGGGTGTAGTTTAAATATAGAATCACTAACATATCCTCATGGTTGTCACCAAGAATGGAGATCACTTGCTAGAACCTGCTCTCGAATGAAATGGTAATGGACCTCTATGTGTTTAGCCCACCCATGATACACTGGGTCCTTGGGTAATTGAATGCTGCTAAGGTTATCATAGTAGATGATAACCTTCTTATCCACCTACATCCCCAAATCACCAAGTATCTTGCATAGCCAAGCTACCTCACATATTGCAATTGTAGCATCTCTACACTCTACCTCTGTATTAGGCAAGGCGACTATCAACTTTTCTTACTGCTCCAAGTAATAGTAGCATTATCAAAGGAAAACATGAAACCATTGGTAGACCTCCTATCTAAAATACTACCAGCCCAATTTGCATCTGTGCAACCATGCAAGTCCAATGGTGCCTCTACACAATAATAAGGTATAATCCAATGTGAACTTGACATAGCAAAATGTACGCTACACGACATCCAAATATGGATTCTCTCAAAGCTCCATAAGTTGACTCTCCAAACCAACTAGGTAGTTTAGGTTTAGCTTAGTGTTTATCAAATATATAAGGCTATCCACAATCTTTTAATTCATAATGACATCCTAATCAAGTCACCCTCATGTGCACTAAGCTTAGTATTAATATCCAAAGGTATAAAAATAGGCTTGCAATCAGCCATACCATACTTCTTCAACATATCCAACGCATAATATCTCCTCTCTTCTCAAAGCCATTTGAATCAACATCAACACGAGAGAAACTTAATAATACATCTATCATAATAGGTGAGTCCCAAACTTTCTCTTTACCTTTTTTTTACATCTATAATATACTTGGTGGAGTAACATATGACCTCACTCCACCACTCCAAGGTCTATCAATAGAACCATGAGTAGGAGACTCTTATGGTCCACTCAATATTTGTGACTACTGACTTGTTTTCTACATAGCCACACTCTCATGCTCATTAACCCTAATGGTTTTTCGCACATTACTATACTAGCTATGTATTTTATCAAAAACAACATCCCTACTAACTCTCAGCTTAGGTGTAATAGGGTTATAATACCCATATCGCTTCTTCTCAAGAAATATCCCACAAATACACATTTTTTAGCGTTGGGAATCCAAGGTAATATTAACTCATTAGAAATATGCATATAATAAATACATCCAAATATTTTCAAATGGGACAAATTTGGCTTTCTATAAATAAACTTTTCTTCAGGTATCATACCATGTATAGCAAGAGTGGGTGTCATATTCATATTGTATACAATAATAGCAACTGTCTCAACCCAATAGTAATGAGGAAAGTTTCTTTCTAACATCAATGTATGAGCCACCTCTGTAATATGCATGTTTTCTACTCAGTAACTCCATTTATCTTGGGAGTATATCTATATGTACACTGCCACTCTATATCATTTTTGTAGAAGAAATGAGAAAACTCATTGAAGAGCTATCGTCCCCCTCCATCCAACCTTAGGTGTTTAATATACAAGCATGTCTCCTTCTCAACCAAAGCCTTAAAGCTTTTAAAGTGAGTGAATACCTCACTTATAAAGTAAACCCATAATTTGTGAGTATGATCGTCAATGAAGGAAACATAATACTTCTTAAAACCACTCAAAGCAATCTTTGTAGGACACTAGACATTAGAATGTATCAATTCAAGTGACTTTTTACATACATTCTTTTCACGTGGAAATGTGTGCCTTGCTTGCTTTTCAAATTGGCATGCTTCACATACTTTATGCATCATCCCATCAATTAGGCAAACCATCCACAATCTGTTCTACCAACATCTCTTTCAATCACTACACATTCATATGACCAATTCTCTTATGCCAAATTCCAATATCAACCACAACACTTGTGCCTTTTGTAAATATGGCAACATTCATTTTATGTAGACTTACATCAAGAGTTAACAATTTTGCCAACATGTTTCCCTTTTGCAATTGATCTACAATCATTTTTAAGACCTTCTATATAACAATCATCATATGTGAACTAATGATATAATCCATGTTCTACCATCTAATTAAAAAAACCAAAGTTTTTGTAATATTTGGTACATGTAGCACATTAGCCAAGTACTTAGTTTTACCATCCTGCATACTCAAGGGAACATTTTCAACATGAATAATGGGGTGAGACATATGATCCCCTTGTCTCCACATATCTTGGAGACTTTGGACTACACATCTCTCTAAAACTCTCTATGAGAAGTCATGTAGTTAGAGACACCTAAATCTACATACCATACATTATTCTTTAATGAACCATCAACAATCATAGTATTCATAAAGTCCTGCATAACAGACAAGTGTTCACTTCTAACATCATTGTTTCTACTACTAGATTCATAATTGCCTTGTTGCTTTTTTTCATTTCTAATTTCAGCCTCCTTTTTTAAGCAATTTTTAGAAAGGTGGCCTTTCTGACCACAATGCCAGCGCTCCCTTCTATCACCAAAATTATGTTGCCTACTAGAATCACAATTTGGCCTCTTTGGCTCCCCCTTTCATCCTCCTCTATTTTTTTGTGCATTCTAACTTTGACTACAACCACCATCTTAGTCTTTGCCATGACCTATACCTTTGCTAGTAGAGTCAAACACATGTTTATACTTGTTCTTGCTTTGAGAAGAAGAGGAATCCAAGCCAACGTTCTTCTGCTCAAGTGTCAACATAAAAATCAAGTCTATAAAATCAAGAATGTTATCCCTCACATTTGTAGATGACTTGAAGCTCTTGTATTCATCTCCAAGTCCATCTAAGCATGTATACATAACACCATCTCATCATCAACTACCACACTAATAGATCCAAGAGCTTCTACAATAATCTTGATCTTTAAGGCATAATCATTAATGGACAAGTTTCCTCCTTTCACTTGGTTTAACTCTCACTTAAGTTACAACTTTTTGGACTTTTTACCTTGAATAGCCTTGCTAGATTCTTCCATGCAACATTGAGAATATCAAATTTGTGCAAATATCCCACCGTACTATATACGACACTAACAAACAACGAATACATGACTTTATTTTGTGTTTGCTCCTAATCTTTCCTAGCCTTTACATATTTTGCAGTAGCATTTTGTGTTGGAACTTTGGGTGTTACTACCATGCCTCCTTCAATGTAATTCCAAACACTTTTGCCCTTCAAGAATCTGTCATCATGAACTTCAATGCGAGATAAGTGTTCTTGTCAAGCTTCTCACTCACAATCTAGTTGAGGTTGTCAAGCATTTGGACAAAACAAATAGCCTTACAAAAAATTGCAATATGCAAGCAAGCTAATATTAGATACACCATAACTAAACACTTAGCCTTTTTCACTAATGATTGCATAATAATAACCACAATCTACAATCTGTATATGTAGATACATTTTGTGTTTGCAACCCAACAAACATTTAGAACCTTATAGATTCAAAATCTATAACATGTGCATCTATAAACAGCTGACACAACCAAAATTGTAAACAAATAGTCATTTTTTATTCAAATTGAAGCACATCGAAGGACTCAAAGAGTTGTTTTGTTCATATTACAATCAGATACAGTAAGTTTAGCTATGGAACATGCTAACATCTATCATACTAAAGATAGGTAGCTCTATAAATACATTGAGGACTTGATACTGAGTTGGAAATTTTGGAAGTCTTTCCTTGAAATAATTATTTTATTGGGATCTTCTTGTCCTTGCAACTTGATCATGAGAGAGCATTTGGATCATTCACTCATAGATGTAGTGGCTTTCATGGACTTGATGGCCATTGAAGTGCACAAGGGAATTTAATCTAGATTAATATGAAAGTCATTAACCAACTTAAGCTCCTCCCTCTAGTGGATTTGCTTAAGATTAGTCTCAAGATAAGCATGATAGCTTGCATCAATGAAATAATAAATACCTATACACATCTAATGATACTCGATATAGAGGGGGAAAAGAGTCGTAGATCCTATCAAGGATCATCATAAGCTTATCCCTCTAAACAAAATCTGTGAATAGCATTGTGGTATAACTTGTCATCCTATTACATGATATAAGAAAACCAACCCTATGTCGTACATGCATCTAAGGCCTCTAAAAAATAGAGTTTTCAGGATGCACTTTAACAATTTCAACTTAAAACCCAAAGGGCTCTTTGAAAAACAAAGTATGAAAAATCAAATCTTATTATTCTATTATTCAAAGATTTTATGTAATTCAACTAGGTTTGAAGTAATGTTAAAGTTGAGAATAGATCCTTAGCTATAGTTAGTACCTTCGGAGATACTTTTCATACATCAAAGATGATTAGGAGATAGTTCATTCTACTAATACATTTATTATAAGGGATAAAACTTTATGTGGGAAAAATACAATCCAATCACGCTTTGTGACTTTTAATAGTAGTGATAAGTATGCTAGTTTTGGTTAACTAGTCGAACATATACTATGATGCCAACGTTCTAATCTCTAGTCTCCCAAAATTAATAAAGATTTCAAAAGGTGTAATTTTTCTAGTATCTTTCCTCTCATCGAATCCCAACTTAAGTGGACCAACTTTTCAAGATCAATAAGGCAAGTTGTGAAGTTGGTATCACCACTCATTTTTTACAAATAGGCCATATGTTTTGTAGAGTTTGGATGCATAATGGCCTTAAAAGTGAGTATGCTAACAAAGAATCTGGATCGAAAATTTCTTGACCTACAAGTAAAAGTGTACATAGCTTGATATACCTCCATAGCTACGAGTTGGCCAAAGAAGACCTCAAATGAGCAATGTTCTTGGGTCATTTCTCAAGAAGTGTAATAAACCTTTTTTAGTTAACAAAAGAAATCAAATAAATCCTTGGCCTTTACCTTCCCATGGAACGTCTGGGCTTAGTCAGCATGTTATAAGTGACATCATGTAAATCCCATGGAACATGTGGGCTTAGTTCGTTAGATTGCTTCTTGGTCTACCTTCAAGAAAAGCACATGACTTGACCCACAAGGACCAAAATGGGTTTATAATGACTGAACTATAGTCTACAAATGGCTAAGCTAAGAGACTCACATCTGAATAATCAAAGCTCAAAGTAAGGCAAGCACCACACTTGGTTCAAAAAGGGTGAAAACAAAGGGGGATTAGAGTATTGACCCCTCTACCCATAGGGTATAGTCACACATTAACTCCCTATAAAATAATATTGTGTCAGTTTTAGGACTAAGATCCTAGGATAGTCATCATTTTTTGGCTCTAGTCCTCCTAACATTGTTGAGAAGCCACCTGACTAATGGGTCCACCCTTCTTATGATTTTCCTATTATTGAGGGAAATCATTGACCCACTTTCCATTCACACATTTGAGGAATTCTTTAGTCATCTAGATACATAGTACAATTAGCGGGGACACTTACAACCAACTTCATTAATTAAGTATTAAGCACTAGTTTTTTCATGTATACTAGTGTATAAACCCAAATATAATGGAATATAGCCCTTCCAAAAAAATTATATTACCGAGATTAAGAAGCAAATACATCTTGTTTTTTTACCATCAACCATGTCCATATCCTTGCCCCATAAAGTAGTTGTAAAGATCCACCCAAAACAAGGCTAGAAACACCTTCAAAAACTAGATATATAGTAATACTATCCCTTAACTAGTATGTGGACCTTTTGGATGACTTTGAGCTTGGAAAGCATTACTCCTATCATAGACATCATGGTAGTCTCCCTCAAACCCCATTATTCATCATGATTCTCATGAAAACTAGTCATACTTGTGAAGGGACCTCTCATCTATAGGCCCAATCCTAGCACCCAAGACAAAACCGGTTCCTAGCAATGGAACTCATTAGTAGGGCTCTTGGGGACATCCAACAATGGTTCCCATTCTATTTGCATGGACTAGATCTATCAATACTTGCTTTGGGAAATCACAATCATAACAACCAATATCTACTTTAACCAATCCTTACCTATGAAGTTGAATACTTGCAAACAATCCTTTTTCACAAACAATATTTCCATAGTTACATCTATTGTGGCAAAAAAAAACACATAATAATGCCATGTTCTACAATTTTTTGACTAAATCAAACCTAAAAAATCATCATGAGGATATATTATGTCCCTCTTAAGATTCCACGATTTGTTTGACATTTTGTCTTTTTTGTTGTGCTAAGTATTCCAATTTTGTAATTAAAAGGTCTAATAGAGATAGTAGTTTCATTTTGTGTTTAAAAAGGGCATATTTCTAATTTCAATCCAAATTCTAACCATTTCAACACAGTTATTTAGCCAATCAACTCATCTCATTTATGGCAATAAATTATCAATTTACTCTTAGCTTTATTGTAGAGTAACAAATGGCTAATTTCAAGTGCATATTTTAGATAATCAAACTAATTTAGGTAAAAGGAAGTTGAGAATTTTTCTTTGCATCTAGTTATCTATTCATTGCATTATTTCAAATTTGAATCTTATTTTATACCTATTGAATCAAAGGTGGAGGTGGAAGAGGAGTTGCACTCGTTGTAGCAACTATTTGCTCTATTGCCATTGTAACTAGGAATTTCTTAGCTATAGCCTCTTTTCTCTTTGGGGCCATCATGAATTAAATATTCCAAATACACTCTCATAACAAATTACTCTATGGGTGGTAGAAGTCTTGTTAATGTTGAGTGCAACTAGTCGATACTACTCCAAGTGTACTCCTATGAGAATTGATTTTTAGATTGAGCCACTAACGACCTTGGAACAAGTTGTGGTAAAAGTTAAGTTGAAATGTCAAATTTCCAAAAATTTCCAAATTTCATCAAGTGAATGCAGGACAAAATAGGTGATAAGTGATGTGCTCAAGTCTAAGGGAAACATCAATGAAGCAACAAGTCAACAATATTTGAGAAGAGCTCTAAAAACAGACAAGAGGGGAGGGAGGTGAACAAACCAAGAGCAGACACACAAAAACAATGGAGACTTAGGCCCACAAAGAGATAGGGCTAAAATCTTCTTCTTCTTCTTCCACTCAAAAAAAGAACTCAATCTACAACATAATAAAATACTAATATGAAAGTACCACAATGTATGTACACAAGATCACTAAGTGTGGACCGACTAGGGAAAGAAAAGGTGGCACAATGAATGTGCCATAACTGAGGGTGGACTATGTGGTTGTAGTCTAGTTGTCGAATCATTGGCATATGCTCATAGCAAACACCTAACATGGCGATCACCTATCAAAACCTGCTCCAAAATGAAATGGTAATGGATCTCTATGTGTTTGGTTCACATATGGTACACTAGGTTCCTAGCTAATTGAATGTTACTGAGGTTATCATAGTAGATGATAACCTTCTTGTCCACCTACATCCCCAGATCACCAAGTAGCTTGTGTAGCCAAGCTACCTCATGTAGTGCAATTGCAACACCTTTGTACTAAACAAGGTAACTATTGGTTTTTCTTGCTGCTCCACTACCAAAGAAAAACATAAAACCACTCACAGACCTCTTCTTTGAAATACTCCGAGCCCAATCTGCATATGTGTAACCATGGAAGTCCAATGGTGCTCCTATACCATAGAATAAGGCATAATCCATTGTGAAGTTGACATGAAAAAATTTGTGATGTACTACATCCAAATGTGGCTTCTATGGAAGCTACATAAAATGACTCTCCAAACAATCTTTCGATACGTAGTGACATCCTAATCATCACCCTCATGTGTACTAAGCTTAGAATTAACATCCAAAGGCATATAAATAGGCTTGCAATCAACCATACCATACTTCTTTAACATATCCAATGCATACAGTCTCTATGGGAACCATAAACCCTCTTGAGTCATGATTATCACTATGTTGAGAAAATAATGCAGCTCTCCCAAATCCTTCATCTCAAATTCATTCTTGAGGAGACCTTTCACAAGGTTAATCTTTGTCTTAGTATCACCCACAAGGATCAAACCATCCCCATATATACTAATGACCATAATACCTACATCACTCTTACATACGTAGAGTGAGTGATCAACATGTGCTGACTCTACAAAATCCAATGCTAACAAGGTATTCAGTAATCCTATCATGCCATGCCCTGAGTGCTTGCTTCAGTTCATACAAGGCCTTAAGAAGCTTGCATATATAATCTAGATGATTCTCGTCCACATAACCAAGTGGTTGCTCTACATAAACTTCCTCTTGCAACTCTCCTATAAGAAGGCATTTGTAACATCCATTTGATGTATGATCCAACCCTTTGATGTAGCCACTACTATGATATACCTTTCAATGGCCATTTTAGCTACTCAAGTGAAAGTCTCCTCATAATCAATGCCATGAGTTTGTGCATACCCTTTAGCAACCAGTCATACCTTATAACACTCAATAGATCCATTATGCTTGACCTTGTAAACCCATTTGCAACCAATAGTTTTCTCGCCTTTAGGTAAAGACACCAACTCCCATGTGTCATTCTCCTTAAGTGTAGCCATTTCTTCATCCATAGCATGATCCTAATACTCATTACCCACTGCATCCTCAAAATAAGTGGGCTTCACATTTTGTACAACTTTAACCATGTATGCATAGTGATGAGCTACATATCTATCATATGTCAATCATGTAGAAATTACACAGTGCAACATATAGAATCTAAGCAAGGAGTAGAGAACACACAAAAAATATGAGAAGAACAGATACTACTTTAATTTCAAACAAACTAATATTAAGATGGCTCTATCCACCCGTGCGCTTCTACTATGAAGCTTAGATGGCGATCCAGAGGCAAAAAGCTTAAGAGCATCTAGAAGAACTCTAACTAGGTGAAAGCTAGATTGACAATGGCTTTGGAGAGGTCTTTCTTTTATAGCCCAAGAAGGTATTCAAGTTAGCCTATCTGACTATATTATGAACCTTTCCTAGTCGAACAAGGAATATTGCCTTTATTATCGAGATGCATACACATGGCTTACACCCAAACCAATGCTCACACATAGCTTCTCCTCATAATTACGACCTTACAACTTATAGCACCATGGATTATCGGTGGCACCTTACAAGGGTGGGGCATTGAGTATATCTAATACCCCCCTCCCCTCAATATCGAACTACATCCTCAGCCCACAACACCAAGTCTCTCAAGATGAACTTGAAGCAAATCCTTTGTAAGACCTTTGGTGCAAATATGTACTCCATTCTTCTCCGTGGACAATAGAGAACCAGCTCTACTATTCCATCCTCAATCAAGTCACACATATACTAATACTAGATCTCAATGTGTTTGTTGTGTGTATGAAATATTGGATTTTTGGCAATGGTGATGCAACTCTGATTGTCACATCTTAGCATTGTTGGATCTTCATCCTCCTATACTCCCATATCCCATAGGATCCTTCTTAACTATACTACTTCACATGCAACAAAACAAGCTACCTTATACTTTGCTTTGGTAGAAGACAATGCTACAGTTGGTTACTTCTTAGTGATCCAATAGAAGATTCCTAAACCTAAAGAGAAACGATACTCAGAAATTGATTTCATGGAATCAATGTCACCTACTCAATTTGAGTCACAGTTCCCCATAAGAGCACTTTTGGAACTATATGTGATACCATAGTCAAGAGTTCCCTTTAAGTACTTGAGCACCCACATCCCAACTTTCCAATGACTTTCTTGTGGTTTGTTTGAGAACATGCTGAAAACACCAATAGCAAAAATGATATATGGCCTAGTGTTGCATAAGTAGATAAGGTTACCAACCAACCTCATGCCTAGTGTTTGCTAGTGGTGATGTATCCTCGATGGATAACTTGAAATTGACCTTCATAGGTGTAGCTATCTCCTTGCACTCGATCATGCCAAATGCTTTTAATATATCCCATGCACACTTCTTTTGAAAGATGATTTTATCACATGCTGCTAAGGAGTCCAAATTCACGTATGGCACTACAAACTCCATAACAACTAGCTCCAAGGCAATTGTTTTCTACTTACTACTTTTATGCTCACATTTACTCTTGATGCCTACAATAAGCTTCTTCTCAGCTTAAGACTCTAGCTCCTACTTGACACAACTTCCATCTTTCCCTCGTATCATGATGGTAGACATTTGGCCACTACATTGGTATAGGCAAGCCCTGTAGCACTAAGTATGCTCTTCCCTTACTATAGCCTCTTCAACATTGGATAGCTCCTCACATTCTTCAACATGTCATTTTTATGCTAGCTAATGTCCTATGCCTTGCCTTTGGTTGAGTTGTGGGTGTTTTATGCAGTCAAAGCTCTTGCTCCTATACCTCATATTGCTCTTCCAATTCTGCAGCTACTTTATTTTCTTGTGCTAGATCTAAAGCATTTCTTGGTCACTTTTCCTATGCTTATTTGGGTGCTAGTACTACTTCCGCTTTTGTCTATGGCATCTCCCTTTGTTTTGGCTGCCAACATTTAGCAGTAGAAGGGCTTCTAGTCTAGTACCTTCATGTGCCTCTTTCTAATGCACTTGGACCTAATTTTAATACCTTCGTATTTAGCTTCCTATTCAATCTACGGGGACCCAACTGTAGTGCCTTTACAACAACTTGTATAGGAAATTAATAGAAGGTGCACAAATAGAATTCACTACAACTTAGGGTGTGCTCATGTGTTAATTTGATATGTTTTTTTGTACAAATATAGTTGACCTCTCATTTGTGATGATTCATCACATAGGTGTTACTTTGAATAATTGATGATGTTTGAATTAAACGAAATATCTTTTTTTGCTCAACTAAAATTAGTGTTTAAGCACTATCTTTAATACACCCCCTTAATGCTTGAATGCTAGTAAGTATCCAACTTTGGAGGCAAAGGAGCCATGAGCATAACCAAACATTCTTATGGCTACTATTTTTTCCAAAAGCATTACTTTGTGGATAACATACTATAATCCTAAAAAAGGCACTTGTTGAGGTAGAAGACCTAGAGTAGAAGGTGGTCTACATGGCCATGATCCACACCTTATGAGCTCTTCTCATCATCCAAAGAGGGACTTCATCAAGAAGTCAGCCCACATTGAATTTATTTGTGTGTATTGTATGTCCAGCTTAGCTTGTGGATGAAGTGATGCTTTAGGTCCACACCCTTGGTTTTCTCTAATTGCTTGGGGTTCTTTGCCAAGTAGATACATGAAATATTATCACAATATAGTTTCAAGGATGGTTGTGGCACACCAACTTTGGTTCTTTGATCAAGATTTGGATCTACAGTTCTTCTTTCGTTGCTAATGCAATTGCCATGAACTCAACTTTGCTAGAAGATAGTGTGACTGCCACTTGTTTCTTTGACTACTAAGTTATGGTTGCTCCTGCAAGTACAAACATAAGACTCATAGTCGATCAGGACGAATACATGATTCCCCCTCAATCCAATGATGGTAGTTAATGCACTTGGGTTGGAGGAGTGAGTATATACCAATACGAGTGTGTGAGTATTTGATAAGTAGCAAATCACATGCAAAGAACTTTCCAATCCTTAAAACTAGGGCTTTGCATAAAGCAAGATAGAAAATTAATGTTGAAGCACAAGTTAAGGTGTGAGCCAACAACTAGGTAGTGAAGTTTGCCTAAAATTTTCCAATAAGCAAATTGGAGCATGTAGTTCTTATCATTTTGAGAAGTAGGGGGCAATCAACAAGAGACAATTTACATGATATATGGAGAGGTGTGACATCTAGTTTAATCATATGCATGCCAAAGTGCTATATTATCTCATCAACAAATTTGGTATGATGCAAAGAAAGTAAGACCTCTAATCAAATGTGGAAAACTTACAAGCCTAAAAAATAGGAGAGGGGACCTAAATTAGTGATTGCAAATGCACCACTAATTAAGTTCTTGCTTTGCATTAACAACAATATCATTAGAGGAAGCTAAAATGCATATGTCATCAACATACAATGTAACAATGAGAAAGAGTTATGGTAGTGACAAATGTAAATATTAGGCTTAGATAGGAGACGAGAATACCCATGTTTAAGCATGAAGGTATCAAATCTTTAAAATTAGAGGTGTGGTGATTTCTTGAGGACGTAAAGGGATCGATGGAGTTTGCAAAGCATGCTGATCAACAAAATGCAGAGGTTGCTTTATATAGATTTCCTTTGGGAATAGTGAAGCTCAAGATCAAACAAAGTTGTTAGCACAAGCAAAATTTGAAATGAAGCCATTCAAAAGATGCACGAGAAGGTCTCATGGTAGTTGAGACCCACTATTTGATTGAAGCCACGCGCAACAAGGAGTGCCTTATACCATGCAATAGAGCCATCAAGGTGAAGCTTTTGGTGAACAACTGATTGTTTGCGATGGACTGGAAGAGGGACCAAATACCAAGTACGATTTGCGTGGAAGGAGGTCAGCCAAGGAAGAAAGCAAGGGCTCCACTATAGCCAAGCATGTAGCAGAAGGAAGAAGAAGATAAAGATGATGATAATGTTGCAAGTTTTCTCCATTATCCCCAATCTTATTCTTTATAAAAGGACAAAACTTTTTCATTCTAATTGTATGAATCCTTCTTCTCACACAAAGAGAAGTGAGTTTTGTGTTAAACATCCAATCATATATTAATGTGTGTTATTGTACTTGAGCCAATTGCTCAAAACATAAAATCATATTCACCCATGGTATAAGGGTTCTATGTGTGAAGCCACTTAGAGGCTCAAAATGAATGCATTTGTATGCATGTCTATCTTGACATAGTCTTTTCGAGATGAGGTAATAGAAGGATTGCGTTGTATTGGGGTTCTCTACCTAAGATTGAGATCTCAAGAGGACTTTGTAAGTGCATGGTGTGTGAAAACATGCACATTTGGATGCAGAAGTAGATTTTTCATATCTTTCCTAAACACTAGGGTTGTTCAAAAAGGATGGGTTAGGTCCACCTGAGCAAGCAGTCCTCGAACAAATGTTGGTACATGCACATGGTGGACTAGATGTGTTTAGCTATGTAAACACTCCAATATAGCATTGAGGGGGAGTGTTGAGATATTGAGAGGTAGCAATTCTGATTGTACAATGCTACATTGGATGGGTGAAAAGATAAAAGGAAACAGCTTGCTTAAGCGGGGGTGTTGAGAATGTAAGCTCAACATGTGTGTATGTGTGTGTGAAAGCACTCTATGTGCTAAAGTTTGTATGGTGTGATGACATAGATGTAAGGTGTGGAGAGAAGTGTGTCACATAGGTGCACACATATAAAGTGTGAGTAATAGTATGTTACATGGAGATACACATGGAATGTGTGAGGCTACATAAATGAGGCCTTATCTCTTTTATAAAAGTGTAGCTATTGTATGCAATGCAATAGAGAACATTTGAGTGTGCATATTATGTGCTTTCTCTCTTTAGCTGTCTATTACAATCCACCATAATTATGTGTTAATCGTTTTATACACACCCCACATTGGGATTTTTAACACCCACTAGGGAGGATGTTGGTTGTGGAGACGGAGAAGAGGACTTTGTGTGCATGTTTATGGCTATACTTACGTGTGTTTGTCTATACACAAGTAATGTGTGTGTATTTATATATGTAAATGTCTAGTGTGCATCTATGTGTGTAGTTGGATGCACTTTGTGACAGTATGAGTTGATGGATGCAATGCAATAGTATATATATGGATGAGTGATTGGATGTGTTGTGTGTCTATGGGTGCACAATGCATGTGTGTCTATGGATGCATGACATGTGTAATTGTGTCACACATGTATAGGGTGGTGTCACATAATGCAACCTAAGTACCTTCCATTCCTCTCACTTTAGTACCATTCTCCCTTCCCAGTAGGGCAGATCTCGATTGTGAGATGGAGGGACTTAGTGTGCACTTGTAATTGTGTCTGTGTGTGTCTTTGTGTGTTAATGTGGTGCATGTGTGCTCTTATGAAACCACATGTGGCAATGGTGCCTCAACCCCTCCTCCCTATCTTGCCACTCCTACCAATCCTTCCTTTCGAGTAGGTTGGATGGTCAAGTGTGCAAGAGGTTGAAGCTAATGCTCCCAACCATAATTAGCCCTATCTAATACACATAAGTGCATATCGAGAGGAGAAAGACCATTTTCCTTAAGAGTAGAAAAGAAATAAATTAAGTTTTTTCAAAGAGTGCATACAGAGGGGACAAGATGCACATAAATATAAAGGACCTAGGCACACACAAAGATCAAAATAAATGAATTAATTTAAAAATCAATCAACTTCATTTAAGAAATATTCAGTGTCAACACATGGGCCTTTGAAGGTTCATTTAATGCTCTAATTGAGGGAAGATGGAGGTACATGCATATGACTTTAATTTCCTTCATTTACCAACCCACTGACCCTCTTCCTCATACTCATCATCAATAAAGGAAAGAACAACTCAAACTCATACTACCGTGCATGCCTATTAATCTAAGCATTGCAGGTCCCCTTCTCCTTCTTCCCCTATGCACTCTCACCCCACTAGGAGGGGAGAGAGTCACTCATGGGATTGTGGGGAGGATCCCTCCTAGTCAGACACTATATCATCTTCTACCAATATAATTAATGCATAAAGTGTGTGGTTTCATGAGCATACTTATTGGGCAACCATGGCATGCTTCAATGGTGGCTCCTCTTTTTCTCCAAAGTGGTGCTTCCCTCTTCCGCAATGCCTCTTGGCTCGTTGATAGTGGCTCCTCCTTTACGACTGCAAGAAGAGAATATGATAATGATGGTGATGATGGTGCGAGCAGCCTTGTTAGAGAAGCCAATGGTGACAAAGAAGGCAATGAGGGTAAAGAAAACAAGGAAGAAGAATAGGAAGCGAAGAGGATGGATATGATGATCATGATGGAGGCAAAAACAAAGGAGAAGGTAGTGATGATTATGGTGGCAAAGAATGATGATGATGATGATGATTATGACAAATCATGATGATGTTGATGATAATGCTGGAGGTATGGGTGTGGTGATGACGATCATGGTCAAGGCTACATGAGGAGAAGCCATTGACAATAGAGTGGAGCATGAAGCCATTGACAGAGGAGTACCGCATGGAGTTGACAATGGTGGTGACTATATCGAGAAGTGTCAACTGAGGATGGGTAGAGTGGGACTGAGGGTGGGCAATGAGGGAGAGAGCATCATGGCTATAGGAGGTGAGGTGGTTGCGCACACAAACAACACCTTGGTAATAGTGGTGTTTGCTCGGGTGATGCAATAGATGAGGGGCATTGTGTGTCATGGCATAGGGTATTATAGTTGACTAGACGTAGTAGTGACTAATAGAGCAAGATGCGAGGTACTACAATCAACCGGGCATGGTGGTGGCAACAAAGTTGGTACACAACTCTAAAGTAGGTGGAGCCAGGTTGCGAGGTGATATTGGGTAGTCGGGATGTTAGATGGTGTTACATAGTGTGGCATCGAGATAGCTAGCAATGTGGAGATTGCCAAGAGCCGATGCAAGTGGTGCTGCAACAATGCCACAAGAGGTAACTCCTACTAGAGCTCAAGGTGGAGCTGATAATGGTGATAGAGCCACATGGAGTGGGGGGACTAGATGGCACATTAAGGTGTAGATTTTAACAACCATAGTGCTACAAAGAGGTAGTTAGTTGAGCTAGTGGTGACAGAGTGGTGGTGATGGGGCTAGCAATCAAAGAGAAGAGGCCGATGATGATGATGATGATGAGTATGGAAAGATTAGGCTCAGTTACATGATTTTTTTAAAAGTTAAACAAATTAAAAGGAACCAAAGGGGAGATCACCCCCTCTCTAGCCTTCCCTCCTTCAAGAGCCCTTTGCATGTATGAAGTTGGAAGCAATGGAATTACTAAAAAATAATGAAGATAATGCTTTCTCATTCCTATTTTCTTTGCCCTATCTTCTTGCAAAAAATTTCTCAATGTGAGTAAATAAAACATTAGGTGTTCTTATTCACTATCAAGCACTCCATTTAATATTTCATCAACTCAAGCATGTTCGTCCCAAAAAATGAATCTCATGTGACCATACGTAATTAAACAAAAATTATTAACCACGATTTTAACCAAAGTAAACAAAAATCCTAACTATTTCATGTACCCTCCTATTCCACCATATACAAGTGTACATGTGACTTCATAGTCAATGTGTCATTTATCCCAGCAATGGAACCAAAATGTTACGCACCACATGCTCAACATTGAGACTTTGGACACCCTCTTATTGATTCAAGAGTTTCAACCACTGCATTGACAACTACCTCTCACATTGTCTCTTGGACATGAATCCACATTCGATTGTAATGAATGTGCAAGGCGTATCTCCACACATGAAGAATGCTCTCACACACCCCATAATCCAAGGTACACTCCTTAGGCTCTCAAACCCTGTATGGCATTCATCATATAAGGCAACAACATGGATAAGACATGAGAGAGTACACAAGAAGAGATGGCGGCTTCACTCCTAGTCCCTCACCATTCACATTGTGTGAAACTCTTTCCCTCAATCTCAACCTCTCCCTCTCACTCTCTCTCCCACAAGACAAAAGCAAGAATGCAAGAGCCAAATGTTAGCACACACAAGAATAGCTTGTTCCATTCTATAGCTTGTTCCATTCTTTCTTATCCTTTTTATACAAGTTTTTAGGGTTAGAGTTTTTCCATTCCCCTTGGGTATTCCATTCCTCTTTTTGGCTAAGTGACCATTACTCCTTCTTGCATGCAACTAGAGCTTTTGATTTACATATATTTAACTCAAGTACTTATTTATCAATACAAATTGCATGGGAGGGAGCCTAGGTCTATTTACAGCTTTGAAAATAATGATAAAACATAGAAGTTCAAAAAATTGTGGCCCTACAAAGCTCTTTTCTTTCTTCATGTCTTTTTATTGTTAACAACAACATCTCATCAATCGGCTAATTGGTGGATATCCATCAAAGAAGGATGAAGAACTTAGCATGTAAGGTTGAACGTCCATGCTTCTAAATCTTCATGCATTCCACCTTTGGAGATCCATATGATACTACTAGAACCGATTGAGAAACGACCATCTTGGCACCTATATAGGTTTTCCATCCTTGTTTCTATACTAGCCATGCTACAACTTCCTTCAGCATAGCACATCATTGACTTGACCTAGATAATTTAAAGAATGGGCAGTCTCAAACTACCAAATATGAGCAACTAGGTCTTGATTAGTCAAGGCACCATAGAACTTAGGAAAAGAAACCTTGGTAGACATTAGGGGTGGTGGTGGAGGTAGGGCCTTAAAAGGCAGAATAGGCTTAATGGAGGTGGATCTAGGGCCTTAAAAGGCAGAATAGGGGGAAGCACCATAGATCCTAGGGATGGAAACATGCAACTAGATGTTATCAATGGTATAGATATTATGATTGGCTACTCCAAACTAGCCTTATATTCAAGACGTTGTAAGCATGACCTGGTTGGATGAGACCACTGAGAAGAGCTATTAGAATCTAATGTACAACTTGCTATGCTAGACAAAGCCAAAGGTATTACAAGCTCTAACGATGTAGAACACAGTAGATTTGGATGGTTTGGGCCATACCTGCAATAATAGCTCCTTGTTGCTTCTTATGGTTAGAATCTAGGTTCTAGTTACAATGCTTCCTTTGTGCATGCTTGGTGCCATTTGCTTTCGAGAAGCAACATGAGCAACAATTGATGTAGCTATTGTGACAATACTCCCATTATGGGAGGACTTGCTTAAACAACTATATTGAGTACACATATAGTGGATACAAAGAGAGCTCACTCAAGTATACAAAGAAAATGGATGGAGGCAAAAAGATTTTCTTACTACTCTTTTTTCCCTCTTTCTTACACAATACAATGTACAATAAGTGTATAATTGTACCAATTATAAGTATGTGTCATTAACTAAATATAATAAATGGTGAGTTAGTGGTCATGTATGGATTATGATGCCATCAACATGATAAGTGTAGATATGTGGATCCATCTAACTAGGTGGTCCATTATTACTCCCCTTCAACTCAAATCTAACTGAAATTCTAAGTAAGCTTTGAAATCTTCAAAGCTTCTCTACATCCACGGTCTTTGTAAAAATATTAGCTACTTGATTTTATTTGCTAATATACACCAAGTCAATCTCACCTACAAGTACCTTCTCTCACACAAAATGGTAGTGCACCTCAATATATTTTATATTGGCATAAAACACAACATTCCTAGCCAACTCTTTGCTACTCATGTTATCACAATGAATGACAATTGGACCATCTACTTGCACATTCAAATAAGCTAATAACTTTTGTAGCCATGCCACCTCATATGCCACCATAGAAGTACCTCTATACTTAGCCTCTTTACTAGATAAAGTGATTATAGGTTGCTTTTTGCTACTCCAAGTGATTATTGTATTACTAAGTGAAAATATGAATCTAACTAGTAGATCTTCTATCAACTATACTACTAGCCCAATCTACATCTATGTATCCAAATACCTTTTTATCATTATTTACATCATAGAAAAGACCATACTACAAAGTGGACTTCACATAACTCAATATGCCTTTGAGTGCATTTGAATGACACTTCCTAGATACTTGCATAGACTAACTCATAGGCCCAACTAATGCTTCTTGGGTACCTGTATAAATTGATGCTTCTTAAGTACCTACATAAACTAACAAGTCCAACAACATAACTTAGGTCTATCTTGTGACAGTCATGTAGATCAAAGTCCATACAATCCATCTAAACATAGTAGGGGTCTTCTATCTCATCTGAAATAGCAGTACTCAACTCTACATTCTACTCCAATGGCACTAAAATAGGCTTACAAGGTATCATACCATGTGTGAACATCATATCCAAGCTATATTATCTTTGCAATAGTTAGAGTCCATCCACACACTTGATTACTTCTTGTTGTAGGAGTTGTGGGAATGTAGATTGCTATTGTAAAACAAAAAAAATATTGGTTGCTATTGTAGGAATAGCAATGTGAAGTTATTGCTATAGGAATAGCAAGACTACATATTGCTATTGTAAGGACTGCAAGATTACAAGTTGTTGTAGGTCTTCTTGAAAAAATTTAGACTTGTGTAGTTCATCTTGTAATCTTGATACATTCAGTAAACCTAAAAACTTATTAATTGCTAAAATCTCTTGCAAACTTGAAAAGATACTTTGCAAACAAAGAACTTGAAACTTTCTTGATACAAAAAACTATAACATACTTCTACAATTAACACCTAGCTCACCTAAAATCATCATTGTCATGCTCAAAAACTATCAACCACATCAATAATGATGATGATCAAACTTGCATCCTCCTTCCTCACATGAAGTAGTGATATATTTTAGAAGTATTAAAACTAATGTTGGAAATATACTCTCCAATATTTTCAAACCATACTCTAGGTGCTTACTTTGACCAACAAAGCACCATCATTGACCCACACACATATGTAGGATGCTTCAAATCCTCATAACCTATTGGTTGCTCCATATAAGCCTTTTCTTACAAATCAACATGCAAGAAGTTATTCTCTTCATCCATCTTATGTAAAATCCAACCTTTGGATGATGGGAAAGCAATCAAACATCTAATAGTTGCCATCCTAGCAATAATTGGGCTGAACATAACTTCATAATTTATTCGACATGTTTGAGCATATTTTTTAGTAACTAGCCTTGCTTATACCTAGGACTAGAACCATTTACATTATAATTAGTCTTATAGACCCCTTATAGCCAATAGCTTTCTTGCCCTCAAGCAATGGTACTAAATCCCAAGTTTTGTATGGATGCATTACACTTATCTCCTGATCCATTGTTACATCACAATATGCATGATTAACAACTTCCTCAAAACAAGTGGAGTATATCTCCTCAAGTACCTTTGTTATGTAAGTATAATATTGAGCTACATAACCCTCAAAACCAAATCTTTTAACAAGATATCTAACCTTGCTAGACCTTTGTATCACTAGATAACTCAACATAACCTTAACAATCGTATGATTTCGTGATGTCAGGAGGCATATTCCACGGTGGATTCCATGCCACGGTGGATTCCGTAAGATTTTATTACCGGGGCTCATACACAAAGTGGATTCTTTGTGCGAGAAGTTGATGGGGACGCCTATCCTTTTCGGGCATTTTGTTAATTTAGTGTGTACATGGGTGATTCCATAGAGGGTGATTTCGCAAAATACATATTTAAATTAATAAACGTTTATGAGTTTAGAGTGCGCACTCGTGATAAATTAAGGTTAGGATTTATTTTTAACCAATTTATTTATATAGCTGAAGACTGCTAGGTATTCATTTTTTTCGGTTTAATTGTATTATTTTACTAACAATTGTGAATGCTTCAGTTGATGTGTAGAGATAGCAGCGGTGGCAGTGGAAAGCATTGGAGGATAGCATGTATTCAAGTTATCGTCAATATTTTGATGGGCGCATACCTTAGGCATGGCGCCTATATTTTGTCGCGCTTATTCATCAAAGCACTTGATATTTATTTATTATTTTTGTATGCACATGGGTGCACGATTTAGATATTTGTATTTGGACATTGTATTTGGGTACGCCTGACTTCTTGGGCGCCCATTAACTTTAACTCTCTATTAGGCACAAAAGCAAACTCAAAAGCTAAAGCATGCTATTTTGTAATTTGGGCTATTATTTGAGCTTGAAGATGATTAATATATGAAATACATGCTTTGTAAAGCGCTCACACAAGGCATGGGGGGAGATTTCACCCAATTGGTCTCTTGTTCATGTCGTGCAAGCTTTCTACATTGATTTGTGTGCAAAAAGTAGAGTTCTTTTGTTCTTGGGGACCTTCTAACGCTCACTACGCGCGCTTACGGCATCCGATCTGCACACCATTTCTATTCACCTAGTGCCTTGACAATAAGAATACCAAGTCCATCATAGGAAGTCTTGCAACCACTAGAATCTCCATTAAATAATGACCAACTAGTAGATGCATCATTACCATTTGAAACTTTCTTCTTTCCTTTGTTAGTGGTTGTTGGCCTTTTTTTTTATATTACTTGCAACATTAATAAATGCATATGAAGATATGGAGATGCTCCTTAGTCTCCTAAATGACCAGAGACTTACTATCAAATGATATTTGTGATCCACTAAGAGTATGCAATTCCTACTATGCTATTTGCACATGACTACCATGATCATCATCATTGAATGCATAACCACTAGATGCATACCAAGCACTCATCTCATCATCATAAACTACATATGTGCTCACTCTAAACTTATTAATTACAAGCTTATAACAACAATACCCCTTTTTTCGTTATAGAGGACCCAACAAAGATGCATTTTTAAACCTTTGGGTCAAGTTTATTCCTTAGCTTATCATGCACATGAACATATGCAATACAACTAAAGACTTTAAAGTATGATACATCAGGCATTTTACTCATAAAGAAATTTTCAAGGGTCTTACCAACCATGAACTACAATTGTGGGATTTCTATTCATAATATGTTCCCATCAAGGCTTATGCAATTTTTGCAATGTACTTATTTTTATTTTTGCAATCCCATTTTACTATGGGATATAATGCAAATAAACTATCATTAAATGCCATGAAATCTCAATAAGTTACCGAACTCATGCGAGTTATTCTCCCCCCTCCATTTCACCTCGAACATTGATTTTTAGACGTGTTTGTATTTCAATAATAGCCTTAAAAATCTTGAACTACTCAAATACTTCACTTTTATCTTTCATAAAATATACCTTACTATTATCGAGTGTAGGACCCCAAATATCTATATGAACAATATCAAGTATGTGGTTGTTTAGATTTTCATCATGTGGAAAAGGATATCTCGTGATCTACTTTGCAAACTAACATGCTTCATAAACCGTATGCAGTTTTGCAACTTTAAATGCAAGTAAATTGAAACCAACCCTTTTGACTGCATTCGTTTTAGGCTTTGTGAATTTTTATGACCACTATGTTTGTACTAGAGTTCAATATTTGCAACTACATCTTTACCTTTAGTATAGATAGGAGCATTAATGGTAGGAATACCAACATCCAAAGTAGACATATGACCAAATCTACTTCCTTTTGCAACTAATCTACGCTTCTTATTAGATTTCTCCACAAAATAGCCCTTTGCATTGAATCTAACCGGTGACCTTTGCTCTCCTATCGACCAATAAACACTAAATTCTCACTAGAAGAAATAAGGAAGATTAGTGATAGGGGTCCCAAAATTGGCTAATATTGTACATGAGATGATTATTATGGGTGTTGCATATGCAATTCAAGTGTTATAGGCCCAAGTTTATGCATAAAACATAATAGGACCGCTTTGTTGTATGAGGAAATACATCATGTTGTTGCAAGTATTGCAAAAAAAGACTTTGCTACTTCAAGAAATAAGAAAAAAACTAAGAGGTAACACCATAGAATCTTGAGAAACTACCACAAAGCATTTATGAAGACAAAATACAAAGAATATTACTGTAGTAAACATAGAAATAAAGCATAAACATGGCTGAAACTATCAGGACAAATTTGTATGGTCAAAATCCCATACTACAACAAGGCATGATCAACAAATGAGATAAAGAAAGTACATCTTTAGGTCATGCTTGCAACAACCTCCAATAACTATATGTTATATGATCTTTAAAGTCTATTCTTAGAAATACATAACATAGACTAAGGTATAAACCATAAACAAGGGTAAATATGATGTACCAAGCCATGGCTAACACCTAGCACAACCATGACTAGAACCCTTCTGTCAAATGTCTTATCAAAAGATATACAAATTTAGTGAGACATAGTTATGCCTTACCCAAAGCCTTGCACTTTAGAATAAGACACATAGAGAAATGATGAGTAGAGCCTCTCCAATAGGATGCTCATAGCACTCTAATGTAGTTGCATAACTCATTCAATAAACTACCAACAGAAAGAAAGGCACATACATATAATGATGGTATAAACAAAAAGACCACCGACAATTTGTCCAAATAGTTCATGAGCTATGATGCTCATGCATTCCATGTGAATCAAAAGTTAAATTCTCATGATGCATAGCATCCCCATGTGGCTCATGAATAACCAAAGGTATAACAATCCTCTCAACAATCTTATATAGAGTTAAATCTCTAATTTTCATCTACTGGTTATATCTAACAACACCTCATCAATATTAGACTTGGATCCATCAAAAGCATGGATACTAGCAACATGTCCAATTGTCTTACCAATTTGCAAATTAGAAAGAATTCCACATAAAACCTCATCTAATATCTTTGCTCATTCTTCCTCAGTCCATGCAAGAAAAACATCTTGATCAAGGTTTGGCACACGCTTTTCAAGATCGACCATTCTTTGGCCATTGAATCCTCAGGCCTTGCTCTTTGTCATGCAGAGCTCTTTAGTATTCCCATGAATCTTTCCATGAAAGACACCCATGAAGTGATCTTATTCCTTTTTGTCTAAACTTCTTGTGTACCATTGCTTAAATTACATGCAAGTGTGAATCAACATGTGTATTAAAAATGAGTCCTTAAGCATACAATTTTTTGAAAATATAAATAAAGTGAAAATGTTGATTACAGAGGATATGCCATTAGTTTAAGAACTTAGGCATAGGAAACCCTTTTGAAATATCTATTATATATATATATATATATATATATATATATATATATATATATATATATATATATATATATATATATATATATATATATATATATATATATATATATATATAGAGAGAGAGAGAGAGAGAGAGAGAGAGAGAGAGAGAGAGAGAGAGAGAGAGAGAGAGAGAGAGACCAAATGGCCTCAAACACTAGTGGTGAAGAATACAAGTTACAATAAAGAAACTTGTGGGCACATAATACTAGGCATGTGCTAACTGTGGTAATAACGTCCTAGGAATGAAAATAGAAGTTTTGAAGATTTCCACTTGTTTCATTCTTTGTAATTACTTTAAGCTTTTCTTAGCTTTTTCACTACATTGTTCAATGAGATGATGCCATATGTTTTTGAAGAGAAGGTATGTAATTAAAATCCATGCTAGGCTAACTAAGTAATAAAAAAAGATCATGTGTTTCCCTTAATGGCCACTTAAGCTTATATATGTGGCTTTTGCTCAAACATGGCTAGTTGTAAATATCATCACCAGTGCAATATCAAAGTCACAGGTGGAAGTCAAATAGTTGCAAATCATCACCCACTAGTGCAATGCCAAAGTCACACGTTGAAGTCAAATAGTTTCAAATTTGTTTGCATAGCAGTATTCAACTACCAGTGCATTGTTTTTACTGTGATGTTGAATAGATAGGACAATTATGCCGACAAACATAACAATTGTTTGTGGGTTGGGAGAGAAGCCAGAAATGGAAGGAATCAAAGGATTAAAAGTACCTCCATAATTGGGTCGACAATAGATAGAGAGCGGTAAAGTTTTGGTGTTGTGGAATAGGTAATTCTTTAGATATGCACAAATGTTTTGATAGCTTTAACGCATAAACATTGAAGAGTTTTTCATCCCATCGAAGATTTTCTCCATAATTCTCAATGAACATATTCTCATGAGAAGATTAGCTTATCATAGGTCCTAGAAAGTGTAGAACTATAACAATTATGTATCTTACCTTACATTTAGTGGAGCCGATGGAAAGTAATGGAACTATGGTTTTTTAGACGAGTGTGCTCCTCTCAAAGGAGTTGGCCTTTATTTTATAGGTATGCGAATGCGACCTAAATTTGGCCTTCTTTTGGGGGCAGCTAAATTTTCTGGCTAGTACACTACAACTCCATTCCATTGGCTAACATAGCCATGTTAGCTCTATAAGGTTATGCATGATATAAGGCTGGTTACACACCGGGGCTATGGACAGACAGGAGTTGCAAGTTGTCCATTACTTTGTTTACACACTAAAATGTGCCCATGAATTTCATCAAAAGGAGGTTCCATTGGTAATGAATGAGAAGTGTGAGGGGATTGGTGGGGGTTCAATTCTTGTCAGTCCCGCAGGCCACTTTTTGGAGAAAGGTGTTGTCGTCTTGTACATTGGACGTGCCCGAATTTCGGGACGGGGGAGATCCCCCGGCCAAAAATGTCCCGAATTTCGGGACGGGGGAGATCCCCTGCCCAGAAATGTCCGCCATCCGCAAAAATCGGGCCCAATGGCCTTTTGACACGTAGGGCATCTTTTTCCACCCTGCATCCGCCGGTGTGTATCCGGCCTAAGTCCTTGTTTGAAGCATATTCCAAGTGAATCAAAAGTTTACATGTCCAATGCCACATGAGCCATCGTAGCCTGCTCCGCTGATCTGAATGTAATGGTAGACTTCTATACGGTAGCCTCCCGCACCAGCAGATTCAAGAAGGATGCGCGGGAGTGCCTGTCGTGGCATCATCCCTCAACTCAAACAGTTGTTGAAAAATTGCTAGTCGTGCATAAGAACATTCTGATGGTGCTATTCTGTTCAGTGTTATCCTGTAGAAGTCATGGTCGATTTGTGGCATCGCATACAGAATTATCCTGCGGCCATTATACATGTGCCATTTGAAACTGTCAAGGACATGTCCCAGATCAGTAATCACGACAAAAACATGATCAAGCAGAAGCGAGCGAATGGATTACAAAGACTTTATCCTCCATAGCAGAGTGCAGCCGCATTTAAGAGATATCTGCAATATCCTGGGACAAAAAAAAGAAGAGGTATTATACTATGTTTGCGCTGCTGAGTACAGCTAACAAGTTTCCACATGAGTATATGCAGAACTTGGTGACGGCATGCTGCAGTGGTCCTTGGGACATGCAAGCCAAGTCTCTCTATCAGAGCGGTTAGAACGGTCAGTAGGGCTTGCAATTAGGCAAGGATTTGTAATAGACAGGAATACATTGTACAGTCTCCTACAGAGCTGTGTGCAACAGAAAGATATCTCAGCTGCTCGGCAATTGCACTCTTTTATGATATGTGAGGGGCTTGATTCATTGTCAGTTTTAGGTGATCACCTAATTCGTTTGTTTGCTTTGTGTGGAGCGTTGGATGAAGCAAATATGGTCTTTTGTACAATATCTAAACCGACCATTTATACATGGTCTGCAATCATCATAGCCCACACTAGTCTTGGGGAATGTGAGAGCGTTCTTGACCTGTACAAGAGAATGAGACAAGATGGTGAAGAGCCATCTGACTTTGTCTTTATGTCAGTTCTACAGGCTTGCTCTGATGCTGGAACACTGGAGCAAGGAATGTTGATCCATGATCACATAGCAAGAACTGGGTTGGAATCAGAGGTTAACATTGGGAGCATGTTGGTGAAGATATATGCAAGCTGTGGAAGGTTAGCAGAAGCAAATAGGGTCTTTGACAATTTATCTAGTCAAGATGTGGTGTCATGGTCCACTATGATTGCAGGCTATACCCAACAAGGACAAGGTCTCCAAGCACTTGAACTGTTTGAAAAGATGCAAAAGGATTGTATATTGCCAGACAAAGTTTCTTATTCCTGTGTTTTGAAAGCCTGTGGCAGCATCGAAGCTTTTGAACGGGGTAAACTGGTGCACAATCAGATGATTTTAAGTGGAATTCAAGTGGACGTAGTTCTTGGGAATACCCTTATAGATATGTATACAAAATGTGGAAATCTCCTAGATGCACATCAAGTGTTTGATGACTTAGTAGACAGGAATGTGATTTCTTGGAGCACACTGATCGGTGCATATGTACGTTTTGAGCTTAATTCTTCTGCATTGGAGCTGTTTACAAAGATGTTATGTACAAGGGTGAACCCTGGCAAGGTAGCTTTTGTATCCATTCTGAAAGCGTGTGTTGGCATTGGAAAGTTCCAAAATGGCAGGATGGTACATGACTTAATCATTGGTATGGGATTTGAAGTCGATGTTGAGGTATGCAGTGCGCTCATTGACATGTATGCAAAATTTGGAAGTCTACGAGAGGCACATTCATTATTGAAAGGATCTCAAAAGAAGAATGTGTTTTCATGGAATGCACTGATTTCGGGATATGATCGTGTAGGTCTTGGCCGGTTGGCCCTAGAACTTTATGAGAAGATGTGTCAGGAAGGTACTAAGCCAGACAATGCTACATTTTCATGCATCTTGAAAGCATGTGCCAATGTAGGAGCTACAACCGGCGGTAGGATAGTACATGATCACATGATCAGAAATGGCTACCAATTAGATATAATTGTAGGAAATACACTTGTCGATATGTATGCCAAGTTGGGGGCATTAGACATGGCTAGAAAGGTATTTGATTGCTTACCCAAAAAAGATTCAGGAACTTGGGGTGCAATGATCACGGGATATGCCTGGCAGGGGCATGGTTGTGTTGCTTTCAATCTTTTCGAGAAGATGCTATGGGGGGGTATTAGTCCTGATAGTTCCACATTCTTAGGTGTTTTGAAAGCTTGTGGAATTTTGGGAGCAGTGGAGCAGGGGAAACTTATTCATGACCTAGTAATCAGAAGTAGGCTTGAGAAGGATGAGTTAATTAGGAATTCTCTAGTGGACATGTATTTTAAATGTTGTTACATGACAGAGGCCCATTCAACGTTTCAAAGGTCTTTCAAACATGATGTGGTGTCATGGAATGTGATGATAGTAGGGCATGTACAGCATGAAAATTTCCTAACTGCTTTTGAATTTTTTAGAAAAATGCAACAAGAGGGCATTAAGCCTGACAGGGTCACATTTTCAAACATCTTAAAAGCGTGCAGCAGCCTTGGTGGTATGACTGAGGGAAACTTATTTCACAGTCATGTAATTAAAAGTGGGTTTCAATCAAGTACAGTAGTTGGAAGTACCCTTGTAGATATGTATGCAAAATGTGGCAATCTGAAGGATGCTCATGAAATTTTTGATCAAATGCCGAATCGTGGTGTATTTGCGTGGAGTGCATTGATTGCAGGATACATTCTCCACAATGATGGCTATAATGCATTTAATCTTTATTTGAAGATGCAATCACAGGGCATTCATCCTGATAAAGTTATCTATATGTATGCATTGAGAGCATGCTCTTTGATGGGAGCCTGGAGTCATGGTAAGCATGTCCATGTGCAAATACTTAGGAGTGGACTTGAATCTGATGTGGCTATTGGGAACATGCTCGTTGATTTGTATGCAAAATCTGGAGACATAAAAGATGCAAAAAAATTATTTGACAACTTGTTATTTCAGAATATTGTAGCTTGTAATGCAATTTGTGCAGGATATGCCCAACAAGGCAACTGGAGGCAAGCAAAACAATGTCTCCATGACATGGAAAAGCGAGGCTGGGAGCCCCTGGATGAAATGTACACGAATGTGCTTGCAGCTTGCAGTCATGTGGGGAATGTGGAGGAAGGCCACCAGTCTTTCAAAGAGATATTGAAGAAAAACACTGGAGCTCCAAATACAGAGCACATAATTTCGATGGTTGACCTTTTGGGCCGGGCAGGTTGCTTCAATGAGGCCTTGAAGATGGTCCAAAGTGCACCGGGTCTTTCAGATGTAGGATGGATGTCTTTGCTCTCTTCCTGTAGGATTTACGGCCAGATAGAGCTGGGAAGACTCTGCTTTGATCAAATTGTGTCAATAAATCCAGGTATTAGTGCCAGCTACACAATCATGTCTAACATCTATGCTGACGCTCAAAGGTGGGAAGAAATGCATGAAGTGCAAGAATTGAGAAAGTGTGCTGGTGCATGGAAGCTTCCTGGTAGGGCCTGGGTTGAGGCTAACAGTAATGTGCATGAATTTCTAGTGGAAGACAATCTTCATTCAGATTGTAACAAAGTTTATGCTTTTCTAGCAAGAATTCAAAAGCCATTGAAAAATGAAGGATATGTTCCACAACTGGACCAGACTGTGAGACTCTGGACATATCAAGTTGGAACTGTATGACATAATCTTGGAGTTTGTTTTTTGCTACTATCAAATTATGCCCATTGGTATATGAACCATGTAACATGATAAGTTGTGCCCTTCCTGCCAGCATTGGAAGCTGGAAAGATAGCGAATACAAGAGGCAGCAGAAAAGACAAAATAGCAGCAGGTAATCAATAATTGGCCATCATTCTGCAAATACATGTGTGTATGCATATGTGTTCATGTGCAAATAACAAGGGCAGGGGTGGGGGTGTGTGTTTGTTGATGTAAGGGTGGAGTGCATGTGCTTGCTCCCAGACAAAACACCCCCTTTTTCCCCCCCGCGTGCCCCCCCCCCCCAAAAAAAAAGAGATGCTTGCTCACAGTCTTTTTCTTTTTCCAGAGATGCTTGCTTACAGATATGTGCATAGAAAAGCTTTAATTTGCATGGACTGTAGCTCTTATTTTTCATGAAGAGCTTACCTCAAGACCTGTAAGGAGGGCATCATCACCACAGGTATGGGCGCCAGCTTGATTTCCAAACTTGAAACTCCACTTGAGTTTTCTGAGATTGGCAGCAGATTAGCACGAACTTCAAAGCAATGCACTAGATCATCATTTTGGTTGGGTGAATGAGGCCTTTGGGTTTGAGTTTTGTTTCTTGTGATGAGCTTTCCTGCAGAATTCATAGGCTGTGTACTCTGTTGGATGTGTAGGCTGATTTGAGAGGAGGAGCTAAGGTGGGTAAAGCTCCATGGTGAGAGAGAGAGAGAGAGAGAGAGAGAGAGAGAGAGAGAGAGAGACACTTTTTACGAAAAAAAAAAAAGAGAGAGAGACACTTACACCAATATAGATAGATTTATGTGATAATTTCATGATATGAAAATACAAGAATAGGGGATTATTATATAGCCTTGGGATTTCCCCAAACCCTAAACCTAGGCTCACACACATACCGAGGTGTATTCACATGCCAATACACACTGATGTGTGTTCATACATATAGAGGTCGTAGATATAACTAGCAGAACCCCCTCGGATCATGGGTGATTGAATCCATGATATGAAAGGCAGGGAAAAAAAACAATGAACTCCAAAAATATGTAGTTGGCTTGCTCCAATCTGGCGGACCAACACTATCAGGTAACGAAAATGTTGACATGGCACTCTCTGTGCAGATTATTGATGTCTGGGGCTACATAACCTCTATCAAGACATGTGTAATGGCTATAGATATAGTGTGAACATGCATGACACTAACTAGGGGAAGAAATGCACACAAAATGGAATGGAGAAGATAGTCAGAGCTCCAATGTCTCTGTCAGCCTTTGATAAAGCTCACAACTAGGAGATGACAGACTGGCAAGATAAAATGGCAGGCTAACACCCCCTCTTAGATGCCAATAGTGTCTAAAGACCCAACAATCTCATATGATGTAGCATGGAAGCCTTTGGAGGAGGCTTTGTGAAAAGGTCTACTGCATTGTTCTTTGTGGGATAGCAGGCCACGGCTAACTCAAAATCCAGGATCTGCTCTTGAACAAAGTGGTATTGAATCTCTATGTGCTTCATACGAGCATGAAACAATAGGTTCTTTGCCAGAGGTAAGGCACTTTGGTTATCCACATGCACCTATGTGGGTCATGTTTGGGGAAAGCCAATCTCTGCCAACAAACAACGGAGCCAAAGTGCCTCGTGAGTAGTAGAACAAAGTGCACAATACTTGGCCTGCATGAGGCCATGGAAGGCTGCTTCTCACTGTTCCATGAGATAGCTCTTGATCCAAGGAGAAAGCAAAACCTATAGTGGAGCGTCTGGACTTCACATCACCTGCCCAATTTGAGTCACTCCATCTAGCAAGAGTGGCTCCCTCTCCATTCATGATCCCATAGGATTAAGCCCCTTGTAAGTAGCACAATACACACAATATAGCTCTTCAGTGAGCTTGACTAGGAGTCTTTATAAAAGAACATAATAATGCCACCACAAAAGAGATGTTTGGCCTAGTATGGAGAAGCCAAATCAGTGATCCAACAAAGACACTTGTACTTGGTAGCATTAGGAAGGGGAGCTCCAGTAGTGACCAACTTGGACTTAGGGTCCATAGGCCAAGAAATAGGTCGACATTCGGCCATACCAAAATTTGAAAGAAGCTTGGAGATGTACGTGTGTTGGGAGATGAAAATGCCATGTGCTTGCCTAGTATGGAGAAGCCAAATCAGTGATCCAACAAAGACACTTGTACTTGGTAGCATTAGGAAGGGGAGCTCCAGTAGTGACCAACTTGGACTTAGGATCCATGGGGCAAGAAATAGGCCGACATTTGGCTATACCAAAATTTGAAAGAAGCTTGAAGATATACATTGTCGCAGCGTGTAGGGTTGAAGGTCACCACAGGGGTTTGGCAAGAAAACTGGACAAGATATGTGTCTTCAAGAGTTAAGTAGATTATAGTGAATGTTTAAAGGTTCAAGAGGTATTTCACGGTCAATCACAAGGGTTTGAGAAAGAAGAATGTATGGGGGTTCAAGAGCTTAGACTTCGGAGATGGTAGAGATAAGAGAAGGGTTGAAGGTTTCAAGCCAAGTTTTTGAAGATGTTGATAGAGCTTCCAACTGCATGTTCTTAGCAAAGATCACAAGAGTATTATCTCATAAGTTCTAACTCAAATCAAGCTTGTTTTCTTGACTGTAAGAGCAATCAAAAAATCAAGTATATGCTGTCATGTATTATAAACAACTCTGCATCCCATCATTCATACATGATGCCATAGCATGAATCAACTTTGCATGATTACATTCAATGTAGACTGTTAGGGACAAAAGCTTATGAGTCAATTACAAGGCTTGTAGGGCAAAGAGACTTGCTTCAAGAGAGCTTCAAATTGAGTTCCTGAAAAGAATAAGTTACCACAGCCAAGAAATAAGAGAAAAAGCTCCTCTTAATTAAACTCAAAGCATCTATGAATGATCTACAAACATTGCCCTGCCATAGGGGCACATAATACTTGCATATTTTGACAAGATATCTTCTGTAGAGTAAGAAAGCAATTAAAAGAACAATGCTGTAGTTGATTCTCTGAATATGGCTGAAGATATCAGCCCCAAATCAGCCCAAATATCTTTCGGAATTCATCTCTGATGATAGCATAAACTTCCCCTAACACGGTGTTGGTGCGTTTGGTGTTGAGAGTCCACCACGGGGGTAAGAGGCAGCAGGGTAAAGGAAGATTCAGGGAGAGGAGTAGACGAAAGAGAAGGGGTTTGAAGAAATTGAAGACGTAGAATAATACTCCAAAAAAGAATTAGAAAATGTAGAAGAATACTAACTGTAATAAAGCTAAATTCCACAGCAAGCTTTTAAACTGAAATTATAAGAAATAGACATAAAATGCCAGAAAGCCATAGCTAAGGTAGCTTGGCAAGAAATGGTATTACCAATATTGGTTGAGAATTAAATGATGAGAGGCTGTAGCAAGGTATGCACCCCAAGCTATGGGGGCCAAGAGTATTCACCCTCTTAGATGGTGGGAGGTTGAGACCTCAAACAAGATATGTTTGTAAAATGGCAAAAAGATGCTACACATGTTACACCTCCACCTTTTATACTTACCCTAGACTAAGGCATTTATGCTTTATTACAAGCCATCCCGGCCTAAGAGAGCTTTGTCCTCAAAGCTGAAATTGGGACAATTGATAAAGGAAGATTACAAGAATAGCTTGTAAGTGATGAATCCATGTTGAATGAAACTCCAAGCTGAAGATCTCATATATCAATGAAGTATAGGTATGAAATTTGAATATATTAGTGGAAACTGTCCAAAACAGGCTGCTGCACAAGAATGGCCATAACTTGAAGAAGGAATGTCCAATCATCATGATTGAGCTATAGAAATGTAGAGGACAATCCCTACTATCCAGCCATGCCATAAAAATCCCATTTTGATGACCATAGAGCAATTATTTTTATGACAAATTTAATACAGCAAGCTGTCCCGTTCAGATATTACTCTGTTTCTTGCAAAAGCCATGGAAAAGAGTCAAGGTATGATGATGGTTTCCAAGTAGACTCCTCCATGGGTAAACCTCTCCATTTAATAAGGTACTCCAGCAGCGAACGGTTTCTTAAAATCTTTTCTCTTTTGCCAATAACCTTTTCAGGCTCATAAATGATAAGACGATCTTCATCCATGGGAGGTAACTCCTCTAAAACCTTTATGGATGGAAAAGATATCTCTTAAGTCGGGAAATATGGAAGGTAGAATGGATCCTTGTTGAAGAAGGCAAATCAAGCTTGTATGCAAGCTCACCAACTCGTTTGTGTTGGGTATCTCACACGCCTTACTTACGCCTACGCTCATATGGGAGTGTGCGGGTGATCACTAGGACACTGGGGCACTTTTTACTCTCGGTAGGAGAGGTTTTTTCCCCCAGATTATGTGTACTATTTTGTATGTGCTTGTGGTGCACACTTACGGGCACTTACTGTGTTCGGGTGTGAACAGCCCCTTATAACCCTAAGGTATAAGGGTTATCGTTTGTACTTTCAGCTAACACTCAATTCAGTACTATTGGTATCGTGTTCAACTCTGTCTCTCACTCTCACACTGTCTACTGCACTTCAGCTGCACCTCGATCCTCTCCCATCTGACATTTGGTATCAGAGCTGGTCAGCAGCTCTGTTCGGTTCCCGAGGACTTGCGTCAGCACTGACAGCTCGTCGGTACCTGTCTGGTACAGCTCATCGGTACCTGTCTGGTACAGCTCGTCAGTACCTGTTTGGTACAGCACGTGCAGCCTGTACCTTCGCCTGCAGCCCCGCCAACTCCGCCAGCTGCGCGCCACCTACAGAGGTCGCTGCCACCTGTGCGCAGCTCCGTCTGACACACCACCTGACAAGTGCGCCCGCCACCTGCTCCGCCTGACGCCGCCTCTGTCGCCTGCTGCGCCCCTGGACCTGCACGCCTGTACCTACACGCCACCTGTGCAGGGCCGTCGCCTCTGCACTCTGCTTCCGGCAGGCGCCAGCTCAGCCAGCGCCACCTCCCGTGGAGTCCGCCATTTGTGCAGTACCCTAAGGCGCCGCCGCCTCTGACGCGCCACCTCGAGATTCGTGCTAGTCTTGGGATCCATGCCCGTCTTCGACCTGCAGAGGTAACATTTCTGCATTTTTTATTTCCACACAGGGATTCGTGCAGCAGCAGCAGGTTCAGTTTTCAGCATTGGGAAACGTGCTGTGTCAGTCTGTGACACATTGATTGCACATTTTGGGGCTTTTGTAACAGACATTTGTGACAGAAATTTTGGGCAGAAAATTTTGGGGCTTTTGATGGTTTAGTGCTGCTGAGCACTAATTGCACCTTGGGAAGCGTGCATCAG
Source organism: Lygodium microphyllum (assembly GCF_053477565.2). Lineage (NCBI taxonomy): Eukaryota > Viridiplantae > Streptophyta > Polypodiopsida > Schizaeales > Lygodiaceae > Lygodium > Lygodium microphyllum. The sequence continues at coordinate 73,220,543 of NC_141142.1, forward strand.
TGACAGTTTTTTTTTGATAGAGTACCCTTTGCACATTAATTGCAGACTTGTGTTTGCTGCAATTTCTGGAAATTTGCAGATTTCCAGCCCGTACTGCATTGACATTGCTCTATTGCCTTTTGGGAAATAATGGCAAATCAGGGAGGAGATGTATTCACCTATGTGTCCAAGGAAGACCGATTGGATGGGAACAATTATTCCCTTTGGTCTTTCATGATGAAGAATGTATTAGTGGCCAAAAATTTGTGGGATTATGTCAGTGGAGAGGAAGCACGACCGGGAGTTGTGGCTCCCGCTACTCCTCCTCCAGGAGGACGTGCAAGAGGGCAACCTCAGCCCCCTCCACCTCAGCCCGCTCAGCCACTTCCCCCAAGAACTGCAGCTCAGAAAGCTTGGGATACACGGGATGCACAGGCTATGTCGCTGATTGCATTGGCAGTTCAGCGTTCTATCATTCCTCATATTTGTTTAGCAGCTTCTTCACAAGAAGCTTGGTTGACATTGGAGCAGATGTTTGCAGGAAAGAATGAGACTCGCATCTCTTTCTTGAAGAAAGAGCTAGAGACTCTAAAGATGAATGAGGGTGATTCTATGCAGGATCATCTCAACAAAATTCAGGACTTGCGGGAGCAACTCATGAATGTGGATGAGTACTACTCAGATGCGCAGCTGATTTCTACGACATTGAATTCACTGCCTCCCTCTTACTTGGCTTTTCATACTGCCTTGAACCTCACTATGAGGATTTCGAAAGAGCCCATCACTTTCATTCAGCTTGTCAGTTTGCTTCTAGAGGAGGAGCAAACTAGACGGAACAGTGGTGTGGATGGTATAGCCTCTGAGCAGGCTTTTATGTCAAGGCAGAAGGGTAAAAACAGCCAAGGGAAAAATGCTTCGCAGAGTTCTGGTAGTAGTAGCACTTCACAGACAAGTCAGAAACAGGGGGGCACGCAAGCCAAGAAAGGAAAATGCCATTACTGCAAGAAGCCTGGCCACTATATCACTGAGTGCAGGAAGCGCATCGCCAAAGAGAAGAAGAAGGAGTCAGGGATGTCTGTTTCTGCAGCTCCTTCCACTGCTAGCGAGTCCGCATCCTTTGTTGCAGCCAGGGACTATTGTTTTTACACTTGCAGTTATGATGTCTCTTGGGCTGATAGAGCATTTAGCTCTACAGAGGATGCTGACACTTGGTTCTTTGACAGTGGTGCTTCACGGCATATCACATCTCGTAGAGATTTGTTTGCTTCTCTTGGTGCACCTCCCGTTGGGAAGTCTGTTCAGTGTGCTAATAATGCATCATACCCTGTTCGTGGTATTGGGGAGATTCAGCTTACAGCCATTGATGGCTCTATTCTCCGCCTACAGGATGCTTTGTATGTGCCTGGCATTAAGAAGAATCTGCTTTCCATTTCTTCTATGGCACGTTGTGGTTTGCAGGTCACCTTTGATGATGACCGTTGCATGGTCCGTGACAAGGAACACATGACATTGGTCTTGACAGGTTCTCTGTTTCATGGGTTATATGAGTTAGATGCTCTTTCGGTAGATCAGTCTGCATATTTGACATCCACTCTTACTCCTGCTATGTTAGAGGCAGAGTTATGGCATGCTCGTTTGGGGCATGTAAACTATGGCAGCTTGATGCTATTACAGCGTACTCAGATGTTGGATGGATTACCTCTCTTGGAGAGACCTCCTGAGCATTTATGCGAGGGTTGCATTTTGGGGAAAATGCATCGTTTCTCTTTTCCCCGTGATGTTGCTTTTAGAGCAACAGCCAGATTGCAGCTTGTGCATTCGGATGTTTGTGGGCCCATGCAGACACAGTCATTGGGTGGTTGTTACTATTTTGTAACATTTATTGATGACTTTACACGTTTTTGCTGGGTCTACTGCTTGAAAAAGAAGTCAGAAGTGTATGATGCATTTTTGGCTTTCAGTGCACTTGTGGAAACTCAGTCTGGTTGCAAGATTAAGACTCTCCGTTCGGACCGAGGGGGGGAATACATGTCCTCTATGCTGAATTCTTATTTGCAGCAGAAGGGCATTATCCATCAGTACACTACTGCATATACTCCACAGCAGAATGGGGTAGCAGAGAGGAAAAATCGGTCACTCATGGAGATGGCCAGATGTATGCTGAAGGCAAAGAGTTTGCCTCATAGTTTTTGGATGGAAGCCGTCATGTGCGCTTGCCACATTTTGAACAGATGCCCTACCAAGGCCTTGAAAACCGTCACACCTTTTGAGGCTTGGCACAGCCGCAAACCTTCTGTTGGCCACTTCCGTACTTTTGGGTGTCTTGCATATGCCCATATTCCACAGGTACTTCGAAAGAAGTTGGACAACAAGGCTGTAAAATGCATCTTTATGGGATATAGCAGCGAAAGCAAAGGCTACAGACTCTATGATCCCGTGACCAAGAAGGTTTTTGTCAGCAGGGATGTTGTATTTGATGAAAAATCAGAATTATCCTTGGCTGGTTTTGATACATATCAGGCTGCCCGTGATGTCTTTGAAGGGCTGCTGCCCATCACATTTGGTGATTCAGCTGGTACTTCAGCAAATGAACCTAATGTTCAGCCAGCTGCTCCTATGGAACATGCAGTAAATCAGCACATTGCTGAAACTGAAATTCAGCAGGAACTTGTACATAGTCAGGAAGCAAGACAGGTGCCTAGATGGTACACGCAGACTATGAGAGATAGTCATTTGGAAACACCCTTGGCTGGTCGTACTCGAAGGCAAACTCGACTGCATGATTCAGCACATTCCATGGAGTTTGTTATGGCAGCATGTACTCATGATAATGAGGAGCCTGAATGTTTTGAGGATGCACGACATAGTGTGCATTGGATGGCAGCCATGCAAGCTGAATTGGATTCTATTCATAAGAATCATACTTGGGATTTGGTGTCTTTGCCAGTTGGCAAGCGTGCCATTGGTACGAAATGGGTCTACAAATTGAAAAGGAATGCAGATGGATCCATAGATAAGTACAAGGCACGGCTGGTAGCTAAAGGCTACGCACAGAAAAAGGGCATTGACTATGAGGAGACCTTTGCTCCTACCTCCCGTATGACGACCATTCGGTCTATGATTGCCTTGGCTGCACATTTTGGTTGGAAAGTGCATCAGCTGGATATAAAGACTGCATTCTTACATGGGGAACTTCAGGAAGAAGTGTATGTACAGCAGCCCATTGGTTTTGCAGTTGAAGGCTCAGAAAATTTAGTATGCAAGCTGAAAAAAGCTCTATATGGTTTGAAACAAGCTCCACGAGCTTGGTACGCAAAGATAGATGCTTTCTTGCTTAGTCAGGGGTTTGTAAACAGCCCATCTGAGTCTACCCTTTATGTACATAAAGAGGGGGGATCCATGTTGATTTTGTGTCTATATGTAGATGACCTTTTGCTCACTGGAACACATGCTGATCAGATTTCAGCATTCAAAAATAATTTACAGCAAACTTTTGACATGTCTGACTTGGGTATTTTGCACTATTACTTGGGCATCCAGTTTGTACATGATGCTAGAGGCATTGGATTATGTCAGTCAAGGTACATTGGGCAACTTCTTGAGAAGTTTGGCTTACAGGATTGCAAGCCAGTTTGTACACCCATGGAACCTGGGCTCAAACTGTCATTACATGATGACAGTGATTTGTTTGATATCCATACTTATGCTCCAGCAGTGGGATGTCTCATCTATCTATGCCACACTCGGCCAGACATACAGTTTGCCGTTTCAGTTTTGAGCAGGTACATGCATCAGCCTCGTATGTCGCATTGGCAAGCTGTGAAGCGTGTGTTTCGTTACTTGCAGGGTACTAGAGCTCTTGGATTGCTTTATGCCAAGGGGGGACCACTGCAGTTACATGCTTACAGTGACTCTGATTGGGCTGGTGATTTTGATACTCGTCACTCCACTAGTGGCAATTGTTTCTTTCTTGGCTCGTCATGCATTTCTTGGCTTAGCAAGAAACAATCCACTGTTGCCACGTCGTCATGTGAAGCTGAGTACAAGGCAGCCTTCACTACTGCAGTTGAGTGCGTATGGCTTAGACGCTTACTTGCTGATTTGGATGTATCTGTTACGGAGCCTACTCCTTTATATACTGACAGTCAGAGTGCTATTGCAGTGGCACGGAACCCTGTGTTTCATGCTCGCACGAAACACATAGAGATTCACTACCACTTTGTCAGAGAGAGGCTACATGCAGGTGATATCAGCCTTGTCTACTGTCCTACCACCAGCAATGTGGCAGACATCTTCACCAAAGCTCTTCCACGAGACAAATTTGAAGCATTTCGCGATGCTTTGAATTTGACGCCCTTTGGTGGCGGATGATCCTTGTACACTTGATCACTCTTCACTCCAGGGGGGTTTGTTGGGTATCTCACACGCCTTACTTACACCTACGCTCATATGGGAGTGTGCGGGTGATCACTAGGACACTGGGGCACTTTTTACTCTCGGTAGGAGAGGTTTTTTCCCCCAGATTATGTGTACTATTTTGTATGTGCTTGTGGTGCACACTTACGGGCACTTACTGTGTTCGGGTGTGAACAGCCCCTTATAACCCTAAGGTATAAGGGTTATCGTTTGTACTTTCAGCTAACACTCAATTCAGTACTATTGCATTGGGTATCGTGTTCAACTCTCTCTCTCACTCTCACACTGTCTACTGCACTTCAGCTGCACCTCGATCCTCTCCCATCTGACATAACCCTAAGGTATAAGGGTTATCGTTTGTACTTTCAGCTAACACTCAATTCAGTACTATTGCATTGGGTATCGTGTTCAACTCTGTCTCTCACTCTCACACTGTCTACTGCACTTCAGCTGCACCTCGATCCTCTCCCATCTGACAGTTTGAGGATTTGATAAGGCCCATAGTAACGATGAGCCAACTTATTATGACCGCCTTTGAGAGAAGCATACCTAGATTTAGGCACTTTGAGGAATTCCCAATCCCCTTCTTCAAACTCCAAAGGTCTCTGCTTTTCATCAGCATAAGCCTTCATAACATCTTGTGCCTTTCGAATGTTTTCCTTGCATTGATGCAAAAGAGCTTCCATTTTCTCCACTTCAGCCTTGGCTTGTGGATTCACGTCTTCATGAAAAAGGGTTGAAGATATTTGCACTTTGTATCCATAAAGCGCTTCAAATGGTGACATGCCAATGCTCATATGATGAGTATTATTATAACATAATTCAGCAAGATATAACCAATGATCCCACAAAGCTTGAGTGTCATGGCAAAAATGACGAAGATAGACTTCCAACCATTTATTGACACGTTCCGTTTGGCCATCGGTTTGGGGATGATATGCCGTGCTAGGAGTCAAAATTGTTCCCATAGAAGTGAATAAACTCCTCCAAAAGCTTCCATGAACTTAGTATCACGATCGGATACTATCTTCAGCGGCATATCATGAAGCTTAAAAACACATTCCATGAACTGTTCAGCCACTTGCTTTGTTGTAAATTGAGCCTTGGTAGGGATAAAATGAGCTGATTTAGTCAACCGGTCCACCACCACATCAATGCTATTCCACCCATGCTTTGTTGTAGGTAAGCCCACAATAAAATCCATTGTAATATCAGTCCACTTGCCTTGAGGAATAGGAAGTGGCTGAAGTAATCCACTGGGTAGAAGAGAGGAATCTTTATTTTGTTGACACGGAAGACATTGCATAATATAATCCTTAACATCCTTCCAAATGCCCTTCCACCATTCTTTGACACTTTTTATCTTATTGGGGTCCACTCTAAGTAAGGTACAACAAGGGGAAGAAGCTGATGTCGAAGACAAAGTGTTGAAGCCTTTAGGATACCATGAAGGGTAGGAACCCCCTCTCAACCTGGATGTAGATGCCGAAGAAGGAAGAGGAGCCTGATATCGGTCTTCGTATGGTACCAAGAACTATAAGGAATGAAAGAAGAGGAAGTGGATGAAGCACCCCGCTAGAAGAGCAAGGTAGAAGTCACTGCCATGATAGCATCGAGAGAGATGCTGTACGATTCGCCTTGAGAGGGGAAATTGCCATGCTGGAAGAAGAGCAAGCACTCCTAGGATGATGAAACCATGAAACAAACAGTGCGCATCCCCATGTCTCTAGCCCAGGTAGGACCAAAGCAATCTGCAAGTTATCCCTACACTAAAAGACAAAAACCTGTAAAAGAGATGAAAATCTACAAACACAGAGATTAGTGGTGAGATGCTATAAAGTAAAACAGAACAGAAAGAAAATCTAACTTAAAATAAATGCAATGAATGTGTATGTGTGAGTAAATGCAGCAGAAGACAAAAGAATGTAAAAGCTAGACCTAGGGTATCCGAAAGGACCTAGAGACATGCTAGTTTAAGAAGATGGCCATCATTGCGTACATCCAGTAGCAAGGCTCTGCCAAGGGAACGCTTGACGAGGTGGGGAGGAAGGTGAGATAGATACATAAAGTGCAACGGGATCGGAACTTGCAGACCAATCAGCTAGTCTCTCCTCAGGTGTAGTGAAAGAGATGGGCTGTTGAGGTTGTACTCGAGCCATATGTCCAGCAACAACGGCAGGTGAGCAGATGAAGCAGGAGCGGAAGGCGTAGCCCCACTGGACTATGCAGTCGTAATGGTTTGTAGAGGCTTTTTAGGTGGAAGACCTTGAGCCTTGAAGCGATACTCCTCGTCCACATGGCTTGCTCTTTGGTAGTGTGTGCAAAACCGGTTTTTCTTAGGGAGTTGTTGCCAGATAGGTCTAGATTCTTTGGTACCATCTGAGGAAGAGGAGTCACCCTTTGATTGGCTTGCCTTCGCATCTTGCGAGTTCTTGCCAGTGGTGGTTTTCCCTCTCGAAGAAGAGGCAACCAACCCCCTCTACTCTGAATAAGACTATGATGAGGATTTTTTGTGGACTTAATCATGTAGCCTTGCGTAACGCAATAAATGACACTCAAACTCGTAGAAGGTTGGCAATCGAGGTTGGGAGATGATGTGTTGAATGAAACTGAAGTATTTTCAGGCAACTTATTCAAGAAGAATGTAACCTGATTGTCATCTGACTTTGGAGAGCTAGTAGTGGCAAACTCGGCAAGTAACCGCCTATATTCAGTCAGCTTGGCTTTTAGATCATCCCCTTCCTTAATAGAGGACTCTTGAAGCTCAAAGTTGAGATTGATACGCCGAGTATGATCACAAGCTGCATAGCGGTCGAGAAGGTGACTCCAATGCTCTGATGCGAGCGGGAAGTGTTGCAACTGAGAGTGAAACTCAGGAAGCAACCCTTGCATCAACTCAACATTGGCTGTGGCATTGCGGACTCTCTATTGACGGATGTAGTTAGGGTGAGCTAGCCAGCATAGGCTCTAGACCAATGATGAGGTCCCAAAGATCTGAGACTCAAGCACTTGTTGCATGAAATTAGACCAAGTTGTGAAATTTGACTCGTTAAAACGTGTCTTATCCGTGAAGGCATTCTTGGCCGTTGCAACAGGAGTGGTAGCGCTTGGAGATGGATAGTGTGAAAAAGTGTAGTGGGGATAGGATGGGGGAGTGGAGTATACTTGGGAATGGGCCCCAAAGTGCCCACCAGGCATGCAGGTAGTGTGCAAGGTGGATCCAGAGGCAGGGATGAGCTGACTAGGCATGGGCATGGTAGCCACATGAGGAACCTAAGGAGGTGGGATGGGAACACGGGGAGCAGAAAATGGGAATCCCTGCGTAGGTGTAACCCAAGGAGAGTGTGAAGACGCACCATAAGCCGAGGATGGAAATCCCTACATTTGAGTGGCCATGTGAGATGTGAAGTTGGGGATAGTGAGGGGGATGGCCATCACAGTCGACCCAGGAGTTATGGGTGTACTTCTTTGTTGAAAGGTGAGAGGCACTGTGTTAAAGGGTGGCATTCCCCCTAACGAAGTACCATGGTCCAAAGAGGTAGAGAATGGGGTGGAGAAGGAAAAGGTGCTAGGAGTGGAGATGGAAGATCCAACCCCTAGGGTGTGTGATGCAAATGTGGAGTGTAATCCAAGGTTTTGGAAAAATGATGAGAGGTGATCAAGGTGTGATATAGAAGAGGGTGGGATGGGAGGGAAGTGAGAAGTGTGTGTGATATGCTCAAATGAAATAGAAGCTGTAGATGTACTTGAATTCCGTCCACTTTGTGAGCCCCCTTTATTAAAGTTCACATACACAAAGCCATCCGGATCTTGTACCTCAAAAGAAGAAACAACACAAAAGAATTGTACAAACCTAACATTGGACTTGGCTGAGATGATGAAGATGGATTGCCAGATGTTCCGAATGCCGTACGGCCTCCATGATCGGAGAGGTGGCCAGCCTTACCAACCGGTCCGAATGTGGTAGCAAAACTGGTAGGAGGGGTGTAAACATCACCGTACTTGTTGCGATAGTATTCCTCAAAGTCCTCTGTCATGTTAGTGAAATCTGGAATAGGAGTAGAAGAAGGTGAAGGTGAGTGTGGAGTGTTGTCCTCCTCATCGAGTCCATAATGCTGTCTTAGGGCCTCCAATGATGGAGAAGCCTGATAAGACATCATAGGAACTGGAGAAGAACGTGTCTGGGACATTGTGATTCGGTTACGAGTCGTATTGTGTGCCTTGCACAAAGACTAGCTCTCCACAATATCCGCAGGATACTCTTTACAAGAGCATCGGCTTTGATACCATGTGAAGAAAACTGCTAGGGTTTGCACTAAGGACACATAGAGTGTATGACCACTCCAAGATTAAACTTCACGTATCAAATTGTTTTTTAAAATGAGATGGCATAGTGATGCCATAGAAATAGTGAATATTTATGCCAATTTGGTGACTGGGAGATGAAATTGGGATAGACCCTATAGGTTGCTTTGTCTATTGACATTGTCACTAATTGCTGGGATCCAAGAGACTTTTTGTGATAAATAGAAAGAGAGAGAGAAAGGTTATGTCTTGTCTTCAAGGTAGAGATTGAAGAGAAGCGGCAGGCCCATGAGCAATGACTGTTGCAAGGCTCTCTGCATTGAGGGCAGAAACGATTCTGTCATGTCCATGATGCGATCCTTAACTATCAGCATGATGAGAAGCCAACAAGGCCTACAGTGAGCTTCTGGACAATGCCTGTCTTCATGAGAGTGGACCAACAGCAGACATTGCAGAAAGAACCAGCCTATAGTTTAGCTTTGTAGTCATGTGTGCTGTTATTGTGACTGATGAAGAAGAGTGTCACTTGTAAGTTGTGATATGGGAATGCTTATGGAGAAGCCACAACTAAAGAGATTGACAAGCAACCAACTGCAATTTCCTTGTTTATTGAGGTGGCGACTCCATTAAAAAGGGAGTGATTTGAGGTTAACCAAGAAGAGACAAAGAGAGAAGGTTGGAGACTTTGAGTCATTGACTTACCACCTTAGACCGAGACTAAGATTTTGCATGCTCAAAGATGGGACTAGAGAGTTGTATACTTGAGGTGGGTTTAAGACACTATGCTTATGGCATCAGATTGATGTTGTTGAAGATCTCAACAAAATTAAGCATCATTTGAGGGCATTGAAGAACTAGTGAGGTGGCATACCTTATGCGATGATGAAACACCAAAAAAAAGAGTTGAAACCTTGTGAGGTTGAAATCTTAGAGGGGAAACTTTGTGTTCTTTTTATGGTTCATGTATGATATTATAACTCTATTGTGCTTAGAAACTTTGATACCTAAAGAAAAAGAAGTGGGAAAATTTGTAGAGCTTATAGAACTTTTGTGTCTATAAGGTGATTAGGTAGAGGTAATAGAGGTAGTCATCTTGTTACTCCACTTTTGTTGGAGCCTTGAGTAGTAATACTAGAGTAGACTCCTTGGATTTCTTTGACCTATAAACATTTTTTGTGGTGATTGTGATTGGGAGATCATTAATGCATCACTAGGGGTTTGGGGAGAGAGAGAGAGAGAGAGAGAGAGAGAGAGAGAGAGAGAGAGAGAGTGTGTGTGAGAGTTATATTAACGTCTACAAAAGGCTAAATCGGTCTATGAGACCAAAATGTTACATTTGAAAATTTAGGGAATTTTCCATGTCCCAAAATAGGTGACATCTAATGCTATGACTATCTAAATGGAAAATAAACAGTGAACAATACATAGGTGACGAGTACAAAATGATGTCTAAGCTTGATACAGTGTGAAACAGGGTTGTCACGTCCGATGGCATCCGATTAGTATAGTCCAATGCTAGTACGGTACTAATCAGACTAATAAATCTTAGACTTACGTTCAATGTTACGTCTAATGAAAGAAAAAATACATATAATTTTAAGTCTATGCTTAATGTTTGGACTTAAAAGTTAAAATATAAACTTAGAGATTTAAGTCTATGCTTAATGTTTGGACTTAAAAGTTAAAATATAAACTTAGAGATGTAAGTCAAAAGTAAGCGCAAAAGAGAGTTGAAACAAGACTCAAGAGTGTAGCATGAATAATGAAACCAACTTTATTATGAGCTAGATGTGCAATCTCACATAAAAAGTATACAAAAATGGATTGAGATAAAAGCTATCATCCATGGCTCAATCCGAATCAAGATACATGATTAGTCTAGGTGCTCATACCACTCTTGACATCGAAGGTGGAAGCATCCTTGTTGCTGCTTGAGGAGCCATCACTCTTCTCAACAAAATCACCTTCACTAATGACATTGCCCTCGTTATTATACTCGGGCTCTCTAAGCTCTATGTGAGAGGTAGTGATAAGTATGTCCTCTTGGGCCGAACTAGGAGTACTTCTCGAGCCACTCCCATGCCTCTTGTAGCATCTAAGGGCCCTATGAGCATCACGGGTGAATAACAATATGAGCGCGGTGTCAAAGAGTTTATTGTTCATAATATAAATCATGGGATTTTTATGAACACAGAAAAACTTTACTAGGATTTGTGTGAGGAATTTGCATACATAACTCAGTCATTGATACCCAACAACCAACTTAGTTACATAAGTTCTTTTGTATTTGGCATACAATTTTCAGTTGTACCATGTATATTGATAAAAAAAATAAGTCTATGGGAACTTACAACTTGATCAACTGGAAGTAATTGACAGTCTGCAGGATAAACCACATTGATTCAAATGGAAAAAATGGTTAGAACTCAAGAAAAATGTCAAAAGTCCACTAGGTTCATGGGGGACCTAGAATAATGAACTTAAGTGACTTGTAAGTGACCAAAGTAGGTCAAAAAGTGAAGTGGGAGCTGAGCAGGATGCAGCCCGCATTTTCCGGCGCAAAATGCGGGCGTGCATACCTGCAACAACTGGAGAAGAACTGTGAGCTATGGTGCATGTTTTGGAGCATGCAAACTGAAGCAAACTGGAGCTGAAGATGAAGATACAAACAAGAAAGGTGAGAGCTCCTCTTACCCATCCATTTGGTCTGACGAAAATGAATGGTATGACAGTCTATAAAAGAGGGAAATCTGAGAGAAAAGGATTCAGCCTGCTCTTATGTACGTATTCTCTCATTTTATTTACCTTATTCATGGTCCAATGAAGCCCGACTTGTACCCAAGTACTTGAGTGACTTTGGGGCAAGCAAAGGGGGAGGATTCTGAAGGTGAATGGGCTGTTATGGGCTGAAAAAACCAGTCGTAAACAGGGCAGCCCACTGTTCTTGTCCATTTTGTTGAACAAACAAGTGATCCATGTGGTTGTAATAGAAGAAATTGACCTCTTATCATCAGGGCTTTACTCATTAATGATTAGAGGAGCTTATTCTTGAGTTTATGTACACTTTTCGAGCTTGATTATGGGCTGGAAATTTTTGTTTTAAAACAGGGCTGAAGTTAAATTTATGCTCCATCAATGCATTTCATGTACTATTGTTCTATGTCTTGAATGTACTTGAGTCTACCATCAAAATACTCGTTTCTTGGAGTTGTAATCCGTCTATGTACATGAGATAGAAGCCCTTTGAGCATGCATTTGATATATGCATTTGGATTAAAATTTGAGAATATTCTTTATGTAATGGCTTATTTTTTCCAAATGTATTTGATGTAATCAAGTTAAAGGCATTCATTCCATTCATGTATGCTAAATACACAGAAAAAGCTTGATATCTTCTTCTTCAACTAAGTCATTTCTTAAACTTGAATCTTGTCAAACTCCATTCTTTTTCCCTTCTCCAAATCTTGAATCCCACACTCTTCTTCTGCTCTAAGCCCCGGTGGTAGACCTTCAACTCCTAACACGACGACAGTGGTGAACCCGACGTGAAGGTCCGCTGTGGAAGAAGAAGTACAATGGGAGAATCATCAAGTTCGGGAGGAGATGCCTTGCAACAGTTGGTTCGTCTGATGCAAGAAAGCCAACAATAACAGTTGCAATTTCAGCAGCAGTTGCACTTGCAACAACAACGGAGACAAGAAGAAGAGCGGAATGATGCCGCCACCATTAAAGCTTTGGAAGCAGTTGGGCAAGAGCTCAAGCAATTTAATGGGCAAAATGTGTCTTCTTTTATCCGCCTCTATACTGACAAGATGGTCTTCTTCGGAGTTCCTCATCATGCCTGGAGCCGATATTTTGCCCGTTTGGCCGTACATGGTCTCCAGGATCGAATTCATGGTCTTTTCCAAAAAGACGCGGGATGGTCCGCATTCAAGAAGGCTCTTCGAGAAGAAATTTTTCTTGAAGATTCTGGCTTTATGACAAAGAAAGTTTTCACTGAATGGGTCGAAAGGCCCAATAAGGGTCTAACTGCCACTGCTCTTTATCGCGAATTTGAAAGCAAATTTGCTCAACTAGATCCTGACGATTAGCAAGGTATGGAAAGTCAGAAGATTGAATTATTTCTAAAGGTTGCAGATCCTTTTCTTCAAGAGAAGCTAACTGATCGACTTGAAGATCTTGACTCTGAGACGGGATTGAAGACTGCTTGGAGTGATGTCACTGAAGCAGTTAATATGATTGCTCGAAGAGAGCGGTTGCGCCTAAGATGGGGATTTACCCCTGCTCCAACTGAATCCATGAAGGAGCCTGTTCCTGTTTCTCGACCTCCTGTCTCTATGGCTGAGCAACCAAGAAATTCTGCTGTTCCATCTCCAAAGAAGGATGTCATGGACGAGTTAATTAAAAGCATGCGGGATCTCCATCTTAATCTAACGGAGATTAATTCCAAGGTGGAAAAGCTTGATATGAAAGTGGAAGAAAGGGGACGGTCAACTGCCCAAAGACTTGTACGAGAAGGCTTCAAAAGACGCTGTATCTGGTGTGATAGCCTACAGCATGATAAGAGGGAGTGCGGTGCATTCCGTGAAGCTGAAGCACAAAAATTAGTCTTTTGGAAGGATGGTAAAATTCATGCAACCGAAACTGGGCTTCCTCTTGAGGCAAATTTCGGTAACGGTGGCATGAAAAAAAGATTGGAGGATTTGGCAACAAGAACAGCCTATGCAGCTGTTGATGCAGCAACCTATGGGTTGCAAATTGAGCCAACTAATGAAATTGTTAAAGCATGTAAAACTGATGCAAAATCTAAAGTGTGGATGCAGGCCTTAGAATGCATGGAGCAAGGCAAGGCAACCAAAGATGATTTAACTACTGCCAGTCAATGCATCCGAGGAAGAACCGGATAGACCGAGCTAGTTGATTCATTTTCAGCTTTGCTCGGTTAGCTGAAATTAATTATCATGAAGCCATGATAGAAGAAAAGAGAAGAAGAGATGAAGATGTTGCTGGTCCTTCTTCTTCGGGGCCAACTAAACGCGTGACAAGAAGTAAACCAGATCAGCAGAAGGCTGTTGAAAATCCTCCACCGCCAATGCTTGAGATGGGAGATGCCCCTCAAGCAAAGAAGACAGAAGAAAAAAGAAAAAGCAAACATCCCAGCTACAAGTTGCAGTCTGATATAGAGACCGCAACGGATCTTAAGCGGATCCTAGAAGAAAGGATTCTTGGAAGTAGAATTGAATTTACATTAGGTGAAATTCTCGGAATTGCAAAACGAGGATTTCATGATGTAATAATTAATGTAATTAAACGAAAAAGACAATATGTTGGTGAGGAAACTGAAGAATCCGTGCATGCTTTTTTGCAAGCACTTCATGTGTATTTGCAGGATGAAGAGAAGCTGAAAACTCAAGGGATTCGATTGGAGGCAATCAAAGAATTGATTGCAACCATAGAAGCCAAAGATGAAGACATTTATGAAGCAGAAACTGAAGAAGCTATTATGGTGGGAACTTCTCAATCCAAAGTGCAGCCCATGCATAAGAAAGAAGCTCATCTTTACAACATGCAAGAAGAAAATGATGCTCACTTTATTCCTAGTAGTCACTACTCCCGTACCCATTGGGCAAGGGTGACCACTGAAACCGTTGTTAAGATTGGAGAAAAAGAGACTCCATGCATTGCCCTTATAAACCATGGCTCGGAGATTAATGTCATATCAAGAAGTCTCTATGAGAATGGCGGATGGCCCATTGATGTGGACCCAGGATGGCGTATGAAAGCAGCCAATAACTCCTCTGGCGATCTTTATGCAGCATGCCCTTATGTACAAGTTACTATTGGTAATGTAAACGATGAATTTCATTTCTTTGTTCAAGATCCTGCAGCTATCCTATCATTCTTGGAAAACCTTTTATTTTTGAATCTCGTTTAGAGACAAAGGCCCTTGACGATGGTTCATCATATGCCCGGATAAGAAGTAAGGATAATGACAAAGCTGTCCAATTCTTGACTGTATGTGTAAATCATCACCGGAATAGAGATCGATTGAGAGATCATCCTGCTCCTCCTAATGCCCGAGAATTTAAGGGTTTTTGGGTAGCACTGCTATAAGTGGAGGCTATGGCGGTGTTTCATGTCACAAAAAATTGCCTCCACATATAAAGGGGGCAATACCACAGTGTGGGCTGTTATAAACAGTCTTCAGCCATGAATAGAGCTGAAAGAAGGCATTTATATCATGTGGAACAAGAACTGAAGCAAATTGATGTTTTGCCTAAAGATGATGAAATTTCAGGGCTCTTTTATGGGCTGATTTATAATGATACAATGGCTGAAATATATGCAGCTATTCATGCAGAAAATCAAGCTGAAAATCAGTCCATACAGGTATGCACATTGGATATGTATGACATAATTCAAGAATTTACAGATCAAGAAGCTTTTGGACAGCCAAACAAGGATGAGGTAAGAGTAGAAACAAAATATAAGACAATTGATAAAAAGGTCAAGCCGGTGGCTACTCCTCTACCACCCGAAAGCGAAGGACTGGCAGAAAGGGTATCCAAACAGCCAAGCCTTCGTGATTCCAAAGACATTGGTCACCAATTTATAGCAGAAAGTCTACAAGAGCTGAAAATTGGTGACAACTCTTTTCTCTTGCCAGCTGAAAAGCAAATCTTCATGCAGATGTTAAAGAATCATGGCAAAGCTTTTTCATTTCAGCCACATGAAATTGGCTGTGTGGATCCAAGTGTTATGGCACCAATGGTGATTTTTACGGTCCCACACGTTCCTTGGAATCTTAAACCAATTCCGGTACCAAGGGCTCATTTGCCTAAGTTATTGGAGCTTCTAAATGAAAAGATAAAAATGCGAATATTGGAGCTGTCTTCAGCCCCATATTCCAACCGATGGTTTACTGTGCCTAAGAAGAATGGATCTTTGCGATTCATTTAAGATTTACAGCCTGTCAATAAAGTCACTATTAGAAATGTTGGTTCGGGGCCAATTGTTGATGAATTCGCTGAAGCTTTTGCAGGTAGAGCAATTTATTCCATTGGAGATTTATATTCGGGCTATGACCAATTTCAGCTTGCTTTGGAGAGCCGAGATGTTACCACAATGAAGGCGCCTCTTGGTTTAGTCCGCATGTGTACTCTACCTCAAGGAGCTACGAATTCAGTAGCTCACATGACGAATGCCATGCATAAAGTGTTGAGAGATTATATTCCCTAATTAACCCTTCCTTTCCTTGATGATGTACCAATCAAAGGATGTGAAGTTCATGAGAAGAATGAAGAACTCAATGAACTTGGATGTCGCAAGTTTGTTTCCGATCATATTAATGATTGTGCTCAAATCTTGTCTAAATTAGAAGAAGTCCATCTTACTCTTTCAGGTGCTAAATCTGTTTTTGGAGTTGAAGAAGTTCTTGTGGTACGGCATATGTGTGGTCCATATGGCCGAAAGTCCTCTCCAACCAAGATTGATGCTATCAGCAAAATGCGGGAAATATGCTCAAATATTTCAGAGGTGAGAAGATTTCTTGGTGCATGTGTCTTCTACCTCATTTGGATCCCACATTTTGCTCATGTAGCTGAAAATCTTTATCAACTGCTAAGAAAAGGCCAAAGGTTTATATGGGAAAAAGAACATACTCAAGCTATTCGGAAATTGAAGAAATTGCTGATTTCAGCCCCCACCTTAAAGAGGGCTAATTACTCTAATGGACAGCCTATTATACTCACAGTGGATACGAGTCCTATTGGAATAGGATGGGCAGTCGGTCAAGACGACCTTGAAGGCAACAGATATGCAATTTGCTTTGGAGCGAAGGTTCTTAATGAACGACAAAGAAGGTATGCTCAAATTAAAAGAGAACTTTGGGGAGTAGTAACTGCATTGAAATGTGACCGGGAGTACTTCATGGGCGCACATGTAATAGTTGAACAGATTGTCTTCCACTCTTGGGCATGATTGCCAACTGCTCAACTCCCGATATAGCAATGCTGAGATGGATAGCCTATATTAAATCCTTAAATCCTGATTTAAAACATATTGCAGGAAGAGATAACCCAGTTGCTGATATGCTTTCGCGTGCCAGATATAAGGATGAAAAAGAGATGATGGATGAGAAAGAATCAAAGTCTATATTTGCTAAAAATGATGCTGTAATTGCAGGTTCAGATCTGAAAACAGTAAGTACAGCTGTACCTAATGATGGCTCAGCTGTCAAAAATGTAGGTACAACATTAATTACAGAAAGTACAACAGGTTCAGCTGTTGCTAAAACAAAATTTACATCAGCAAAGAAGGAAGAAACAACCATAGAAGGACACTGGGCAGCTGATAGACAGCATGCTCAATGTTTTGTTATGGTTTGTTCATACTTTAAAGAAGAATATTATGCAGGTGATTGGCTAAAACTTGGCCAATTTTTGAGCACTATGACAAAGAAGAAAGATTGGACTAATGAAGAGTTCAAGAGAATCAAGAGAAAAGCTTATGGCTTTTGTCTTAAAGATGGCTACCTTTGGAGGCATGCGAAAAAGAAAGGAAAGGTGCCTGTTCGTGTCTTAGGAGACAAAAAGACTCAAAGACAGGTCATGTAAGAATTTCATGAAAGCCTATTGGCTGGTCGTAGAGGCATATGGGGCACTTTTGCCAAAATAAAAGAGAAATTTTGGTGGCAAAACATGTATAAAGACATTGAGCATTTTGTTAAGTCTTGTCATGTTTGTCAAATGTACTCTATGGTTAAGCATAGAGATGGGCTTCAGCCTACCTTTCCTTTATCCATTCACTATAGATGGGTTATTGATTTAGTAACCATGCCTACAGGAATTTGGAACATGAGATATCTAGTACTTGCTAGAGAAGATCTCACAAATCAAGTGGAAGAAAAAGCCTTGATAACAAAGTCTACTCAAGCAGTTTGTAGATTTTTACTTGAAGAAGTATTTTGCAGGTATGGCTGTGTTGCCAAAGTAACTGTTGATAGAGGAGAATTGGATGCTGATGAGGCTCGCCATTTCTTTGCTCAATTGGGAATCAAGCTATCTCTTACATCAGCCTACAACCTTGAAGGCAATGGTAAGAGCGAAAGAGGTCATCAACCAATTCTTAAAGCTTTAGCAAAATCTTGCAAAGGAAAAATGAGGGAATGGCCTAGAATGCTACCATTCGCATTATGGGCTGATAGAACTACCCATAGTGCAGTAACAGGTTATATGCTGGCTGAACTAATATATGGACAGCCACCTATTATGCCTATTGAGGAGTCCATTGTCACATGGAGTATCTTGCCTTGGGATGAAGGCATGAATAGAGAAGAGTTGCTGACTTTGCGTGTAAGGCAACTTAAAAGAAGGCCAGAAGATATCAAGACAGCCATTGAAAGGTTGAAAACTGCAAGATTAAAGAATAAGAAGAGGTTTGACAAGCATCATCGATTCTGTCCAAGAGCTATTCAAAAGAATGATTGGGTATTTGTCTATGATAGCAGCCTGGACAATCAATATAGTGCTCATAGGAAGCTAGCCAAGCGATGGTTTGGTCCATATGTAGTGAAAGTAGTACATGATAATGCTACTTATACTTTGGCTGAAATGGATGGAACCATGGTAAAAGTACCAATAGCCGGTAAACGTATCAAGCTCTTCAAACGGAGAGAATCTTCAACTTATGAGCTTGATGACTTGGATATGAGCCAACTACTTGAAGACAAGCAGGAAGAAGAAGACTTAGAGAATGAAGATGAAGATATGTCAGAAGAAGACCCTCCTTAAGCCTGTAATCTTGTGAAATGGCCTATCTCCTCCTTGGGCTCCAAGTAAAGCTTCCAAAAGATTTGCTCCTTCTCCAAGTCCCTCTTGCAAAAGTCACACTTTTAAGTGTGCTACGGAAAGCTTGAGTGAATCCACATTTATTTATACATTTAAAGGATGAAAAACTTAGATTAAACAAATGAAACTTCTCTAAATATATTTCATAATCTATAAATAAAGTTATGAACTAAAAAGTATAAAAATTGGATATACGATACTTGTCTTGCCATAGATATCTCATGCATGTTGTGTAGCATGCGTAAATTGGAGCGATAATAAATTAGCCACTCCAATTGTCGTGTGCTATGCTTATTATGAATTTTGGTGTGCACGAGGGAATAGGCAGATCAATTTCTCTCACATGCACCCGACGAACAATCCTAAATCATGTGAAGAAAAAGTAAGTTTAAACTTTAAACTTGCAAGTTGTAACTAGAATTAAATGAAAAAAGAGAAGAGGTTTTCAAATTTGTGCAAGAATGCGTGAGGCCACTCTTTGGAGGTGGAGCAATCGGTAGCCAAATGACTCCCACAAAAAAAGGGGCTTCACCAACGATTCCCGTTTCCAACAAATGGTAGATGCGAAAGCGGTGCTCCTTTGATCGCTATAATTGATGAGCTCTTGGAGGAAGGCACCATGGTGCTCTTCCACCAAAGCATTTGGAAGAAAGGCATCACGATTGGCAAGGACATTGGTATCCATGAAAAGTGAGAGTTTTTTGAAGGTGGGATGCAAGAGTGCCGCAAATCCATGTATGGGTCGCTTCATCCACTCCATTTTTTTTTCGTCAAAAAGAGAATATCATCTTTTTTAAGGGTGGTATTCAAGATATCACCATAATAGGTGTAAGAGGATAGAGATTTAGAGGTGAAATTTGAAAAGAAAGAGAGTGAGACAATATGAATTATAGATTCTAAAACTAAAAAGAAGCATGAATCATTAAAAAAAAATAAATAAAAACAATACCATAAAGAAGAGGCATTTCCATCCAAGATGGTCGATGATTGTATATTCTTCATCGCATCCTCTATAAGATGATAGAGGAGGCCAATAGTAGTCCACTCCATGTTCGTCATATGAAGCATCTTGTAGATGGGAGTGATGGCAATGACAATGCCTCTCACATTCATCCAAAATTTCTCCTCTAAGCAAAGCCTTTGAATGGCCTTTGCTTCCACTTGGCTTGATGTGGACTTCCTTTCAAGCCATTCCTTAAAATCATTTGACACAATTATTTTTTGTAGCCTATTGCGAATGTCATAGAGACGCTCGAGGAGAAGCCACATGATTGCAAACTGAGTCTTTGAGGGCTTCTTCAACTCCAAGTCCAAGTATGAGTGATAAATTGTAAGAACTCGGACCTTGGAGTTGATAAAGCCAACGATTGTGTAAGCGTCATTGACAATCCTCGCCACCCACTCTAACTTGCTTATATCTTCCATAAGAAGATCTAGACAATGTGTAGCGCATACTGTCCATACTATGGATGGAAACTCGGCCTCAAGTTTCCGCCTCATAGATGCACAATTTGAGGCATTGTCTGTGACAACTTGCACAACATTTTGCGGCCCAACCTACATGATTATACACGATGAAATTAGAATAAATTTAGGAGGTTAAAAGAAAAGAGAGATTACAAAATAATGGATTTAGAAGCATGACCTCAATGATGGCTTGCCGTATGTGCCAATACATGAATGAGCCGGTGGTTCTTCTTTCCCTTGTGCCCACATTCACCACTTGTAGGAAGTATGTGCCAAGTGGGCAAGAGACGAGGATGTTGATGATCCCTTTTTTTTTGCAGTCACTTCATCCATCGGATAAGATAGAGCATCCATACTTCGCCCAACCGGCACGCACGGGCTTAAGGGACCTGTCAATCCTCTCTCTCTTCTCATTGAGTTTCTTGGTACGCATGTTATTGTATGTGACACTGTACCATCCCTCGCATGGACCAATGGTGGCAATGGCTTTTATCATCCACTTCCATTGATCCACTTTGAGAATATGGAAAGAGAGATTGCACTCAATTATGGTGCGTGCAATCTCTATTTCCGCTTGCCTTTGCCTCTCCTTGAGAAAGGAGAGAGGACCGGAAACTTGCCCTTTTGCTTGAGTAAGAGTGGCTTGTCTCTTGGGCATAGGTGTACCACTCGAATGGCTTTTTCTAGATGGAATAGAAGAGGCCCCTCCAACGGAGGAAACTGAAACAATTGGAGAGGGATCGTCTTCCGCATCTGAGACCTCATGATCGGGAGAGATCACCTCCTGACTTGCCCTTGAAAGGCCTTTGCGTTGCTTCAATGGCAAGTATTTCCGACAATAATCTTCATAGACATTGTCGGGAATACCAGGGCATGGTGTGGCCTCCCCTCCTAATTTGCAAAGGTGGAATGAGAAGGCGAGTGACGGATGAGATTTGGAGCTTTGGGCAATACTTGCATTGCCACTTGCAAGTGTTGGGTTTCTCCTTCACTCGTTCGAAGTACGCACAATGCAAACGAAAGGCCTCATGGAGAGGGGGTGCCATTGATGATGTATAGAGAGCCTAGAGGGTTACGGCAGGTGGAGGGTGAGATGATTGAAGAAAGGAGTGGAAAGGGTAGAGAGCTTGAGGGAGTAGAGAGAGGCTAGAGCTTGATGGAGGAGGAGGTTGGAAGGGTTGAGAGGTTAAGGGAGGAGAGAGCTTGAGAGAGTAGGAAGGATGCTCGATGGAGAGCTTGAAAGGAGTAGGAGTGGTGGAGAAAATGAAAGGATGAATGAGATGGAGGGGGGGGAGAGGGGAGATTTTTATAGAAAGGAAGAGTGCTTTGGGGTTTAGGTTGAGAGAGAGAGAGAGAGAGAGAGAGAGAGAGAGAGAGAGAGATTATAAATTTTGAAATTTGAATGGTGGCCCATCATCCATGGGAGAGGATGGTTGCATTGTGCCATTGTGTGTATGTGAGAGAAAGAGATGGATGAATCATGAGAGAGGGAGAGGGAAGGAGAGAGAGTTTTTAAACTTGTTAGTTTAATCTTAAAACTTTTCTCTTGAATCTTTGTGTGAGAGAAATAAAAAATAGAAAGAAAAGATAGAGAGAAAGAAAGGAAAGATAAGAAAGAAAGAAAAGAATAGAGAGAAAGAAAAGAAGAATAGATAAGATTCAAGAGAGACAGAAGAAAGAAAAGAAGAAAAGAAAGCACTGAAAAAAAAGGGGAAAAGCGGTCAGAAAAGTGACCATTTTAGTGACCGTTTGTTGGCTGCAAGCATATAGGAGGAGAGGGCTTAGTTGGCACAGTTGGATCAAACTAGACGGGTTGGACAAGTTGACCCATCCGTTGGACGTGGACAACTTTGGTGTGGAACTGCTTAGGAAGCACTCTCAATAGAGGGCATATAGACGATTTGAGATTGATAGAAGATAATTGAATTTAACCTTGGCTAGTCATTTGTCATTGAATTATTCGGTTTTGTTTCTTGAAATTCTTAGGGTTGTGGTATTAGGGCATAAGTCAATTGAGCCTAGACACTAGGTCACTAAACCTTACAAATACTCGTTTGTATCCTTGACTGTGCGTGCTAGTGTGGGTTTCCCGATTAGCTGAGTGCATGTCATCTTTCCTGATATTAGTTCGCATTGCCCACAACCTAGAAGGACAAGAGGAGACATGTATCCACTTCCAAAGATTCTACCCAATAGGCAAAATGATTACGCGATTGAGATCCATGAGTCATCAACTTCAAGAGGTCCAACTGCTGAGAAGAAGGGGAGTGCATTAAATTGTATACTAGCTGCCAATAAAAGGGCTGGTATTGCACTTGCTATTAACAGGAGGAGAGAAGTATAAAGAGATGAGCTTGAAACCAGTAAGGTTGGTGAGAGAGAGAGAGCTAAGGCAAAGAAAGATGCTATGGAGCAAAAAGATAAGACAAAGGAGAATGCAAAGCAAGGCAAAACTAGGACTAGAGCTCCTAGAAGGCATATCATGCGACTAATATACCTCTAGGGTAGGGAGAAGAGGACCATGACTTGCAAAAGAATCTTCTAGGAAGGAAGGCCAACATCACCCTTGCTCAGCTCATGGAACTTTGTTCAAATATGTGAGACGATTAAGGGATCAAGTTTTCCATTAGGTTGGCAAAGCATGCTAGCATTAAATATCTTGGGATCATATAAGACCTTGAAGTCAAGGTGTATGATGTGCCTATGAAGATTAATTGTCATGTGATGCTAGTTGGAATAGGGGCATTCTCTTTAATCTCAAGAAGACCATGGCTTAGAAAAGCTGGAGCTATACAAGACTGGGGGAAAGGCACTATCACTTTCTAAGCTTGCCTAAGAAATTCGACATGACTAGAAGTAAGCTAATTGAGAATAGTGTAAGCGAGGAAAATGAGAGTGAAAAGGAGGACAGTGAAAGTTCTGAAGATGAGGAAGAGGAAGATGATGAATTTGAAATTGAATCAGATTCTAGTCAAGAAGTTTCTTACCTCACATTGGGAATAGGAGGGGAGAAAGCGAAAGTTGAAGAAATATCAAGTACCTTACTTGAGGAGGGAGGTGTTGAAGGGACTTGTCATGAATGTTTTAGTGCCCCTATGATTTGTGATGGAGGATTGACTAAAGACCCTTCTGGATTGACTGACATGGTTGAGTCTCATGTTTTTGGTAAAGAATCCTTTGAAAATAAGGATGGATTTACTATGGAAAGAAAGAAAACCCTAGGAAAGAAAGAAATTGTGAGTGAGAAAGAGCATGTTGAATGTGGTTATAGACTGGGAGAGTTAAAGAGCTATTGTGATTTGGATGCTTTTTTAGTAAGCATAAAATAGGTGCTAGAGATCAAAGGGATCTCTTTTGGTAATGAGATTAAGGAACCATAAAATGGGGTAGGCTTAGAGCCTAGATCCTTAGGAGAAGAGCTGTGTGAGGAGCATGAACATTGTAAGAAGGAGATTGAGAATTTTCCCAATGAAATCCTCGGGAACTTGGGTAAAAATGAATGAGGAAAAGAGCAGATACACTCTAAGCTGCTGCCTTTCGAGAGGACTTCTATTTGAGAGGGGTTTGAGAGGAAATATTTCAGTGTGAGAGAGAGTAGAGAATGTGCAAATGCAAGAGGTATTTACTCTTATGACGGATATGAAAGTCATGAGGAGTTAGTAGATTTTCTTGTGAATAATGATGTTGAGAGGGTGATTTTGAGTAATATTGTGAGTCCTGAGTTGACTGGAGTGAATGTTGTTTACTACGGTGAGATTAAGTCTAAGATGGTAAAGAGAGAGCCTTGCATAGCACACTTGACCAATGTTTGGTTGATAATGGGAGTGTTGGTGGCAACAATAGAGTGGAATTCTCTTTAGATGTTCTTAATACTCCGTTGGGAGTACTTTACAGGCATAGACCTGCAGTCAAAAGGCCTGCATACAGGAATCTGCAAGGACAGAGGAACCTGATTGCAAGGACAGGTCGCGACAGGTGAGACTTGCAGGCAACTCACAGGCAGCAGGCAGAGAGAGAGAGAATTTCAGCAGCTGGAAGAGGATGTCTGACAGTACTTCAATATCAAGATCCCATGTCATGCTAGAGCTCAATACAGTCTTCATAGATCAAGTGGTGGATGCCTTGGGGCCTGATTCGGATGATGAAGAGTGGGAAGACATGTTTCCTTGTACGGAGATGGCTGCCCCCCCTTCTGATGTCTAGCTTGCTGCTGATGTGCATCGCCCTGTTAAACTCACTAAACATGTGCCTAATGCAGTGATGGAATGCAGTGAGCATACCCTTCATGATGTTATGGCTAATTCTCAAACCCCTCCACAATCCAAGCACAGTGCTTGTTCTTATCCACAGGTGACTTCCATGGTTGAGGAGTCCCAGGATCTGGACCGGTAGCATCTCTTGGAGTTTGCTAATACGTTGTTGGGAGAATATGTTCAGCATAACCATGAATCCTTTCCAACCCAGGATAAGGAGGATGTGTTGGATGTTACTGTGGATACCAAGAGTGTTCTGTGCTCCTTTTCAGCTTTCTATGAAACAGTGGTCATTCTCTTTTTCACCGGTAGGATACCGGTGCTCTCTTGGATTCGCCAATGGCTAAACTTTGTTTTGCAAGGTGATTGTGTAGATGAAATTTTTGTTGGTGCAGGACGCTTCTATGAGATTTTGCTCAAATCAACAAGTGCTCATGACGATCTTTTGGCTAGAGTTTCATTGTTCTTTGACAAACGCCTCGTGCATGTGGGGGGGTTGAAGGCCGTTGGTGGACTTTCAACACCTGTTACAAGAGGAATGCCCAGTATGGATTGAAGTGGAATGTTATTCCGCAGTTTGCTGGCCATTGCTTAAGGATGCCATGGGAGTGATTGGCGCAATGTTGATTCCCCCTAGCTTGTGGGCTGCCAATCGAAACTGCCTGTGCATGCTGTGGAATACAGCACGCAAAAGGCCCAATTGTCAAAAAAAGGACAAAGAGACCAAAGAGATAGTAGGGTTTGCAAGAGGAGACACAAAGTGTGTATGAAAAACCAGAGAGGATAAACTCAGAGACATGAGAACACTGTGATGATGCACTGAATCATGATATGATAAGAAAATCTGATATAGTGGAGCTGAAGCTCAAAAGATACCTGCATTGTCCTGTTTGAATCATTTGGCAGCACCTATGGGAATCTGCATAGTGAAGGGAGGAAAACACAATCCTCCAGGTAGTGGGCTATCGAACTATCGAGGGAGTGAACCACGTTCTTTGATGCCGTCAGAGATGTGGAAGATGATCATCGGCTATATTGAGGGAGCAAATCGTAGTCCTTTGATGGCGGGGAGATGGCCGCGACAAGTGCGCAAGAGGCAGTCGACTGGTGTAGAAGCGTGACGTAGACTTGACTGGAGTCGTGGACAGTCAATGACTAGTCGAGCGGGGGAGCAAGCGACTGCAGCTGACGAACGACCAGCGGGCGACTAGCAGGTGAGCAAGCTGCGCTGATGAACGACCAGGCCCCGATCTGCACGGCGCAACGGACCCGTCATCCAACATTTTTTTTTTCTCTTCAAAATCTTTTTTTTTTGAAATTCCCCTACCAAGGGTTTACGTGTGGAGGCACAGCTTCAAATTTTCGTGCAATCTAAGCCCATAAATTTGGGGCTTCTCCTGACTGAGCACTGTTCATGCAAAATTGAGGCATCGGTGTGCACATTTGAATTGGGGATTTCGCCAAAATTATTGAAATTTTACTCATGTAAGTGAAATTTCTCAACATTGGACCCATACAATTTGGGGCTTTTATCGTATTGGTGAAATTCTGTTTAGCTGAGTCAGATTGGCTGACATTGGTGCACATTTGGACCCGAAAAATTTGGGGCTTTTGCAAAATTTTGTGAAATTTTACTAATTTTGCCCGGTTTATACTTTCGGGAACATGTATTAATGCAATTGGGACAGATTGGTCAGTGAAATTTGGGGGTTTTGCTGAAATTGCTGTATTTTGGCGAAATTGGCCTGTTCTATGCATGTCAGAGACATTGCAGATGTATGGTTAATGCTTTGAGCACAAAATTTTAGGGCTTTTGACCGTGCCTGTCAAATTTTATGCCCGTGGGTACATGTACAACAGAAATTGCAGCTAAAATTTGGGATTTCTCATGTAATGTGATGCATTTGCCTTTGGAATAGTTGTAATCAGTTGTGGAATGCTGTAGCACATGGTTTGTTGCTTCTGAAAATTTACTTACAGATCTGAAATTTCTGCTTCTACGTGGTCATTTATTGCTGGTTGGTACTTGTTTGTACCTTGGTCACTTGTGTGACAGTTTGGGCCTGCATTTACTGAAATTTTTGGTCACATTTGGGCTGAAAATCATGGTTGGCAGTAATGACAGCAGTAATCTCATGCACATAAAGAAGCTTGAAGGAGCACATAACTTTGCAGTTTGGCAAAAATAGTGTTACAATATCCTGTTGCAAAAGAAGTAGGCAAAGCCGATTAAGACAAAAGGGGCAAAACCCGCAGATATGGAACATGACAATTGGGATGAGTTAAATGGGCTTGCAGCTCAACCATTGAGCTATCGATTTTTGATGCCTTGCTGTTTAATATTGAAGGTTTGGATTCTACATATGCTATTTGGACTCGACTGGAAGAACTGTATGCACAGAAGAGTGCCGCAAGCAAAGTGTATTGGCTGAAAAAGATTATGGATTTGCGTATGAAAGAGGGTACGACAATGTCTACTCACTTGAGTGAGTTTAACTCCATTTTTAGCTAGCTGGTTGCCTTGAAGTTATTGATTGATGAAGAATTTAAGGCTGCGTTCTTGTTTTGCACTCTTCTAGAGAGTTGGGATACATTTAGGACTGCTATGAGCAATTCTAATGCGATTCTTTTGTATGCTGATGTAGAGAGTGCTCTACTCATGGAAGAAATGAATCGGTAGAACAATGCATCCAGTAAGTCTTCTAGTGCTTTGCATACTAGGGACAGATCGCAGTAGAAAGGCAAATATGATAGCAAGGGACGCAGTAAATCAAGTGGCAAAGATGTTGAATGCCATCATTGTGGCAAGAAGGGTCACTTTAAACGTGACTGCTACAAATGGAAGAAAGAGAAAGGGAAGGGCGAGAAGACAGATGATAGCAAGGAAGAGAAGAAAAAGAGTCGACCTAAGAAAAGCAGTGTCAAAATTGAAGAGGTAAATGTAGTCACTCATGACAGTGATAGTGGGAATGATGTACTCTTTGTCTCTTCACACTTTGGTGCACATGCTTTACGTACAGATACAGATGATGACATGCATACTTGGATTCTCGATTCAGGTGCTTCCTTTCATGTCACTCCTCATTGTGAGTGGTTCTCTGTCTATACAAGGGGTCGACATGGTGTTGTCCATCTTGGGGACAACTATGCATGTGACATTGCAGGTATTGACAGTGTGCAGTTGTAGTTTCAATATGGCTCTGTCTTCACACTTCAGTATGTACTGCATGTACCTCAACTCAAGAAAAGCTTGATTAGCACTAGGCAGTTAGATGATGATGGATTTCATACCACCTTTGGTGATGGGAAATGGAAGATCTGTAAGGGATCTAGAGTGATTGCCAGAGGTTGTAAAAGTGATACCTTGTATCCTCTCCATGTATCTAGTGTGAGTGATTATGTTGTTGTTGTGACCAAGTAGTTAAGTGTTTCTTTGTGGCATGGCTGGTTGGGACACATGAGTCAATCAGGAATGAAAGTGCTTTCTCGTTTGGGTTACTTGCCTTGTCTTCGTTATGCTGATTTTGAGCATTGTGATCATTGTGTTTATGGTAAACATGCACAGACGTCTCATAAAAAGTTTCTTTCGCTGAAATCTTCTCCTCTAGAGTTAATACACTCAAATGTATATTAGATGCCAGGGTTATCTTTAGGGGAAAATAAATATTTTGTCACCTTTGTCAATGATGCTACACGGAAGGTACGGGTTTACCCTATTTGTAGCAAAGATGAAGTGCTTGACAAGTTTAAAAAATTCTTGGCATTGGCTGAAAATTAGATAGATAAGACACTTAAGTGTCTTCGCTCTGACAATGGTGGGAAATATGTGTCCAAGGCCTTTCAGGCATTTTGTGACAGCCAAGGGATAAAGAGAGAGCTCACTACTACTCATAATTCACCCCAAAATGGAGTTGCATACCGTATGAATCGGACCATATAGGATAAGGTCCGTACGATGCTGTCTCATGTTGCATTACCCCATGGTTTTTGGGTAGAGGCTGTTATGACAGCCGTACACTTGATTAATCGGTCACCAAACAGGTCTTTGGGGGGGGGGGGGGGGGCGGGAAAGAGGGAGTTCTCCAAGAAGCGTGGTCGGGCAAGCCACCTTCACATGCTCACCTGAAAGTGTTTGGCTGCGAGGCTTTTGTGCACATTCGTAAAGAAAAACGTAGGAAACTTGCGCCAAAGTCATGTAAATGCATTTTTCTAGGATATGGTGACGACGGTGAAATGGGGTATAGATTATGGGATCTTGAGAAAAGGAAAGTAGTACGCAGCAATGATGTTATCTTTTGGAAAGGTCACATGCATAAACAGCCCAAAAAGGTAGGGTTGTATTCCGGGAAGAAATACCTTTTGGACAACAAAATGTGCCCGTTGTACAACAGCAAATACTTGTTGTAAATAAACCTGTAAATGTAGAAAATAATGCTGGAAATGATTAGCCAGCTATTGCCCATGATAATGAACCACTACATGTGCAGGAACAGCCAGGAGAGCAAGTGGTTAATGCTGATTTGCAGGTTGAAATGCCAGGACAGTATGCTGAAAATGGAAATTTACAGGAATAGCCAGCAAACAACGATCATTGGGTTAGGAGATTGCCTAGGGCTACTAGACAACCTGATAGATTTGTTCCTGGTGCAAACAATGTGGCTGATTATGTCATGTTGATAGACTGTGGTGAACCGTCTTGCTTCAAGGAAGCAATGGACAGACAGGACAGCAATAAATGGTATAAAGCCATGTTGTCAGAAATGGAATCTCTTGAGAAAAGTGGCACTTGGGACTTGGTGCAGTTGCCTAAAGGGTAGAAAACACTTCCATGCAAATGGGTTTACAAGATGAAAGTCACTTCTGGTTTCTCACCAAAGTACAAAGCAAGATTGGTTGCGAAGGGGTACAATCAAGAACATGGAATTGACTTTGATGAGATCTTCTCTCCTATAGTCAAGATGACTACCTTGAGAACCATTTTGGGCTTGATTGCAGCTGAAGATATGGAGCTCATATAGATGGATATAAAGACTGTATTCTTACATGGTGATCTGCATGAAGACATATATATGCAGCAGCGTGAAGGGTTTGTGAAAAAAGGGAAAGAGAAGATGGTATGTAAACTCAAAAGGAGCTTATATGGGCTGAAACAAGTACCAAGATAATGGTATCATAAGTTTGATACATTTATGCAGTCTCAAGGTTTCCATAGAAGTCAAGTGGATCACTGCTTGAACACCAAGAAGGCAGTAGATGATGACAGCTTGATTATCTTGGTTCTGTATGTTGATGACATGCTGATTGCTGGTAGGGATACTCATGCCTTGGACTCATTGAAGCAAAGTCTTCATGGTAGCTTTGACATGAAGGATCTTGGTGATGCAAATCATATGCTTGGCATGCGAATACTCAGAGATAGGTTGAAAGGATTGGTCTATCTATCTTAGCAGGAGTATATCTCCAAGGTTTTGCAGCATTTCAATATGGAGGGGGGGGAAACAATTGGGGTTCCATTGCCTTCATATGTGAAACTCAGTGCATAGGACAACCCTACATCTGATGATGAGAAGGCTAAAATGGCCAAGATACCATATGCTTCAGCTGTTGGCAGTTTGATGTATGCTATGGTTGCTACATGTTCCGATTTGCCTTTGCAGTGAGAGTGGTTAGCAGATACATGGCAAACCTTGGTAAAAAGCATTGGGAAGCAGGGAAAGGTATTATGAGATACCTCAAAGGCACAAAGGATTTGTGCATTTGCTTTGGAAAGCAGAAGGCATCTGTTGTTGGCTTTACGGATGCAGACTATGGTGGTCATGCGGATTGCAGAGAGTCCACTTTTAGGTATGTGTTTACTTTTATAGGAGGAGCAGACTCTTGGATCTCCAGGCTATAAAAGTGTGTTGCATTGTCTACTACAGAGGTAGAGTGTATGGCTGCCACTGAGGTATGCAAGGAGGCTTTATGGCTTTCACGTTTGGTGGGAGAGCTTGGCATTATAGAGTTACCTGTTCTCCATTGTGATAGTCAGTGCTATCATGCTAGCACGGAATTCCGTCTTTCATGCAAAGACGAAGCACATACAGGTGAAGTACCACTTCATTAGAGATGTACTTGACAGCAAGAGCATTGAGCTTGTTAAAGTGCATACATATGATAATCTTGTAGACCTTCTCACGAAGGGTCTTCCAGCAGAGCGGGTTGCTCATTGCCGACAGATGATGGGAGTTGGATAGATGTATGTATTTCAGCTTTGTACATACCTAGACTTAGCTGATTCTTTTCTCCTCTTAAGGCACATTGCCTTTAGGTGGGAGGTTGTTGGGAATAAAGGTCCTCGTGCCTTTTTTAATGTGCTCAGGTGTGAACACACCCTTAGTACTTGTACTTATATATATATATCTATCTAAAAATGTAAAGTGGTACACTCGTCATTGTATCCATAAATTGCACACACTCTCTACTCTGCTCTCTCTCTCTCTCTCTCTCTCTCTCTCTGTCTCGCTGCTATAAGGAATGCTGGAATTGGATGATAAGGAATGCTAGTGACTATGCACATCATCTATTTATTAATGAGAAACTAACCAAAGTCTAGGAGATGGCTTGATATACAACATAGGAACTTTTCTAGTATTAAAGTTTGAGTTTTTGGATTGTTTAAATGAGCTAATTAAGGTTTAATCATTAATGTACATTTTTTGGCGATGAAACTTACAGCCATGTGATAATGTAGACTAGATAAGGAAGGCTGGAATTGGATGATAAGGAATGCTAGTAGCAATGAGGCTAACAACCATGTGATAATGTAGACTAGATAAGGAAGGCTGGAATTGGATAATAAGGAATGCTAGTGACTATGCAAGTTATCTATTTATTAATGAGAAACTAATCAAAGGCTGGGAGATGGCTTGATATGCAACATATGAACTCTTATTGTAGTAAAGTTTGAGTTTTGGGATTGTTTAAATGAGCTGATTAAGGTTTAATCGTTAATGTACATTTTTTGGCTTAATGACAAGTATTGGACCCGAGTTACCATGGAGACTAAAAGCATACCAATATATAAATGTGAAGAGAGGGAATGTAAGATCTTGATCAAGTACTTACAATCATTCACAATTGATTGCAAGTTATTTGTGAATGGTGCATTACCAATTTTTCAACTTCCACCCGTCCTACTCAGAAATTCATTCTCTACATAGACTTTTAGCCTAGTTGGTCTAATTCTCTTTAATTCTTGTCTCTTATGTACTGTAGAGTGACCATTCTTATTTGTATGGTCCCATCTTCTACATTAGGTCTCACCATGGAGGGAAATATCTTTTGCTTGTTCTCCATCTTGACTTCTCAGGTAGGCTAGACATAGTGGAGCAACCTCTCATGCATTTAGTACACCATCCCTTTCTCAAGTGACCTCTCAAATTTCCCATTTGGCAATGTTGAGTGGGCCTTTCAAGTTACAATAAGTAGCACCTCATATAATTTCTCAAGATGTGTAAGAATCCACCGCATAAGGCTCATTTGCTTCTTAAGGTACTTTGGGGATATTCCCCAAGTGTTGTGGTGGCCTATGCGCAATGAAGGTTCAATGTTCAGCAATGCCATGCTCTCCCTCTAGACGTGAAAGCCATAAAGCCTCCTTGCATGCTTGAGTGGCTTAGACTTTGCCTTTGTAGTAGACAATGCAACACATTCTTTAGCCTGGAGATCTAGGAAATCGCTCCCCTTATGAAGGTGAATACATACGCTGAAGCAGACTTCTTATAGTCAACATGACCATCATAGTTTGTATTTGTAAAAGCCAACAACAGATGCCTTTTGCTTTCCAAAGCAGATACACAAATCCTTTGTTCCCTTAAGATATCTGATGATACCTTTCATTGCTTCCCAATGCTTTCTACCAGGATGTGCCATGTACTTGCTAACCACTCCGATAGCAAATGTTATATTAGGATGTATAGCAATCATAACATACAACAAGTTACCCACAGTTGAAGCATATGAAATCTTGGCCATTTCAGTCTTTTTCATCATCAGATGTAGGGCTGTCCTCTGCATTGAGTTTCACATATGGAGGCAATGGTACAACAATTGCTTTCCTTTCGTCCATATTGAAATGTTGCAAAATCTTAGATACATACTCCTATTGTGATACATAAAAAAGACCTTTCAATGTGTCCCTAAGTATATGCATGCCAAGGATATGATTTGCTTCACTAAGATCCTTTATGTCAAAATTACTATGTAGGTTCTCCTTCAATGCGTCTAATACATGAACATTCCTACCACCTTTGTTGATAATGTCACACACAAAGTATGGGTTTATCCAATCCATCATAAATACGAGACTTTGAAGAAGTTTAAAAAAGTCTTGGCATTTGCCAAAATATGACCAGCAAGACATTAAAGTGTCTTCGCTCTAACAATGGTGGGGAATATGTGTCCAAAGCCTTCCAAGCCTTTTGTGACAACAAAGGAATAAAAAGGGAGCCCCTTATAATCTACTCCAAAATAGTGTCACAAATTTAAGGTAGAGACTATTATGACAGCCATACACTTGATATTATACAGATGGATGTAAAGACTACTTTCTTACATGGCAATCTGCATGAGGATATATATATGCAATAGCCATTAGGTTTTGTGGTTAAGGGACAACAGAGATGGTGTATAAACTCAACAAAAGCTTATATGGACTAAAACAACCACTGCATGAATGGTATCATAAGTTTGATACATTCATGCAATCTCAAGGATTTAAGAGAAGATCTCACATACATTTGAATATACCAACTCTAAGGGTGAAGATTTTAATAAAAAAGACTTTTTATATGATGTTTGAGCATGCTTGCCAAAAATACAATGATCACAATGGCCAAAATCAATATACCTCAATCATGGAAAATAACCTAAACGAGAAAGTAATTTCATTCCAGTTTGATTCACGTGCCTTAACGGGCTATGCCACAAAGTCACACATGGCTGCTCCGTTATGGCGACAACATGATCACACATACTAGATACTTGTGATGGATACAGAGTATCACTTTTAGAGCCTTTAGCAACAATTCTAGAGCCCTTACATATCTTCCATTTGCTATCCTCAAAAGTGGTATAATAGCCTTCATCATCTAGTTGCCATGTGCTTATAAAGCTTTTATTGAGTTGGAACATGCCTCACATTATGCAAAGTGAACATTGAACCATATTGAAATGCCAATTGTACATTGTCAATTCTTGCAATGTCACATTTATAATTGTCCCCCAAGTGGACAACACCATGTCTACCACCACTATAGTCAGAGCCACTCATGGAGTGGTGTTACATGGAATGAGGCACCTGAATTAAGAATCCAAGTGTACATGTTATGATCAAAATCTGCAATTAATGAGTATGCACTAAAAGAAGCAAAGAGTACATCATTGCCACTATCACTCTCCTGACGGACTACATTGACTTTCTCTATCTTCACATTGCTCTTCTTTGCATGTTGGCTATCCTTTTTCTCATCTTTGTTATCATTAGTGTTTTTATCTTAACCTTTTTTTTTCTTTCACTTAAAGCAATTCTACTTGAAGTGCCCTTTCTTGCCATATTGATGACACTCCACATTTTTACCATGAGATTTGCTGTGTGTTTTGTTGTCACCATTGCCCTTCTGCTGGGATCTATCTTTGGTATGTAGTGCATTGGAAGACTTGTTTGCTTAAAAATTTTGTCGATTGAGCTCCTCAATGAGTAAAGATCTCTCCACATAGCATTAGAGTTACTCTTTTTTTTCCTAAAAGTGTCTCAACTTTCAGGCAAAGTGCATAACAAAAAGGTTGTGTTGTAAACTCTTCATCAACGTGAAATTCCAAAGCAATTACTTGGCTGAACATAGAGTTAAACTCATTGAAATGTACAAACGTGGCTGTACCTTCTTTCATATGAAGGTCCATCAAAAATTTCAATCAATAAACCTTGTTGGTTGCACTCTTTTTAGCATATAACTCAAGTGGTCATTACATATCATAAGCAGATTTTAGTTTCTCTATGTCGAAGAGCAAAGTGTCTGACATTGAAAGCTCTATGGCAGAGCGTGCAAGCTCATCTAACTCATCCCACTCATCTAGATCCACTTGTTTTTTTTGCGCCAATATATTATAGCATTGCTTGTGCCATATAACAAAGTTGTTTGCACCCTCAAGCTTTTAATGTGCAAAAGATTGTTGTTATCACTATTGGCAACCATGCTTTATAGCTTAAAAGTGACTCAAAAGTCAATAAATGTAAGCCCAATTGTCACACAAATGACCAAGGTATGAAGCAAGTACCAACCAACAATGAAAATTCAAGTTATTGCAGAAGTTTTAGATTCGCAAATCAATTTTCAAAGGTATAAAATATGTGCTACAACACACACAAGCAATTGAAGCCATATCATGAGCTAATGGATCAAATTCATGAGAAAGCCCCAAAATTTCTTTGCTCAAACTGCTCAAATGACATCAAACATAGCTCTCCCGAATGGATTGTACAAGCCAATTTTGCCAAAATTTCACAAATTTTGCAAAAGCCTTGAATTTGTCCGAGGCCCTATGTGCTCAATTTGCATAGGAATTGCACTGCAAGTACATACCAAGACCAAATTTGGCCCAAACTTTGCAAAATTTTCAAAAGCCCTAGATTGTAGGAGGTCCAATGTGTCAAAATTTCAAGAATTATACCTATCCCATTGCAATTTCTGCACACACATGAAAAGCTTGAAACTTCGAGACGAGAGAGTGCAAAAATCCACAAATTTTACTCAATCGAGTTAATCTTCACAGGTACACAAAAATCCCCAAATTTCGAGAGCAAATATATGCCAAATCTTTGATATTTGTAGAAATGTGCTTGTGCACGCATGACAATCTGCAGAGCACCAATGAAAGAATCATTAAAAAAAAGACACGTGGACAGGTCAAGAAGCACGTGACTTGCACTTGGGAGCTGCTGCTAAACTGCTCGCAATTGTCAGGTAGTACACGACTTGCGCTTGATTGGTGCTTCCCGCCTGTCACCTCTTGACGGTGGAACTACTAACTTGAAACTATTACATGACTTTTCACTTGACTGCCTTGTGTTACTGGCTTGCCTGTGCCAAATTGCAAGCTATTCTTGATTGTTGAACAGTCCTGTGACTTGATGTCACAACTCGGACAAGCTTCGGAGGCTTGGTTGGGATGGCCTTCAACTCTGATACCAGTTTGTGGTGGCCTATACGCAGTGAAGGTTTGATGTTCAGCAATGGCAATGGTGCATAGAGAGAGAGAGAGAGAGAGAGAGAGAGAGAGAGAGAGAGAGAGAGAGAGAGAGAGAGAGAGAGAGAGAGAGAGAGAGAGAGAGAGAGAGAGATGCACGATGTGTGGGTACAAAAAGGTGTACCTCTCTTAGGTTTTAGTCATATGTAAAGTACTAAAGCACAAGTGCTAAGGGTGTGTTTACACTCAAGCACATATAAAAGGCATGGTGGCCCTATATTCCCAGTAAGTGCTTTGTTCGTGATTAATCATTTAAACTCATACCAATATTGCAACTACTACTGCATTTAGTGATAAGATAAAATGTTAGTGTTTAGTTAGGACTCATGTTGCAATCACTAAAGATACATTTAGCAATGAAACAAGGCTTAGTTATATTAACTATACTACTAGGTCCAATCTTGTGCAACAAGTGATTGAGCTTAAGGTCTTTGCGAACTTTTCCTTGGATAAGATCCTATGCTTGGTCTTAGATAATAAACTAACATTAAGGGTGATTTTTTGAGTTTTGCATTCATCCAACAGTTGGGCTCATCTAATTGAAATGCTACATGACCTATGGTCAAAGTAGACGCATCAATCTTGATTATGAGCTCCAACAAATTTCGATTGCAAAGGGGGGATGACTTGTTGAGTAAGCTAAATATAGGTGATTATTTGTCAAGTTTATTACCACCGGGTTTCCAAAGCTAGAAGATGATCAAATTATATTATTAAACAAGTTACCATCTAAATATTTCATTGGCTTGTAGGCCTACATTTTATGATATTAATTGTCAACTATTATTATTTCTAAGGCTACAAGACCAAGTGTCCAAGAAAGTCTACTTTTTTTAAAAGGGGCCTTTGTTTCCCCATCCTTGAAAGGGAAGTTTGAGGGTAGTCAAAAGTTTGAAAGCAAAGAATAGTTCTCAATCTAGAATTCTTCTCAAGATGATAATAGAGAAACTTAGTTGACAAAATAGTTGCAAAAGGAATAGGTATTGCACTCATTGTTAGCAACTTGATCAATATAGATGAGGAGTGTCATAATAGCACCTAGTGTAATCCACCAACAATTGAACTTATTTCCTTGTGCAAATAGGGCCAAAATGCACCTAAAAATTAGCAATAAGGTGCTTGTAAATATAAAGAAATGGTATGTCAAATAGAGAAATGCAAAAGATAATACACTTGGTAGATATCTATTTTTAAAAACTTATGACAACATGAAGTTGAGCTTTTATGTCAATGGCATATATGTATCAATTGCAAACACCTATACTTAAAAGGGATAGATGTTGTACCCATTACAAGAGACCTAGCCAATGCACACAATTCTCGAGTTATGTAACATATTATTCATATGAATAATATTAGTATAAATACTTTTGTATAAATAAGCTTCGCATAAATATTCTTTGCTTCAATACTTTGGATAAATGTATTCAAGGATTTAAAAATGTAAAAAATACCAATATTATATTTAAGAATTTCAATGAATATGCAATTTAGACCCTACTAATGTTTTTAGATGCTACCTTACCATGCAACCTTGCAACTTTTGGGGTAACCTATAGATAATTTTTACAATAATTTTTGCATTCATACACGTTTGCATTATGATATTGCATTCTCACCTTAGTTTGCTTCATCTTTAAAGAGGTGCTAATTTTGTTGTTTTAGTCGTGTTTTCAATTTGTTGCCATTTTTGCTACTTAGATTAAGCTTTAGTTGTTTGTAAAGTGCAAGATCTATTTGAATACAACCCATCCCTTCAACATTCCTCAACTTGCTCATCGAGAGAGAATGGTAAGTGGATACTTATTCGCTCCTTGGGTATTTTTCACGATTCCATAAACTCAAATTATTCATAGAGTCTTCATTCATTCATTGCTATTTCTTTCATTAGTTTATTTATTAGTCATATGATTGCTTAGGTACTCTATTTTCTTCATAGGTCCTAGTGTATTCTCTCTCTCTCTCTCTCTCTCTCTCTCTCTCTCTCTCTCTCTCTCTCTCTCATTGTATTAATGTCCTACAAGACAATTCAAAGTGCATCTTGGGATAAAAGCCAATGTGGCTAGTTGCCCATCATACTTACTAATCCAAACTATATGTGTAAACACTCATTCTTTATTCTTTGAGTGATAATGTAATAAGGTGTTGCTCACAAGTGAGCTATTGACAGCACCACAAATAGTGTATTCTCACTCACTCACTCACTCTCAAAATCTTTTTGCAATTTCCATATTCCTTGTAGCTTCATCAACAGATATTAGAACAAATAGAAGTCTTTAGTCAGCACCACTAACGAAAATGTTCATGTTCTTTATAATTGGACGAGACTCCATGTGTGCGAAGAGTCAAAAAATTCTTAGGGTAGTCTATAAGAGCTTAATTTACTCTGTTTTCTTTTTCTAAGACTTTTGAACTATGCTTTTGTAAATACTACACATATTATTTCATCTTTTTTTCAATTATATAAATTTAATTCAAAATTTTTAAAACAAGTAAATACTCAGTGTCTATATTAGAGACATTATTTATAGGTTACCAAGCATTGGTAACCAATAGATAAACTATAAAAAGGAAGCAGTTTGAGGTTGTAGGTGGTTTGACATAGGTTGCTAAGAGTTTCATGTTGGTTGCTATTGTATTTAGCAAGTGATCTTAATGAATTCAATATCATATTTACTCAGATGTAGGCTCCAAGATTGAAGTTTAAAGTTGAGGTTAAGGTGTATTTCATAGTTGTGAATGAAACCACCGCACATGACTTATGGAACAAGCTATATGATAGTTATGCGAAGAAAACTACCTCTAATAAGGTGTATTTCATAGTTGTGAATGAGACCACTACACATGACTTATGCAAGAAGCTATGTAACAATTAATGAGCAAAAAACTAGCTCTAATAAGGTGAATCTCATGAAAAAATTATTTCAATTGTTGCAGATGGAGAAGAGCTTTACTATCGTCTTGTACCTTAATGAATTCAACATCATATTCAATCAAATATAGGCTCAAAAGTCAAAGTTTGAAGTTTAGGTTAAGGCAATCTTTTTATTGTGCTCATTGTCTGTATCATGGAACATCTTTAGAATAACTATCAATAATTTAGCCTCGAATGGTGAGTTGAAATTTAATTTTGTTGTGGCTAGTTTATTGATTGAAAAGACATGCAAGAAATCCATAGATCAAGGAGAAATTTTAGTAATTGGTAAGTTAGAAATAATAAAATATAAAATAGTATAAATGCAAGAATCAAGATCATAAGCAATCACGCAGCAAATACAAGACCAAGTAAGACATTGAATGCTTCTGCTATAGCAAAACATGTCATATTAAGAACTAATAAAAATGAAAGCAAGAGTAAGTAGATAAGAAGATGGAAGGTAATGATGTTGACATGAAAAATGTAAATATTAAAGAAATGATTGTAGTGATTATATATGATGATAATGGTGAAGTGGTGTTTACTTTTACTATTTTGTACATATACTAGTTATAGTAGATTGACAACTAGCTTGAGATTGGATATTTAATATTGACATATCTTTTCATGTGACTCATTATAAGGAGTTGTTTCATTCATATGATAGCAAGAGACAGATTAATCCATCTTGGTAATGACTATGTATGTAATACAATTGGTGTCAATGATGTGTAGTTTGCTTTTGAGAATGGATCTATCTTACTCTTTGGAATATATGTTGTGTCCAATCTTACTAAAAGCTTGATATCTACTAGTCAATTGGAAGACTTGGGATATTCTATTACTTTTGGGAGTTAGTCATGGAAAGTCCACGAGGGAGCATTTGTTGGAGCTAAGTGTGACACTCTGTATTTTCTTCATGCATTTTTGGTAAAAAAGCATGTAATTTTAATCAAGCAATCAAATGTATATTTATAATATTGGTAGTTGGGACATATATTCAAAAAAGGAATGAAACACTATTTCATTTGGGTTACTTGTTTTCTCTTGTTTTTTTTGATATTTCTATTTGTAAGCATTGTATATATGGAAAGAATATATGTTTAACCCATAAGAAAAACTTAAACAAAAAGAAAGTGAGCTGCTTGATTTAGTACACAATGATATATATGGACTTATACATACAACGTCTATAGAGAAGGGGAGAGGGAGGGGGGGGGATCTTATTTTATCACATTTATTGATAATGCAGTTGTGGGCTTTCACTATAGCTAGGAAAGATGATGCTTTGTCTTGTTTTAAAAAATTTTTAACATTAGAGAAAATCAGTATGGTAAGATATTTAAGTGTCTCAGAACTGATAATGGTGGAGAATGTCTCTCATGAGTTTAGAAATTTTTGCAAAGTACATATGGGATAAAAAGGAAACTCATTGTAATTGAAAATCTTGCCCAAATTGGTGTTATAGTGTATAAATAAAATTATAAATGAAATAATATTGAATGTACTATTTAATATTGGTTTCACTTAAGAACTTTGGGTTGAGACTACGATGATTGGTGTTATATGTTTTAGAAATATATCGTCTAATATTGTTTTGGATAATAGCATTCCTAAAGAGACATAGTCACACAAGAAGCTCTCTTATGATTACTTAAGTTGTTGTGAAGCTTATGTGCATGTATTAAAGGAAAACCATAGTGAATTAGAGTCAAAATCCACTAAATGTATTAAAAGAAAACCATAGTGAATTAGACCCAAAACCCACTAAATGTATATTTTTGGGCTACTATGGATAGAGTGGTAAGATGGTTTATTGTATTTGGGATCCTAAAGGTAGAAAGATTATCTATGGTAATGATGCGATTGTTAATGGAAAGGACATACATAAATGCCTCTTAAGGAAGTGGAAACAGAAAATAATACTTTCTAAGATATCATGTCATTTGGTATGTTGCCATGTAGAACAAGTGCTAATGTACCAAGTGTACAAAAAGAGGGCACAAGTGATTTGTCAAC
The DNA here is from genome assembly GCF_053477565.2 of Lygodium microphyllum. Taxonomy (NCBI): domain Eukaryota; kingdom Viridiplantae; phylum Streptophyta; class Polypodiopsida; order Schizaeales; family Lygodiaceae; genus Lygodium; species Lygodium microphyllum. Next base: position 73,261,033 of record NC_141142.1, read on the forward strand.
TAGTGAGCAACAAGTGGGGATATTTATTGAGAAGTAGGTTGAGAGTCCGATGGTACCTTAAGAAGAAAGAATGGAAGCTAAACTTTCCACTCCAAGTTAGTCCATTGTGCTATATAGATATACTTGTATCACTTGTCCCTTGTATGAGAGATTTTAGCGTGGGTTTGACTATGTGATGTTGATAGATTGTGGGGAGTCATCTTGTTATAACGTGGCCATGACTCGTGATGGTAAACTTAAGTGCAAGCTAGCCATATAGTCTAAAATGGATTTCAATATGAAGAATCAAACTTGGGAGTTAATTCCCTTTTCAAATGGTAAAAATGCTTTGCTATTCAAGTGGGCTTATAAGTTGAAGGTTATATGTGATAGTAAATTAAAGTACAAGGCAAGGTGTGTGGTAAAAGATTTTAGGCAAGAAAAATATGTGAAATTTGATGAGATCATTTTACTTATGTGGTGAAAATTGACTACTTGCATTGTTCTTGTCTTGGTGGCTAAAGATGAGATAGACCTTGTAACATTGGATATCAAGATAACATTTTTGTAAAGTGATCTTCATGGTGAGGTCTATATGCAATAACTAGAGAGTTTTGTGAAACATGGCCATGAATATCTTGTTTGCAAGCTACAAATAGAGTTTTTATGGATTTAAGTAGGCTTCATTGAAATAATACAATAAATTCAATGCATTTATGCAATCTCGTGGCTACAAGAGAAGTGAGACAAACCATTTATTATACATTAGAAAGACTGTGGGAGCTTACGCTCAACCGCCAAGACCCTCGGACCACTTATTCTTTCAAGCGTTTTAAGCGAGCTCTAATGGCTATCTCTCACCTAGCCGACGCGCCGTCGATCCTACGAGTGTAGTGAGCTTACCTTGATGCTCGATCGAGTACCCTCCTCTCTCTTGCACTCCAGTAGCTCCACGATCCTAGATGCTAGCGCAAGCATCCTCAAGCCTCCTCCATCTTCAAGCTCCATCCTCCATAGCCGCGCGTGCAAGAGAAGATAAGGGAAGAGAAGAGAAAAAGAGTAGAAGAGATGGTGAAGAGCTTCACCCTCTTGATCCCTCACCCTCACACACACTCACTCCCTCACACTCTCACACTCCCTCTCTCAAGAGCACGCACAAGCAAGAAGAAGAGAAGAAGAGAAGAAGAAGAGGACTCCTTTTGCCACACACCAAAGAATGAGCTTCTCATTCATTTTTCAACTTTATATACAAAACCCTAAATCCCTTCCGGGCGGTCATCCCCTTTTCCTTTTTTACATGGCCAGCCGTAGCTTAGGCCCTCTTTCCCATTTCCCACCATTCTAATTTTACCCTATTCCCACTAATGCATACACTTTGCATAGGAGTGAGCCTGGCACTCTTTTATACAGATTTGGGGGTGTTCCCATATTTTAATGGTGCGCCTTTTTCTCTTTTATTGCCGTGGCCCAACACCGAAGCCTCTTGAGGGTCGTGTCCGAATATTTGAATTTTTCAGGGATTGGTTGCCAATCAAGGCGCCTTTTTTGCTCTTGCGCCTTTTTTGCTCTTTTTCCTTCTTCCCAGTTTCCGCTCCTCTGTGCTGCGGTAACGTGGTCGGAAACATGGTAACATTAGCCCTCTCCTAGCCAAGTGGCAGTCCCATGGCACTGCGGTGGGACAAGGGGGCACGTTAGGTCAGCTGGTAGGCGGAACATGTAGGTGGGTGGTTAGGGATGATGACCCGGAGCGAGTCCGGCGTATGGTAAGCTCCATGGAGATACTCGGCATCTGTCACACGGTTGTCGCCGGTCGTCTTGTGAGTAGGAGAAGCGCTTGAAGCAATGCAATGATGGTGTGGGGGAATTTATTATGGTAAAAACCCCTTGAACTCGGTTTGGCTTGAAACCCGTGGCTTTGATTGAAGATTTGTGCCTTGGATCTGAAGGTCCTCGAGCCGGTGGAATCAATAAGCTATCCGTGGATCTTGAGGCGTAGGGCATGGATCATTGGACGATACATGTCCAAGATCTATGCCAATGGCGGACTCACCTTGAGCTGGTTCGATCATAGTGGCCATTAGCACCAGGCGGTTGGCTGGAGGCCAGCACGCTTTGGTCCTTAAGGGGTGCCAGGGGTGACGGTCTTCCACGTGCAGCCAGCCCCTGAGAGTCGATATAACCTGCAAGAAAAGTTGTGCCCTACCTAAGGGGTGTGCGGCTTGTCGTGTAGAGTGTTGTGCTCGTGGTAGCGGAACTGGGAGATGGGTCTAACCTTGGGCAAGCCCTTGGTAACATCCCATACTTGAGGACCCAGCTTGTGCTTCGTTGGTGGTGCGGTGCGAGCCTTAGGGTGACAGGTCTAAAGTCCTGCCCTTGATGTGCCCTAGGCGTGAAGTGGGGGAGAGGGCTAGGGAGATCCCTAGGTGCTTTTTTTTTTTTTTTGAGATGAGACATAGGCCCAAGTATCTTAGTCGGAATGAGGAGGAGAAGGTGGGCGGAGAGACTTGCTAAAAAATTGGCGACTCTGCATGTAATTCTTTAGATTCATGCGGACATGTAGGGAGGTAGTGGAGAGGAAGGGGTGGTTGCATCTAGTGAACTGGCTGTCGTTCATGTTCTCTAGGAGGGCTAGGCAAAAATAAGGGAGGAGGGTAGCCCTCATCATGAGACGAGCCATGGCACAATTATCTATAGCATTAGGGTTGAAGAATAGGGGAGGTAGGCCACGCTCTTGTGGAGTAGAGTCCTGCTTAAGGAGTAGCCTAAGTAGCCTAAGATAGTTACAGGTGGTTATGAAGGCGGGGTCAGGACATGAGGAAAAGTTCGCAAGGAAGCGCATCATAGATTCGTCTAGGCTTTCTGCGGTAAAAAGAAGGGCGTTGTCGAAGGATGCTACAGTGGAGTTATAAATGACGGGGAAGTCATAGCGCCCGTGGAGGGTGGCATCAAAATCTATGCCTACCCTTCGAGAATACGCTATATAAGTAGGGTCGTTCCGCTCGAACGGCAGGGTATTACAAAAAGCCATCCAGGCGAGCATGCTTATGTCGCATACTCGTCTCCTCCACAGGGGTTGGTCCCTATAGTTTTGTACAGTGTAGGGGATTTCAAAAACTTTATCGTGCCAGTAGTCAGCCGCTTCGGTGCCCCAAGAGGTTGGGGTCTTCCCCAGCCGGCCACCGACCGCGATCACCTCGTCCATCACTTTGAGGGGCAGGACCCTCCGCAGACTGTTGGGTAGGAGGAAACTAAAGGGGAATGGCTCCTTTGCTAGTTCCTGCACTTCCCATACCACCAGTTCTGCATGGAATCCCGCAGGGAGATCATCTGGGCACGGAGGGAGAGGCGCGGACAGTAGCACGGCTGGTTTGGCTCTCAGCTTCTGTCTGGCCTCCTCCACCATCTTTTTTCGCCTTTCTTTAGAGATGGCTTTTCTTTCTGCAGCTGGGTCTGCTTGTGGTGGATCTTGGGCCTGTGGCGAGGGGGGTTGCGGGACCACATCTTCCCTGAAGCGATTCACATCGATTTCCAGCTCGGCTTCTTCCCCCTGCCGTTCTGCGTGTACTGCTTCTTCCTCGAACCCGAGGGCATCTATTTCCTGGGGGGTTAGGCCGGCTCTCGTCAGGTATTTTCGCTGTTCCTCCAGACTCAGCCTCACCTCCGTCGGCAATGGTGGCATCTGTAGTCCAGCATGTAGAGCTCTTCTCGCCATGCCAAGCTTCCTCTGTACTACTTCCAGCGACTCTCCTTGTGCTGTGTGGGTGGCGTCCAAGATGGTGTCGAGGAAGATCTTCTATTGAGCACTGAAGGCCACTTGGGCTGCCTTTGCCTTACTCTCCGCAATGATTTTCTCTTTTTCTGTTAAAGCAAGGCGGTGCGCCAGTGTCTTTACCCTCCTCTCGTTATGCGCGACTCACTCCTCTGCCCTCTTGTTCATCACTTCCAAGCCTTCCCCTTGTCTCAAGGTCAACATCATGATTTTCTGTCCATAATCCTCTAGTTCCCTGACCAGCCTCTCTTGTTCTTGTCGTTCCGAGGTCAGCTGATCTGTGAGGCGCCTGAGCTCTTGCTCCTGCTCCTCCATTCCTCGTTGCCTTTCTTCGTCCCTAGCACTTAGCTCCTCCCTGAGTGCATCCACCTTAGCAGCTTTTGCAGCAAGCTCCTGGTACTGCCCTATGAGAAGCTTGTGCCCTCTTTGCATGTTTACTAATTCTTGCGTCTCATTTTCGAGTAGCTGCCTCCAATGTTCCTCCCTCGCATCCCTAGCCTTCAGTTCCTATTTCAGCTCTGCAATTTCACGCTGCTGCAAGGCTACCATTCTTGTCTTGTCCAACTGGAAGGCGGCCATGGTTTCCTTCTCGGCTGCCAACTCAGCCACGACTGTTTTGCGTTCCTCCTTCGCTCTCTCCAACTGGGAGAGCAGCTCGGCGACGTATTCGTCGTAATTAGCCGGTGGCATCATCGTTGCGTGAATAGGCGAGGTGGAGGCTTCGACTTTTTTGCTTTTTGGGTTCCTGCCTGGACTCTGCATCTGCGGCTGGCCTTTTCTGTCCTGTGGCCGTAGTTTTCGTGCTCCGTCCCTGGCTCATTTCTTTATTGATAAAATACTGCATCCATGCCACGAAATTCGACACATCTGCGCTGGTGGGGATGCTGGGGATGACGGTGGTGAGTTCCGCAGGAGGTACCAGGAGGATAGGGATCGGATGAAGCGGGGCCTTGCCTTTGCCGTCGGAGACTGGGGGTGGCATGAATTCTAGCACCTGTGTGCTGGATCCAGGCCCCTCCTTTCTGCATGGGCTTAGGTTCCTTAGTTCGTCCGCTCGGCACTGCTGTTCGATGGACCGTCGTGTGGCCTCCGCCAGGTCCTCCTCTTTCCTTCGCAGCTTCTCCTCTTCTTCCTCCGCTTTCCTCTTCCTTTCCTCTTACCTTTTCTTCTGCTCCTCCTGCTTTTTTTCTTTTTTTTTTCCCTCCTTTTCTTTGCTTCAGCTTCTTGTTTGGACGCCTCCGTGGCTTTCTGCAACTCCTCTCTTTCCCTCTGCTCCTCCTGCTTTTTCATCCTCTCTCTCTCTTTTGCTTCTTTCAGGGATTCCTTCTTTGCCCTTTCCAAGTCCTCCTTTTCTTTCTTCTTGCCTTCATCACCATTTTTCTTCCCCTGCGCCGCCTTTTTCTTCGTTGTCCTGATTGCCCTCTTACTATAGTTGGTCCTTCCCCTTCTTTTTCTGTTTCTGTTCTGTCGGTGGACCTGTCTTTGTCCTGTCGAGGGGCGACTTCTCCGGCGTTTCTCCTTCTCCCTCCTCCGGCTCTTGTGTTGCCTTTACTGCCTCCTGAATTAGTGCAGTTAAGACTCCTCCGTAGCTCATGAAAGAGGCCTTGGAGGAGGATTTCTTCCTTTCCATCACCTTAGAAGCAGGAGAATCTCCTGTTGGTGCACTTCCCAGGGCTAGTGCTTTGGCTGCTTGATCGATAGTCTTCCGCATGTAGCCATTCCAATCCACCTCATCTAGAGTGTGGACTGCTACATTCTCCAGCATGGGCACACTAATCCGATGCATTAAGGAGTTGTATCGTTGACTGGAGAAGAGCAGGTGCACCAACTTGGCCTGTAGCTTGGCGTCAGTGTCGGGGATGTCTTGGATGCTTATGCTGTCGTTTGTAAGTACCTCTTCCTTCTTCATTTTTAGCAAGGCGTAAACATCCCTTTTTTGCCGCCTTTCTGTCCTAGGTGCCAATCCCAGAGCTTTTTCCACCAGGACTGGGTCCAATCGGACCGGTACCTTCTTTGCGCCCTCTCCTCAGCCTACTGTTACAGTGCTCGCTTCCTGGTCCGAATTGTATGTCCTGAGGAATTCCACGCATTTGAAGTGATCTGGCGGTTAGGGTCTCGTTTGGGTGGTGTACTCGAATGCGGTTCCTACCGTTTTGTCACCCACATAAGTCTGGGCTCCTTGGCCTTGTGAGCATTCTTGGTGGATTTGGGCCTTGGGTCGAGTGCGTGACACGAAGCCACAGGTTTCGCCCCTTTAGATTGGGTCTGGGGCGTGGTCCTAGGGGTTTCTATCGGTGGTGTCGTGATGGTGGAGGAATCATGATAGCCCTTGCTGAAGGCCGTTACTATACGGGTGCTGCCGATGGCAAGATGAATGTAGTTTAGGTTGTAATCCACATTACAATGCGTTAGCTTCTTGAAGGTGCGACCCAATAGTGACACATTACCGGCTTCTTTAGTGTTAGGCAACACATGGAAGAAGGCTGGTAAACTTTTAGTCTCGATGGAAACAAGTGCCTTGCACTTCCCCAGGAGTGAATAGGCAGCACCCCCAAACGAGGTGAGGTTGGCATTAGTGGGCTATAGCGTCGGTTGACCAATGCGTGTCCAATGGTCATGCGTCAAGATGTTGTAGTCGGCCCCTTCATCAATCAAGGTGTCGAAAGAATACACCGTGCCTGCTGTGACTGTGATTCGTAGATACGCCGGTGCTACTGCTTCCTCGTCCTGATCCGTAAGATCGGTTACAGTTGCCATTCGGACATTCAATGGGGCTTCTAGCATGGGTGGCTCATGTAATGGATGGGAAGGAGGATAGTACTTCTTTACGCGGCTGCCGTTCAAAAAGCCTACTCCTTCACCGTCAAGTGTCTCCAACTCCACATTCCCGGTCTACCAATCATGCATACTCTAAAAGGGCCTAGTCCTCGGAACTTCATCTTTTGTTTGTGTCCTTTCATTGAGTATAGCAGAACAAGATCTCCTTGTTCGAAGTCTCGCTGCTTGACATGCTTGTCAAACCACATCTTTCGTCGGGCCTTCTCACAGATGAGCGCGTGGGTTGCTAGAAGACGAGTCTCTGACAGGCGTTCCAGCTCGGTCAGGCGTTGCGTCCATGCTTCCTTCCCTTACCATCGTTCTTGGAGTGCTATTCTCAGGCTAGGGACAAAGAATTCTACCGGTAGAATTGCTCCAGTCCCATAGGTCAGCCTAAAGGGGGTTTGACCGATGACTGTTTTATAAGCTGTGCGGTAGGCCCACAAGGCTGCCATCAACTTGTTGTCCCAGTCGCTTCTCGAGGCTGAGACCACCTTAGTGAGGATGTTAATGAGAATTTTGTTAGTCGATTCTGCCTGGCCATTAGCCTAAGGGTAGTATGGCGAGGATTTGCGATGGATGATAAGAAAGGTGGATAGGAGATGTGCGATCACTTCGTTGATGAAGTGTGTGCCTTGGTCGCTAACCAGTTCGATGGGGCAACTGAAGTGTGAGATCACTTGCTCCCATAAGAACTTGGCAGTCATTCTAGCGTCGTTTTTTCATGTTGCTCTTGCCTCTGGCCATCTCGTGAGGTGATCCGTGGCCACTACGATGTACTTGGCTTGCGAGTACTGCGCTGCGGGGCTTATTGGTCCTATGAAGTCAATTCCCCATTTTTCGAAGGGTTGGCGAGCAATAATTGGGGTTAACTCCCCGTGCTGTCGTGTCTCCGCTAAAGTGTCCACCTACAATGCCGCTGTGCGCTTCTGAGAGCACATCATGCATCTCATGTTCACACACACACCTTCGCAGCAATCCGTCTTGCCCCAACCTATAGAGTTGGCCTGCAATCAACTGGTAGGGCTGGAGCTTCAATATCAAGCGCCTAAGTCGTGTCTTTTCTATTGGTCGCTCAGGTGGTCTGTGCTCGAGCACTTGGACTATGTCATCGGCCCAGTATGGCGTCAGATCAGCCTTAAATAGGTCTCTCTCTGGACAGGTGGAATAAGTGGGCGTCAGGTAACTCGTCAATGATACCTTGTTCTGCTGCTTCTCCTGTGGGTATACGGGACATGTGATCAACCATGTAATACTGTTTTCCCTTTCGTACCACCACGGAGAAATCGAACTCTAGGAGCAGGAGGAGCCATCGAGCTATGCGTCCTATAGCACAAGGCTTGTTTACCAAGTAGAGCAGGGCTTGATGGTCCACAAAGAAAATGAAAGGTGTGGCCAGTAGATAGTGTCAGAATTTCTTCACGACAAACACCATGGCTAGTTCCTCCCTTTCTGTTGTTGAATAAATCATCTCCATCTCAGTGAGTTGCCTGCTAGCGAAGCTCAGCGGGTAGTCCAAGTTATGCTCGCCCGGTTGGCACAACACTACTCTTACGGCAAACTTAGAGGTGTAAATGTGTACATGGAAGGTAGTGGTCCAGTCCGGGGCTCGTAGAATCGGTGCCGTCATTAGAGCCTTTTTCAATTGTTCGTATGCCCGTTGGCATGCTTCAGTCCACTCGAAGACGATTAGTAGCTTGTACAATGGCCTAGCGATCAGCGCGTAGTTCAGCACAGACCGTCGATAGTATCCTGTGTGACCTAAGAAGCATTGAACTCCCTTGTAATTACTTGGGGATGGAAAGTCAACGATAACCCTGACCTTCGAGAAGTCCGTGGCAATGCCGTTCTTCGACACCACGTGTTCTAAGATGCATCCGTGCTTCACCCAAAACTGACATTTCAAGGGGTTCAGGGAGAGGCGATATAAGCGACACCGTTCAAAGACCGTGCGGAGTTTGTCTAGATGTTCAATCCAGGTTGAATGGACACACAGGTCATCAACAAAGACCTCCAACTCCTTGCAAAGCACGTCCTTGAATATGGTGCACATAAGGCATTGAAAGGTGACGGGGGCATTGGTTAACCCAAAGGGCATGACTACGTACGCAAAGACGCCCCACTCAGTGGCAAAGGCGGTCTTGTGCCTGTTTGCAGGATGCACTTGCACCTGGTTGTACCCCGAGAAGCCATCCAAGAAATTGTAGGCTTCCTTACCTGCCACTCTCTCAAGCATATGCTCGGTGTACGGCAAGGGGTAGTTGTCTCTCTTTGTAGCAGCGTTCACCTTCTTGTAATTGACGCACACTCGAATCTTGCCGTTTTTCTTCATCACAATGACTATGGGTGACACCCAGTCTGTGTGCTTAATTTCATAAATGAATCCAGCTCTCATCAGCTTGTCGATTTCCTCCTTGACAACATGAGCGTGCTTTGGATTCATGGGGTACGGTCGCTGCTTGACCGGCGTTGCATCCGACATCATGGGTATGTTGTGAGTCACAACACTCGGATCTACCCCTCGTAGCTCATCTAAGGACAAACAAATACGTCTATGCATTCCCGCAAAAGAGCGACAAGACTAAACTCTTCTTCAGTAGTCAAGTCTTCGGCAATGAACACCGGTTGGGGTACTTCCCCTTCCAGGGCTAGGTTTACCTCCTTGACCTTGGCTGGCCCTTCGATTGGTTTGCTTGTTTGCCCTTGGCGCTTGGCACCTAGCAGAACCACTACCCTATCCCCTTTTTTGAATTTAGTGAAGCGTTTAGGGAGGTCTTGCGGCTTCCTTTGTTCCTCTGATCGTGCATGCTTGGGACGCTTTGCCTCATCCTGCCGCAACCGTCTGCGTCTCAGGTGGACAGGTAAGTCCCCCTTGGTGCGTCTGGTCATGGGTGGCCTAGGGATTTATGGGTCGCTAGCAGAAGTAACTTCCGATTCAGAGTTAATCCCTCCGTTTTCACTAGAAGAGGTGGTCTCCCCTGGTGGCCGCAGTTTAGATGGCGATTCGGTTCTAAGCATTGATGTCGTTCCTGATTGGGCTAGGCCGGCTTGCTCAAGGTCTACGGCTCCTATGCATTCCAACCAAGCACGATCACATTTCATACACATGACTCCTTGGTCCATTCTAACGGCCTGTTTTTTCTGCAGCTTGGCGTCTGCCCGTATCTGCTCAATTTCTTGTCCTTCAGTGTCGTACTCTATGGTATCCACTTCACCCTCGCTTTCATCACCGAAGGATTGGCAGTCTTCGTATTCATCACTGGAATCTTTATCGCTCGACTGCTCATCGTCTCCCAAGGCTTGCTTTGCCTCATCTCGTTGGTCGGGGACCAAGGCCTAGTTATACCTGAGGTTCAGCTCGTGCACCCTGGTCCACTTCCACTCGGACTCCTCCAAGAGGCCCTGGAGCGGCTTGAAGTTGGCGGCTGAGTTGCCTGCTAGCCGGTCCGTTAAGTACTCCAGTACTCCCTGGAGTTCCCTTTTGTTGGAAGGCACTTGGAAGGTCACGGGCTCAGGCCCTTCATGGGGGCTTGTTGCCATCATGTAGAGTGGCGTAGGAAGTGTTCCATTTGCCTTGCCGACCGTTTTGATGGCTTGCTCGTATGCCTCCTGGTCGGAGAACGGCAGGTTAATTGTAGCAAGGACGTGCATCCAATCCCGCTCATCCTCTGGGTATGGGATATACTTGGTCAAGGACTCATAGGGCTTCCTGACCTGAGTGTTTCCTTTGAGCATAGCAGAGATGGCGTCCAGGTCGATTGGTGAGGTCTTCTAAGTGTCAATTTCTATTCGTACGGCGTTAGTTCTATTGCCAAGGAAGATCAAGCCGTTACCCCAATCTTCGATGACTCTAGCATTGGCATCCAGGGTCGGCCTAATAGAACATCGTAGTCTACTCCCTTTATGACTATAAAGTCAACGGAGAACTGGACTCTTGCGATCTTCACTGGCCAATTTTTCAGGACCCCGAATGGTTTCACTCTCATACCATTTGCTAGCGTGACGTTAAACCTAGCAGCTTCAACAGGCGGGTTTCCCCAAGTCTGCAATACCGCGTGGCTAAGCACACTAACCCCGGCTCCCGTGTCTACGATTCCCTAGCTTGTTGCGTCGCCCAGGGCTAGGACCGGCAGGACTGCGTGCATCTCAGAGCCTTCCCAAAAGGCATTGACGTGCAAAGATTTAGGTACAGAGTGCAGCGTGAGATTGGGCAATTGTGTTTCTGCATCCTGGTCTTGAGGGTCTACCGTGACTTGCTCTTGTGAGCCCTCAACCCACTGCCTAAGATCTTGCCATAGGGCAGGGTGTTGCTTAAGTAGATCTCCCAGGCCAAATGTTACAGGGGTGGTCACTAGTGTGGTCAGGAGATTGCTAAATACTCGTCCCTCCTTTAACCTAGACTGTCCGGGCCAACGACTGCGGCTGATCTGCGGCTCTGTTGCATCTAGGCTTGGTCTTAGTGGCACTGTTTGTGGCATAGTAGCCTCGGCCGACTTAGGTTGAGGCGGTGACATTGGCGTGCTTATGCTGGAGAGATCATCGATCTCGTCCTCCGTGATGGGTTCCGCATCTTTGAGGTGCTGTTGAGCCTCCCTCACCCATTCCTTCACCTTTTCTATGGCCTCCAATTGTCGCTTGGGGTGCGGGTATTCCCCTATCTTAGCGCTTTCCTTTTCGGCTGTCTTAGGGGCTGAAGTCTCTGCCTCCGCGTCTGAGACTTTCTTCCCAGTAGTTAAAGTCGTAGCACTCTCGGTCTTCAATGCGACCTTAGCGTCCGACCTCTTCTTTTTCTGCCTGCGGCTTTTCTTCCCTATTGAGGCTGCGTCCAGGTTGCTAGGTCTTGGCAGAGAGATGCCGGCCTGCTTGGTTTGGGCTCGGGTCATAACTCGTAAGGGAATAGGTGTGGCCTCCCCATCGGGGTTTTCGACACCAAACAGCCCTAATGGGACGGATGGCAAATTAGATGCGCTAGAGGACGGCTTCCGCTTTGGGCAATCAACGAAAAGATGGGTGATTTTGCACTCTGTGCACCTTTGATCAGCCTTGTCCCTGTTTTGCTGCTCTCTTTCAGGGCAACGTGATGAGACATGACTGGGGTGTTCGCAAGTCCAACAAGTGACTGGATTCTATGGCTGCCCTCCTAGGCCTCTACCCCGTCCTCTTCCCAGCGCCATCACCGGCACGGGTCGATAATCCATGAGGACCGCATTACCCTCGTCGTCATGCGAGACGTAAGGGTATATGTAGGTCTCTTCATCATTTGGCTCCTCCATGTAATGAATTGGAGCATCGCTTGGTGGGTGGGTCACATAAGGACCAGGCGGTCTAGGGATGCCGGTGGGATTTATGTCCATTCTAGGGACGGCGGGTTTCATATCGTTAGGCGCGGGTAGAGCCAATGGGGCTCTCCTTCCGAAGAATGGCTGCGGCCTGTTAGCTAGATAAGGCTGGCCGTAGGGTTGCGAGTATGGAAACCTTCTTGGTAGTCTGCATTGTGCGGCATCGTGGCCGAACCTCCCGCAGTTGGTGCAAGGTATTGACCTAAGGTCTTGACACTCGGCCGGTAAGTGGTTTCCTCCACAGTACACGCACTGGATGTGTGGGCGCGTTGGTCGTCTCAGCATGTCTTGTATCTTGGTTAATTCCATCTTGACCTCCGCCAGGCCTTGGTCTGTCTCGGTGGCTTTCCCCTTATCTTGGGGTGATGGGTTCGACCGCTCACTAGAGGCTGGCGTTCTCTCTAAACTTCGCGGGTTGGTTTCTTCTAGATTTGAGCTCCTGGAGCTCCGCTCTTTCAGCTGGTCATCGACTCTGATGGCTTCCTCAAAAACCCTAGCCACACGTCTCGCTGCAAGCTTGAGTTGCTTGCCAGTGCCTTATATAACTCCTCATCTCGAATTCCGCTGATGAATACAGTCGATATTGCCCTGTCAGTAGGTCACTCGCCTAAGGGGATTCTTTTAAAGAGGCTTCTCACGTGGGTCACATAGTCGCGGATGCCCTCCTCCTGTTTGACGTTCATCAAGCGTACTAGCAGGTTGTCAGAGTATCTAGGCTCGGCAAACCTCTTAACGAAGAGATCCTTGAGGTTATTGAAGTTGGCTCGTTCTATGGCATCCAGGCTTGTATACCACATCCTACTCTTATTGCTTAAGCAAAGTCCGAATGCTTGCGAACGTTGAGTCTGGTCATTGAGGCCATTGGCTTTGCAGACTTGCTCAAACTGCTCGATAAAGCTGTACGGATCGTCATGTGGCTGGTACTTGTCGAGTTGCTTGGCGACAATTGGTATTTTGGCATGGCTCTTTGAGTCCTGGTTTGCCCCTAACCCTGCAAGCAGCGACGTCGCTAGTGCAGTGGCACTCTGCTCTACTGCAGAGTTATCAAGCAGTCGTTTCATGAGGAGCTTGCTCAGCGTCAGGTCTCCCTCTAGTGTTTTTTCTTGGTCCGTTCGGTTTCGGCCAGCCAAGTTTAGCACTCGCTGCACCTCATGCAGCTCCATGCTTTGCCTTAGGCTCCTGGCTTGTTGATCCTTATTATACTCGGCTATGCCTTGCAATGCCTTGCGGGCTAGCCTTCTCTCCTCCTCTAGGTCTGCAATGATTGCATCTGCCGTTCTGCCACGGTGCTCGTACCGGGCATGCGCATCGTAACTGCTCACCATCTACTGTATAGCATCTGGGAATGCGCTCACATCGAGCTCCTCGGTAAACCGATGGTCTGAGCCTTCCTCCGTCATGGTCGGATTCTTGCGTCTCGCTGCGCTGTCGATCAGGTTAACTAGTCGTGATAGGTCCTTGTTGTTGGCGCTCCTCGCTTGGTTCTCTTCTACGCTTTGCGTGTCTATCTACGTCCTGGGTCCTCTCCTATTGGTGGGTTCCTTGAGCGATTTATCTGAGTGAGTTCCCTTAATTACTGAATACAATTCTTAATTTACCGCCACTCGGTGAGTGTGTTGTTCCTCATGCACTCTGCCCAATCAGGCTTTCAGTTTCCTTAAGTGTATTTCAAGTGCAAAATTCAATGTGAGTGTAGCAAGCAATTCCTCGGTGCCCCACTCACTCGCTCGTTTCTGGCCTGATAGGCTTGTAGGTCCATTTTTCGGCCGTTTAGTTAGGGTTTAGGGTTCCTTGTTTGTTTCCTTGTTCACTTCTGATCGATCAGGTCTTCGTGGTTCAGCGGCTTGCGTTCCAGTCCGTGGATCCCTCAATTGTCTACCGCCCACCACTAAGCGGCTGTGTACTACAATTTCTCTTATCCCGGGTGCCAGAATCAAGTTCTGAACGCCCGAAGGGTTTCGACAAGTTGTGCTAATGCGCGTTTGCCGGTCAGGTCAAATTTCTGACAACCTTGACAAAAAGCTACGTTCGGACCAAGTGGTCCAAATTGCACGGTCCGAGTGGGTCACTCGGACGGGCCGAATGGCATGGGGTCAAGGGCCGAATCTCCAAATCTGGCTCGGACGATTTTTACTCGGACAGGCCGAATGGCCGGTTTGACCGATTCGGACAGGCTAATTCGGACAGGTCGAGCCGCAGTTGGCCAAGGGTCGAATCCCAGGTGTGGCCGAGTTTCGATTTTGAAATTCGGACGGGTCGCTCGGACGGGCCGAATGGGCCCAAGGCCGAATGTGCCACGTGGTCAAAAAGTTCTGGCTCGGACGGTCCGAGGAGGGTCTCTCGGACGGGTTGACTCGGACGGTCCGAGTGCCGACTAGGGTTCTGGCCGAGTGGCCGAATGGCAAGGGGCTGAAGGCCGATTCTGGGCCTCGGCCCAGAAGCAATAGCTCGGACGGGCCGAAAATGGTGCGACGGAAACAGCGTGATGCCGATCTTGCCCGGTTCTTATGATTTACTCAACCATTACAAGCACAAACCTCCAGATACCATCTAGGGGGTTTGAGGGAGGGATTCATATACCTGAATGGATCGGTGAGTGCGTCGGTGCTACGATCGAATCACACGGCTTAGGGCTTTCTAGCTCTCTCTCTCTCTTTCTCTCACACTGAAATGGCACAAATGAGTTCTCTTTTGGCCTCCCGGTTCTTATATGCCCTCCCAGTTGTGGCGTTGGCACCCCTGATCCCTCTCTTGTCGATCTTAGTCCTCACTAGCAAGCATTTTGCACATTTGCATGACTTTTTCCCTGTTTTTCCCCTGTTTCGAAACAATGAACCCTACTCTTTTCCGGTTCGATCTCCTAGCTCTAACCTACGCTAAATGCAACAAAAATCGAAGGCAAAAAACTGGAATAGATTCTCCATGCTTTCCAATCATCAAACAACCAAAATATCCAAAATACTTACTTGTTCCGAAGATTAAAAGCACCCAACTTCCTACCTATCTCAAGCTCCGTTTCGGGGATGAATACCCTACTTCGATGCTCGATGTGAGGCGCGCAAGTGCTCAAGCTTGAAACCGTTGGTCCCGGCAACGGAACCAAAATGTGGGAGCTTACGCTCAACCCCCAAGACCCTCGGACTGCTTACTCTTTCAAGCGTTTCAAGGGAGCTTTAATGGCTACCTCTCACCTAGCCGACGCGCCATCGATCCTACGAGTGTAGTGAGCTTACCTTGATGCTCGATCGAGTACCTTCCTCTCTCTTGCACTCCGGTAGCTCCACGATCCTAGATGCTAGCGCAAGCATCCTCAAGCCTCCTCCATCTCCAAGCTCCATCCTCCATAGCCGCGCGTGCAAGAGAAGAGAAGGGAAGAGAAGAGAAGAAGAGGAGAGGAGATGGTGAAGAGCTTCACCCTCTTGATCCCTCACCCTCACACACACTCACTCCCTCACACTCTCACACTCCCTCTCTCAAGAGCACACACAAGCAAGAAGGAGAGAAGAAGAGAAGAAGAAGAGGACTCCTTTTGCCACATACCAAAGAATGAGCTTCTCCTTCATTTTTCAACTTTATATACAAAACCCTAAATCCCTTCTGGGCGGTCATCCCCTTTTTCTTTTTTACATGGCCAGCCGTAGCTTAGGCCCTCTTTCCCATTTCCCACCATTCTAATTTTACCCTATTCCCACTAATGTATACACTTTGCACAGGAGCGAGCCTGGCACTCTTTTACACAGATTTGGGGGTGTTCCCATATTTTAATGGTGCGCCTTTTTCTCTTTTATTGCCGTGGCCCAACACCGAAGCCTCTTGAGGGTCGTGTCCGAATATTTGAATTTTTCAGGGATTGGTTGCCAGTCAAGGCGCCTTTTTTGCTCTTTTTCCTTCTTCCCAGTTTCCGCTCCTCTGTGCTGCGGCAACGTGGTCGGAAACACGGTAACAAAGACTAAAGATGATACCTTCATAGTTTCGATCCTTTGTATGGACAATATGTTGATAACTAGGAAAAACAAGTATGAGATTGATGCCTTGAAGAAAATGTTAATGGAAACATTTGAAGTGAAGGATTTGGGACATATAGATCACATTCTTGCTATATGCATAATCAAGGATAGAATAGATAGATATTCTTTTTGTTCCAAAAGGATTATGTTAGTAAAGTGTTGCAAGTTTCAATATAGAGGGGAAAAGGTAATTAGTACTCCATTGCCTCTACATATGCAACGGCTAATGATTATCCAAAATTTGATAAGGAGAGCGTTGACATGGCCAAGGTTCCATATTCATCATGTATGGGTAGTCTCATGAAAAAATTGCGCATTGTAGGGAGTTGATAAGCATTGGGTAACTCACATATATTTTCTCTCACACATTCTCTTATTCTTTTGTCTCTCTTAAAGACACAATGGCCTTAAAATGGGAGGTTGTTGTGAGATAAAGGCCAATGTGATTGTCTACCCATCTTACTCACTACCCCTAACTATATATGTACATGCTCATTCTTTATTGTTTGAATGATAATGTAATAAGGTGCTACTCACAAGAGAGCTATTGGCAGCAATACAAACATAGTGTGTCTATTCTGTGTGTGTGTGTGTGTGTGTGTGTGTGTGTGTGTGTGTGTGTGTGCAAAATCTCTATTTTTCTTGTAGAACCATCAATGCATGTGACATATATATGAATTAATATTTTAGTTGCAATCCCTTTAGGGTACCACTAGTACAAATAAAATATAATCCGATTGTAAAGTTATTGTACTAATTACATCACGATTGATCCTAAAGAAAGTCAATTCTTAGGCTTTCTCACCTCCTTTATGATGTCTTTTTAGCCTGTAAACTATCAATTTGCGCTCTTTTCTAGCCACCTTCATCTTAGTGATTTTGCATGGCCATGCTTTGAGTTATGCTAGTTTAAGTTCATTTATAATCTGTACTTGTATTTCCTTAAAATATTTTGATTGCTTTAATACTTCAAAATTATATTATATGTTGTAATAACTCCAAAGTTTCTTGATTATCCCCTTGCTTGATACACAATGGTATCACTCAATCAAGCCCTTACTTTTCTAATGTGGCCTTATTTCGATCTCTAACCCTATGACTTGAAACATGCTTGGGGGATCTTCATCATCTAGTTCCTCCTATGTTTCTTTATACCACCCATCAAAGAAACGTCTTAGATGTGTATAAGATACAATCTTCTTTTGTAATGTAGCTTCATTAATAATTGAAAAGGTAGTATCTATCATAACTTGTATATTTACCCCCTTGTTTTAGTTTCCTTCTCTAGACGCTCTTGCACTTTGATTGCCATTTTCTTGACTTCATCTTCAATATTTCCATTAGTTATAGCCACCTTTTCTCTAGCTTTGCCAAGCAATATATCAAGGTTTTCATGACAATTGACTTTGGGGTGCCATTGGAACAAGATGAAGCCAATCACCAAAGTGGCAAGAGTTAATACATATATCATGAGCCTAAAGTAGACTAAACCTTAGGGATTTTGAACTTTGCTATGATGGTTTTAGTAACTTGATAAACTACCAATATACCCACTTCCCTAGTTGTCTTCATTTTGGCAATTTCACTTATTTTGAGTTTTGAGCATATTAGTTCTTTTTAGACCCATTCCCTTGAAGATTTTGGTTGTTTTAGTGTTTACACTTTATCTTTTTTACTCATGAAATATATAATTTATTGATTATCTTCCTTCTTGGTCATATACCATTTGATAGTTTGGGTAAACCTTTTCTCTTCCACTAGTAATATTTGTGTGGTCTCTATTTTGTATGTCTCATAATATGATCCTCTCGATCTTTATCCTCTAGTTTCTTGTGAAAGAGAACTTGCATGGTAGAAGCTTGATCTCACACATGAATTTTTTTGAATTTAGGCAATTTTACCCCATGCATTTGACACTAATGTAATGTATGAAGAAAGTGACTATCAAGAATGGGTGCCTACAACATCAGCCATTGACCTTTAACTATTCAGTCACTAAGTACAAATAGGCCCAAAGGATTAAGGGCCTTGTAGTGAGAAGACATATTAGAAGCTAGGGTGTTTAAGAAATTCTATGAAAAGGACTTAGTGTCTTATGGATGTTTCATATAATCACCACAATTGGAATCTAGACCTTATGCAAATCCATACAAACATTAGGATGGTGTAATTAGCTTGACAAAAACTTGGAAAGAACAAGAATCGAAACTATTGCTATGACAAGATTGGATGCAAAATTATAGTCCTTAATTTGAAGATTGAAGTACAAGGTTATTATATGAAACCATAAACAAGATAAGGCTCGGATAAAAGACATGAGTGGAACATGAAACAATGAGTAGAAGAGGAATTACTTATATGATCCTTATAATTGTGCTTGATATAAGTGTTGATACAAATGATAACATAATCAATGATGTAAGTGGCAATGTGTCTAGAGACCATAACATTCAAGGGTTCTTCTAAAAGGTTTTAAAAGACTAGAACTTCAGAGGGTTCTTCTAGAAGTTTTTACAAAAGTCTCAAAATTTGTGGAACCTAAATATTTGTGATATTACCTCCTCCTTTTGTGACAAATTCCACAAAGAATAGTGTTGCTCCTTGGTGGGTTTCAATGGATGTTAACAATAAAACTCACATACTTTGCTTGGTGCTATTTGAAGGTTGAAAGCTAGTTCTTATCCTTGCTCACTTGCATCATATTCCTTTAATGGTATAGGCACTCAAGTCTTCAACTGAGATCCTTGAACCAATTATTCTCTCAACTTCATATTTTGGTGATCATTGATCTCTATTGATGATGATGGTAACTTTCTTACATTGTTTACTTTCTTAACAATTTTGCAACTTTGAAAGATTTAGTTATTACATTATCTTGGTATCATTGCTTTCAATAGAGTTTGGCTTCTCTTGTGAAACTAAAGTGTGCTATCATGGATTGATTAGTAGCAATGGTTTCAACAACTAGGAAACAACCATCCATTGCCTAGATCCAAACTTCTATATCTTGTTTGATCTTTGTTCCTTATCTATTGAAGTTAGGCTATTGGATTTGTTTAAGAAGGATTTTCTTTCCTTAAAAATCCATGTGAGGTACCCCTTTATAACCTTTGAGGAGTCTGCAAGTAATTTACCAAACCCCTTGGTATTTATGTTCATCGTTGTTGAGTCTTCTATAAGGAAATGATGGACTTAGTTGAGTGTGGGCTTTTTGGTTCTACTAGGGTTCTAAAATGATGGATAGTCACCTTAATAATAGTCTAATGCCCATCTAAGAAGGGTTACTTTGTAATCGACCAAAGATGATAGTAGCCAACACTACACTTAGTTTATTGCGAGTCAAGTAGTATTGTAGACTTTCATAGCACTTGACACATTCTTTTCGTGGCCATATGAGATTTATGAGCTTAGAGCACTGCTAAATATGCTATGCCACAAGATCCATCTTACATTATTATGGCATTACCACTCACTCCTTTGCCCTACTAGGTATTTGAGCAGTCCCAAAAATACCCACATCCCACAAGGTCGAATTCCTCATATGCAAGATGAGTATCCTTCATCCTTTGAGATGCTTAAGATTCATTGGTGTGAGGATCTTATCGTCCTTTGTCTAATATGCTTTCCCTCTTTCAATTGATAGATATATGAATCTAAGATTAACTAAAACATTCATATACAAAAGTAGCCATTCCATAAGCAATAATTTTAATGATTTGTAATAATTCATCCCACGACTTCCATAGCTATATCCTTGCTTTTCATGTTTATTGCTTTCTATCAAGAAAATTACATTATTTAATTTCTTGATTTTTCTCACTGTCAATAAATTCATTTTGCTATCTTTAATGGGCTCTCTTAAAAATTTTACATAGATTTAAGTATTTTCTAATTAATATGGATATCATTTAATCTTATTTTAATAAAGATGTTTACTAATGTCGAGCTAAATTTATCTAAGAATAATCATAGCTCAATATTTACCCCAAACTTGTCTATCTTGATTAGATCGACTATCACCATGTTGAAATATTGTTGTATTGGTTTGTTGAATCATTGCTACCGCTTCAGGTTTCTGTCAAGGAGAGGGACTGGGAGAGAGAAAGAAGAGAGAGAAGACTGCAGAGAAGAAGAAGAAGAAGAAGAGCATAAGAGAGAGAGAAAGACAGTTATGAGGAGAGAAAAAGACTAGAAATGGAGAGAGAAAGATTGGAAGAGAGGGAAAGAAGACATGGAAGCTTGGAGAGCAAGGTGAAGGAGAAAGAAGACATGTATTAATTATCTGATAATGAAAAATTAAGTCTCTCTCACCTTATATACCAGCCAGTGTAGCTAGTATTTCCTCGTTATTAAGTCCCCCTCTCTTACATTCCATCCCACTCGAAGGTTTTTGTCCTAAAAAATAATTTGGGCACGTGTGGCAACTGGGAGGGGCCAATCAGAATACTACTCTGTGGCATTATTACAAGGGTATACTGATGAATGAAGAGGTATTATTGTGTATGATAGGTCAACACTAGGGGTATGCATGATACATGGGCCTTATTGGGGAGTTATAAACATGAGTTTTGACCCAAATATCTAGAGTAAATGCGGGCTGCAGACAGTGGACAACATGCTGTTTACTAAAGGACCTTGCTATAGTGAATCTGTCATAACTTTCTGTGGGAGGCTCCGAACGGGATGTGCTATACATTAAAACAGAGCTCTCGATAAGTACTTTCAGCCCATGTACGGTGTGCATTGCTGTCCGTAGTGCGGAATAAAATCTGCTTTAAAATAGAGTGCTATCTGCAGTTAGTCTAGAGGAAAACAGGACCATAGTTAGCTAGATTTCAGTCAAATTTGCTTATAAAAGGTCTTCCAAAACTGAAGCTAGCCTCCAAGAAGCTTCCTCGAGTGGTAAACCTTGCCACTTAATCAAGTATTCCATGATCGAGCGAGAGCGAAGCCTCTTTTCTCTTTGTCCTATGACTTTTTCGGGTATGTATTGAATGATGCCTTCTTCATCTATCGGTGGGAGTTCCTCAACATAGTCCACTACTGAGCCAATGAAGGGCTTCAACTGACTCACATGGAAGACATTATGGATCTTCGTAGATGGGGGTAATGCCAATCGATATGCCGAGTCTCCCACTCTCTTGATAATCCGGTATGGTCCATAGAACCTGTGTTGCTGGACCCATCTTTAAGGGAGGCATATCTAGACTTAGGCACTTTCAAGAGCAGCAAATCCCCTTCTTGGAACTCCACATCCCGTCTTTTGTCATCATCATAAAGCTTCATTTGATCTTGAGCTCTCTTCAAGTTAGCTTTACATTGCTGAAGTAAGGTCTGCATTCTATCCAATTCTTCCTTGCTTTGTGGATTTATTTTATCATTGAAGATAACCACAGGAAGGGGCACCTTGTAGCCATACAAGGCCTCAAAAGGTGAAACTCCAATGCTAGCATGTGTAGAGTTATTATAGGAAAACTCAACCAAATGCAACCATGAGTCCCAAGCATGCTGCACATCATGACAAAAATGCCTTAAGTAAGTTTCTAGCCATTTGTTAACCCTTTCTGTCTGACCATTTGTCTGTGGATGATAAGTAGTGGAAGGGGCTAACTGAGTGTCCATAGAGCTGAAAACTGCCCGCCAAAAGTTACTCATAAACTTAGCATCTTGGTCATGTACAATGACCTGTGGTAAGCCATGTAATTTGAAAACATATTTCATGAATTGGCTGGCTACTTGAGAAGCATTATACTGAGTCTTTGTGGGAACAAAATGGGCTGCCTTTGTGAGTCTATCCACAACTATATAGATGCTATCCCAACCTTTCTTGGTCACCGGTAGGCCGGTAATGAAGTCCATAGTGATGTGTGTCCACTTGCCTTCAGGCATAGGCAATGGCTGAAGTAAATCAGTTGGTTTTAAGGTGATGTCCTTGTTTTTCTGACAAGGCACGTAGCCTAAGACAAAGTCTTTCACATCTCTCCAAAGGCCCTTCCAGTAAAAGCTTTCAACAATTTTGTCATAGGTCTTAAAGACTCCCAAATGACCAACTATAGGGGCCGAATGCATCTCCTGCATGATTTTCTGCTTGAATGGGGAGATATGAGGAATGGCAATTCAGCCATTATATCATAAAAGCCCATTGTTCAGCTAATACGAAGAGTTTTCACACATTGTCCTTGCTGTAATTTCTGAAATACATTGCTAAAATTAGGGTCTAACAGGTAAGCCTCCTGAAGCTCATGTATCCAATCACTGTGTAACTCCATGATAGCAGAGACTTTACATGCCCACATCCTAGACAGGGAATCAACCACTACATTGTCCTTCCGACGAATGTGGGTAATGTCAAAGTCATAGTTCTATAAGGTGGCTACCCATCTCCTCTGCTTCGGAGTTAGATTTGACTGAGACAAGAAGTACTTGAGTACTTTATGGTTGCTTTTCACTCTAAATCGGCTGCCATACAAATAATGATGCCATTTCTTGATGGCATGAAGGATGGCCAGCATTTCTGATCATAGACATTCATAACCCTCTCATTTTCAGCCAGCTTTCAGCTCTCAAAAGCTATGACCCCATGTTCTTGCAGCAAGACTGCACCGATTCCTCTCCCACTGGCATCACACTGAATGGTGAATTTCCTAGAAAAATCAGGGCATACCAAGATAGGGGCTGAAGTAAGCAAATCTTTCAGCTGATTAAAGCTTCTATCTACCAATGCATCCTAGAAAAATGCTTCTTTCTTCAGCCTATCCGTGAGAGAGGCTGCAATAGTGGCATAGTGCCGAATGAATCTGCGGTAAAATGAGGAGAGACACAATAATCCTTTCAAAGAGGTAGTATTTACAGGTGTGGGCCAATCTCTGACACATTGCACTTTCTTTGGGTCAGCTCTAATGCCTGCCTCACAGACAATGTGTCCCAAGTACTCAACCTCAGTCTGCATGAATGAATACTTTGTCTCCTTAGCAAAGAGTCTATGCTGTCTAAGTATATCAAATATCTGCCTCATGTGCATAAGGTGAGCTTTCTTTGAGCGACTATAAATGAGGATGTCATCGAAAAATACCAATAAAAATTTGAATAAGTAAGGTTGAAGTATTTTGTTCATGAGGCTCTGAAACGTGGCTGGTGCATTAGTCAAGCCAAAGGGCATGACTAAGAAGTGATAGAGCCCACGATCAGTCCTGAATGCAGTCTTTATCTCATCCCCTTCACGCATTCGTATCTGATGGTAGCCGGATCTCAAATCAATCTTTGTGAAATACTTAGCTCCCTTCAACTCATCTAACAGGTCGTCGACCCTAGGAATAGGGTATCTATTCTTGGTAGTGATCTTATTCAGATCTTTGTAATCAATGCACATCCTGAAAGTGCCATCTTTTTTTTTGACTAGCAAGATAGGTGATGCAAAAGGGGATGAGCTAGGCTCAATGAATCCCATATCTACTAAATCTTTGACCTGCTTGGCCACTTTTTCTCTTTCACATTTGGACAACCTATAAGGGGGTTTATTGACCGGTTTGGAGTGGGGCTCCAAATCAATGGGATGATCAACCGCTCTCTTGGGAGGTAATGCTGTAGGTAACTGAAACAAGTCACCATACTCTGCAAGTAGAGCATTTCTTAAACTCCGCAAGTAGAGCATTTTCCTTGTTTAATTGCAGGATAAAAATCTGGGAGCATTTCTTAAACTCTTTATTGAGCTATTTGGCTGTAATAAGCTGAAACTCACTGTTGTTTTTAATTCCCTACAGGTGAACTAAGTGTCCTGCCCTGAAAAACTACATGTACAGCAATGAAAAATCCATGGAAATGGTGCCCAAAGTTTTCAGACAATCGTAGCCCAACACAATGTCTATCGGCCCCATATTGAGTGCAATCAAATCCACTTTCTGCTCATAATTTTCAACAAGCTTAATAGGTACAGCTGGGCATACATGAGTACTAATTTCCTCACTCCCATTGGCCACTTGCACCCTCATTGGTTGCTGTAAATCAGAGACAAAACATTTTAGCCTGTCCATGACTGCTCTATTTATGAAACTGTGTGTGCTACCACTATCTACCAAGACAAATACATCTTTCTCGTGAATATTTCCTTGAAGACGAAGAGTGTTGGGGCTCTTAGATTCTGTCCAAGCATCCAGGGAGATAGTACAAACA
This sequence comes from Lygodium microphyllum, assembly GCF_053477565.2. Classification (NCBI taxonomy): domain Eukaryota; kingdom Viridiplantae; phylum Streptophyta; class Polypodiopsida; order Schizaeales; family Lygodiaceae; genus Lygodium; species Lygodium microphyllum. The sequence goes on from NC_141142.1 coordinate 73,285,113, forward strand.
ATGGCAGCAGCATGTGAACCATTCTTATCACCCATATTTACATCGACATGACCGCCGGGGTCAAATGGAAAGGTGTCAGTCGGGTCAAAGAATTCTTCTTGCCCACATTCCTCTTCAACCTCATCATTTTTGGCCGTGATTGCAAAGGCACTTGCATCCTCATGATCCTCATTAGATTCATCAAAGACCAACATGCTATGTACCCTTGCTTTTGCATTCCTATAGGCAGATTTAGATGCATGCTCGACTGTATACTTTTCCCCGCATTTAAAGCAAAGTCCTTTTTCTTTCCTCTCTTTATAGAGGTCCATCGGGATAGAGCGTTGACCACCAAAAGCTGAAGCATTTTTACCGCTGCTCTTCCCTTGTCTATTTTCAGCTCTTCCTTGGTTTGCAGTCCTGGAATTACTGTTTTGTCTGGCTGAGACGCCCCTCTTTGTTGTTCATGCTGAAATGAAGCATCTCGACGGTACTTACGAGAGTACCTCTCAGCTAACTCAATAGCTTTGAACAAATCTGATGGGCTTTTGGCTGAAACATCAGCCAAGAGTTGGGGATCCAAACCAAAAATGTACTTGTGAAGCTTTGCATCGTCATCACTAATGGACTCAACATACATTGTGAGATTGAGGAATTGGTTTGTGTAGTCATGCACCATCATCCCACGTTGCTCTAAACCATACCATTGCCTTGCAAGCTTCTCCTTCTCAACCAGAGATACAAAGACTTGAATCATAAGAGCTTTGAATGCATCCCAAGTGTCAACAAGCTGTTGATTTTCCCTCTTTATGTACCGCCACCACATGTGGACAAAGCCCTCTAAGTGTATCGTGGCAAAGTGTATCTTTTGATCTTTCTTGGCATTATGTCAAAGTAGTCTTCAAGTTTTGAGCCATTCTTCTAATTTAGTCGGGGAGGAGGACTAGCCATTGAACTTTGAGAAAATGATTTTGTCTCTCAACTCCCTTTCATGGTTGGGGGGTTGTTTCGTATACCCAAAGTGGGGCTGATCCATTGGGCTGCCAAGAAATGACCCATTGTTTGAGTGATTCCTTCCAAAAGACGACTGAGCATGCATAGGTGGCATGGGTGCGGGTGGTGGGCTGAGAGTTACTTCTCATCCCATTGTTTGTGGGCTCCTCATGGCTTTGTGAGGGCTCTCCTTGCTCAAAGCTGATGTTGGGAATGCCTGTTCTTCCCAAAATACCTTGGGTACTTGCATATGCTACATTCGCGGATGGGATGGCCACTCTTTCAGCTTGCATGCTTGGTCTATCCTCTTTTTCCTTGCCTTTCATTTGGGAATCCATCCACATTGAGAACTTGGTTGCAAGTGCTTCCATGGTAGACATCATTTGGCACATCTCCGTCATCATTTGAGCTTGACCTTCCATTACTTCCCTATGCCTCTCTGCATGTCTAGTCTCGTGTGAACTGAGGGTATGATTGAGTGCACTAAGACTTCCCATGGAGTGAGAGAGATCTTCCTCTTCAACCTCAAAATTGGTGTCATCCCTTGGGGTGTGCACATCCCTTATTTGTTGCTGAGCATCTTCATTTGCTTTGTTTTTCCCCTGTTACCCGCCATGTCTAGGTGCAGTCCCGTGAGATCACCTGTCACTATTTTGGCTATAATTAGAGCTAGACAACTCCGATTGACTTACTTTTTTGTTCAAAACGGAGGCAACAATGCCCTCTTTAAGATGAGCATAGGCACATGTACCATACAAAAAATTTTGTAATCAGAAATGTGGGATCGTTCTGTGCAGTCCAGTGCCTTGTCCACACCTAGGAAAGGCTTGTTTTGGGCTGTAGGTATTTGGTATGCTCCAAGTGGGTATCCAAAATTGAGCGGGGTTCTTGGAAGGCCTGAAGGTACTCTCCAAGGTTAGCACCTCAATTCTTGGGAGTGGCAACACCTCTGCAAATGCAAGCAATTTCTCTACAGCACCTTGAAACAGTCATAAGAGGGCTAAAATTGGGTTCTCCTTCTATTGCACTGTGGGATTCACTGTTTGCTTGTAATCATGCATCACTTGAGCATCCCTTAGCATTTTTGGCATCACTTCAGCATTACTGAGCATAAGAATAAGCATTCCCATGATCATATCAAACAAGATAGGCTCTCATACATGCATAATCACTGCCATTACTGCATAGGTGTATCCAATGATACATACATCTATCTTCAACCCAAGTAAAACAATGGATTCCCATACATCACTACATACATAGTTGCACATGTATCTAAAGATACATTTGCTGAGGTACATCCATACATCCCATGCACACAAGAGTGTGTCATGCCATAGACATCAAAATTTCCATCATGCCAAGTCAATTTCTCAATTTCCCAAAAAATACTTGCACCTGCAAACGAGTTTAGGGCTCCGGATCACTGGGAGGTGGACGAAGTTCCCCCCGGGCCAGGTTGTGCACCCCTTCAGGGTCTTTGATGGCAAGGGTGGGTCACCCCTCTTTTGTCTTGCCACCTCGCCTGGCATCGAGCTTTTCCTCACCCGGAATATACATGGTAGAAATTTATTAATTAAACATCCAGCATGAGATGCATTTTAGGAATGGAAATTTTGGGCTTTTCATGAAGTGCATGGAATTGGAATTGGGAATAGGGATAGAGAGCTTACCGGCAGTGACTCACTGTCAACTCACCCTTATACAATGGATTTCTTAATCAATTCTTGGCTCAGCCAATTCACAAGAAGCCAAACGGGTTATGGGTAAGCAAAAATATAATCTCAATGAAACTTCAACATGAATAAAATCCATTCCAATGCCATAAGATTAAATGAGAATTACTGAGATTAATATTCAACATGCATACAATGTTTGGGACTCCTATTACCTACTTGGACTTATGCATCCTCTCAAACAAGTGGATAGGATTCAATAAGAGGCTTAATGGGAGAGAATGAGAGCCAAGAATCGGTTACCTTGTGTTGCTTGATGAAGATTGCAGCCAGTAATGCCACTTCAGTCCTTCATGAGAGCTCCAATTTGATCCCGCATGCTCTGTAGCTCCAAAATGGTTGTGCTCTGTCAAGAAGAGATGAATTCAAGCTTGGGGGAGAAGGATTCTTCAATGGGGGAAAGGCATTGCTTGCATAGACTGATCAAGAGAAGGATTCCTTCCAAATGGGCACTCCATAATGCCTTCTTCCTTCCAAGAAGCCTTCAAATCTTGAGAATGAGCTCCAATGTGGTTATAGCTTGGAGATAGGATGGCTCAGGACCTTCCCATGAAGAGCTCTTGCTGAAATTGAAGCTCTACTTCCATAGTCATGGCTGCCCACAAATGCATGTCTTCAAATCTTGCTTCTAATCTTCTTCCCGTGCTTCTTGATGGCCAAATCTTGAGCTAGGCTTGAAGAGGGAACCCTTGGGACCAAGAAAAGACCAAAATCTTCAAGATTCTTGAGCTTGATGCCAAGCTTTCATGGCTGCCATGGACTGCACATGATTAGGGTTTCTAAGGTGGAAGATAAGTCCAAGAAGTTGAGAAAGGAAGCTTTAATCTTGCCCAAAGGACCTGCAAGAAGCTGCGAATGAGAGCCAAGAAGGAGAGGAGGCATGGGGTGATGTCATTCTGGCCTAGAATCAGCCCGCGTTTTGTGCCGGATTTTACAGGCCTGCTCCTGGAGGGTTGGGGATGATCACCATAGCCTATACACTGCTTGGTTAGTTGCTTTTGAACTCCAGAAATGCAAGGAAGAAGGCTGACACTCCATGGAAGAGAAGGGAGCAAGATTTGGGGCTGATTACCTCCATGGAAGCTTGTAAGAAGCTTGAGAAATGAGGAGAGAGAAGACCCTCCCTGAAAAGTAACCCCAACTAGACTTTCTTCTAACTCCTGTGACCACAATTACTAAGAGTTTACATTCAAAATGGGCCAAAAATGACCCACGAGTTGTCAAAGTCGGTCTTCCTTCCTCCAAACTTGGTCCAAGCTGCCATTAATGCTCATGCCTGCAGTCCTTGTGGTCCAGAAATCTTTGGAAACTCCCCTATTGCTCCCTATACCTGTGTTCATGTGACTCAAAATTCCATGTGACTAGAAAGTTGTAATTGGGTAAAATGAAGGACTAACTGGGACCAAGAACCTAGGATCTGATGCCAATTGTCAAGGAGAGGGACTGGGAGAGAGAAAGAAGAGAGAGAAGACTACAGAGAAGAAGAAGAAGAAGAGCAGAAGAGAGAGAAAGACAATTATGAGGAGAGAGAAATACTAGAAATGGAGAGAGAAAGACTGGAAGAGAGGGAGAGAAGACATGGAAGCTTGGAGAGCAAGGTGAAGGAGAAAGAAGACTTGTATTAATTATCTGATAATGAAAAATTAAGTCTCTCTCACCTTATATACCAAACAGTGTAGCTAGTATTTCCCCGTTGTTAAGTCCCCCTCTCTTACAGTTTCATTCACTATTGCTACTTCAAGTTTGATTCACCATCCCCACTTTAATTTTTGCTCCCACTTCAAGCTCCTTGGCTATGGGTTTGTTGTTATTTGCCTCCCTTACATTGTCTCTTTATCTCTTTGGTGCCATACTTACAAGTCTTAGTTACATTTTTTAAACTCATTTAAGATTCTCAAGTCTTTTGCTCCAATGTTAAAGTGCTATCATAGCATGAGTTGTCCACTCTAGGATGCCTAAAATTTTTAGGTGAAGATTTATAGAATCTTCTTGCTTAGTTTAACTCATGAAGTGTTGCATAGGAACAAAAATTTGTATAAGGAGGAGATAGTGACATGATATTTAAGTGGGTTAACAAAAGCTAATAAGTGTGCTAGTTATCTAATAGGGACAAAGAAGAAGAAAGTGATTACAAGTAATGCCAATGGCATGGAGGAAGAGAGGATGAGTTGATGGAGGAGAGGGATAGTGATTGGGTGGAAAGGCCTTTTCTTCAACCTCTCAATGCATTGCCATGTCAGTCTTGTGCTGATTTTGAAAATAATGGGGCCCTTGTTTTTTTAAATTAAGGAAAGGGGTCTATTCTTGACTAGGGTGCATGAGAGCATGCACCCTCTTAAAGCTTGGCCTAAAGTATCTCCTTTGTCTATTCCTTGAGTGATTCTCTAGAAATTAAGGCTTGTTAAGAGTATTTTATGCTCCATATCTTGGTTTTAGTTTAGAATGTTGCTTGCACTATGTGAATGAGCCCTAATATTCTAGATGATTAATCCTTTGTGTTGAACAAGATTATGCTATTACTTTTTCTTGATTTTTGTTACTAGGCATTTCATTTTAAATAATCATTTTTTCTCGTGATAGAGAAGTTAGGTTTCATTTTTATTACTTAAACTCATCTTTAGCTATCACAAAGTATTTGAGTGTGAACTTAATGACTTTTATGATTAATTTAAACACCTCATTATTTGCATCTTTATATAAATGGAAGATTAGTGTAATGGGTGCCTTACATATTTCTCCCCTTAGAGAAATCAAGATGCCCTCATCTTGAGAGAAATTGGGGGTATTATTTTTTACAAGTAGCTTTGTCTATCATAGTGATATCCTCTTCAAGCTAATAATTCCATGGTACAAGATGCTCTTGTAAGTTTCAAGATCTTCCTTTTATCAAGGATGTTTTTTGGTTGCATATCAAGAATTTCTTGGGCCAGCATCACAGTTTTCTCATTATTTAGAACATGATTAGAATTAGGTATATAGAGCTTGAATAGACTTAGATAAAATGCATTATAACTTGGAAACCCTATCATCACTTATTATACCCCTTGGTAACTCATGTAGCCAAAATATTCCTTTGATAGCTATGAATATGGGAGGATTTTAATAACCTATGACTTAGCCTACTAGTCCAATGCTATATTTCTAATCCACCATTGGGTGTGCCCTAAGGGATTGCGCATGTCACCCCAATGGTTAGTAAGGCGATGACTTGGCTCCTTCGAGGCATGTTTTCACTAAGGTTGAATTTATTACCATCTATTTTGTGCTCATGATCTTAGATTGTTCCCACAAAAATGTGGCTTACTTACTATGATTGCATCCACATAGTCAAATCACACACTATTGGCATGAATTCATTCACATTGCATTCTCTAAGGAATCTTGTTCATGCTTTGATTGGATTCTTGCAGGTTCCAAAAGAGGGAGGACGGCACTTTGTACCTTCGAATTGACTATAGATGTCTAATTCAATTGTAAAAACCAAATACCCTATAGATGTCAAGATCAAGTCACTGTCAAAAGTAAATATCCTATCCCTTGCATTGACAAACTCTTAGATGTCATACAATGGTACTAAGGTATATTCCATGGAACCTCCAACCTATTCCAGTGCCTAAGGCACACCTGCCAAAGCTGATTGATTTGTTGAATGAGAAAATCAGGATGGGAATTCTTGAGCCTTCATCTACACCATACTCAAACAGGTGGTTTACGGTTCCAAAGAAGAATGGTACTCTCCGATTCATACAAGACATGCAGCCAGTAAACAGAGTTACTATCAGGAATGTTGGTATAGGTCCAGTTGTGGATGAGTTTGCAGAAGCATTTGCTGGACGTGCCATCTATTCTTTAGGTGATTTGTATTCAGGATATGATCAGTTTCAGCTGGCTTTGGAAAGCAGGGACATAACCACCATGAGAACTCCTATTGGGCTTGTCAGGATGTGTACCTTGCCTCAAGGTGCCACTAATTCTGTTGCGCATATGATGAATGCCATGCATAAGGTCCTTCGTGATTATATACCTCAGCTTACCATGCCTTTCTTGGATGATGTGCCCATTAAGGGATGTGCAGAAGAAGAGAAGAATGAGAGTCTAAATGATCAGGGATACAGATACTTTGTGACTGATCATATTTCAGCTTGTGAGAAGATTTTGGCCAGGTTAGAAGAAGTGAACTTGACAATTTCAGGGCAAAAATCTGTTTTTGGAGTGAATGAGGTTGTCATTGTTGGACATATGTGTGGATATTATGGCAGGAAACCTTCACCTGATAAGGTGGATGCTATAGGCAAGATTGCGGAGTATTGTTCTACCACTTCAGAGGTACGGAGATTCATTGGAGCTTGTGTGTTTTATATGATTTGGATACCTCATTTTGCATACATAGCAGATTGTTTATATCAGCTGCTTCGAAAGGGGCAGAAATTCTATTGGGATGAGAGCCACACTAGAGCCATGCAAAAATTGAAGAAGTTATTGCAGAATGCTCCTATTCTCAGGAAAGCAGATTATAATTGTGGAAGGCCTATTGTATTGACAGTTGACACTAGTCCAATTGGCATAGGTTGGGCTGTGGGTCAAGATGATGCAGATGGAAATAGGTATGCTATTCGGTTTGGGGCGAAAGTCCTAAACGAGAGACAGAGGAGATATCCGCAAATCAAGAGGGAGTTACTGGGGATTGTTACAGCTCTCAAATGTGACAAGGAGTACTTTATTGGAGCTTTAGTTGTGGTAGAGACAGATTGCTTGCCATTGATTGGTATGATTGCGAGTTGCTCTACTCCGGATATAGCTATGCTGAGATGGATTGCATACATCAAGTCATTAAATCCAGAATTTAAACACATAGTAGGGAAGGATAATCCAGTGGCAGATATGTTGTCTAGAGCCAGATATGATGATGAGGAGATGCTATTTGCAGAAGAGGATGATGCAGAAATTTCAGCCACTATGGTTGATCATGTTTGCCATGTCTATGATATTGTGGCTTTCATAGAAGAACTCTATGTTGGAGATTGGTTGCAGATTGGCAAGTACCTTAGTACACTAAGCAAAAGAGATGAATGGACAGATGAAGAGTTCAAGAAGTTCAGAAGAAAAGCCTATGGTTATTTTCTCAAGGATGGATTTCTTTGGAAGCATCCGAAGAAAAGAGGCAGATTACCTTTGCGGGTTGTCTGTGATAGAGAGACTCAGTTACAGGTGATGAGGGAGTTTCATGAGAGTCCTTGGGCTGGTCATAGAGGAGTGTGGGCTACTTATGAGAAAATGAAGGAGAAATATTGGTGGAAAGGCATGTATAGAGATGTTTCTCACTTTGTTGAGACTTGCAGAGACTACCAGATGTATTCGGTAGTGCGTCATCGAGATGAGCTTCATCCGACCTATCCGCTATGCATTCATTATAAATGGGTAGTTGACTTGGTTACTATGCCTATGGGTCTATGGCAGATTGAGATACATTGTTTTGGCTAGAGAGGATCTTACCAATCATGTTGAGGGAAGATCTTTGAGAACGAAGACCACTAGTGCAGTGTGTAAGTTCTTATTGGAAGAAATTTTCTGCAGGTATGGCTGTGTGGGTAAGATCACTGCGGATCGCATTGAGTTGGATGCAGATGAAGCTAGGGAGTTTTTCTCTCAACTAGGAATCAAGTTGGCTCTAACCACAGCATACAATCTAGAGGGAAATGGGAAGAGTGAAAGAGGGCATCCGCCGATAGTGAAAGCATTAGCCAAAGCATGCAGAGGACGGATTGGAGAATGGCCGAGACTTTTACCATTTGCTTTATGGGCTGATCGTACGACTCATAGTGTTACTACAGGATATATGCCTGCAGAGTTGATATATGGTCAGAAACCGGTTATGCCGACTGAGACTTGTGCTTTGACTTGGTCAGTTTTACCTTGGCAGGAGGATTTGACGAGAGAGGAGCTCTTAGCTCTTCGGATTCGGCAGTTGGAGAGAAGACCAGAGGTTTTCAGCTAGTTATTGACATGTTGAAGGTTGCTAGACTAAGAAATAAGGACAGGTTTGACAGCAGCAGGCATCGCTTGCGGCCTAGAGCAATAGAAGAGGGAGATTGGGTATTAGTCTTTGATAGCAACCTTGAAAATCAGCATACTGCACTTCGGAAGATGGTGCAAAGATGGTTTGGGCCGTACATAGTCAGACATGTCTTTGATAATGCAACATATGAGCTGACAGAATTGGATGGGTTAGTGCTTAGAGTGCCTATTGCTAGAAAAAGAATCAAGATTTTCAAGAGAAGAGATGATGAAGATTATGCATTGGAAGAATTTGCAAGAGAAGAGCAACGAGAAGAAACTCCAATGGAAGAGACAGATGATATGACAGATAATCTTGTTGATATACCGGAAATGCATAATGAAGAGATTGATTTGTTTGTGGATCTTGATGATAACGATCATGGGTAGTTGGCCCATCCGGAGGATGCGCAGGATTAGAGGGGGTGGATGTCGTACTGCTGCGCATCTAAGATGTGGAATCCACCAAAAAGGTTATGCTGAGTATGGACCATTTGTCAAGGCACTTGCTTCTTATCATCACATGTAATTAGAGGGTGTCTGTCCAGATGCTGTCAGCCATTGGACATGGGTTTCAACTATATTACAGTCAACGAATGAGACTTTTACATATGGAATAAGTGGATCTTTTTGGTATGCCACTAGCTCAGCCGTACAAATACTTCTTTTCGGTATCATTGCAATGGAAATTAAGCAAACGGCAGCAAAGGTTCACACTGTTTTGGAACTTGTTCGACGTCGCTGGGGTCATGCTGTTAACTTTGTAATCTTTCAAAAATATTGATTCAGGTCTATTCATCAGATGTTTATCCATTGGGAAGCTTTGACTGGGACTGGGTAAGAAGAATCTTGAAAGGAGTAAAAGGTATCTCCCATCACACGAATATGATTCATAGGATCATTGGATTCAGTGACTGTTCGTGTGCAGAACAAAAATTTGCAAGGAAAATAGTTGATGGTGAAGGCAATAGGAATGAATCTGAACTTTCAGTTGAGGAATACATGGAGTTGAAATACAAACTCCGGTTGAACTATCCATTCTTACCTTGCATTGCGGCAGGGAGGCAGAAACGATCAACATATGTTCCAATCGCCCTCAACAATCAAGGGGCACAGACTGGATGAAAAGCTTTTCTGGGCCGCTTTATTAATCTGAAGACGAATTTAGGAGCTGCTAAAAAAAACGAAAGAGTATGTCGTTGTTTGGGGAAGGGAAGTTTTCTCTGGGGCGTGGGGCGCGCAGAGTCGGAGGTTCTCCACAATCTCATAATGGAAGCTATACGCCTCGGTTATCGACACTTCGACTGTGCAGCTGATTATAAGAATGAGAAGGAAGTTCGTGAGGCTCTTGTGGAAGCCCTGCGACAAGGTCTAGTCAAAAGAGAAGATTTGTTCATTACCACCAAGCTTTGGAACTCTGATCATGGACATGTTCGGGAGGCATGTGAGGATAGCCTGAGAAACCTTAAATTGGATTATTTGGATCTCTACTTGGTTCATTTTCCAATAGCCACGAGACAACCTGTCCTGAGGAGAAGAAGAGCTGTCCTGAGGAGAAGAAGAGCTGTCCTAAGGAGAAAAAGAGCCATCCTGGGGAGAAGAAAAACAGTCATTCTGGGGAAAATTAGGACAGTCATCTATGAGAGCATAACAACAGTAATTACAACTGATGATGGCATGTCAATGCTTCATGAAGAGCCGTGTATAGATGCTCATCCCACAACAGTTTTGTCTTGAACCAGACCATCAAACTATCTTGAAGGAAGAAGTCGTGCTGTCCAAATTTCTAGCTCACCGATTGTTATTGCTGTTTTTTATGCCTGTACATCATGGTTGATGAGAAAACATGAGATTTCAAGGCAGGTTCTAAGCTTTCCTTTGACCATCCATATTCCCCAACAGAAATTATGTTTGTTCCTGATAAAGAGTGCCAGAAATCTGACTTATTAGCCACAACTGATGACTATCTCTGGGTCTGACCGATCCAGGAACATGGCAGATTGAAGGCTAACATAATATATAAATATGGAAAATTTGAAGACTGTTTCTAACCGTAAGCCATCTCAATATCAGTAAATAGTCATCATGATGGAACTTGAGTCAGAAGATTATCCACGTTCATCCACTTTCTCACTCATTGATGAAGACCATACTTTTGGAAATTCTCTTTGAAATGTATGGATGATCTATGCAATCCAGAGGTTGCTCGGGTTTCTTCTTCTTGAACCTTGAATCTCTTATTGGCAAAAATAAAACAGAGTCTTGACATTATTTTCTCATCTTGCTTATTCACCTGTTTGATCTTTTATCCTAAAATTTATCAAGGTCTTCTGAAGATGCGACTTTGCTTTCACAAACCCTTCGACAAGGGCTATGTAAGATATTGGTTACTCTCTATCTCATCTACTCTCTCCATAACCCGAGAATCCATCAAACCCCAATCTTTTTCCTCTCTCCCCTTTGAATCTCTCACTGGTCTTCTGCTCTAAACCCCGGTGGTAGACCTTTGACCCCCAACACGATGACAACGTCTCTCAATCCTCACCTCTCAGTTGATAAAAGGAAAATCAATCACATCAGTCCCCCCTGTGTCTCATACTCTATTGATAAATATAGAAGGGAAACCCGTTCTAGAACCCCATTGATTGAATTGTTATTATCACTTGTGCAAAGATTATATGCCTTATGCGCAATTGATGGTACAACATTGCATCCCACCCTATGTCGGCATATGGTGCGAGAAGAAAAGCTAGGGAGCCTTATAGTACTGTGCACAGGATCAAATTGTGCTTTGTACATTTAGAGGCCCATCCTGCCCATGCAATACTCCATTTAAACATCTCACCTCTGTGTTGGATTTAAAGGGCAAAGACTAGTCACTCACCCCAACCTTAGTCTCATGCTCTTTTGGTAAATATAGAGAGGGTAGTCCATACTCACATCCCCATCCGGTTAGGATGAAAGCTCACATCACTCAAGGTTTATTGATGAATATCAGCTTCATCTGGTTAATGATATCAATTTGTATCAGTTGATGAAGGGTCATACTAAATGAGATAACTAACAAGTTTGGTACTTGGATTTCATATTAGAAATGTCATCTGCTGTAGGAGTCAAAGGTGCTAAGGAAGTTGCAAAATACAGTGCATCAAGGGAGGTGGCTTTGGAAATGCTTCTAGAAAAGTTCTACTAGTGATTCGACAATCTTGGATTATAGGATGTTGCCACCTTTTCCATATCCAACTTCTTGTCCAAGGGTGAGTGCCACCCTTTTCTTGGAGCAAGGTCTGTTATGACAGGGAATTTCTTCCTTTTCTCCCATATCAGCTTTGATTTTTTTCTCGTTTTTCCCCTTTTCCCTACTTTTGAGAGTGCTCCCACATTTTCTTGAAGAATAGATCAGCATGATAGGGACCAAAGTCCTTTTCATTACCGATATATATATATATCCTTGAAAAAAAAGAGAATTTATAAAAGTACCAAGTATCAAAACCATCCTTGCTACCTTTGTTGGATTAGATGGAAAGGGAGCAATGGAGGGGTGGGAGGTGGCTGTGTGAGGGGCTAGAAAAATGAGGCCATCTCATGAAGATAAGTAGGAGGGCAATTGGGAGCAATAAGCAAAGCCTTACCAATCGACATGCAAGGAATGAAGAGGCTATCGGTAGTGATTGTCAGGATCCTCAACGAGGGTAATGCTTATTTAGGCAATAGCCATTAATCAAGAAGGAATCATCAGAGGCATTGACTATTTGCACTTGGACAGAGCCATCAGGGTTGACAGCAAGTACCTTATAGGGGCCTATCCAACATTATTGAAGCTTGCCTAGAAACTTGCCAAAACTTGAGTCATAGGCTAGGACTAAGTCATCATCCTTAAACTCCTTCTGCTTGATGAAGCTATCATGATAGGCCTAGCTTATTAAGCTTGGGTGGCTTCCATACACAATGTAGGGTCATCCTGTGAGTCTTATCCAAATATTCTAAGTGTAAGAGATGGATCTACAAGGGCTCGTCATCTCTCAAGCGCTCTTTGATAGCCACACGCAGAGAGGGAAATTTCAATTCAACACGGAAGATGGCCTCTATACCATACACAAATTGAAAAATGGTCTATCCTATAACAACCTTATAGAAGGTTTTGTATACCCAAAAGGCCTTTATAAGTCGATTGTCCCAATCACGGCGATGCGCAGTAATTGTCCTTGTCAACATGATTGAGCAGAGGGATGCGATTGGTAACTATGACTTGGCCATTGGCTTTGGGATAGTAATGTGTGAACTTGCAAGGGTGGATTATGTACAACTTTGTCAATTCTTTCATAATCTTGTTAAGGAAGTGAGTACCTCAGTCACTTACCAACTTTAGGGGACTGCCAAAAGACTTCACACCACTTTGTCGCATAGTCTGTACATACCAGGATGTATTTATTCTGCTTTCTTCTAGTGGTGGGAGGATCAATGGGGCCAATGAAGTCAATTTCCCACTCTTCGAATGGCTTTAGGTGTAGGATGGGTTGTGGTGGCATAGTGCTAGACTTGGCAGGCTTTCCCATTCTCTGATAAGTATCACAATGTTTGTAGTTATCATAGATATCCTTGTGGAGGATTAGCTATTAGTATCTTGTGAGCAAGGCCTTTCTGGCTGTCACTTCTCCTGCAAAGTATCCTCCATAGGGCTTGTCATGGCATGCTTTCAGTACTATTCCAATCTTGTCTCTTGTAATACATCTTCTCAGTACTTCATCCTTGACTTTCTTGTATAGAGCACCACCTAACAAGATGTAAGGGGATGATTTCAATAGAAGCTTCTTCTTCTCACAACTAGAGATACCAACGTGATACTACTGCTTAGCCAAGAGATTGGCTATGTCTGCATACCATGGGTTTACAGTTTCAACTAGAAAAAGGAAAGCATTAAGGAGGTATGGGTCATCCTACTCCTCTTTCTCACCATGAGGGATTCACAATAGATGATCAGCCCCCAGGACATGGGAGCGATTGGGTTTAGTAACCACTTCAAAGTCAAACTCTTGGAACAAAAAGAGCCATCTCATCATTTTTCCCTTCACATTTGCTTTGTTCATCAACTGTAGGAAGAACATGGCCTCATGGTCCACATAGAATGTAAAGTGAGTTGACAATATATAGTATCAAAACTTTTCTAAACTAAAGACCATTGTTTGGCATTCAAGCTCTATCATTGTGTGGTTTCATTCTCGATTAGTTACTTTTAGGATGGTATAATAAATGGGTTAATTTAACTTTGAGGAACCTTTTTGGCATAAGACTGCTCCTAGGCCTTCGACTAACGCGTCAATCATCCAATTAGGAGGCTGTATGATGGGTGCTTCAATCAAACACTACTTCATGGTGTTGTATGCTTCATCACAATTAGTGGTCCATGCAAACTCTGCATCTTTTCTCAGGAGCTTATGCAAGGGGGCTACCTTTGTTGCAAAGTGTGCAATGAACCTTTTGTAATAACCCACATGGCCAAGGAATCCCCTCAATTGTTTGAGGTTAGTTGGTGCTGTTAAGGTTGCAATCTTCTCGATCTTGGTAGGGTATATTTCTATCCCTTGTGCAAAAACAATGTGGCCTAGAAGAACTCCTAAAGAGACTCCAAAGACACATTTGTCGGGGTTGAGAGAGATCCCATACTCTCAACATCTGTCAAAGAACTGTTCCAAGTGTCTCCAATTTTCACGGATTAGGCTATAGACATAGAAGTCATCTAGGTATACCTCAATAAAATCATACAGATGGTTTTGGAGTGCGGCCATCATCACTCTTTGGAAGGTAGATGGAGCATTGCAGAGCCCAAACTGCATCACTTTATAAGCATAGGTTCCTCATTCTATTGTGAAGGTTGTTTTGGATTGATCTTCTTCTGCGATTTGTACTTGGTTGTATCCACTGAAGCCATCCAAGAGAGAATAGAGCTCATGGCCTGCCACACTATGTCCAACAATTGGTCTATGAAAGGAATAGAAAAATGATCTTTCTTAGTCTTGGAGTTTAGCTTTTGAAAGTCTACACATATTCACAACTTTCCATTCTTCTTGGGTACTGCCATGATGGGTAAAACATACTCACTATTGGCTCACTAGATAGATAAATTCAGCTTCAAGGAGCTTCATCAAATTGACTTTCACTAGGGCTAAGTAATTTGGATTCATACACTTCTGTCTTTGCATGATAGGCTTGGCATCAAGCTCTAGGTTGATGTGATATTGACACACTATGGGATCAATATCCTTCATATCTTTATATGACCATCCAAACACGTCCAAGTTCTCCTTCAATAGGTCATGCATGACCAATAGCTCTTCTTCTGGAAGACTGATACCCACCTTCATGTGATGTTTCACCATCAATATCCACAAATGTCAATTTCTTTTCACCTTCCACTTCATCGATAAAGGTCCCACAGACTCCTTCTGGTGGGTGGAGATTCAACTCCTTCAAGGGAGCAGTGTCCTTGTCTGAGGCTCCACTAGAATCGACTTCTTTTTTCAGTGGAGAGTTAGTTTGCTCCTTGGGATGCTAAAAGGGTATCATTGGTGCGCAGATCGGATGCAGAATGCTCACGTAGTGAATCCGGAAGGTCCCCAAGAACAATGAACTCTACCTTTTTGCATAAAAAACAATGTAAAAGTATGAACGACAAGAAGCAAGAGACAAATTGGGTTCAATCTCCCCCCATGCCTTGTGTGAGCGCTTCACAAAGCATGTATTTTATGTATATTTCCATCTTCATGCTCAATAATAGCTCAATTTACAAAAATATGACAAGCTTTTAGCTTTTGAGTTTACTTTCTACAAAAATAGGAAAATAAAGCTAATGGACGGTGCCCATAGAGTGTGGCACGCCCAATCTCAATGTCCAAATAGAAATAACATATCCGGGCGCATAGGCGCATACAAAATAATAATCAATAATCAATGTCTCAATAGACATAACAAAATATAGGCGTGGCGCCTATCAAAATATAGTCCAAAGGTCGAATACTCGCTAGACTCCAATGCTTTCCTCCGCCACTGCTGCTATCTCTACACATCAACTGAAGCATTCACAATCGTTAGTAAAATAATACAATTAAACCGACAAAAGTGAATACCTAGTAGTCTTCAGCTACATAAATAAATCAACTGGTTAGAAATAAATCCTAACCTTAATTTATTACGAGTGCGCACTCTAAACTCATAAACGTTTATTAATTTAATATGCATTTTGCGGAATCACCCGCTATGGAATCACCCATGTACACACTAAATTAATGAAACGCCCAAAAAGGACAGGCGTCTCCATCAACTTTTCGCACAAAGAATCCTCTTTGTGTATGAGCCCCGGTCATCTAAGTTTACGGAATCCACCGTAAAACCTCACGGAATATCCACCATGGCACGGAATCCACCGTGGAATATGCCTCCTGGCATCATACCCCCGGGGTGGGATAGCAATTGACCTCAATTGCTATTAGCTCAATGTGGAGCTAACAGAGTGGGGAAAGCATTTAAGTCTCTAGCGTGCATCCATTGTGCTTCCTCTACAGGATGGTTCTTAAATTTTACTAGATATCTAGAATACCTTCGGCCAGTTCTAGTGGTCATGTAGTCAGTGTCTATGATGGCTTCTGGTTCAAGTATTTCAGTCTCTTCCTCTAATAAAGGTGGGTTTTCATAAACAGGGTGGATAGGTAATTGGCCTCTAAATGGTCTCAATAAACTAATGTGAAATGTATTATGAATTTTCCAATGAGATGGCAATTCTAACTTGAATGCATTATCATTAATCTTATGAATGATTCTAAATGGTCCATAAAATCTAGGAGCTAATTTGACAACTGGATGTCTATCTACACTTTGCAGTCTACGCTTTTCTATTCTAAGCCAAACATAATCATCAACTTTGAAATTCATGGCTTGTCTTTTCTTGTTGGCTTGTTTGGTATATGATTGTTGGGCTTTAGCAATCATATCCTTAATCTCATAAAAAATACTGTTATGCATAGTAGCAATATCATCAGCACTCTGAATTCTATTAGACAAAGATGCAACAGGTGTAGATAATCTATATCCATAAATGACTTCAAAAGGTGCTTTCTTTGTAGATGTGTGCGGTGTATTGTTATATGCAAACTGTAATAAATGCAAATGAGTGTCCCATGTCTGAGGTTTAGAGATAGTATATGCACGTAAAAGATCTAAAATGGTGCTATTTGTGGCTTCTGTTTGTCCATTTGTTTCTGGATGAAATGCAGATGAGAAATCAATCTTTGTGCCTAGATTTGCAAACAGTGTAATCCAAAAATTGTTACAAAATCTAGAATCTCGATCGGAAATAATCACTTTTGGCAAGCCATGGTTAGTAAAAACAGTTTTCAAAAATAACTGTGCTGCTTGTGATGCTGTTAAAGTTTTCTTACATGCAATGAAATATGCTTGCTTACTAAATCTATCTACAATTGTCCAAATCATGTCATGGTTAGATTTAGTATTTGGTAAACCAGTAATGAAATCCATAGAAATATGTTCCCAAGGTTTAGATGGAATAGACAAAGGCATTAGTAATCCATACTGTTTACCATGATGTCTCTTTATTCTTTGACAAATCAAACATTCAGAAACGAAATTAGATACATCTGCATCCATATGCGACCAATAAAAATCTTCAGTTAACATGCGTAATGTAGATATGATACCTCTATGACCTTGATATGGGGGACAATGAATTTCATTCAAAACAAAAGATCGGAATGGAATAGTAACACACAGTCTCTTTTCAAAAAACATAAATCCATCATTATATGACAATGAATCAACAGGAATGAAATTATTTTGAACTAATTTTTGCCAATCAGAATGAAAAGTAATATCCTGGTGATATGTATCTTTCATAGCAATCAAAGAATCAAAAGATATGATAGAAATATTATGAATTGCAGGTCTTCTACTCAATGCATCAGCAACTACATTTTCTTTTCTAGGTTGGTATTGAATGATAGGATGAAAACTTTGAATGAAGGAAGCCCATTTGATATGATGGTCAGAAATTTGGGGTTGGCTAAGTAGATGTCTAATGCTTTGCTGGTCGGTCTTTATCATGAATTCTGAACCCATTAAATAATGCTTCCACTGTTTTAATGCTTGTACAACTGCTAATAGTTCTTTGTCATAAGTGGAATATTTGAGCTCAAAGGGTTTCAGCTTAGAACTAGAATATGCTATTGGATGATTGTCTTGCATTAGTACGGCTCCTATTCCTGATCCGCTAGCATCGGTCACAACTAAAAAGAATGGTTTGTTAAAGTCAGGCAATTGTAAAACAGGGGCATTAGTTAATGCACGTTTCAGTAAGTCAAAGGATTTCTGTTGATTTTCAGTCCATTGATAAACAATTCCTTTCTTAAGAAGTTTTGTTAATGGTAAAGCAAGTAATGAAAAATTACGTACAAACTTCCTATAGAAACTAGCAAGACCAAGGAATGAGCGTAATTCATGCACATTTTTAGGAACAGGCCAATGCAATATTGCATTAATTTTCTTAGGATCAACTTTAATTCCTTCTTTTGATACAATATGACCTAAATACTCAATTTCTGTCTTAAAGAATTCACTCTTTTCAGGATTTGCAAACAATTGATTTTCTTTCAGTAATTGAAAAACTAATGATAAATGCTCATAATGCTCTTTTTCACTTTGACTAAACACCAAAATATCATCAAAGAAAACAATCACACAATACTGATATTTCAGAAAGATACGGTTCATCATTCTACTGAAAGTAGCAGGTGCATTAGTTAATCCGAATGGCATGACTAAGAATTCATAATGGCCAAACTGTGTTCTGAATGCAGTCTTAAATATGTCGGATCTATCTAGCCTCACCTGATGATATCCAGACTTAAGGTCAATTTTACTAAATATAGAAGATCCTTGCAGTTTGTCCATAAGGTCATCAACTCTAGGTATAGGATACCTATTCTTTACAGTGATCTTATTTAATGCTCAGTAGTCAATACACATATGATAGGTATTATTCTTTTTCTTGACTAAGAGTACAGGTGCACCGAATGGAGAACTGCTAGGTCGAATTAAGCCTCTATTTAGTAATTCTTCAACTTGACTCTGGATTTCTTTTTGCTCTATTTGATTGTGCTTATATGGTGCTTTGCAAGGTGGTTGTGTGCCAGGAATTAAATCAATATTATGGTCTTCTGGACGTGAAGGAGGTAAACCTGGTGGTAGGTCTTCTGCAAAACAGTCCTTAAAATATGCAAGAAATTCCTTATGCCTAGGGTGCATATGATTTTCCTTTGCATGCAATTCATTCACCCAAATGAGATATGATTTAGTATTCTTGCATAGTGCACGTTTTGCTTGACTATGCGAAAGCAGTGGAAAAATATGAGATGCATGCATACCATATAATGTAATAGATTTTCCTTGAAAATTAATATTCATTGTGTACGTGGAATAATCTATATTTGGATTATGCTGGTGTCTCTAAGGCATTCCTAAAATAATGTCGCTTGACTGTAATGGGACAACTAAGAAATTTCTTCTTTCAATGTATGCACCAATTTGAATCTCTAAATTTTGTACTTCTTGTGTGCCATTGTACCTAGTGCCTAAAAATGCAGCTTTTATGCGATAATGCGTAGGTACTGTATGCAATTTCAATTCCTTTACTAATTTTGCTGAAATAAAGTCATGAGTACTACCGTCATCATGCAAAATAGTTCTTTCCTTTCCATGCACCAAACATTTCATAGTCAACAATGAATGTGGAGTAGGCATACCTGGTAAAGTATCGGAAGTAGTAGTAGGATCATCCTCATCTTCAGTGAAATCTGGCATATCCTCATGCTTGTCTTCATCCATGGCTCCAAGATAGTTGATATGTGCTGGTGGCTTCTTTGAATGACAATTTGCTGTGAGATGCCCTGGCTGGTGACACTTATAGCATACTATTGGCTTGGCTTTGGTTACATTATTTGCAATGGCTGGAAGTCTGGGTACATTTGGATTTGCTTGTGGAATAGGCTTAGGATTTTGATTGACAGTGGATGGTAATGCAGGTGGTTTAGCCCAATTCTTGCGGAAAGATGGTGATGAGAAACGACCTGGATTAAACCTTCTAAAATTGAAATTGAATTGTTTAGATCCATAATTACCGTTGGCTTGGAATTGCTGTGGTCGTCTGTCTCTTCCGCGTAACTTATCTTCAGTGTCATGAGCTAAGGAGATGGCGTCTTCAAGGGTAGCAGGCTTGAACATGTTCACTTCAGCGTAGTAATGTCCAAGAAGTCCAGACATATACTTCCGCTTATGTGTCGTCCCTGGTACGTCTTCAAGCATGCGTAGCTGTAGGAGTGCATTCCAAAAACGCTCTGTATACTGTGGAATAGGCTCACGATCCCGTTGTTGAAGTAAATCCCATTGCTTGATAGCCTTCTCATGAAATTGCGGTGGAAGGAAATTTTGCATGAACTTCTTCTTGAAATCTTCCCAAGTAGTAGGACATTCTATGCTCTTGCATACTACAGTCCACCATAGTGATGCTCTGTCTATCAGATGATTAGTAACACACTTGATTTTATCTTTTTTTGGATAAGTTTCCTTATGGAAATAGTCATCAAACTGGCTAATGAATGATAAAACAGTCTTTCCTTCTCGTATGCCATTGAAAGTGTGAAACTTGAAACTTCGTTTACTTATCTTGGATTCCTTGCGAATGGTTTGTGCTTCAAGAGTGGCGTCGATGGTACATCGAATCAAATCTTCAGCTTGAGGTTCTTCTTTGTCGGTAGATGCTCTTTGTAGTTTTGTCAATTGCACTTGCAATGCTTGCCTAGCCCTTTGCTCTTCTTCCAGTTGTAGCATGATTAGATCCAGCTTTTGTTCCATGGTAGGCTCAGGTAAGTCGTCTTCAGCCATAGGATCATCCATATGTGGGCTAGTCATCCTGTAAAACTCAATAAACCTTTCTCACTCAAAATCAGGTTAGCGGGATGAGCGTAGCTCAAATTTGGGGTTACAAGGCTATGTATTTTTGGGTATTTCTTTCTCAATTTTCAGAAAATCTGCAATATTTCTGTCTGCGTTTGCTGAAAATACTTCAGCGAACTTGTAGATAGGTAGAACACCTTGCCACGAACAACTTTCCAGTTCATAGTTTTTGCATATGAACAAGTCTTCTAGGAGTTTTGAGTACTAGTCAGTTCTGACTCTAGTTGACTAGTCTGATTTGCAGAGTTGCAGACTTAGCCGACTTGCAGAGTTACAGACTTACAGAACTTAGGCCGACTTGATGAACTTGTAGGACTTGATTCCACTTGACTTGCAGAACTTGACTTTTGCGGTGCAGGACCTGGAGTTTGTGGACTTGTTTGCCTTATCTAACTTGAGTAACTTGGCTTGACTTGAGGAAGTTAAGCTTAAAAAGCTTAATCAACAGTCGTTTGATTTTCGTGGGGGAGGGGCCGTTTTTTTTTTGTCCGCGCGGAAAAATCGGAAGCTCCTCTTACAGCTCGACGTGAAATTTTGAAGCTTAATAAGCTTCTTAAGCTTTCTCTTAAGCTTCTTAAGCTTATTGAAAGAAGTAATGATAAAAACAATGAAGCTTATCTCTGGTTTTCAACGACTTGATGAAGGAGGTGGATGCGTGGTCCTCCGCCTGCAGAGCCTGGTCCTTCGCGATCTGACAGTAGAAACAGGGGTTCTTGATCGCCAGAAGTCTGCTTGTATCGACGGTTCGCGATGATATTGACTGTAGAGCCCGATCGTTCCTGGAGCTCCGCCTTCGCCCGAGATTGGTAGCGATTGGAAGCTCTTGATCTCTGCTCCGCTCTGATACCACTGGTGCGCAGATTGGACGCAGAATGCTCATGTAGTGAATCCCGGAAGGTCCCCAAGAACAATGAACCCTACCTTTTTGCACAAAAAACAATGTAAAAGTCTGAACGACAAGAAGCAAGAGACAAATTGGGTTCAATCTCCCCCCATGCCTTGTGTGAGCGCTTCACAAAGCATGTATTTTATGTATATTTCCATCTTCATGCTCAATAATAGCCCAATTTACAAAAATATGACAAGCTTTTAGCTTTTGAGTTTGCTTTCTACAAAAATAGGAAAATAAAGCTAATGGACGGTGCCCATAGAGTCTGGCACGCCCAATCTCAATGTCCAAATAGAAATAACATATCCGGGCGCATAGGCGCATACAAAATAATAATCAATAATCAATGTCTCAATAGACATAACAAAATATAGGCGTGGCGCCTATCAAAATATAGTCCAAAGGTCGAATACTCGCTAGACTCCAATGCTTTCCTCCGCCACTGCTGCTATCTCTACACATCAACTGAAGCATTCACAATCGTTAGTAAAATAATACAATTAAACCGACAAAAGTGAATACCTAGCAGTCTTCAGCTACATAAATAAATCAACTGGTTAGAAATAAATCCTAACCTTAATTTATTACGAGTGCGCACTCTAAACTCATAAACGTTTATTAATTTAATATGCATTTTGCGGAATCACCCGCTATGGAATCACCCATGTACACACTAAATTAATGAAACGCCCAAAAAGGACAGGCATCCCCATCAACTTTTCGCACAAAGAATCCTCTTTGTGTATGAGCCCCGGTCATCTAAGTTTACGGAATCCACCGTAAAACCTCACGGAATCCATCGTGGCACGGAATCCACCGTGGAATATGCCTCCTGGCATCAATCATGGCTATTTTGGATTTGGTTTGGGAATGAGTTACATCTTGGCTCCAAGTCTCATCTTCTAAGGATGCCTCCAGGAACATTATACAACAGGAACCTTCTAAGTTCTGCTTGGGCTATAGGAGTGGTGGTTATTGGAAAGGTGCAATATCATCATCCTTTCTTGAAAAGGGTGGATTAGGGTAGCAAGAGCCACTACTAAAGGAATGCTTATTCTGCTTAATCTATTTCTTATGGATATTTTTCATATGATGTGACTCATTAACCAATCCAAATGATACTAGCGTCATTCTATCTAGCAACATGGGATCTTCAGCTTTTGTAGCTTTTGGAACTTCTTCCTCATTTGTGCCTTCCGTGGGTAGGATATATTCTTCTAGCTTGCTTTTATAGTCTTTTTCTTCACTGTCATTTTTGTCCTCTTTAGACTTTGTCTCTCCCCTGTTGTAGGGATTCTGTAAGAGAAGAACAAATTCTCTATTGTATCCTCTGCCTTTGCTTCTAAATCTGCTTTTCTACTCATGTCTCTGGCTCTGCTTCTATCTCTGTTATAGCCATGTAAAAGGGAGAATGATACATCTGTGCCTCTATCTCACTTTCAGGGATGACTTCAGAAGTCATTGTGGGTTCAAGCAGGAGGTATTCACCCATTAATAAAGACTTTACTTCTTTCGGGAGTTGGCTTTTAGTGCCCATTGTCAGGGATTGTTCCTTTATTTTCTTAGAAAAGATCTATTTGATAGCTTCTTCATCTCCTGATGTGCCATTTGTTATCTCATTGGAAGAGTCTATTAAGTCTTCAATGGAAGTGGATCCATTAACTTTTTGTGATCCATACAACTTCAACACTACTTTTTTGGGTCCTCTGCCTAGGGTTAGGGTTTCTTTGAACCAATCTATCTGTACCCTTGCTTCAAAAAGCCATGGTCTTCCTAGTAGTAGAGGATATGAGGTTCCATAGAAATTTGGTTTTACCACTAGATGGGTCAGTCAATATTCTCTTCCTGCAAGGGTTGTCTTCACATATGGGAGAATACCCAAAGGCTTAATTCTACTTTGGTCTACCAGTCTAATAAGCCACTACATAGGCTGCAAACCTTGCAAGCCTAGATCCTTCATTGTCACATCTGTCATTATATTCACTAATGAATCTCCATTTATCAATTCATCTGCTATAAAGCATCTTTTAATCCATATGCCAATCTCTGGGGGGTACCAAGATCCAAGAAGGTGCTATCCACATCCACTTCTTTTACAGGCTCTAGGATCTTATTGGACTTAGAGGTAGTGGTAAGAGCAATCCTTAGGCCTCTTCTTCTAATCAGTATGCTTTTGAATTTCTTTTGACAACTAGGAGACAACATAAAAAACTATCAAAATGTTAGGTTTGGTTTGAAGGTGTCGAGGTCCTTGACCGAGTCATATTCTTTAATAGGATCCACTGGTGTCTCCAATTGACTAGGGAATGAAGAAACCTCCACTTTATCTTCTCTCTTTCTTCTAGAAGTGGCATCATTTGCACTTCTTCTCCTACTGGAGGTACTTCGGTATTCTCTCTCTCTTAAACCTATGGTTCTATCTTTGTAATTATCTCTATATCCGCCTGTTACTACTAGACGACTCTATATTGTACCATTTCTTTTTTTTTTTTTTCTCCTTGGGAAGATTGAACTCCACTGTTTTGATAGAAGAAACATTCTATTTTGGAACTGTGGGTTCTCTTTTCTTAGCACGTGTTATTGCAGCAACTTTCAATTCCACCAAATTGGAAGCAAGTTCTTAAGTCTTTTATTGTTTAATAGTGGTAGCTTTCACAAGAGTTGGAGTAGGAGAGTCTTTTGTAGTGTGGCCTTCTCCTTTGCATCTATTGCATAAGGGTTTGTAGTCCATAGACCTTCTAGGGTTTGGATAGTTTGGTGAGATATGTTCCTTTTTTCCACTTCTATAACACTTGGCTTCTGATCTCTAGCCACCCCTAGATTTTCATCCTCTCTATAACTTTGAGAGGAAAACCTCCTTGGGCCAAAATTAGAACTAAACTCTCTAGGCTTTGGTCCGATATCCAATGTGGTCATCTTGGATTCCAACAAGTTAAATCTTGCTTCTTCATATTTCTTCCTTCTATCATGCATATTCTTTAGAGAGTAGATATCATCTATATGGTTCTTCCTTAAAGAGTATGAACAAAAGGCTCCATGGATGGTTGGTTTTTGGGTACATTCAATGGCTAAATGCCTCCCTTGATGGCACTTTTTGCACCATGTATTAGATCACATCACATCTTTTCCACTTCCTGTAGGACTGGATATGTTGGCGGTATTCACCTTTAGCATCTGCCTATTCTATAATCACATCCATCAGCTCCTTCTTGATGCTTTTGATTGAATTGGACAAGTAGTACTTCAAATTTTCTCCTCCTAGAGTACTTGTAGTAGGGTTTTGGAAAGCCTTTGTGATCACTACATAAATAGGTTGGGTTAACCCAGAGGGTCCTCTATTCTGATTCTGATTCTGAGCTCTGGTTGAGATTGGGGGTTATTGGTTCTAATTGGTAGTGTTCCACTATTATTGTTGAGTTGCCATTGGGGGAACTATTTGAGGCCACTGTTGTTGTGGTTGAACCATCATTTGAGATATTGTTGTCTGCAGAGCCATTGTAAATTCGGTGCATTGTATGACGACATTGTTTGCATTTGAGGGTAGGGATAGGGAACACTCCCCTGGGATTGTATTTGGTGGGTATACCATTTTCCTGGCATGGGAGGAGGTAAGACTCTTGTTCTTGAGGTCATCAACATCCTTGCTTCAACTTCATCATACAGTCTTGCACCTTCCACTATAGCTTGCAAATTGACTAGTCTTCTTAATTTCACTAGCTTACATTTCTGGTTACATGCCTCTAAGAAAAACTCCCTTTTGGATGCCTTCATCCAAGTGATAGTTTTTCCATCTCTTCATCAGTATGGACTCCATTCTAGAGAAATATGCTTCCACCTGTTCACACCAGAGAACTAATTTAAGTTCATGAATCTCGCATCTCCTTTTCAAAACCTTCACACTTGAATTTAGTGAGAAAGGCTAAGTCCCATGTGCCAAAATTTCTAGTTGCTTGTCTCTCATACCACTGAAATGTCATGCCTTTGAAAGTATTACCAACCAATGCTCATGGATTCTAGCATTATTGGCTATACATGCTACCATAAACTTAGCTACATGAAGATCAGGGTCTTCATTGTACTCCCTCCCCTTAAAGATGTGCAATGGGACCACATTCATTGGCCTGTCATCAATATTTCCAGGATGGATCTAGCTAGGAAGGGGACCTTGAGTCGCCAATGGAAACTTCTATAAAGAGGGCCGCAAGGGCATCCAAGGAGGCTTTTGCTACTCGCTCTTTCTCAACTTTGATTTTTTCCTTCTCTCTTCTCATGTACCTCTAGACTTGTTCTAGTGCTTGCCTCTTGGTCACATCATTCATCAAGGAGTTAGCTCCACCCAATTTGTTTGCACTTAACATAGCAGAATCAAAAAGGCTTCAGGCTCTAGAGGACTCTCTCGCCAACATTTCTTCTACTTCTTTTCAATGTCTTTGAATTTAGATTTCATTCCACTACAGAGGGAAATATATTCAATTTTGAATGTATCAAAACTCATTCTTTTGAGCATCATTGTGGTGCCATCATCATAGTAATGCTAGCTTTTGATGGTTTCAACAATGTATGTTGTGAAGAACACTCAGTCTAATAGCTTCCAATGGGTTTCCAATTGAACAAATAGAAGGTTATAAGAACACCACGTGTCCCACATATCTTGCCATTGAGCATCTACGAATAGATTCTAACTCTTTCCTCTTGGTTCTTGTGCACTTTAACTAACCATGACTCTTGCAGCTTCTTTACGATTTTCCACTTAATGATGTTTGGAAACTTTTCAATGAAGGTCAAACCTCCCATGGATGGTCATTCTCTCTATTGCTACTCTTCAGTTTGCCCCCAAACAATTTTCCACCAAGATGCACATCTTTATTGGTTCAACAAGAAGAGGAAATAGTCTAGTACATAGAGCCTGCATCAAGAGATGGTAATATGTTTCCACCATTGTGGGATAAATTTCTTGTAGAAAGTGGCTTTGGTAATGAGAATTTACAATTCTTTAGTGGTAGAAGGAACATTGCAATCATCCATTGAATTCTTCTCCTCTCAGCAATGCCATTTTCTTCATTTTCATCCCCTTCTCTAATGTCTATTGATAGCAATTTTCCCCGACTACTACGCACAAAAAAGATGAAGTCCCAAGAGGAATACCTAAGAATACAGTGAATGTACTGCAAGAAAATCTATATTGTATCATCAACAAGCATGTTCTTCATATTTTAATCAACCACAACAAGAAAAACAACACCAATCTTCACACAACTTATTCTCCCACGGATTTATCATAACAAAACTTCAATAAATTTTTATATTCTTCATCCAAAGAATCAAGAGAACACAAAGGAATGCTCCACTTTGAATGAAAATCATCACATAGTATTCATCTTCAATACTTTCATAGTCTTCATAGTCTCTTTGTTGATCTCTCACTCATAGATACATTGTTTTACATGAAAGATTGGCTATCTCTCACTCACACATACACACACACACACACACTCTCTCTCTCTATGATACACATGCTCTCTCTCAATATTACAATAGAATCATAAAGAATAATAATCCATAATCCATCTTTGGTCATAGATACCCCTCCCAAGAGGTATATCTAATATGAAGGGTCAACAAAGCCACTACATTGTCCTTTCGTAGCTCAAAGGTATCATTGTCACTTCAGTCTTTACTTGAATCTTCAATAGCTACTTCTTCCACTTCTTTGAGCTATTTTGAACTTGTATTCATCTCTTTCCAAGGTTAAAAAACTTTCTCAAGATACACATTCATCCCAGATAACACTTACAAAGGCATATAGAACAGAAACAAAATAGAGATAGAGGCTCTATAGAAGCTCAATACAGGGTCTACAGAACCATACAGAAGGCCATCAAGAAGCTTTTACCTCAACTAAAACCAATCAAAACCATGAGGAATCAATCAATAAGCTTCAAAAACTCTTAAAATCCATCAATCATCATTCCATCCTCTCTTATAGAAGGAAAATAGAACAAAACAAAAGCTCAATAGACTCAATCAGAACCAATCAAACACTATTAGGACATCAATAGAACATGTTAGAACATCATGTCTCCACTGAAAAACATCATGAGCTTCTAAAAACCAATCAATCTTATTCATCAATCTCTTAAACACTTTCAAATGATCAATCAAAAACCAATCATTCAGTATACAAAAACAACAAAAATCAGCCAAAAAAATCAAATCATTTCAACCCTCAACATGGGGATTAATTTGGTGAGAAATGTAATATCTCTTGGAATGAATATTGTGAAGAGTGGACTTTGTTTGTATGTATTATATGTTAATGTTAAGAGTTTATGCATATGATTTCTCCTTATGCAAGAGTGGATAAGGGTCGGCAGGTGTGAATGGTCCTAACAGGAAAGGGAAACCCTAACCCTAGCCAGTTGGGGCTATATAAATGGCCCATGGATCTACATCAACTGTAGAGTGAGAGTGACCCAAGTTGTACTTTCATGAGCAACTTAATAAGAAAGACTTGTTCTTGTACATTTGAGCTATTCTCTTCCTCTTGTGCACACTTCAATGTTGTCTTACACTTTGATTTTCCACATGGTATTAGAGCCACCTCTGATCTCTTCCGCTTCCTTTAGCACCATCCATCACTAGGTGCATATGAGCCTTTATATTCTTCATCTTATCTCTTGACCTCCATAGCCACAGCTTGATCCCCTGACCTTGGAGGAGTTGATGTGTGCAAAGGAGGCAATATTAGCTCCTAATTTCTTTTGGAGACTTCATCCTAGCTCAAGATGCTCCAGCACAGTGCATCAAATGTGAAGATTGGGTGACATGGAGGGTAGCATTGCGTTTTCTGCTAAAACTGGTGAAAAATTACAGGTGATACATCTCGAGCTACTATGTTTGCTAATGAAGGTGCATGTTGGTGGCTACCATAGGGCTTTCATAGCCCCCCTAGTGGGTCATCTCCCTCTAAGAGGGTTTGACTTCATTCCACTCCTACTCCCTGCTATGACCAGAACCCTAACTGTGGGTTTCTTGGCAGCCATAGCCAAAAAGCTTCAAGCTTTCCTATTCTCACTTTTTCCAATCTAGGCATTATCAATAGTGATTGTAATCACTAAAAAACCTTTGTCACAATTATTTTACTGCCATGTGGAGCTCAAATGCAAAGGTTTTTCTAATCTCACGGGCACTACTAAGCTCGTGAAGTTCAACCTTTATTATGAGTAGAATAATGGAAGTTGGTACAAGTGCTTCTTAGCACTACTAATACATTTACCTAGCGTTTCTTACTATTTGTTGTGCTGGTAAATCAGAGAAATGAGTATTATTTACTCTCCTCTGATTCATCCCATAGCATAGAGTTCATTGATCAGCCTTCTTCCACCAAGAACTCCTCTAATAAGCCACATCATCAGGAGGACCCAAAAGTGCAATCTAAGTTCACTTCACTAAAGCCAAGGAAAACAATCAAGCACTAAAAAAGGGTTGGTCAAAGGCAAGGACCACCTAAGTCCTATTTTGAAATACTCCATATGTATGATTTTCAACCATTCTCATCCTTGCAGTTTTAACTGTAAAATCTAAATTGTTTTCTGTTCTTGCATTAGTGGCCCTTTGTAAAGGATTAGACACTACTACTTGTACTAAGCAAGTAGTAAGATCCTATGGCCTTAGCCTATGCCGACCTTCATCCTAAAATTTGTAAATTTGATAGCAAAGACTTTCACCCCTAGCAAGTACTCATTAAGTACAAAATGATGGAGAGAGGTTATTGGCCTCTCATTCAAGGGACTAGAGATGTTGATTTTACAAATCCTTCTAATGTGGAGGATGATCAATGTGCTCAAGCAATAATCATGTTACACTTAGATGAATCCTTGATTCATCATGTTGATCAGCTCTCCACTACCAACAAGGAGAAATGGGATGAGCTTGAAAAACTCTATGGTGCTATAGGTAAAAACAATAAGATTTTCCTTAAGATTGAATTCTTCAGCTTGGAATATAAAGAAGGAGAAGGTTTGGGAAAATTTATTTCTCATATGAAGGGCCTCATGGCACAGCTTTCTTCAGTGCAAGCACCAATCCATGATGATGATGCTATTGCCATTCTTTTAAAAGTTGTCAAAAAGGTCTTTTCCACACTTGTAACAACTCTTACTAATATTCCCAATCTTGTTTGGATGAAGAAAAAAGGAATCACAAAGAAGGAAGCACGAGTCAGACATATACTTCAACATCCCATGACCAAGTCTTGGTGCATACAATTGTCAATAAGTGTACTGTTTGTAAGAAGAAAGGGCATATTGTAAACAATTGTTGGAAAAAATACCCAAAAATTGTTGGAAAAAAGGTGAAATGTAATAAATGTAAGAAGACATGACATATTACTAGTAAATGTCCTAACCATCCTATAGTACTTAAGGAATTGGAGGCCAAGTTTGCCTCCCAATTCACCGATGATCAACTCTTCTGAGTCATGTGTCCTTTCTGCCTATAACCATCCTTGTAGCCTAATCTATAAAGGCATCCTATTTTGGGTTGTGGGGGGGGGGGAGGGGGGTATTCTCTTACGCTTTGTATTCCAATGCCACTTTGCATTGAGGGGGGGTGTTGAAAGTATAGGCATATGAACTCTCCTTATGCAGAACTAGATAAGGACAAGCAGGTGTGAATGGTCCTGAGGGGAAGGGGAAACACTAACCCTAACTAGTTGGGGCTATATAAATATCCCATGGGTCTACATCAACTGTAGAGTGAGATTTACCCAAGTTTTATTTTCATGAGACACTTAATAAGCAAGACTTATTCTTGTACTTTTGAGATCTTCTCTCCCTCTTGTGCACACTTCAATGTTGTCTTGCACTTTGATTTTCCACAGTTTAGGATGGTGCATCCTAGAGCCAATCGCTAGGGTGTAGGAGAGCCATAGTAGTTACGAGGTGCTAGCCACCTATGTGTTTGGATACTCCCTCTACTTGGAGTCAAGAAGGGCATCATGTTGGACTACAATCTAGAGATGGTATCTACAAGTATATTCTTTTGATAAATCAGCTTATAGTTGTTGAGATGTAGAGAGAGAATATATATAGAGATGCAAGAGAGAGAGAGAGAGAGAGAGAGAGAGAGAGAGAGAGAGAGAGAGAGAGAGAGAGAGAGAGAGAGAGAGAGAGAGGAGACACTCCATGTACACTCCCAAAGACTATTTATATTAATAACAACCTATATATATATATATATATATATATATATATGAGACCTAGTTTAGATAGGGTGAGCTATATACAGCTCCAACATCCCTACTCAAACAAAAGTCTCTAGCTATGGTTTAAAAAACCCTTGGGGGGCATGAAGGAAAAACTTGAGCTTCTATATACAAATGTATAAGCATGATCAAGAAGGATTATTGCATGCATGTAAAGTGAATCTGTGCATGTGAAACTAAATTTGTATGTAAAAGATGACCAAGATGTCTGAGGTCTATGTGCATGTGTGAAGTGTATGGTACTTACAAGGAGTATGTATAATGGCACTACAATGACCTAGTAGATTAATTCCCACTACAATGTCATGGTAGTTTAATTCTCAAAGATTGAAGTTGAGACAACACCAAGTTCCGAATGCAACAGAGTGAAGTGTGCTTCATTGAGTCCTTTGGTGAATATATCTGTAGTCATCTGATCACTTGGACAATGTTCAATCATGATCATGCCCTTCTTTACTACACATTGAACATAATGATAATGCACTGCAATATGTTTAGATTTGTTATGTCAAACATAATCTTTAATAAGGCTAATAGCACATTGGTTATCACATCAAAGTGTTTTGCTAGAGCGAGGAGGATGGCCAATATCTAATAGAACTTATCAAAGCCATACTAACTTGAGCTACTAAAGATGTAGCTACATATTCAGCCTCTATAGTGGAAACAACAACACAACATTGTTTCTTGCTAGTCCAAGAAACAAGACAACCATTGATAAAGACACGATTTTTACTTGTAGAATACATAAATAAGTGAGAGCTTGCCCAATCTACATCTGTATAACCCAAAAATTGAAGTGGGTGCATAGAACCAGAGTTTTGTTGACACCGATAAACCAATCCAAAATCTTTAGTGCCTTTCAAATACTTCAAAACTTGTTTAGCTACAATCCAATGTTTGAGGCATGGAGAACTAAGATGTTGTCCAAGAAAATTTATAGTAAAAAGAGTGTTAGGGTGAGAATTTAAGCCAAGAAATTGAAGACATCCAACAAGATTATCATAATGTTGATGTAATGCTAATTGTCAATATTTCTGCAAAACGTGAGAGTTTTTGGTAGAGCTCACATGACAAGGAGTACTAGCAGGATGTGTAGAACCCAAATCAAACTTCTGAATAATATCTTTAATTACCTTTGTTTGATGTAGTAATAAAAGTTCATTTCTTCGATAGCGTTGAATATGAATACCAAGACATGAGTGTATGTCTCCAAGATCCACCATGTCAAATGCAGAAGATAAAACCTTCTTTACTTGTTGAAGGAAGTTGAGATTGTTAGAAACAAGTGTGGTATCATCCACATATAGAGCAAGAATAACAAAACTATCATTGCAGTGCTTGACATATAAGTTAGGATATGAAGAACAAGAGATAAAACCTTTTTTTGAAAGGAAGAGATCAAATCTTTTGATGCCAAGCTTGTGAAGATTGTTTGGGAGTGCCCAATGAAGTCTCGAATCAAGATTTTCCTTATGTTTGACTACAAATCCCTCTAGTCGATCCATGTATATTTCTTCCTTTGAATCACCATTAAAAAAAGAAATTCTTACATCTATTTTGTGAACCTACAAATAAAAATCAACAATAAAAACTAATAAGACCCGAATACTGGTAATACAAACAAAATGTGAGAAGGTTTCTTGATAATCAACTCTTGTAATTTGTGAGAAACCTTTGGCAAGTAGCCTTGCTTTGAATTTTTCAAGTGTTCCATCTGCTTTTGTTTTAGTCTTATAAACCCACTTGCATTTAATAATAGTACGTCTAGGTAATAACTCAATTAGAACCCATGTATCTTTAGAGAGAAGAGATTCACACTCAGTTTCCATGGCCTCCTGTCATTGTTCCTTTTGTGGAGATACCATGGTATCACTATAAGAGACATGGTCTTCACAAATATTGAGAGCATTGTCAAGGATATCAGTATCATAAACATAGCATATACCATGCTCATTATCAATCGGAAGATCAACATAAAGATCAATGCCAAAGTCATCATTTGTAATAATAGGTGCAGGTCGTGAATCCTATTTTGAAGAGTCAATATTATCTCATGAAGGAGGTTCATCATCATATAGAAAAAAAATGAAGAAGTGAGAAATGACTTTGTATCATCAACATCCTCTGGTGACCATGTCCTCCCAGCATCCTCTTGAGATCATGTGTTGCCCATAAGTCACTCATTGAAAATAGCATCACAACTTATGATTACCTTCTTGGAGGATGGATCATAAAAACTTTTATCACTTAGAAAATTTTGAATATCCAAGAAAATAACTTTCAAACCAAGAGGATTAAGTTTTCTGCGAGTCTTCTTGGGTACATGAATATAAGCGATACACCCAAAGGCTTAAGAATATAAAATAGAAGGAGTTTCACCTATCCAAGTAGTAATCAGTATTTTATTAGGAGCAATCATAGAAAGATGATTTTGCACAAATACTACTGTTAAAATTGTTTCAACCCAGAAATATCAAGATAAGCTAGAATGAATTGAGAATACATCACATGGAATTGAGGACAATCTTGTTTTTATATTTACCATTCTATTGAGGAAAGTAAGGAACAATATATTCATGATGAATACCCTAATTATTACAATAATCATCAAAATCATTTAAAAATGTATTCTCTACCATTATCACTACGAAGTTTCTTGATGCAACAAGACCAATATAAAGTTCTGTAGCTTTTTGATGTTGCTTAGAAGATAATAAAGCTTCTTATTTGTGTCGCAAGAGAAAAATTGTGGTGTATCTTGAAAAGTCATCAATAAAAGTCACGAAATACCAATATTGAAATTTTGATGGAGGAAAAGGTCCACAAATATCAGGGTAGTGAATAAGATCAAGCAACTCTCTTGAATGAGTTGTGGTGGGAATGAAAAAGGGTTTGTGGAAATACTTTCCAAGTGCACAATATTTACAAATATCCGTGTGAAGATGAGCTTTGAATTCCATACATTGAACAAGGTCATGCCGATAAAGATTGAAAGCTTAGAAAAATTAGAGTGAACAAAGCAATGATGCTCTATTTTGCTGTTAAGATCACCAGGAGCTATAACAACTTTTGCAACATCTTCATTTAACGATAACTCAAAAAGATTACCATTTCGAGGAGCAACAGCTAATGGTTTGACTGTCTTTCTCAATGTGACATTGATATGGTCAAAATTGACAAAGAGACCAAGATCCACAAGTCTTGCAATTGAGAGAATATTCCTTTTTAGATCTGGGACATTTAAAACTCCACACAGAATTCTTGTCAAAGAAAGAGTACCAAGATATAAATCACATATACCTTTGACTTGACATATTGTGTCATCAACAAGATAAACCAATGTCTTGACATGAATATAATGATATAATTATATAACTATAAGGAATGATATATCATGTTTCCCATAGCACCAGAATCAATAATAAAAGAAGATCTATCATGAATATGAAGTATCCTTCCTGGAGAGATAGAATAACTCACACAATTTTCTTCTTCAATGGTGTTGTCATGTGTAGCAGCTTGCTCGATTACGATCTGAATAAAAATGCATCTTGAAATAGAGATGGGTTGGATGATCACTCTTTTTGTAGTAGTCATAAGGAGAATAATCTCTAGATAAACATAGTTATTTATTTGTAATACCATGCTCTTCATCATATTGTTTTGCCCAGTAATCATGTGTAGTGTGACCATTTCTATTACAATAAGAACAATGTCTATTAGGAAACTTGAGACGAGAGAAGTTACCACCATGATGACTCCAATGTGTAAAGTATGAAAAGAGATGCCTTCGAGCAAGTAAAGTTTGGTAAACTTTTTCTAACCATGTATTCTCTTGTAAGATCATAATTGTTTCTTGATTTGTGTATCTTTGTTTGTGTCATTGTAAATATTCAATCAAAGTTATACAAGCTAGATCAAAATTGATCCCATCTTTGTTAGATAATATGGTAATAATATCATAAGCATGATCCTTTACAATGTCAAGAAGTTGTGTTACCAATTTCTTTTGTGGAATGGCATCACCAACAATAGTAGCAAGTTGATTGATAATGTTCTTGAATGATTTGATATCTATTATTATCATAGGAAATTCGATGTTGTATTGTAACTTAGTGAGCTGACTACAAAAATAAAGTATTTTTGTAATAGATTTTTTTTCAAAATTGTCTATCAAGTACTTCCATATAGCTTATGAGGTTGAAAGATTACATATATCAAGCATAAGAGATCCTTGAAGAACAGAAAGAATATATCGACGAACTGCTTTGTTGCATCTGACCCACTCATTATAAATAAATTTCCGTAGATAGGTCATTTAGTTACAAGGGTATTATCATGAGCCCGATCAATAGTTGAGGTGTACATTCATAATTACCAAGAACAATATTATGCAAGTCATCACGTTCAAGAATTAGCAGCATCTTTACTTTCCATCCAAGGAATCATTGTCCTTGAAAGTGAGGGATGGAACGTTGTCCAGAAGGAAATCCATTTGATGATTATATAATTTGACATAGCTGACTAAAAGAATACGTATAATACGAGATCATAGAATCTGTACACCATATATGAAATGACGATAAAAGTGCAGCACAACAATTCGTACGCAGAAGCTATGCATGAAAAAAAGACGTTTAGTTCAAAACACATACTCCAAAAGAAAGAGACCCAAGATAAATAAAACATGGACGAGAATAAAGTGACCCGAATAGACAATACGTGTGCGAGAATAAATTGATCCAACATAGACAAGAAATATGAACAATGATCAAAATTTTATCGATTTGCTATCTAGCTAATTTTGGAAAAAACTCAAGAGTAAGTAATCGTGATATAACATGTGTAACATGTATCATAGAAGTTTGCACGAAAAGCTATTGTCTTATTTCAAGTCTAGTTTACTTGAATTGACATAACTTTTGACACAGATTTTCAAATTGAGTATGGATCTACTAGGAAGAAAGCTTGTGAGTCCTAGTACATCATAAAATGGTTTTCTTGAGAAATGTGTTTTCTTAAGAGCTTCCCAAATAGAAACTTTTAGGGTGTCCAAGCAAGATATATCTATAATTCAACATATCTGCAATCTAAATGATGATTGATGATGGTCAAGTGAACTTCTCCTATACTTAAAATTCATAACATAAGATGCTCATAATATACACAATACATCAAATTTAAGTGTGAAAAGAATATGAATCAAGAATTGAAGAGATACTACATAGGTATACTTATTGATTGTCTTCTTTAAGGAATTGGTTGTAGTTGATCATTGATAGCTCTGATACCATATTGAGATGTAGAGAGAGAAGATATGTAAAGAGAGAGAGAGAGAGAGAGAGAGAGAGAGAGAGAGAGAGAGAGAGAGAGAGAGAGAGAGAGAGAGAGAGAGAGAGAGAGAGAGAGAGAGAGAGAGAGAGAGAGAGAGAGAGAGAGAGACACCATGTACACTCCCAAAGACTATTTCATATTGATCACAATCTACATGTATATAGGTGAGACCTAGTCTAGATAGGATGAGCTATATATAGCTCCAAAATAGTGTCTATATACTCCTAGCCACAAGGTCATGGGGTTGTTTGGGTGAGTATAAGAGGCTCGATTAGAGCCCTAGAGCTAGTGTTAGACCCATTTTTGGTCCCAATAGGTGGTGCATTTGCCAGGAGTTGCCAATAAGTGGTGATTCCTAAACCTTGGTTAATTAGGGACTAGTTTGACAATTTATGCCAAAGAGCATCAAGATAGACTCATTATCCCCTAATAAACACTGCCAAGACAAGATCCAAAAACAAAAAAGAGTCAAAAGGAATAGGCAATGGGCTGAAATCCTTAGAAGGTATTCCCCGCAATGTAGCAGCCTGATACCCCTATAAGATAGAGGTCTTAGTGATCCTAGTGCCACAAGTAGTCCATCAGAGGAAGAGAAGGAAGCTCTAGTTCTCCCCTTGTTCCATATGTCAACCCACTTCAAATGGGATTGCAGTCACACTGTTACAAACTCCCATAGCAAATTTGGTTATCATTATGGCGCAATATATTGCAATTCCTACATGAACGTCGGATTTGTCAGCCTCTATCCATCTTTAATGGGTTAGTGGAGAGGACGTGGAGCTTCACATTAGTAAGTTGCAAAAATTAATGTTTAATTACTGAATTCAAAACGAGGGAATCTAATGATGTTATTTAATATGGCCTTAAAAGAGAGGGATGCAATGTGGTATCATGGCTTAGAAGCCAGTACCATAACCATAATAGATTTATTTTATGTAGCCTTTTGAAGGGAATTTACCCCTATAAGAGAGGTGGACAATATCGGCTACATGTGCTAAACGTGACACGTCAAGAGTCCCATGAAAATGCCTGAGCATATGCCAATAAGATAAAAGAGGTCTTTTGCAAATTGTAAGCCTTTATCCCTATCCTAGCTATGCTGCCCAACTACAATATTTCTTACATGGATTGAACTTTAAAATCCAAGTGCAATTGGGTAGTGTCCCTCTAGCGGATATAGATACTACTATAGCCCGAGCAGAGGAAGTAGAGTCCCACTTAGAAAAAACAACCTACACATCAAGGGAAAATCTAAATTCGAGCCTTAGTCTTGGAAATAATTTGGGATTTGTTAGTGGAGATCAATGCACGATCAGCACCATTAATGTGACCAACATGAATGGTAGAGAAAGCATGATGCAAAATATGCATTTTTTGCTAGTCCCTCCAAATATTGTTAAGCCAACGACTAGCCAAAGAGCCCCTTTTGTAAACCAAGGGTCAGTGCATTAACATCACCTTTGCAAGATTTGCAACCTAGTTGGGGGGGAGGGGGTTAGCTCATAAAGCCATTGGTTATGAGCCCTCTCCATCAAACATTCTAGAGGAAGTAAAAGATATGATGAAACGTTATACAAATATGATCATTGGTGAGAGTAATATCGATGTCACACGAGTGGTGATCGAGATAAGCTTCATTCACAACCTGATAACAAGACGTTAAGGAGTGCCGGTAAGAATAATTAACTTTGTTGATGAATAACACTAATACTAAAAAAATTTAAATCTTGCAAATAGACTCAAGCCACACACAAAACCAAACAACACACAATGCCTCTTGTAGCTCAAAAATATCAAAAAACACAATTCAGGTAGAGTATCACACACCTTGTGCAAAGTTTGAAAACACAAACTTTGAAAAAAATCAATTGTACTATAATCTTGTACCTTGAAAAATCCTTGATACAGCAGTTGGCACTTCAACGTTCAAATTCTCGATCTCTTTGATTGGCACAACAAGGCTCCACACTCACACATGCGATCCTCCACTCTCTTCACTCAATTCATCAAGTGTAGAACAAGGAAGAAGGCCCCCTTATAACTCTTCCCTAATACTTCTTTAAATAGATTTCTATACGCGCATTGGTCTTATTGAAAGCTTTTGCTTTCTAATCATTTAAAGATTTTCAATAAGCTTTATAAGTTTAAGCGTTTCGAAAGGCAAAAGCTTAAGGGTTTTAACCTTAAAGCTTGTAAGCTTTTAAAACTTCCCTTTCGTTTTTTACAAGAGGCTGAAGTCGCCACCTGTGTGTTACAAAAATGCCACCGCCGACTAAAGCCTGGAAGCATACGTTTTTCCCCGAAAATTCAAGGCCATTGACTTGTGATAGTTCTATGGCATCGCATCTTCAGTGTATCCGATTTCACAGAACTACGTGATCGAATATTGTCAACCGTTGTCAAAGGTGTTGGAATCATAGCCTGGGGGCTGTAGAGCATCAAGGAGAGGAGCCATGTGAGGAACCGAGAAAAAAGAACAGCAGTACGATAGACAAGAAGAGAGAATGATCTATATGCGAAGGAAGATGATTGACTTGATTCATTTATCATTGGGCGATACATTCACTATTTGTAATTGGATGTTTGCATGATGTGATCACACAAGTGGCTATTCATGTCTCGATGGATTTTGGATCCATTCACACCAACACCCCCCCTTGGATCGAAAATCCATCAAAGGAGATGAGGTATTTTATTACATTGGTGTTGCTACTACAAGTGCATGATGTAGTGCCTATATGGTATGAAATTGTGCTCTCTCTTTTTTTTTGTCAAGGAGACAATTGTGCACTAGAAAGAAAAGAAGTCTATAGCTTTATAGACCTTACATTGTTTATCCAGGCTCAAATGGAAATTGATTCATGAAAAAAATACAAAGTGAATTTTTTTTCTTGACTTTTGCTTCCACTTGTGGTTCATGACTTGCGATGTTGACATTCCAAGATTGTTTAATGAAATTCTTCACTTTGACTTGTCCTGATTGAGCTCCATCCACTTCCCCCCTCAAGTTGAAGGGAAGAATTTTCATGATATCGATAATGAAGAGTATATGTCCATCAGTGAAAATAAAAAGCATGGCGAGATATTGAATAATTGTTGAAATAGGATCATTCTGTTGTTGCTGCTCCCTTTGCACTAAACTTAGAAAAGCCTTGAGATTCGCACGATCAGAATCCAAAGAAAGAACAGAATTTGAAATCATGACCTCATAAGAACCAACTGAATCCATGTGATGATGTCCCAATGCATGCCAAATTGGTTGTGTGACACTTGCCCAGGACGTTTGCAATAAGGGAATAGAACTTTGTGACTTTGCTGTCTTTAGAGAGGCAATTGAACCGTTGGAAAAGGGGCTTGAACCCTTTAAAGTTGTTGCCTTTGTAGAGGGGATTGAGCCCGCCAAAATGATTGTCTTTGTTAAGGGGATTGAACCCTCAAAAATGATTGTCTTTGTTGAGGGGATTGAACCCTCTGAATTTTTCCAACTAAGAGGAGCGACCTCTTGTATTGCTGCAGGAATGACTACTTCTGCAGGCTTTGATATTGGAGAACCAACATGACGGAAACCATAAAGGCCATCGTCTTGATTGAGAGATTCCCAGAAATTTTTGCATGCTAGAGGAAATACTTCGTCTGCAGGCTTTTGAAGCATGCTTGAAATATTAGTGTTGATGGCAGGAATTACGTGACTCACCATTACCTCTTTCTATTGAGTAATGAACAGCGCTCCCCTCCCAACATCATGGTAAACAACAATAGCAGCAACAGGTGGGAAATTGGTATGGACATTGCATGGAGAATCTTGATCAGAGGCACACATGGTCTTAAAAGTATGTTGTCCTTCCACATGATGGGCTGTTGGATTATGATCCTGGTTTTCAGCAGAATGAAGTAGCTGGAACTCCTATATAGCAGAATAAGACAGAATCTATGCATGATCACCTTAGGATTAGATAAAGCGTTGTGATTACTACGATCTTTTGAAATAGCCAATGCATTACTTTCAAACATGCTGCCTATTGTTCTCTTGATCTTGCAGTACTTTGGAGCTTCTTCCCCCTACTAATCACATTTCTTAGTAGGATAATCACGAGGAGATTAGTCATAAATATATGTATATATCACATGGGTTCAACATAAGGGATCTTAAAATTATCATTTTTACACATTTTTATATATAGAAGAGTCATATATAAAGGGGTTACTGATAGATTGATTAGAAAAGGGTTATGTTTTATTAAGTGAAAATTCACATATAAGGATATTTATAAATAGGCCTTGAATGCACGTGATATAGAGGATATATATATATATATTGAATTACTTGAGAGGACAATCCAATATAATCTTGGTATTTTAGCCACCATAATAGTTCATCCATATTCCAAATTTGAGACGGGCAATCATCCCTAACTATTATCAATAAAACTTTTCTTCAACATAGAAGTTCCAGATCCGAGCTATGTGTCTGTAGAAAGCAAGAGCCTCTATAGACCATAAGATACTAAAGCCCTAGGCTAGCATCTCAAAGGCCAATCTCAACTTCTCCAATCAATCTCAAATTGCCAACTTTACCTCCACTTTAATGATTAATGTTGCTATCAATCCCTTCATCAATAGCTACTTTTTGCCACAGTGACTGAACCTATAACTTTCAAATATTCTTCGTGTCTTCATGAGATGTTGTTTTCTTCATATATACCTACTTCATTCCATGCAATGTGTCCTAGAGATCATGCTTCAAAAAATGTACCTTGTGCTTAATCAATCATGATTTGAGAAGAGATGCAACATCAAATCCATGCTATGCACCCAAGCAAGCGATGCTCCACACGAAAATATGGATACACTGGAGAAATCATGCCTAGCCTATCTACATATGCCCGTGTGTCATGCAAAATGCAAACATAGTTCCTTGATTAGAATTAATCCTTAACCTCACCTCTGAAGAACAAGAAGAAACAATGAATATATCATTTGCATATATATAGAATATGGAGGTATCTAAAAAGGGATTCTAATCTCTAGAATAATAAAATACTAAAAAAATTCCTAGAGTATGTATTCATTGCCTTATGGAGGCCTAGTAGGTTCTTGGGGATGAGTCAGCAGACCCGGGGCCGATGCCTTGCCCTTCCTAGGAATGACATTTAGCCAAAAAAGAAATAAGAATGGTAGGAGTGGAAATAAAAGTGAGTGGAAGAAAAAGGATTTAGAGTCACCTTGCAAGATCTTGATAGATTCTTGGATATTGAGACAGGACATAAGGTCAATGCCCTATTTTTCTCAGGTCACAATACACTCAGGTACCTACTTTTTACACATCCGAGTATCAAGTCTTGAAGTATAAAAAAGTGATAAATGAAAAATATCTAAAAATAAAAGAGCAGGATATAAGTCCTTTCCTAGTAAGAGTTCCTGGTCCAATTATCCTAGGTCGGCTAACTTTAGATCTTTTTCAGATTATGCTTAGTCTATCTCTCATGGCCTTCATGCTTTAATTTTGTCAAGGGGTAGGGCGAGAGTTGTTTTGCGTTTTGTTGTCGATTTTATTTAAAGCAACTTGATGCTTTTCATAGTTTATTTATGTACAAATTAGTTCATGGATTTCATATATTGAGCCACCCTATTCCATGGTCAGCAATGAGAATGGATTTTTGGAGTTGATTTTAAAGCACAAAAGTGGTCCACTATACATAAAAGAGTAAATTTTCACGGAAAATGAGTCGAGTGCAAATCAATGAGTTGGAGTTTTCTTAGATGCATTTCAATGTTGAGAATCCAATGCAAGTGTCCATTTGTGAGGTGTCCACCATTCTTAATCCAAGGCGCACCTTTTAGTAGTCTATCAATAGGTTTTCCAAAATGATGCCGCTCGGCACTCCCTTGGAGTATCATGGGGCTTATCACTTAGGCCCTACTCTAACATTTTCGATTTCTAAACCCGCGTTCTTCACAAGAACCTCCTCTTGATAGGAGGTCATGAGGATAATAATTGAAATTATGGCAAAATTTTTCAAAAATTATCCCCTCTTTCCCCCAGTCGACTATCGTGCTGGAGGAGAGGGAGGGAAGGTGCTATGACCTAGCTCCTTGCTAGAGCTCATTGGAGGAGTGAATGCCATGCGTAAAGCTGCGTGGGGGAGGGAGGTTCCCCTCCCTTCACCTATAAAACCTTGTGAGAGGGGAGCTGTAAGAGAGGAGAGAGGCTGTGATAATCAGACACTACCGTAGGGGGAAGGAAGCAAAATGCTACCCGTGAAGTAAGAGGGAGAAGGCTTGAAAGAAAGTAAGGAGAGCTATGAGCGTAACGTCGCCAGTCTCTGAGGGGAGTCGAGAAGGAGCAAGCTGCCCCCTGAAGGCTTAAGTGTGCCGTGACGGAGGGAAGAAGTCCACTGAAGATTCGCCAGCTGCCGCCGCCTATAGTTCGAGCCGCCAGCAAGCTCCCATGCCACGTGCTTTATCTGGAAGCTTTAGAAGCTTCTAAGGGGGGGCTCTTTAAGCCCCCTTTCCCCCCTTTTTTCCACCAAATCCATTTTAAAAACCCCTCCTCCGCGGGATTTAAACCCCTTCCCGTGGGTCCCATCCAAGCCTTAAAAAAGCTCATTAAGCCCTTCCTTTTTTCCCCCTTAGGTTCCCCAACAAGCTCCCATTAACCCGAGGTTCTAAACCCCCTTCCCTATTGCCCTCTCAAGTGGGTTCCTGTTACCCCGGGATCTTTTAAAATCCCCTTTTATTTTCCTTCCCAAAGCAATATTTTACACCCCTTTTTCCTTGAAGTTAAGGTTTTTTTTCTTCCCTCATAGCCCCAGAGTTTAAGCCCTTGCATTCCCACAAAGTTTTTAAAACCTGTTTCCTTTCAAGTCCTTCCGTGACAACCGTTTTAAATCCATTTCCTAATCGTGAAAACACTACTCCGAGGAGGAAGCCTATTAAGCCTTCTAAAGCCTGATTCCAAAAGACGGTGCAATCGGTCACAAAGGAAGTTTCACGTGCGAAGGAGACGGCCAAGATCATAAATTTGCGTCAAAGACGAAAAGATTTAGAAGGCTTAATAGCCGAATTCGTGATGGCCCCTAAGAAGGCACAAGGCACAATCGCAGGAGGATCAGCTCCTAACATCCATGTGGATATTTCACCACAAGTCCAGGTTTTCTTCCTAGTTTTAGTTTACATCATAATAATTCAATTATGCATGATTCATTTACGAAAATTAGCATGCACTTTTTTTCGAATGAAATACCTTGACTAAATTAAAGTAAATAAACTTCGATCAAGGAATCGATCATTTTTATTAAACAAATG
This sequence comes from Lygodium microphyllum, assembly GCF_053477565.2. NCBI lineage: Eukaryota > Viridiplantae > Streptophyta > Polypodiopsida > Schizaeales > Lygodiaceae > Lygodium > Lygodium microphyllum. Next base: position 73,328,689 of record NC_141142.1, read on the forward strand.
AAAAAGAAGAGCATAAGATCTCTATGCATTCCTAGCAAGTGGTTTTTATGCATTGCAGAGTAAGGAACTTAGATTAACTAATGATCATCTTTATAAAGTCAAAATTATTGTTGTAAACTTCGATTATGCATGGAAAGATTAAATCACATGTCGCATTATTAGGCATCTTTCCTTCGAAATGATTCATTAAAAGAAGGTCGCTAATAATTCGTAGAAATTTGCAAGGCATGGAAATAGTTCATGAGCTGCATGAAGTAGATTAAACCCTAGACAATAGACTTAAATCTCAATCAACTTACGTAAATAGTTACGAGAGATTGTGTAATGCTCATTCAGCATACAAATATCTCATTTAGAAAAGAAGTTAGGAAAGGCTACATGGTTCAATCATAAAACCCTAACGTTTAGTGGCATGAATCTTGAATGCATGTTATACAAGGATCAATTGAAATTATGCCATAACTTAACATATGCTTCGATCTTAACCCGAAAAGTTAAGGTTTGCAAATCTACTCATACGTAGGCAATGAATCATGTGGTTACAAAAATAGTATCGTAAATATCTTCAAGAATAGACAAGTAAATTGGTTTAACCTAAACACCTAGACCATGAGGGACTCGTTTAGGAAGGGTTAAATCGATGCAACATATCCCAAGTGCAACTGGGATTTAGCACGTTGAGGACGCGACCTAATCGCTCTTATTGTCAAGTTGAAACTCTTATAAACCTAAAGACCTGCCCACATTCACGGAATGTAGGGACAATAGGGCATACTTGCGAGAAACGATCTAGGGTTTTTACCCTAAGGATCGCTCGCTAAAGAGATAAAGCTCGGATTGAGTTGGAACCCTAGGATCGACAATATCGACCTAATGCAATCAGGAACAGATTGTCATGAAGACACCCTAACCCTGTTTTCTATGTAATCATAATACTTAAAATAGTCCCATGGATTAGATGCGACACTCGTGCAACAAGTTGCAGAGTCGCATGATCTTGTGATTTGATCACAAGGGAATGGCCAAATTCCTCGGAATAAGATTGGCAGATTCTTACGCAAGTTTATCTTGTAAGAGGATGAATAATCGTCCTGATAGAGTACCTTTCTTGGGTAAAGTGACCAAGATATGGGGATTAGATATTTGCTTGGAAGCAAAAGACCAATCAGTAAATTGGAATAACATATTTATTGCTAATAGAAGTTAAGGTATTGGTTAAGTTGGGTTAATAGGGTACGGCCCTAACCCAAGGATATAAGGGTTAACAAACAAACCCTTGGGAATATTGCCAAGTCACAATTGATCCCGGATTGAATGCTGAATGCATTCGGAAAGAAGGATTCACTCCTTAGCAGTTGGCCAAAAATAACAACCACTGGAAATGATTGTGCTTGTAACAGTTGTATAGAGCACTATTTGCTTTGTTTGCTCAAGGAATTAAAGGATGAAAAGATATCTAATGCTTCAGGTTGAAGGCCTGAAAGGAAAGGCAGCTTCAGTTACCCTCGACTCCCTGCCTGACCCTAACCAAGGGGGTTGTTAACCGCGCTGGGAAGGTGGACCGAACCCGCCGCGAGAGGTCTCTCCGTTGAGCGCTACTTGGAGCAGGAGGATGCTTGGGTGCCAGAGGGGGCTCTGGCCGTAAATCCCTCACCTTCCAGGCCCTGCACAAGAGGCCAACGTGAATCGGGATTGGATCTCGAGACCCGCATACTAGTCTACGGGCGGAATCTTGGATTAGTAATCCCTATGGATTGCCGGATAGCCTTCGAGCGGATTATGGATAAGCCTACGGGCTAGACTTTATAAATGTATTTCAAAGATAAATATGATAAGTTGTTAAAAGAAACTTGTTTGACATTGCTTTTCTATGTCAAGTGCTATGATTACGTGAAGGAACCAGTGCCTAACGGGCTAATTAAGGAAGCTGATTGATGCATGTCCAACTAAATGTGGTAGGTAATTTAATAACTAAAATAACCTGAGGAAAGTGCGGTGGATGTGGCCATGGGTCTATCCTACTACGAATGGGTGGTCCCGGTTGGCCGGGAACTTTTCTCAATCATGATGGATAGCAAGAAGATCGTTCAAAGGACACGAACAGCAAGGGCGCTGACCTAGAGTCTAAGTTATAATAATCTCGATTTACACTATTTTAGGGGAGCGGAATGGGACTATGCCTTATAGCAGAGAGGTCGAGCCTTGCATCCCTCTCATTTTCCATTCTCCTTGAACCAAGTGTAGCATGAATCCGCTTCAACCCTGGCATTTTTGTGTAAAGTAGTTCGCTTGGGGTTCTACGCTAGTTGCCATTTAGGAAAAGACCATTAGGGAAAACCCTGATTCAGGTTGGTTCTACGTGGGAACGGCGAGAATACTTCCGCTACGTGGCAGATACGGAAACTCCTAAATCGCAAACCCCGTAACATTCCATGGGAGTGCCAGGCGGAGCTTTCTAGACATCCTTTCCGATGGACTGCTAAGACGTGTCCTGAAGATAACAGATGGACACGTTACAGTTGGTATCAGAGCGAACCAACAAAGGATTTGTTTTTATGAAATCTTAATAAGATGAAGTAAAGAAAATGTTGTTGTTCCAAACATTTCCTTACTTTCAATGATGTCTTGCAGAATTATGAAGCATGGAATAGATTCTTAGTGTTCCGAGTCATGTTTATGACTGCAATGCATTCCTCGGATTATCAACAAAGGGTTGAGATGATGAACATCTTAGAGCGTATCTATAACCCATCACCTTTGTATGTGGAACGAAGATGGACGGGTGCCTCAGGAATCTACTATATAGCTGCCCACCGGTTTGCATACCTCCAAACCAACCTCAAGAGGATCAAGTGATTGGAAGACCTGAAGATCGTGAAGCTATTCATTTTTGTGGAGGCTCATGTAAACTCAACTTTACATATTCGAGGTTGGAGGGTTGAGCTGAACTCATATGTATATGAGGAAGTGACCTGTGTAATCCCCGCCGATAGGATCAAAGTGTTGGGGCGCTATGAGAAGAATGGGTTCCAAATAAAAGGATATCCTGATCTTCCAATGACTTACCGATTCCTGAAGATCCATGACCCGAAACCATACTATTATCCAGTTCCAGTAGATAAATGTAATACAACACTATTCTCCTCGAACTAAATGTAACAGCTGCTTGGCCATACCAAGAGATGTTGTACTTCGAAAGGGCTAGACCCATATAAATGCAATAAGACTTCTTTTAATCAATATCTGTTTTGTTCATGAGAATTGATAAGAAGTTAAGTGGTTAGATTGCTTGGTTGATAGCTGAAATGGAGATGAAATATAAATCATAACGATTAATGAGTAGTAACATTAAGAAACCTTTATCCAGGCACAACCCCAGGTACAAATTTCCAATTCGCCTCCTACATCAAGTACTATTGTAATCCAGGAGAAGAAGTTTCTTCTCAGCCACCCGAATTTGATGGGAAAGGTAGGTTCGTCCAAGCAGATGCTGAAATTTGGATTGAATCCATGGAGGATTACTTTGAAACAGTCGGTACTGCACCCGCCAACCAGGCTATGCTCGCCAAGCTAAAGCTCACCGGCGAAGCCAGGATTTGGTGAAAGCAGTGGTGCAGAGATCAAGGGATAGCAGAAAGATCTGTTACTTGGGAGACGCTGAAGAAAGCCGTGCAATGAAGATACTTACCACCTGCGTATCGCACACAGAAAATGAATGAGTTCTATGAGCTAAAACAGCTGGGACTCACTCTTGACGCATACTACTCTAAATTCGTCTCACTTCTTAAGTATGCACCACAGATGGACATGACACAGTAGGTGTGAAAATTTTAAAAATTATCCCCTCTTTCCCCCAGCCGACTATCGTGCTGGAGGAGAGGGAGGGAAGGCGCTATGACCTAGCTCCTTGCTGGAGCTTGTTGGAGGAGTGAATGCCATGCGTAAGGCCGCGTGGGGGAGGGAGGTTCCCCTCCCTTCACCTATAAAACCTTGTGAGAGGGGAGCTGTAAGAGAGGAGAGAGGCTGTGATAATCAGACACTCCCGTAGGGGGAAGGAAGTGTAAGGCTACCTGTGAAGTAAGAGGGAGAAGGCTTGAAAGAAAGGAAGGAGGGGAGCTATGAGTGTAACGTCGCCAGTCTGAGGGGAGTCGAGAAGGAGCAAGCCGCCGCCTGAAGGCTTAAGTGCGCCATGACGGAGGGAAGAAATCCGCTAAAGATTCGCCAGCCGCCGCCGCCGCCTGTAGTTCGAGCCACCAGCAAGCTCCCATGCCACGTGCTTTATCTGGAAGCTTTAGAAGCTTCTAAGGAGGGCTCTTTAAGCCCCCTTTCCCCCCTTTTTTCCACCAAATCCATTTTAAAACCCCCCCTCCCCGAGATTTAAAGCCCTTCCCGTGGGTCCCATCCAAGCCTTAAAAAAGCTCATTAAGCCCTTCCTTTTTTCCCGCTTAGGTTCCCCAACAAGCTCCCATTAACCCGAGGTTCTAAACCCCCTTCCCTATTGCCCTCTCAAGAGGGTTCTTGTTACCCCGGGATCTTTTAAAATCCCCTTTTATTTTCCTTCCCAAAGCAATCTTTTACACCCCTTTTTCCTTGAAGTTAATGTTTTTTTTCTTCCCTCATAGCTCCGAAGTTTAAGCCCTTGCATTCCCACAAAGTTTTTAAAACCTGTTTCCTTTCAAGTCCTTTCGTGACAACCGTTTTAAATCCATTTCCTAATCATGAAAACACTACTCCAAGGAGGAAGCCTATTAAGCCTTCTAAAGCCTGATTCCGAAAGACGGTACAATCGGTCACAAAGGAAGTTTTGCGTGCGAAGGAGATGGCCAAGATCATAAATCTACGTCAAAGATGAAAATGCCGAATTCGCGACGGCCCCTAAGAAGGCACAAGGCGGAACCGCAGGAGGATCGTCTACTAACATCCATGTGGATATTTCACCATAAGTCCATGTTTTCTTCCTAGTTTTGATTTACATCGTAATAATTCAATTATGCATGATTCATTTACGAAAATTAGAATGCACTTTTTTTCGATTGAAATACCTTGACTATATTAAAGTAAATAAACTTCGATCGAGGAATCGGTCATTTGTATTAAATGAATGAAAAATAAGAGCATAAGATCTCTATGCATTCCTAGCAAGTGGTTTTTATGCATTGCAGAGTAATGAACTTAGATTATCTAATGACCATCTTTATAAAGTCGAAATTATTGTTGTGCACTTCGATTATGCATGGAAAGATTGAATCACATGTCACATTATTAGGTATATTTCCTTCAAAATGATTCATTAAAAGAAGGTCACTAATAATCCGTAGAAATTTGCAAGGCATGGAAATAGTTCTTGAGCTGCATGAAGTAGATTAAACCCTAGATAATAGACTTAAATCTCAATCAACTACGTAAATAATTACGAGAGATTATGTAATGTTCATTTAGCGTACGAATATCTCAATAGAAAAGAAGTTAGGAAAGGCCGCATGGTTCAATCATAAAACCCTAAAGTTTAGTGGCATGAATCTTGAATGCATGTTATACAAGGATCAATTGAAATTATGCCATAACTTAACATATGCTTCGATCTTAACCCGAAAAGTTAAGGTTTGCAAATCTACTCATACGTAGGCAATGAATAATGTGGTTACGAAAATAGTATCGTAAATATCTTCAAGAATAGACAAGTGAATTGGTTTATCCTAAACACCTATACTGCGAGGGACTCGTTTAGGAAGGGTTAAATTGATGCAACATATCCCAAGTGCTAACTGGGATTTAGCACGTTGAGAACGTGACCTAATCACTCTTATTGTCAAGTTGAAACTCTTATAAACCTAAAGACCTGCCCACATTCACGGAATCTAGGGACAATAGGACATACTTGCGAGAAACGATCTAGGGTTTTTACCCTAAGAATCGCTCGCTAAAGAGATAAAGCTCGGATTGAGTTGGAACCCTAGGACCGACAATATTGGCCTAATGCAATCAGGAACGGATTGTCATGAAGACACCCTAACCCTGTTTTATATATAATCATAATACCATGGTTAGAAGACGCCGTTGATGGGTAAAATAGTCCCATGGATTAGATGCGACACTCGTGCAACAAGTTGCAGAGTTGCATGATCTTGTGATTTGATCACAAGGGAATGGCCAAATTCCTCAGAATAAGATTGGCAGATTCTTACGCAAGTTTATCTTGCAAGAGGATGAATAATTGTCCTGATAGAGTACATTTCTTGGGTAAAGTGACCAAGATACGGGGATTAGATATTTGCTTGGAAGAAAAAGACCAATCAGTAAATTGGAATAACATATTTACTGCTAATAGAACTTAAGGTAGGGATTGGATCTCAAGGCCCGCATACTAGTCTACGGACGAAATCTTGGATTAGTAATCCCTGTGGATTGCTGGATAGCCTTCGGGCGGATTATGGATAAGCCTACGGGCTAGACTTTATAAATGTATTTCAAAGATAAATATGATAAGCTGTTAAAAGAAACTTGTTTGACATTGCTTTTCTATGTCAAGTGCTATGATTACGTGAAGGAACCAGTGCCTAACGGGCTAATTAAGGAAGCTGATTGATGCATATCCAACTAAATGTGGTAGGTAATTAAATAACTAAAAAAACCTGAGGAAAGTGTGGTGGATGTGGCCATGGGTCTGTGGATGGGTGGTCTCGGTTGGCCGAGAACTTTTCTCAATCATGATGGACAGCAAGAAGTCGTTCAAAGGACACGAACAACAAGGGCGCTGACCTAGAGTCTAAGTTATAATAATCCCGATTTACGCTATTTTAGGGGAACGGAATGGGACTATGCCTTATGGCAGAGAGATCGAGCCTTACAACCCTCTCATTTCCCATTCTTCTTGAACCAAGTGCAGCATGAATCCGCTTCGACCCTAGCGTTTCTGCGTAAAGTAGTTCGCTTGGGGTTCGACGCTAGTTGGCGTTTAGGAAAAGACCATTAGGGAAAACCCTGATTCAGGTCGGTCCTAAGTGGGAATGGCCAGAAAACTTCCGCTACGTGGCAGACATGGAAAGTCCTAAATCGCAAACCCCGTAACATTCCATGGGAGTGCCGGTCGGAGCTTTCTAGACATCCTTTTCGATGGACTGCTAAGACGTGTCCTGAAGATAATAGGTCGACACGTTACACCTACTAAGTCTATATCGCAACAGAAGAATTCTGTCCGAACCCACTAGGATCGACCTGAATTTTTGGGTTCCTAAAATGAGATGGGTCTCCTAACAGCCAGCTAGTGTCAGTAATTTTGAGTTCCCACTCCCTACATGACTATTTTAACTGAAGCGGACTTGCCATTGCACTTGGATCAAAGAGAATGGGAGACAGAGGGGAGTGTATTACATCAAGCCTCCTATCCATAAGGCAAAATCCCATCTCGACCCCCTAAAAGAATGCAAGTTGGTTCTACCTAACGGCTAGTTGATCAATTTATTGTTTTTCTATTTCTATCGCCGATTTAGAAAAGCTCACATCTAACTGGGACCATCCTACTATTGGACAAACACGTCGGGGAGTCATGCCAATCCGCTTTCCTTTCATGACAATATCATCTTTAGTTTTCTAATTACCTATAGTGCATTTATCAAAACATATATAACCAGGTTCCTTAATTAATCTGTTAACTCGCAGGTTCTTTCAAGTAATTTATTTCATGCACATGCATACAATTCAAATAACTCTTGAATAAAAAATAAATTCATTTATTATATTTGAAGTTTATTACAATTTTCATCTTTTTGATCTTGCAAAAGATATACAGAAGTCCACGAGGGTATTCTATCCACCATGAAGATTCCTCCCTTGTAACTAGTATTAGGGTTCCAGGATTCCATCTTGGGTCGCGAAGAGGCTCATCCAATTCTAGAAGTAATGCAAAATTTATGGCTAGATTCTTCCCTAGCATCTAGAATTCCTACAACTAAAGACTATCCCTACGGACAGGCCTTTTCGCTACGGAGCCGGTCTAAGTCTCTCAGAGTGATAATCATGACCCCCTTAGAGTAGGGTCTCGTAGCTAGCTTGGGGGTAGCCTAGCGCGATCTTTCTTTTTATCCTATTTGTCAAATTTTTTAATCAGAGATCTAGATTCTAGCAAACATAAACAATCATTTCAGACAATGACAATCACACCATCATGCAGTTCACAGCTTCACATAGCCAAGGTAGATTCTTAACCCAAGGTAACTTGACATTCTAACGAGGATTTTTCTTTCCATAAAAATTTTTTGAGTACAAATATTTCAATGTTGTTAAGTAAGATATCAATTTCTCATTTAGGGCTAACTTACCCAACATAAACAAATTTCCTTTAGTTGGTACTTAGAAAAATATCGCAACAATAATTTAACAAGATGATTTACAAGATTTTTTAAATAGAGTTTCACTTTTTAAGTGTTAATCAACTCCTAACCATTGTCATGTTTGGCAATAAATATATCAAGTTATTTTACTAATCTCGAGTGCGCGTAACTTCCTTTACTCATTTCATGAAATAACCTCCTGCAACTATTTCTATCATTGATTCTATGAATTATAATCTTGATTAATCTATCTACAAATCATAGGTAGCAGTTAATTGTTTGTGTATGTATTAATATATTCTCTAGATGAAACTAACATCTCGTGTAAGTGTAAATATAAAAGCTAACATTTTATGTACTTGGTTTTGAAAAAAAACTTATTATTTTATGTAGCAATATGAAAATAATAGCCTATTTCTGAGTTGTGAATAACTTGGTTGGGCACGACGTCATTGAGATTTTCGTCTTTGCTTGTGCTTGTGTTTGCCACACCCAATGTTTCATTGGTAGTGGAAATTCCAGCAACCTCAAGCATTCCCGTATCTCTGCAATACCCGTTCTTTGACCGATTGTGATGGATTTCATGGTCTTTCCACCTCATTGCTTTGGAGCCATCATTCGCGAGCAGGTTCGAGAGATAGAAAAGATGGAATGAATTCGGGATGGGAGAGCGTGAGAGTAGCTTGTCGAGTTGAAGACCAAGAGAGGGGGAGATTGAGTTAATCTGTTTCCTTACTACACCCCTCTCTAATTTCCTCTATCACAACCTCTCACTACAAGATATAGGCCTTATACCAACGTTAAAAGCGACAAAAATGTTCATAAAGAAATTTGCCCGCGTCATCGCAAAAAATGTCGTTATTGGCAATGCCATAGAGCAATCGGTATCAGCATCGTAGCTGATAATGACGCTTTGCAACACATTTTGTGACGTTAATAGCGATGCGTGCAGTAAATTTACGACGCTAATAGCGACGGTAACAGGGAAAAAAATTTGTGGTAGGGCAGCAAGCTGCCTTGCCATATATGGCACTATGTACTTTATTTGGGTCATACAAAATAGTTTCAGTAATGTGTACAATGCTTGTGTAAATAAAGGCAAAGTGTACTTAAATCATAACACTGATACATGAAATAAATACATAATTGCATAATAAAAGTGACTGGTACAATCATGGCAAGATACTACTATTACATAGAAAATGTCTACACATATCATGTGACAAAAAAAAGAAGGGTATATGAACTCCAGGGATCCAAGGGCAAGCTATAGATCCTCGCCATCCAAAACCTCATCCTGTCGCAAAGGAGCATCGAACGGACTTTGTAAAAAAAGAAACAACTACACATCAGTCCACCATACAATAATGCATTCTAATTAAACATAGTAACTACGGACAAGAAAGATAAGTGACTTACAAGGCCACCGCATCCATACAATTGGTCGATCAATGTAGTGAGACTGTGCCTCTCTGCATAACGAGTCTCAAGGCCGGTGGGATCGCGATTTGTAATGGAGTGCTACAAAGAAAATAAAATACAACTGTTAGAAACACGATTATCAGTACAAAGGATATTGTAAAAAAATAAGCAAGCAAAACAAAACAAAAACTTACAAAGTCCTCCAAATATGTCCTTGGCCACTACTCCCAAGATGATGGACCACTCTGGCCTCTAGTCATGCCCTCGCCGCCTCGCGTTGCTATCTCCAACGTCCTAGAGAATCTGTAGCCTCCTCCCTGAGTCAGCGCTAGTCATCCGTGTCTAGCCACTCGGGCTTTGAAGCCCCACTCTTGAGTGCCTTGTATGCGTCCGATCATCTGTGTGACATATATGCACGCATGCACTCCATCATCCAGCTTGTAGAAAACCTATCTGCTGTGGCTAGTATCGGAAACTCCTCATGCAAGGATACTACTATGTAGTCCTTGCTCCCCTCTGGTATGTTCTTCCAATGATCCAAGACATTGTACTGAAAAACTTGTTGGCACAACTCTCTGATACAAGCCATCACCCTCCTCCCCTCATCATTCATGATGATGGCTCCTGGCCTATCATCTACAAGGTAGGCATACCCCTCTAGGGTATGCCTAAGATGGGTCCTCTCCCACCTGCGCCCACGCTCCTGGGCATATCCAGGAGACCCCCGTACATCTAGTGTACCTACCGGGGTAGTATCTATTGGAGTAGCACCCCTAGGGGTGCCACCTGCAGATGGCTGAGCAAAAGCCAGAGTGACTGGAGTAGACGTCCCCACAAGTGTGACAAATCCCGGAGGTGATGCAACTCCAGTAGAACAACGAGATGGAGACATTGTGTCTGTACCTCCACAGCAACCACCTAAGCCACGCTCTCTCGAACCGAGAGCAAGAAGTAGCACCTATATCCCAAGTCGATCACGGGCTCACTACATCTGAATCTCTGCAGCATCCCCCTGAACCACTCCCTCTGTCTGGCCCAAGTCTGGAGCGTCGACCTCATCTCCTAGAAACTAAAGCATCAGAACGCGCCGAATAGATCTAATAGAGTGGCCTGACGGTATTTGAGACAGCTCCTGGTCCGCCATATCTTTGAATCTCACCATGTGATCTAGAGACATACGCATGAAAATCTCATGTAGCTCCTCGTCCCTCATCCCTCGACTCATCTTGATGATCTAATTATCCACAAAGGTCACCTGCACAGACAAAAAATGATGTTAGCATAATCAATATAAATCATACAAAGCACGGTAATATAAATCTTTAAAAAATAATCTTACTTAAAATGCATATCTTATGTACCCTTATAAGCGATTCGTCAACGAATTGAGTAGGTGGATGTTACAAGTATGAAGTACCCTATGGTCCCATGTCAATCTCCTGACACAACTCTGCATACATTGGAAGGTCGATAGACATGTCACCACAAAAGGATGAGACCACCTCGTTCTCAAAGAATTCTTGGACTCCTGTATTTCCATCATTGTTACCCGATGATGGCTCCTCTACATGCTCCAAGCTTTCAGTGGCCTCCACCCCTTGCAATATCAACCCCTATATTTGCATATTGTCCTCATCTATGCTCGAAACATCACTTTGATCATATACTCTCACACTTCGGGGAGCTGAAGGTATAACATACCACCATCGAGGTTATCGAGGGTTTGGATAGAAAATTACATGTTCACAATTACATACAAGAGAGATTTAACTATTGTGACATGTACCATATCATAATACAATTTAAAAACACACACCTGTTCACAATGGGCCGGCAACACAAATGTGTCGTGCAAATCTATCCATTTTTTTTCGAAATCTATTTCGAGAAATCCAAATGGACCTCGTCGAACTGTTGCTCTAGCTCCTTCAAGTACCACTTTGAATCACTGCACATCGAATAGGATCGTGGAGAAGTTACGGTAATCTACCATGACAATATTTGCAAGTTCCCAAAATACTCCATCTCATCTATAACCATGTTTGGATTCATTGCTCGTCATCGGCTCTCTTGCTCAAACCTTTCCATGATACCACAATCTATTGTGGAGCGCATTTGCTTTGCACAGCGACTGGGATAACAAGCTGATGGCAGCCTTGTGGGCTTACTGTACAGCTTATAAAACAGATTTCGGCCAGACTCCCTTTAGGTTGACCTATGGAACTGAAGCAATTCTCCCTGTAGAGTTCTTCGTTTCTAGCATTAGAATAGCACTTCAGGAATGATGGGAAGGAAAGGAGGCATGGATGCAATACTTGGTTGAGCTCGAACGCCTCTCAAAAACTCGTCTTCTATGCACTCATATGTGAGAAGGTACGACGCAAGAGCTGGTTTGACAAGCACGTTAAGTAGTGCGATTTTGAATAGGGAGACTTAGTACTCCTATACTTAGTTAAGGGGCATAAGCGAAAAATGAAGTTTAGAGGTCTTGGACCTTTCAAAGTTTGTGCAATCAACCAAACTGGAAACATTAAGCTCGAGACTCTAGACGGCAAGGGCATAGGCTTCTTCAATGGCAGTTGTGTCAAGAAGTACTACCCTGCCATGCATCCTCTGCATGAGCCACCAATGTTAGAACCCCCTATCAAAGTACGAGTAGCCACGATAACTGAAATGGATGATGAGGATGAGGAAGCCATAGAACCTACATACCTACACATCACAGTCATTGCCAAGCAAACATGTGCTTTCAATGCCTTGATTGACAAAGGAGCAGAGTTCAAACATCACACAAGGACATGGAAAAAATGACTCACTTGAAGAAGCACTTAGCACCACATAAAACACGATCACTACACCTAGGGCTTCTCAAGTTAGGCATGCCTGGTGGCTTCGGTCAGCCGGCTCCGCTCCTAACCCCCTAGCCCTTTTGATCCCCCACTTCACGCTTAGGGCTCATCAAGGGCAGGATATACCTAGGGAGGTAACACTTGCCTATGGTTATACCTGTCACCCTAAGCTACTTGCACCGCACCTCGCTTTGCACGAATGGGGTCCTCAAGTGTGGGATGTCACCCAGGCTTGCCTGTGGTTAGATCCACCTCCCCATTCCACTAACACGAGCACGATGCACCACACAATAAGGTAGACACTCCCCTTAGGTAGCGCACCGCACCTTCTCCTTTTAGGCATTACAAAAGGCAACAAATCACCAACTTCAGAGGCCCCCATCATCCACTTGGAATCCAATTGGCTTCTTCGATAAACATCATTACCAAGCTTCCACAAGCACCTGAGTCTACATGTGGCCCTACCCTCACCCAAATAATTTGCCAACTGCCTACCATTCTCCAACAGTAGAGCCAGAAGTGCCATGGGGCTGACACCCGTCTCGGAGGGGGGTAATGTTAACCCCAAGTCGAGATGGCAGAGAAAGATGGTGGAGAAATGAAGAAAAAAGCGAAAAAAATATGGAAAAAGAGCAAAGATATGCAGGCAGCCTCTAAAGCTAAGCTGGGGCAAAAAGTGCAATTTTAAATGAAAGGCACCTCAAAAAGCTCTAAAAACTCTTGTAAAAGAGCGCCAGGCTCCCTCCTGTGCCAATTGTAAAATATTAGATGGGTGTAGGCTAGAGACATAAGGCTAGAAGAGAGAAATAGAGAAAGGACCTTCTCACAATGGTCCGTCATGTAAAAAAAGGGATGGGTGCCCATGGGATTTTAGGGCTTGTATATAAAGTTCAAAAAGTGAATGGAAGTTTATTCTTTGGGTATGTGGCTAACAAGAGTTCTCTTCTTCTTCTCTTCTTCTCTTCTCCTTGCTTGTGTGTGCTCTTGAGAGAGGGAGTGTGAGAGTGTGAGGGAGTGAGTATGTGGGAGTGAGGAATCAAGAGGGTGAAGCTCTTCACCATCTCCTCTTCTCTTCTTCTCTTCTCTTCTCTTCTCTTTTCTCGCGTGCGCAGCTAGGGTGGATGGAGATTGGAGATGGAGGAGGCTTGAGGATGCTTGAGCTAGCATCTAAGATCGTGGAGCTATCAGCATGTGCGAGAGAGGAAGCAACTCATTTCGGCATCAAGGTAAGCTCACTACACTCGTAGGATCGACGGCATGTCGGCTAGGTGAGAGATAGCCATTAGAGAGGGAGCTCACGCTCAACCGCCAAGACCCATGGACCACTTATTGTTTTAAGTGTTTCAAGCGAGCTCTAATGGCTATCTCTCACGTAGCCGACGCACTGTCAATCCTACGAGTGTAATGAGCTTACTTTAAATGTAGAGGGAGCTCACGCTCAACCGCCAAGACCCACGGACCACTTATTGTTTCAAGTGTTTCAAGCAAGCTCTAGTGGCTATTTCTCACCTAGCCGACGCGCCGTCGATCCTATGAGTGTAGTGAGCTTACCTTGATGCCAAAATGAGTTTCCTCCTCTCTCGCACACGCCGATAGCTCCATGATCCTAGATGCTAGCTCAAGCATCCTCAAACCTCCTCCATCCCCAAGCTCCATCCACCATAGCCATGCGCGTGAGAAAAGAGAAGAGAAGAGAAGAGAAGAGGAGAAGAGGAGACGGTGAAGAGCTTCACCCTCTTGATGCCTCACTCCCACGCACTCACTCCCTCACACTCTCACACTCCCTCTCTCAAGAGCACACACAAGCAAGGAGAAGAGAAGAAGAGAAGAAGAAGAGAACTCTTGTTAGCCACACACCCAAAGAATGAGCTTCCATTCACTTTTTGAACTTTATATACAAGCTCTAAAATCCCATGGGAACCCATCCCTTTTTTACATGATAGGCCGTTGTGGCAAGGTCCTTTCTCTATTTCCCTCTTTTAGCCTTATGCCTCTAGCCTACACCCATCTAATTTACAATTGGCACAGGAGGGAGCCTGGTGCTCTTTTACAAGAGTCTTTAGAGCTTTTTGAGGTGCTTTTCATTTAAAATTGCGCTTTTTGCCCCAGCTTAGCTTTAGAGGCCGCCTGTATGTCTTTGCTCTTTTTCCATATTTGTTTCACTTTTCCTTCATTTCTCCGCCATCTTTCTCCGCTATCTCGACTTGGAGTTAACAAGCCCCCTCTCTATACCTTTATACCTCTCTCTTTTCTTCCCTCTTGCATGAACCTCTCTCAACTGCTCCCCATGCCTCTTATTTATAGCTAAATTAGAGAAGAAGGGTTGTGGCTAAGAAAAAGATCTCTTTATGGAGGGGACCTTGGCAAAGTCAGCAATCTGAAGCTTCCAAGATGCAATCTGATGCTTAAATTGCAAATCTGATGGTTTTGTTGACTTCAAAAGGGGAAAAAATCCTCAGGACACTTGATTAGAAATCTTCCATATCACTCATTTTTCTTCTTCTCATTCGGAGTGCTATTTGCTACTTGTAAACTGCGATCATGATGCGTACGATTTTGTCAATCATTTTTTTTGCATTAAATCTCCCAAATTGACTGAAAAAACCACTTGCTTTTTTTACATGACACCCTGTTCTAGAAGTTTTCATAACATTTTAGGATATTTATAATAAATGATATCCAAAATATAAAAAATATACTAGTTTTGTCCAAAAATCTAGTGTTTTTGGACCATTTATACTATAGATACTAACATTAATGATTGATATGTCTCATAACTCTCATTCATGTGGTAACTTTCGTAACGGGTGACTATAGTCCTTGTCAATATGGAATGTGATATCTTGACATTGATTTAAAATCTTCTCAACTTTTCACAAAATGAACTTGAAGAACTCTAAAATCATTAAATAGAAAAGATATCGAGCAAAAAAATCGAGGATCATAACCCGATATTTTTTCTGGATTGACAAGGACTGTAGCCACCCATCATGAAAGTTACCACATGAATGAGAGTTATGAGCCATATTAATCATTAGTGTCACTGTCTATAGTATGGATGGTCCAAAAATACTAAATTTTTGGACAAAACTAACATATTTTTTATATTTTGAATATTATTTATTGTAAATATTCTAAAAAGCTATGGAAACTTCTAACTCAAGGTGTCATATAAAAAAAGAAAGCTTTTTCAATCAGTTTTGGAGATTTAATGCAAAAAAGAAGGATTGGTGAAATTGAGCGCGTCGTAATCACAGTTTACAGATAGCAAACATCACTCTGAACGGGGAGAAGAAGAAGGAGTGATCTGGAAGATTTCTAAGTAGATATCCTTTAATTTTACCTCCCTTTTGGAGCTAATGGAACCATCAAATTTGCAATTTGAGGATCAGATTGCATCTTGGAAGCTTTAGATGGATAATTTTGCCAAGATCCCCTCCATAAAGAGCTATTTTTCTTAGCCACAACCTTTCTTCTCTAATTTAGCTATAAATAAGAGGCATGGGGAGTAATTGAGAGAGGTTCGACCAAGAGGGAAGAGGTCCTTCTTGTCAAGATTGTGGGAGAGAAGGAAGGAGTCTCACTTGAAGCTTTCTTGCTTGCACAATGGGGGAATACACACAAGGGTGGAGGCTGAAAACAATTTTCCTCTTCTTAGTTGTGGAAGCCAAAAGAACTCAAGTACAAAGAAATAGAAGAACCCTATATATGGGTCTCAAACCAAACTCAACTAACTAAGGTGGCATACTAACTGAGCCACGAACTAGAGTAGATAAGGATAGCTATCATGTAGCTATTATTCATGGGCGGTGTACCAACCGCGTCTGCAACTGACAAGTCGGTGACATAAATACACAACGGTCACCCTGGCGTATCACGAGTGGAGCTCGATATCTCAACACTTCTCTCAGGAGTATAGAGCAAGAGAAGGAAAAGAGAGGGAGATAGAGGGATATCCCCCTGCTCCCTCCCCCCGAGAGGTTGCGAGAGGGAGCTAGAGAGGGGAAGAATTAGAAAGAGAGAGAGAGACGAAGATCGTGGAACACTACAAGGATATGGATGCATAGCGATGGCACTTTCCAATGCAAAATAGCGGCGTCGCTATAGCGACGGTGCTCAGACAAAAAAACGTGGGCCGAAACCTGAGCGTATTATTTTACGCGAACGAAAGAGAGAGTGAAAGGGGGAGCAAACTCCATCTTGCATTTGAGAGGGAGAGGGAGAGAAAGAGAGAAAGAGGGAGAAGGAAAGCTTCTCACTGCCGCCACCGCCATTCGTAAAGAAGGGGAGGAAGTGTACAAAGGGCGAAGAGGAGCTGCCGTCGTAAAGAGGAGCCGCCGAATCCATTCTCGGGCCTTTGCGGTGAGTGCATTGTTCCTTTTTGCTTTGTTTTTATTTTTTCTCCTTTTCTTTTACTTGTTTTTGTTAAAAATCATGTGTATTGAGAGAGGGAGAGAAAATAAAAGAGGGAGAGGAAGAGAGAAAAGGAAAGAATGAACGAGAGAGAGAGAGAGAGAGAGAGAGAGAGAGAGAGAGAGAGAG